>NC_139518.1:37087216-38287216 GCF_947247035.1 Vipera ursinii
CCATGTTTGGAAATTTGCTATATTCTAACATATCATCCATTAAGACCAAATAAAATGGTTTCACATACACTAGTTAAAGGGGTTTAATTCCTGAAGTTACATTTTATATATCTGCCTAACGGGTCTACTATACCTTGATAATATTGGGGTGTTGAAGTTTCTTCAGAATAGCAATCTCCTGAGTAACTGTCCCTAGCTCAGGATCCTCTACCCAGCAGTAGTCTAATACCCTTCCTTTCCAAATGAATTTCACTACGACCTATGAATGATAAAATGCAAAGGAATAATTAGACCAAATTTGCATGGGGTAGGATAGGAAGAAGTTAAATTTGTTATCTATATCTGTTAATATAAGAATAAAGCAGTTTTAAAAATATACTTAAGCTGTACAATGGCAATTCAAATAGGCATGTATTTTATATTTATTGTTTTGCTTAAAGAATTCTAGAGTGAATCACATATCACAATGGCATGGGAAGGGCTTTTGTATTTGCATTACTTTTTCCTCCCAATAATTCAGTCATTTAACAGAAATCAGTCAACTGAATTTGACTTGCTTTGTTAAAAAGATAAGCAATGCTATCTGAGTAGGCATTTACTAGTTCATGTTTTCACTTCATTATTTAGACATATTGAATATTTAGATTTAAATCAGCATTTTGCAATTTTGGAAATTTCTTGAGGTATAGACTTCAGCAGGCTGAATCCCTTAGTCAACATGGCCATTGCTCAGAATTCTAGGAGTTGAAGTCCATACATACATTGCCAAAGTTGGGAAATACTGGTTTAAATCAATGTAAGATTCATCACCTGCGATTTTACAGACACTGCAGCTTATAAAAGTTAGCGTAAACATTCTAACATATAGTAAACTCGCTGGTCCAAATACTAATGCAGTAACTCCCAATATTTGTTCTTAGACAAGTATAAGAAAAGTGAAGAAGCTACATATTTCTAAAGATCTGCTCATCTGAATATTTCCCAATATTGCTCAATTTTCTTTTCATGATAAGATATTGCTTTAATAATTACAATTATTTCCATTTTCTTTAAAAAAATCTGCTGTTTGTTCAAATTGCAAATCTTTTCTATTTTTTAAATTTCATTTTAGGTTTTTATTTTACACTGTTTCAATCAGACAGCATTTATTATTCTTTTTCATTTTTCTTAATGAGTCTGCAGTGGGAGTTTTTCACGCTGTCTGTGGCACAAACTTAAGCTGAAAATAACATACTCAGAAGTTATATTAGTCCCAAACACTATTAGAAAAAAAATGAAAAATCTCACTGAGAAATAAGTTCAAATCCACTGACTCTATGGAAAAAAAAGTTTCTTCTATCAGTAGCACCGTGAAGTTGCTACTTGAAGCATATATGCATACAATCATCAGAATCAAATGCCATATTCATCAGATTATCTTTTGTGCCAAGCTCTGGAATATATCTAAAATATTAACTTTAATGTGGCTCCTAAAGTTAATCTTGGAATCAAGTTCACAACAGTGGCTCTCAGTCATTTACCGTATTTTTCGGACCATAAGACGCACCTGACCATAAGATGCACCCAGTTTTTAGAGCAGGAAAACAAGAAAAAAATATTCTGAACCAAATAGTACCAGTATACTAAAATATTTATTATAATAAGGCAAAATACCGTAATGTTTAACAGTGTAAACTCAGCGGTGGTGTTAAGAACCATCATCATTTCCATTAACAAATGAGGAAAGACTTAGAGGCTCAAGCACTTTTCTAGTTTTCTGGAAACCCTAAAAACTCATCGTCACTAGTGTCAGAATTTATGAAGCTCTGTTGCTCACAATCACTTATATCACCTTCTTCGCTATTTTCATATATGACATTATCTTCAGTTCCATCTAAGGCATTGCTAATGCCACATTTTTTGAGAGAGAAAGTGAAAGGAAGGAAGGAAGGGAGAGAGAGAGAGAGAGAGAGAGTGAAAGGAAGGAAGGAAGGAAGGAAGGAAGGAAGGAAGGAAGGAAGGGAGAGAGAGAGAGAGAGTGGAAGGAAGGAAGGAAGAGAGAGAGTGAAAGGAAGGAAGGAAGAAAGGAAGGAAGAGAGTGAAAGGAAGGAAGAAAGGAAGGGAGAGAAAGAGTGAAAGGAAGGAAGAAAGAAAGGAAGGAAGAGAGAGAGAGAGAGTGGAAGGAAGGAAGAAAGAAAGGAAGGAAGGAAGGAAGGAAGGGAGAGTGGAAGGAAGAAAAGAAGGAAGGAAGGAAGGGAGAGAGAGAGAGAGAGAGAGAAAGAAAGAAAGAAAGAGAGAGAGAGAGAGAGAGAGAAAGAAAGAAAGAAAGAAAGAAAGAAAGAAAGAAAGAAAGAAGGAATCCATCCTGCTCTTTTCCGCTGGGAGCCCGCAAACGTGTGAATTATCGGTAGCTCTCCTCGAACGCACACTTATCCTGCGGCACGAGAACAATCCTCACGATTCTTTCTCTACGCACCCTGCCCTCGCCGCATCGGGAACCTGCATTTCTATTGGCTGGTCGGCAGCTCAGCGTGCCGGCTTCCCCACCCTCACCCTCCACCCAGTGGGTTGCGTGTCTCGGTGCACGTGTATACGCAGCAGGGCTGCGTTGAGAGCCGAGGAAGGGGAGGCGAGGAATGTGGGGGGGGCGAAGTGTTCGGGGGGGAAAGGAAGAAAAGATGCATTAGAAACAAAGAACTTATTTGCCGCCCTTCCCCCACCCCGCCAGGATGAGAAGCTGCTTTCTTGCAAGGGTTTTGAACGCACTTCAGCTGCTGGCCAAAATTTAAGGTACCAATAGTTTCTTTGCCCTGAATAGGTTTTCTAAGACGCCAAAGCAATTTCAAACAATTATTACTCTTGCAAATGGAAAATCACTTCTGATAAACTTCGCTGAGAAACCTGCAGGGACAACTCACAGCTTTGCTGGGGCAAGTCGCCAGCAATACGAAACCAGAGAATTATTGGGATTTGGCCTATGAGGTTTAGTTTAGCAAAAACTATTTCTTTAGCAGCGAAGTAAAAGGAAGAAAATGGGCGCGCGGGGAGGGGCGAAGAATTCCGCATCTTCATTCAATCACATCTCTCCAATGGAGCTGATGGACGGCGTTGACTGAATGGGAGACAAGAGTTTTCGCTTACCTTCGGACCATAAGACGCACCTCCTTTCCCCCCCCACTTTTTTGGGGGGGAAAGTGCGTCTTATGATCCGAAATATACGGTAACTTTTTTAGAATGAAAAAAAGTGATATCTTTGAGCATAAACTTAATCTCCTACCTAAAAAGTCCTTTAATAAAGTGCACTAATTTAAAAAGAGCAGGCTTTTTACTGTGACAATTATTAGATAATTTGGAATCCTAAATCTCTTGCTCTACTGTAAAGATCAGATTTATCCATCACAACTTATCACCTATGGTAGAAAATACTATTTTTCATTTTGTCTATGGAGATTCTCAATCATCCAGCTCATGGTTGCCCCAGTGTTGCTTTTCCAAAAGGCAACTAGACTTTCTTGGGTTTTTTCCTTGAAAACATTTTGCTTCTCATTCAAGAAGAGGAAAACTGAAGAAGCTTCTTGCATGAGAAGCAAATCGTCTTCAAGAAAAAAAAAACCACAATAAGGTCCAGTTTCCTTTTAGAAAACCACCTTTAGGACTATTTTTCATTTTAGGTTTTTTTTCAATCAGATCAAATTTACTTGTCTATCTCTTAGCTAAAGCTCCGACAAAAACGAAACAAAGGATACCTTTTCTTCATTTTGCAAACAAAATACTGGTAGTCGTCACTTACTGATCATTCAACAACCAGTTACAACCAAGTTTATGACCAGAGTAATCAGACACACAATGAGGAATACACTAGCTGTGTCAAAGGCACTCGTGGCTTTTGATATGTATTCCTTATTATATGCCTGCTTATTCTGCTCAAATCTCTTCTTCAATTATCATTTGACTGTGGAGTGCTACACAGGTAGCAATTGGTTGTAAATTGGTTATTTCTTCAGCACCGTCATAACTTCAAATGGCCATATAACAAGTGATCAGTAAGCAAGGACTATTTGTATTCATCCAGAGTATAAAAGAAAGATATTTCTTAATAATGCACAGAACACGTAAAATAACATAACACACAATGGCAAGCAGCTAATACTCACATGACTACCAACTTTAAGTGAATAGCTTTTTTACCTCTTTTTGGTTCATTTTGCACTTTGCTGTCCAGACAAACCCAAAAGCTCCTTTTCCAATGAAAGTAAGAGTATCATATTTCTCTCCGTAACCTCCCTCACAAGCTTTCAGTCTTTCTAATTCTTCAGCTCTTAGTGAATTCTCAAATAAAGGTGTGGTTTTGATTAACTGCAGCAAAAAAGAATTGATGCACATCATAACAGTTTAGTGAACTGTTACAACCAAAAGAAGAGAAAAATAAGGGAAAATGTGGAAATATATTAAAATAATCTTTAATCTGTAGCTGTCCTGAAATTGTTGATATTTTTGAGCTATTTTTGTATTTGAAATCACTAATTAATTTTGAAATAAATTCTATTACTCTAAACTCAAGAGGATGCTCCTAGGAATTATCCTAAAGCAGGGCATCAATCTAATAAATAAATAAATAATGTAGATGCTGTTTAAAACCATCCAAAGATTAACCAAATGTGCTCCAATTTTACCAGATACCTAATAATCCTGCAAATGTGGCAGTTTCAGTTATTAGTTAAAATGGCAAAACCTTGTATCTCCCAAAATTATTATCCAATTCTGTCTGCTTTTATTAGAGATTTCTTGCAAATTGTGCAAAACTGCCAAGAAATGCCTAGAATATTGATGAATGTACTGAAAGGGTGAGTTGAAATTATTCTTCTATTAAGAATTCCAGATACATAACTCTATGTCCGTGTGTGTGTGTGTGTGTGTGTGTGTGTGTGTGTGTGTGTGTGTGTGTTGGGGAGGAGTACAGGGAGAATCAAAAATAGGGAAAAATCAATGCAGTCATGGCATGTTACATAGATAATGGGAAAAGAGCTAATTTTGAATTCAGTAAGGCACTTCTGAGGGTTACAATATTGGGAATCTGATGTGGTAAATATATAACATTTCAGGAAGGTTAGACTGTCTCCATATATTGTGCAGAGCACTATCTTTGCAAAGAAACCAAAATATTATATAAATGCTGAGTTTCCTATCTTCTGTGTTCCTATGATGTTTCTTTCCAAAGAGAATTAAATCTATGTCCCCCACAAAAAAATCTATGCACAAGGAAATGGAAATGCATTTTATGTCTGTAGCAAAAGGCAACTTTTCTGAAACTTTTCAAAGAAGAAATCTGTACTGTGTTATTGTTTTAAAACAAAAACATCATCCCAGGACTGGTGGCCAAATCTCACGAGACCACTGTTTTTTATAATAATGATGGTACTACTGCAGCCACTATAACATACTTCATTTATAGAATGGCTGTCCTCATCTTGCTGAGATATTGAGCAACTAATTGCAGAAACTTTAGTTTTTTTCAAACAAATTAATCCTCCCAACAAACTCTTGGGACCTGACCCTAATTAGAGGATTTTAACAGTTTAACAGATGTGAAAGTTAATTGGATTATCAGTGAAGGACTAGGGCCTAAGCAATCAATATCACATTAAGCAGGGCATATTCCCTGGTTTCCACTGCCATCTGGTGGTCTGAATTCCATCTTTTCAGGCGCTGAGTTTTGGCCAAAACCCAGTGGTCAAGGAAAAAGCACTGACCTCTTATTGCAATACACTCCCATTCAGATTTATCTTAGCCACTTATCTAAAGTAGAGGATCCTAACAGATTGCAGTTGTTTTATTGCTCACCATAGTACCAGGGGCATACATATTCATATCATTAGGATATCTGCCTATTCCAATATATAGTAATTAGGACAGTTTGGGTTTTTCCCTATTGACAATACAAAAGTGAACACAAACACAACTCGAACATGGTACATTATTCATTAAAACAATGAATAAAGAAACAACCCTTTAAAAGAAAAAGAAAAAGGGTCAACAGAGGGGCAAGAGATGTTTATGAGCCATAAATTAAGAATTAGAGAAGGAGCTAAATAATCCATTCTCGGGAAAGCCAGGGAAGGTTTTTCAGCATAAAGACTAGCATTAAAATGTAGTCCCTGCCCTTTCTAGACTATAGCTATAATTTCCTATTGGATGATTTAATTACACCTCGTAGGTTTCACTCAAAATTTTATTCCTATTATCGGTTAAACAAGAATTCCTTATAACGGAAGATATGCAGACTTCATCTCCCAGAAATCAGCAGTGAGCAGGGTTGGCTGGGCTAACACTAAGAAAAACTACAATAGTTAATGTCTATGATTATATAGAAATCAATATACTTACTTCTGACAAATTAACAGCTGAGACTTCATCTAATGTTTGGCAGGAACTGGCCAAGCTAGAAAGAAGTAATTGTGTCTTTGCTGCTGCTTGTTTCTGCCTTTGAAAAAAGTCTCTCATAACCCAAATACAAAAAAGAGCAGCAGGATCATGTAATTCCACACGTTTCACTTCAAAGAGTATGCCTGAAAAATTATTAAACCAAGATAAAAACATATAAAATGAGATAGAGAAAAGAGGTACAACGCTTATCCAAGAATAAGATTCTTAATTTGGGGTAGAGTCAGGGCAACTGGATGGAACTGAGAGTTTACTGACCAGATGCCCTTCTTGATGCCTACATGGAGTTCGCAGCAGATATTTTTTCTTTGGATCTTAGGAGAGAAACATCTGCCGCTACTTACGATTGAACTCTCAGCCTTCTGAGTAGGAAGCAAGTGTCTTCACCACTACGCTGCTCAAATTCTTACTCAACAATATCATTCTAAAATAAGTCATGGCTTTAATCAGCTTTTCTGAATATTGCATGATCTAGAGTTGCTGGGACAATAACCGTTAAAATTCTCAGTCAACACACATCGAAGACTACCTGGCAGGAAAGGCTAACTTTGACTTTCAAAATACCTTGAGATTTGTTCAATGCTGTGAGTCAAGATCATTAATAACTTAATCAGCCCCAAACATTATAAATATAAATTTGATAAAAAAAATAAGGCAAAGTTGGAATTTTGCCTAAGAGTAGGCAGATAGCCAAATTCTTGCAAAAGCTTTCTCCAGCATCCCACCAGAATTTTAGATTGCCCCCCTAGGATCTTGTGTTTTCCAAAAGCTATAAAGCTATATTTATTTTATACCTACCAACAAAAGAAAACCTATAGCTGGATTGTTGTTAACTATGATTAGGGATTTTAGATTATATCTGTTTATGTATTGTTCTTAATCCAGTCGTAGTATCTGTTTAGGTATGGCACTCAAGAGTATACTATGATTGGTCTATAAGGAAGGAAGCAAGGAATACTATCAACCAAGAGAAATTAACAAAATCAGATTAACATTTAGTATGGTTAGATAGTGTGTGCATAAATTTTCTTTGGTATTCAATATCCATCCCTTTCATAACAAACTCCCATTCCCTGTAGCTTTCTAAACTATATTTATTAAAGACCAGAGGGAGAGCAGTAACAATTGCTTCTAACTTACTGAGTCGGGAACCATCTCGGTGGTAGCAGTTACCAGTATAGCTGCCTTCTAGTATTTCAGTGTTCAAAGTTGTTGGAGATAGCACATTTTCTAGTTTTACAGGAGTTGATGTTATCTGTGTCACCATACGCTGCTGCTTTAATGTCAGGAAGTCTTCTTGAGATTCAACATTACTTTTTAGTGAATTAATTTCTAGATCATCCCTCAAAGTCGGTACAGCACTTTCAAGTTCTGAAGTACAAAGTATAGAGAAATCGCTGTCAAAGTACTCAGAAGGCTTATTAACAAACAAGTCCTTTTGACTGGCTGATGGAGAGCTACCATTCAACAGAAAATCCAACTGATCACTTGTAATATCATTTGCCTGATCCAGGGACTGGATGAGATTTTTTGCATCTAAGAAGGAAAGTTTTATTGGTCCAAAGGCAGCACATGGGTCAGATCTCACCTCTTCATTAATCCCCAGGTTCATCATTCCACAGCAAATAGAATGGTTACTACCCACATTCTCACTTCCCATAATTATAGAGGCATCATAAAGTTTCGATGATCCTCCATGTACAGGAAGACTATTGCTCTTCTTTGCAGGCAGAAAAACTGAAGAATCAATAGTTGAACTTTCTAAGAAATTATTCTCAAAAGTTAAGCTACTGCTTCTATTCATTAGAGCTTTGTGTGGAATTTCATGGCTTTGCCTTGAATTAGATGCTATATCGTCCTTTGGCTCATCCGGTGACAGAGTTCCAAATGAGCCATGAACAGCTTCACAAGGCACATTTGCCTCAAGTTGTAATTCAGCTTTTAATAAATTTTTATCAAATGTCTCACTGCCCAGGAGAGAATGTTTCCTTCCTCTTCTTATTGTGGAAGGCTGGTACTTCATGTCTTGTGGTGAAGTAGAATCCTGTATATTCAAATTATCATTTTCTTCCTGAATTAGGTCATACGTATTTCTGGAAAGGCAATTATTTAGTTTACTTCTATCATCTAATACATTTGATTCTGAATGATTCTGTTTTAGAGCATGTAGTTCATTTATCTGATAGATAGCAGATTTTCCAGTCTCTATTTCAATACCATCTTCATAATACAGATTCTCATAAGATACAGCTTCATTAGTAGCTAGCACATTATTGCTAGGTATGTGGTTTCCGCTGCAAAAAAAAGAGATTCTTTTATTATCTTGAAGAACCCAGTATCTTTCTCACTATGTTCTCCCATAATTTATTTGTATTCTTTCTTTAGAATGCAAGGGCTTGCATCTGTGGTGGCGAACCTACGGCACGCGTGCCACAGGTGGCACGCAGAGCCATCTCTGTGGGTACACATGCCGTTACCCCAGTCCTAGGCTGGGTTTTATAAAACCTTTTCGCTTTAGGCCACCACCACCATGTGCAAAAAAAAAGGTTCAATCAATCAATTTAAACTTCTCGCAGGGAAAAAAAAGATCTCGCAAAGTTGGAATTGATTGAACTTTTTAGTCCCACCCAGTCTGCCGTTACCACCACGGCCACGCTCATCCAATGGGCCACACCCACCCAACGGGCCACGCCCACCCAGCACCTGACGATATATCAGTGGGTTTTGGGTTGCAGTTTGGGCACTTGGTCTCTAAAAGGTTTGCCATCACTGGCTTGCATTAATAAAACTATTCACATAGCACAGACTGAAGAAGCTACTTGTAAAAGCAGTGAAACATTTCAGACTAAAAAAGAAAAAAGTCCAGTTGCCATGACTTAACTTCCAAATAACTCTTCCTGGGTGACTGAGAATCTTCACTGATGTATTCACATAGCACAATTAAATAACGACATTGAAAACAATGACATGACTGTTGAGAGCCAACTGACTTTGTAAAAAAGAGATCACGTCAAACAGATTTTATCTTCTTTGATGGAAAAAACTACTCTAGCGACAAGAAGAATGCTATAGATGTAATCTACTTTGATTTCAGCAAGTTTTGAAATGATTCTGCAAACTGTTAAAGTATAATTTGTGTGGCACTATAGTAAATTTGGCTAACTGTACTCAGAGAGACAGCATTAATAGCTCAATACTGTATTTGAAAGTAGGAACCAATGACTGTTCAGGGAGATCTGTTTTAGGACCAGTATTACTCAACATTTTTATTAACAATCTAGAACAGGGCTTTTCAACCAGTGGTACGGGTACCACCTATGGTACATTGGCACCTGGCAGGTGGTACGCAACCATCTTAGAAAAGTGGTAGCGGGGGAGGGGAATGAGCTGAACCGGTGGCAGCACCACACAAGCCTGAGTGAAGATGGCTGGAACTGCAGGGCTGTCAGGGCTCAGTGGAAGCGCCAGGATCAGTGCCTGATTCATATTTATGACAGTCACAGTGTCCCAGGGTCATGTGAAATGACCAAAACCTGCTGCAACCACCCAGCAGACAGGGGGAATAAAAACCAAACACCCCTCACCCCACCATCGCTCCCAATTCTCAACAGAAATGCTCACAACAATGAAAACCTCAGATTGGAGGAAGAGCACTGCCGGGCAGGCAGGCAGGTGTCTTGCTCGGCTGTGGCTTGGGGGGCACTTTTTTCAGTGCCATTTTAACTTCGAACAGTCATTAAGCGAACTGTTGTAAGTCGAGGACTACCTGTACTTCATCACTTTTTTCCTTTTTTTTTTTTTGGTCATCAAGTTTTTGACACCTTGCTAGGCGACTGGTGGTACTCGGATGTTGCCATATCCTAAAAGTGGTACAATGGGTGAAAAGGTTGAAAAGCCCTGATCTAGAAAATAGGATTAATGAGTTTATTATCAAATTGGGAGATGACACAAATTGGGAGATCTGGCCAATGCAGAATTAGCAAAAATCACACCTCTGATAAAATGGTACATTCAATATGCCAGCAAATTTGGAAAACTCAACAATGATCACTGATTGGAAAAAGTCAATTACATTCCAATCCCAAAGAAGGGCAATACCAAAGAATGTTGAAACTACTGTACAAATTGCACGCATTTCACATGCTAGCAAGGTCACGCTTAAGAGCATACTATAGCAATAGCACTTAGGCTTATATACCACTTCATAGTACTTTACAGCCCTCTTTAAATGGTTTACAGAGTCAGCATATTGCCTCCAAATGGGTCCTCATTTTACCGACCTCGGAAGGATGGAAGGCTGAATCAACCTTGAGCCGGTGAGAATCAAACTGCCAAACTGCTGGCAGCTAGCAGTCAGCAGAATTAGCCTGCACTATTGCATTCTAGCCACTGCACCACCCCGGCTCAAGCTAGGTTTCAGCAGTATGTGAACTGAGAACTACCAGAAATACAAGCTGAGTTTTAAAGAGGTAGAGGAACTAGAGATCAATTTGCCAACATTCACTGGATTATGGAAAAAGCAAGGGAGTTCCAGAAAACATCTGCTTCTGTTTTATTGACTGCTCACAATAAAACTGTGGCAAGTTCTTAACAGAAATGGGAATATCTGAGTACCCTACCTGTCTCTTGAGAATCTACATGCAGGTCAAGAACAATTAGAACCAGGCATGGAACAATGGATTGGTTCAAAATAGGGAATGGAGTATGAGAAAGCTGTATATTGTCACCCTGCTTATTTAAATTATATGCAGAGTACACCATGCAAAATGCTGGGCCAGATGAATCACAAGCTGGAATTAAGATTGCTGGGAGAAATATCAACAGCCATAGATATGCAGACAATGCCACTCTAATGGCAGAAAGTGAAGAGAAACCAAAGAGCATCAGGGTGACTTAAGCCATAAAATTAAAAGATGTTACCTCCTTGGGAGGAAAGATATGGCAAAACTAGACAGCATATTAAAACCGGACATCACCTTGCCAACAAGGGTCCATATAATCAAAGCTATGGTTTTCCCAGTAGTAATGTATGGCTGTGAGTTGGACCATAAGGAAGCTGAGCGCTGAAGAACTGATGCTTTCAAATTGTGGTGCTGGAGAAGACTCTTGAGAATCCTTTGTTCTTCAAAGAGATCAAATCAGTAAATTCTAAAGGAAATCAACCCTGATTGTTCTTTGGAAGGACAGATGCTGAAGCTCAAATACTTTGGCCACCAAAAGACTCTGATGTTGGAAAGACTGAAGGCAAAAGGAGGGGATGGCAGAAGATGAGATGGTTAGATAGTGTCATTGACACAATGAACAGGAATTTGGGCAAGTCCAGGAGACAGTGAAAGATAAGACCCTCCATGGGGTCACAGAGTAAAACACGACTTAGCAGCTGAACAACAACCATTGCTACTAGACTGTTTTTCCTGTAACATTAAGCTCTCTACCTTTGTTATTTAAAGAGACAGAATCTCCCACTCCTTCCATCCTATGATATAACTTTTCCAGCATGGGAACAGTAAAACAGACTCATGCATATGAAACCTACCTAATTAGGGATGCAGATACCACTGCAGGAGGCAGCAGAGCACAGGACACATTTCTCAAACTTTCCAGCTGGATTTCCTTTCTAGGTGGAAGCTCAGCTCCATTCCTCCCTAATTCCTGTTGTTCCTTCAGATCTGGTAAATCCATGTCTCCAACAAAGAATGAACTGGTGACTGCATCGGAAGAAAACAGTATAGGCAATAATCCTTTCAGCAAAATATGCCCCAAGAGGCTCTAATGCCACTTTACACATGAAATATGGCACGTGTAATAATGACAATTAAACGCTTAAGTATTTATAATGCAATTTAAATTTAGGAAGGAAGTTTGAAAGCTATTCATGACATGCATTCCAACGGGTTAATAGTTTTCCAAGAAAATCTTATGTTTTAAGCCAAACAAGGTTTATTTTTTATTTATTTTATAATAATATAATTAATATATAAATTAATAGAAATATTAAATAAGTGTAATAACAATAATATAAAAAGTGGAAAGAGGGGCACATAACTAAGGCAGAATATCAGCAAATAGCCCAAGCTGGCAAAAATGAAGTGAGAAAAGCTGAGGCTCAAAATGAACTAAGGCTTGAGACGAAAGTCAAAAATAACAAAAAAAAGCTTCTTTCAACATGTAAAAATTAAGAAAAAAGTCAAGGAAATTTGTCCATTAGTGGGGGAAAGTAGCAAGAAGGTGACAAGCAACAGGGCGAAAGCACAAGTACTTAACTGGTTTTTTGCACCCATCTTTATACAGAGGGGGAAAAACTGTCCAACCTATCAAAAAAGTACCATAAAAAAGCAGGTTAGGAATACAAATCAAAACAGGCAAGAAAATGGTAAGTGAGCACGGCCCACCCTAGATGAGTTCAAATCACCAGGACCAGATGAATTACATCTGAAGGTTCTGAAGGAACTGTCAGATGTGATCTCAGAACCACTGAACTATATCTTTCAAGCATCCTGGAGCACCGGGGAATTACCACAGGACTGGAAAAGAGCTGATGTAGTTCCCATCTTCAAAAAAGGAAGGAAAAAAATAGATCCAAGAAACTACAGACCCATCAGCCTGACCTCAATATCTGGGAAGATTCTGGAAAAGATAAACAACGAATCAGCGAACAGTTAGAGGCAAAAAGTCATAACCAAAAGCCAACATGCGTTTGTCAAAAACAGATAATGCCAGACAAATCTTACTGCATTCTTTGACCAGGTGACAAAATTAGTGGACAAGAGGAATGCTGTGGATATAATTTACTTGGACTTCAGTAAGGCATTTGACCACAACCTACTACTTGATAAGATAGAAAAATGTGGGTTAGACAGCATCACCGCCAGATGGATTCATAACTGGCTGACCAACTGCACTCAATGTGAAGTCCTCAATGGACTACAGTGGGATACCCCAAGGCTCTGTTTTAGGCCCAGGACTCTTCAACATCTTCATCAATATTTGGATGAGGGGATAGATGGGGAAATCATCAAATTTGTAGACAACACCAAGCTGGCAGGAATAACCAACACTCCAGAAGATAGGCTTAAGATTTAGAATGATCTTGACAGACTTGAACATTGGGCGCTATCTAACAAAATGAAATTCATTTGTGAAAAAAGTAAGGTTCTATGTTTAGGCAAGAAAAACCAAATGCACAGGTACAATATAGGTGGTACCTCGCTTAATAATAATAATAATAATAATAATAATAATAATAATAATAATAATAATAATAATAATAACAACTGTGAGGGATCTTGGAGTCCTAACAGACAATCACTTAAATATGAGGCAGCAATGTGCTGCAGCTGCATTAACAGAGGGATAGAATCAAGATCACGTGAAGTGTTAATACTACTTTATAATGCCTTGGTAAGGCCACATTTGGAATATTGCATCGTTTTGGTCACCACATGACCCATTTCACCTTTTTTGCCACAGTTGTTAAGTGAATCGCTGCAGTTGTTAAGTTAGTAACATGGTTTTTAACTTCCCCATTGGCTTTGCTTGTCAGAAGGTTGCAAAAGGTGATCACATGACCACAGGACACTGCAATACTCATAAATACATGCCAGTTGCCAAGTGTCTGAATTTTGATCACATGACCATGGGGAATTGGGGATGTTGCAATGGCTATGTGAGAAAAGGATATCTATCTATCTATCTATCTATCTATCTATCTATCTATCTATCTATCTATCTATATATACACACCTTCAATTCTACGTGGGGAAAAACCCGAATGACCAAAGATCTACATACAAACACCCGCGAAAACCTCAGAACACACACACACACACACACACACAAATATATATATATATATATATATATATATATATATATATATATATATATATATATATATATATATATATATATATATATATATATGGATACTTGGTTTTTCGGGTTTTTCCCCGCGTAGAATTAAAGGTGTAGGCGCAACGTTTCGACGGAATCCCATCCGTCATCATCAGGCTTCTGCTTCCTTCTTCAGAAGCCTGATGATGACGGATGGGATTCCGTCGAAACGTTGCGCCTACACCTTTAATTCTACGCGGGAAAAACCCGAAAAACCAAGTATCCACATACAGGCACCCGCGAAAACCTCAGAAAACAAATATATATATATATATATATATATATATATATATATATATATATATATATATATATATATTCATTGCCATCGTAATTTCGAATGGTGACTAAACAAATGGTTGTAAGTTGAGGACTAACTGTAAATATTCTATATTTTTAGTCAGAATTGTCTTTTAATGCAGTTAGAGCTCACTGACAATCACCCTGCATTATATACCTCAAAGATATACTGATTCTAATAGTGATGACAGTTCCCAATATCAAGGGTGCAATTAAAAGTCAGTCTGCATACGAAAAAAAATCTTTTTATAAATGGATTTGCCTTAGAGAATAAAATAAAAACTAGGAAGTTGAATCCTGGATTATTTATAGATTAAATTAGATTAGATGCCTTGAAATCAATGGAACATAGCCATGACTAACTTAAATCCCAGTATTATTAATTGATAAGTTCTGAATATAGTATGTTAACATCCCGCCACTATAAAATCTGATGCCAAACTATTAAATCTATTAAAAACATTATTTTGGGTGAACAATGTTTTCTTTTTAAATCCCATTTATATCCCGCCCTTCTCCGAAGACTCAGGGTGGCTTACAATCTAAGAAGCACAAATCAATGTGCTTAGCAATAGCCTTCATTCTATGTACGGTATATGCCTGCTTATTAGGGCTTTTGCCCCCCCAAGCGGCATTATTACAAAGTCAGCTTATTGCCCCCAACAATCTGGGTCCTCATTTTACCTACCTCGGAAGGATGGAAGGCTGAGTCAACCTTGAGCCTGGTGGGATGCGAACCTGCACTAATTGCAGGCAGCTGGTGTTACTTAAGGAGGCATTAGCCCACTGCTCCATATCTCCATATCTTTATATCTGTGAATAAAAGTTACCTTTCCCAATAGCACATCCATCCTTCTGCATTCCTTCAGAGGAATTCATGTTTTCTGCATTCACATAGCTTTCTCTAGACTGTGGGAGTTGCAAAGAAGAATCAGTCTTATCCATGTTCTTGTAAAATCCAGGAATCAAGAATGTGATATTCTATAATAGAAAATGAGAAATTATAAAATTCATCCCTTTCCTCTTTTTCTGTGGCAATTAATAGTAACCAATTCTTTCTTTATTTATTTTTTTAAAAAAGATGTACATAGAGTGCTACTGTAAAATGCAACTTGCTGCTGGAAACGTAAAAGTAAAGTTTTCCCATTCTTTAACTAAAATAAATAAAATATTTCTGGTAATTTAATTACCAGACACCTGGTATCAAAAACAGTCTTTCCCAATCTTAAACTCTCAGATCTTATCTACTTATAGCTCATCAATCTCTGGCCATGATTGTAAAAAAAAAAATTGAGTGCTCAAGAATGAACTGCTCTAAATCAGCGGTCCCCAACCTTTTTGGCACCAGGAACCAGTTTCATGGAAGACAATTTTTCCATGGACCCGGAAAGGGGGGTGGGGGGATAGTTTTGCTTTCGCTTTATGACTGGTTCCTAATAGGCCATGGATTGGTACCAGTCGGTGGCCCAGGAGTTGGGGACCCCTGCTCTGCAATTAAAGGCCTGTCAAAATCCCCAATATTTATCAGCACCAGTTTCTCAATTTGATGGGCCTCAAATGAATTGGACTCTAATTTGTAGACATTCCAAACACCATGGGATTAGACAATGGATAATATAATAAAATACTAGAAATCTGGCAATTGAAGCTAAGGACAATTTTGAAGAGGATACCTTTCTAGGAAAGACTGTACTATACAAAAACTTTTTCTGCAGAGAAATATAAGATTTTTACCTTGCCTAATAGTTCTTTCTTCTCATAACCAAAAAGCATTAGGGAAAAGGTATTGTTAATCCCATAAATTGTGCCATCTGCCTGAACGGTTACCAATCCGCTGATAGTTGTGAACACCCAGATGGTAGCACAGAAGCAACAATCTATTGGTAAAGATGTGCTGTTTTCCAAAGCTTCAACATCCAAAGCTGGTAGAGGGTCATCTGATACTGAAATAACTTCATCAACAGGGGGATTTACTTTCAGTTTCAAACTGAGGGGGAATGTTGTTCCTTCCCTTGCTCGGCCAACAGATCTCTGAATTTTGATATTCTGAAAGAAGAAAGCTACAATCATATAACAATGCAAATCTAAGCTACTAAAATTTCCATTGACAAAGGCTAGAAAACGAAGAGTAAAGGTTTCAAATTACTATCATATAGTTTGAGTTAACCCAAACATTATTTTATGTAAAAATCATTTCATTCTTTCATTCATTTATTCATTCAAGGCAATAATTGTCTGTAATAAACTTAATGGTACCTTTGGAATTTTTTTCCCAGGTGCAGGAAGTTGAATAGAAGGTATCAAATCTTTTATGTAGTGACCAACCACATCTTCTGATGATGAATATCCATGAAGGTGAGCAAAAAGGGGATCACAAGAAGTAATCTCTCCCTTAATATGAGAGTTCAACATTTGCATTATAAATGGTAGGCATTCAGTTCTAAAGCACTGATTTTATAGCAGTATTAAACTGACCAAACACGATATAGTTGGGCTGTTGATTTAGGGAATAGAGCCTAGAAAAACTACTTTGAGACAGATGAACTTCCACACTGATTCTATATCCTGCAATGTCTAATTTTTATAGTAAGTTTACTTAAAATATTTATACCATGCTTTTGTAGAAGAGGGCAACAATAACATTTAAAGAAAAAAGTCTCATTTACTTCCATGAATCATAGACATATTTGGTACAACTGCTTCACATCAACAAACATCAAGATAGCTGTATAGTTATCAAATCATTTATTTAAAGAATTTCAGTTCCACTGCACTATTTCAGGAACAATGGTTCTTGTGTACAATTATAAGACAACACAGCTAAGCACATTCCTGTGTTTTTTTTCTTTTATAAAGTTGGCTAACATGAGGACTGACCTCCATGTTAAGAAGCAAGCTTGTTTCTGTCATTTCCATTCAATTATTTTGCAGCTTACTCACATTACTTTTGAAGAAAACGGAAGCAGAAAGTCTTTCCACAGGCTCCAAAACAACAACACAGTACTGACTGCAATGGCCTTTGATTTTTCTTGTCCACATAGTGACAGGGATCTTTTCGTTATTTTGGGAAATGGCATCTACCTGGTGATAAAATACAGGTTAGCTTTCTAAACTGCAGGTTTATACAGGCCATTTGGAAACACTGTCTTTTAGAATGCGTTTCTATACTTCATCCATATTCAATGTTAATGAATATATGCACTGATATTTGTAGATATGAATTTTCATTAATTATATGAAAATTACTTTAGCAAGTTTTATCAAAATAGTTTTATTTCCAGATGACTACACCATAATTAACTTTATATATACAAGTTTGCCATGGTTATCCAAGATTTAAGATGCCTGAGTTATGATATTTATATACGGTAGATGATTTAAGACATATCCTACAAGGAATTATATCAAAATTTTACATATTTGAATAGCAGTTTTTGAATATTTTAAGTCAATGGTTCTCAACCTTTTCCTCACCATGGACCCCCTTTAAATACCTTTTGTGGATACAGACTACCAAGAATTATGATTTATATTATAGCATTTCTTCAAGACTTTGTGGACCCTCTGTAACATCACAGCCCCCCAGGGATCCGTGGACCAGTCTGAGAACCACTGTTTTAAATTAAAGACACATAAATTTGCAATAATTATCACTACAAATTTACAAATTATCATCAGTTATATTATCCCACTTCAAATTTATCAGAGAAGCAAGTATAATGTGAATTAAGTCAGGTACAAGCAATAACAATTAGGAACCTTAAGATTAGATCTTTGTTTACAGGTCAAGAATAAATGTATAAAATCCAGGGAGATTTATTTCTGATTATGCAGGATGAACAGGACTGAATATTTTAGGCATATCAGTTGACATAAAATAGAGCAAAGATTTCCAGATTGATCAATTTCTACTATATCTCTTACTGGATATAGTACACAAGTCAGACTAATTCCTCTTATTGTGGAAAGCTTATGCAACAAATATGTCCTTCAGAGACCACAAGAATTTTTATTGGTTTTGTAGGGACACAGTTCACATCTTACATTTCTGACTAATATATCAAAGCAAATGTAGCTCTATGTGTATGTGAAATTCTCAACAAAATAGCCAGCTTTTCAACTCGCTTGGTAGCACTATTTTTAAAAGAAATTTGATCTGCTGTAGAATAACTAGGGGAATTTAATGTTCACAGTGAAATACAGAAAAACAGAACAAGCCAATTCTGTCTGATTGTCATCAGTAGAGAAAGATTTAAAAAGATTATGAGCTACTCATGCTTCTTTATCAAAAAAAGGACCACATTATTTAAAAAAATTATTTAATATAGCTAATTCTGAGGGTATGATATATTTGTTAACAGTCTAGATCAGAGGTCCCCAAGCTTTTTGGTTTGGCAGCCCGGAAAGGGAGGCAGGCACTGTTACACACGTGTGTGCACATACAAATGGGCCACGTGCGAGCATATGCGCAAACAGAGCCACATGAGTGCGAATGCCACAAATAGGGTGGCACTAGTGCCGGTGGGATGCTTGGCGCGGTGCTAGTGTCAGAGGGACATTCAGGGTGGCACTAGTGCTGGCAGGATTCTTGGAATGGAGCGTCGCTAGCACTAGTGGGACATTTGAGGCAGGGCGGCGCTAACACCAGCAGGATGCTCAGTGCGATGTTAGTGCCGGCGGGACACTCAGGGTGGCTCTAGTGCTGGCGGGATGCTTGGCACAAGGCGGAGCTAGCGCCAGTGGGATGCTTGGGGTGGGGTGGTGCTAACGCCAGCAGGATGCTTGAGAAGACTCTACTGCTGGTGGGACACTCAGGATGCTAGTGCTGAGGGACACTCACAGCGGCTCTAGCACAAGTGTGGGGGATGAGTGTAAGCACACCCGTGCGTGCACTGGTGATACCTTCATGCGGCCCATTGTCCAGGGCCCAATAGTGGGCCACAGCCCACAGGTTGGGGACCCCTGGTCTAGATGAGTATTAATCATAGATATTTGTCCTCTTGAGTTATTTGTGCTCTGGTGATATAAAAAAAAATCAGCATCACATTGCATGTACTTACAATACATGATCTCCTATGTACAGGATATTTAAGCACATTCAGACTTTTCTAGTACGATGGAGAAATACTAAACAAAGGCACATTATCTTTACTACATGCCTACTACATATAAAGCAAACACATTGTTTTACTTCTATTATAGCTTTAGAAGTTTAAATGCCAAACCTATAAATTCATCATCAATAAATCTGAACATAGGCAAATCTATATTGAAACAAGCAGGATTACTATAGATTCCTAAGGCTTCTGTGATAGAAAAGCAATTGAAATACTGATAAGCATATTTCTGGTGTAAGATATTTAATTGAAATCACACACCACTGTTCCTGGAATTACTGGTCCATGTTCTTCAAGATCATTGTATCCTTCTTTCAGAGCTTCTACAATATCCCAGTTGGATTTTGAAATCATTTCAGATAATTTCCGTCCAATCATTTCCTGGGCACTATATCCAAGAATCTTGCAGGCTTTATCATTTGCAACTAGAATCTAAAAAAAAACCACAAGAAAAATTATCTTCTGATGGGCTTTGAAACTAAGCACAGTTGGGCTTTCTTTATATTTGGATAGGAGACCTCCAAGGAATACAGATACAGTACATTAGTTTGATAAGGCAAAACTATTCAAAAAGCAAATAGTAGCAAATTATTTCCATATTTTGTGAAGGAAATTAAATAGAAGCATCTATTCAGTCAAATTTGAATTGAAGATTTCTTGACTTGATTCTATGGCAAGTGATGGGCACAAATAAAAAGCTAGTGTCCTGGGATTGAATTCCAATGTGTTCTAATAGTACACAAGTACTATATATAAGTATATACATATATATATATATATATATATTTATTCAAAAGTAACACTAATTAATAAATGTGATATTAAATAAATCATTAGCATGTGTAATAATTTTTAAAATAAATTAAAACTATGTTCTAGTTTAGCCTGTTGTATCAGCCTAATTTTAGTTCGTGATTTGTTTAGTTCATATTCCAGTGTTTCAGGTGAATTGGGCTGAATTAATCACTGTTAATTACAGGTAACATGAACATAATCTTAATAGTTTCTAGATAGAGTACAAAATATATCATGAGATGAACTTCAGTAATTATTGCTTTATCATTTACATCTATTCACATATCTAAATATGGCCTGTTTATTGAACTAATAATAATTGGATGAATTTGTTGCATATACTAAGCCCAAATCAATTGTGTAGCATATGTGAATCGAGTCACAGAATTTTTAGCCTACTCAGATGGTTTATTTATAAAATTAAAAATCAGTACTCATTAACATATCATTGCAGTTTTGTTTACAAACATGTCTTCAGTAAGTACTAAAAGCTTAAATAACCAGCAAATACTAACAAATGAGTAATCAGACAGCTGCAATTTTATGGGTGTTAAATCCAGGCAGTAGCATTTTGGTAAAAATACTTAATTGGCTTTTAACAATGAAGTGGCAAGCCAACTATAGTTATTAACAAAGTAAAGCTAGTCCCATTTTATTTTCATTTCTTGTACAGAGCTAGTTATAAATGTGGCCCAACTTACTCCAAAATATCTATTATTGAAGAAATAAAAATTGACGTGGATATTATTCCATTTTCAAAATGTATTTGTAACAGATCCTCTGCTCCAAAATTAAAAGTTAATATATAAAACATTCTCTAACTGCTTTTCCAAAGAGAACTTTCTAATGGTTACACTTAATATTGATGGGGGGAAATCCTTAATATACCTTGTATATCATAGAAAGCTATAAGATTTACAAAGGGTCCTTTGGGAAGTATGAAATAAGATCTAATATTTTCTGCCCCTAATTATACATTTTACAGTATAACTAAATCAGTATTGTACAATGAGAACATAAAAGATGTGCTTTTCTTTTAATCTTTTCCCACAAATTTTATCCCTAATAAAATTTGTGTACAAACATCCCTAATAAAATTTGGGAATTATTCAAATGATTGTGGTACAATACATTCTGTAAATACAATAGAATTTCATATCTATGGAATCTGTATATATACACCAGTGGCATTAAGCAAATCCATTTAGTACCTCAGTTGTTCTAACATCCACAGTGAAGATAGCTTTGTTTGGGTTACGGATACTACTTGACAGTGCCTGAATGGATTCTCCCCAAGTCAGTGCATTTAAGAGAGAACAAGAAGAGGTGCTACATATGGAACAACAAAAGGAAGCAGTTTCCAAATGATCCAAAGAGCTATGAAGTTTTCCAGTGCAAATATTCCGGGCCGCTAATGAAGATAAGCAGTAGGAATTCCATCCATTTTCTAAAAAGAAAAAGAAAAAAGCATAGATGCACAAATATTAGAATTAAAGCTTTCAAGACAATTTTACAAAGTATCAACTTTATTAAAAAATAAAATGATAGGAAAACATTGTTCAGACAGTTTAGCAAGAAATGTTTGCCTCGGTTAATACCTTAAACCAGGCATGTCAAACTCGTGACATCATGTGACATCGCACAACGTATCACAACTTTTTCTCCATTGCCGGCAATGGGATGGGCACAGTTTTGGCATGATGCATCCAGCCCGTGGGCTGGCAGTTTGACATGCCTGCCTTAAAAGGACAAAAATAACATTTTAAATCTGTGATTTAAAAATAGCTATTTGCTTGTTTGTTTACATTTCCTGTTTCTAAACTGCCTATCTCCTTCAGATCTATTTACAGCCAATTTCTTATTCTCTAGTTTCCACTCCTTTGAAGTGCTTTAGACAAGGCATTTAATGCATAATTGAACTATAGTATTATTCATAGAAGTTTAGAAAGAATGCAGAAGAGTTTTCTACTGTATTTATAAACCTTCAGTCTTTTCCCAACCACTCTGTTATTTTCTTTCTCCAGAAAATCTGCTAAGAAAGAATATCTTCTGTTCAGTAGTTACTATTTTTAATTAACAATTACTTTATATTCGTTGCTAGGCAAAGTAATCACCTGACAAAGATGCTTTTTTCTTACACAGCCTTGAAAGCCAACTCTTCCTTTTCTTATTTGTCCAGGGAAAAGATTTGCTCAGTTCTTCACAGATCCCAGGCTCAGTCACGGAGACAGAGGGGCCTGAAATGATCTCTTTAGAAGTTATAAACTCCTTATCTGTCATGCTTGTAGGTGAACTACAGGAAGTTCTTCACAGAAACTCCAGGCTCTGAAACAGAACAGTATTGGATATCTAGGACTGGACATATTCTTTCAAATCAGCAGGATTCTGAGGTATTTATAAAAAGGAGACTACTAGTAGAATTGAATTGCCAAAATAGCAAGCAAATGTGGTGCTTCTGACACCACTTTTCAGGAAAAGAAAATGAGGAAAATAGTAAGCATAGCAGAATACAAAACCACAGGAAAAGGAAGAATTAAGATATGCCTGAAAAAATCATTCATTGCGAGCTGTATAATGTCAGAGGACAAAGAAAGCATGTGTTCAGGTTAAGTCCAACTTAGCACAAAATTCATTACTAAATTTGCATTCATTTTCTAAGCATCCCAGCCAGGAATTTGTAGTGGGGCGGGGACCCCATTTCCCAGCCAGGAATGCATAGTGGGGCAATGACTTCAAAGATAAGTTACAATCTGGAAGGGGTGGAGAATGGCACAGAGGTGATGCATTTGGCATCTCAACTAGTTTCTATTAACCTGACAGCGGTGAAGAACCCCGAGGAGCAATTGGACACCTTCCGTCAGGAGCACACTAACACAAATGGAACTGTTTTCAAGTGCAACTGGTGGTTAGTTACACCAGAAGGCTCCTCGACAAGCGCAGGAGATGGCAGGGTGCCTCTGGTAGCCGGCTGCTCAACTATGAAGGAGCAGCTCGCTACACGTAGGCTGATAGGATCCCTTTCATTTTATCATACGAGATTTTCTTTGATGCTAAAAAAAACAAACCATAGAAGAGTTTTTCCCCCCTCCCCCCCAATCATCAGAACGCCTCTACTCCTGCGGAGTAACTTACCCAACTGCCTGCCCGAGCGGGAAATGTTCAGTCCGAGCCGAGTAGGCGGAGAATGACTTACTCAGTTACACGAGGAGCCAAGCAACGCGACGGAACTAGAAGCCGACAGTTCGATAACCCAACCAATTCTGAGGGGTGGAGTTTCCACGACGTTCAAAGACAAAAAGATCCCGCGCAAATTGTTGCTAGGGACGCGACAAGCGGGTTCTGTTCGGTAGAGCACGGAGGAAACTCATCTATTCAGATCTTGTCCGCATATTTCAATCTCTTTCCCAGGAAAAAGAGCGGTATTCTTAACCCTCCGTAGAGGGCTTATGCTTTAATTTATTACAGCGTAAATAATAGTCGTCGTGGGTGGCATTTTATCGTCTAAAAATATAGCTTAAACTATCGTGGAGCTTCATCCACTTTCTATAACAAAACTAAAAGAACCATATCATATTTTTCAAAAAATTACAGCATTGATTTTCTAGCCTTTCTAAGAAAGACTCGAGATGTAATTGAGAATTTTTCACTGGGAATTTTCTTCCAACAGTTTAAGAACAAAAGCATCCATAAAAAAGGGGGGGGAAGGCTCCAAGACAAATTGATTTCGTGATTTCGTGAGCACATGATACAGCTTTCTTAGTAATAATTGGCAGGTTGTTTGCCATTACCTTTCTCCAGGATTTCCCCCCCCCCCAATTTAATCAACATCCCTATACCCAATTATCTTTCACCTAAGTACACAATAGGCCACCACTGCTTCATTCTGAATTCAGACAAATGAGTAAAATGCTATTAGCTTCCAAAATAAGTTGTGTGTATATATGTTTACTTATCTTCTGTCATGTTCTCATCATCTAAATAAGTAATAAGCTTCCAAAAAATGGTGCAGTATGAAATTCTGGGGACTACTTCCAGAAAACGATAATTGGACCAAACATTTTATTTACTATGAGGCAGCTTCTATGTTTCTTTTAATCCAGTACTGAATCATATTAGAACTTTTGTAAAGATTATTTTTTTGAATCCACTCTTAATTATTTAACTTCAGATGAATTAACTTTTGAATGTAACACAACATGGCTATTTTTTCCCCTTTTTTGCATAGAAAATAATACATTTTAAAGTATGGAAAAGCAAACAAATTTAAATACATATAAAATTAGATACAGGGTTGTCATGTACTTCCAATGTTTATTTTTAAATATTAAAACGTACCTTAGTGTTTGTAAATAGATTGCTTGATTAAAACTTCAGAAACAGCACATTTTAGATTTGCAACAATGTTCAGATCATCTATCGAAATGGGTTTTAATAAAATACAGGGGTGGTTTTCCATTGCTTTCTTCTGTGCAGTACGAAACAATGCCTTTGCTGTTCACTCAAGTGATCATCTGCTTCAAGCAACTGGGATGGTGTTCACCTCTGCTGGGAATATATATTTGTAGTAAACACTTCCATGGTTCTTCATCATGCCTCCTCCTTACCACAATGAGGCAACACAACAGGGCTGAAGGACCAGGTTAGGGACAGATCATCCTGGAGAAAATCTATCTTCTGTTGTTGTGATGAGTCCCACCAACTTGATGACACATAATCATCATTAGTAAATTAGGGTTCAAAACAAACTCCCATTTTTCTACCATACTGGAAACCTCTCATCCTAACTTTTACCATATGTATTTCAAAACAGTTCTTTTCCATTTCACACACCAACTAAAATTCCCCCTTCAAATGGGGCTAGACGAGCCGCGGCAGCTTTCTCGAAGAGCGGCGCTGCTGCCCATTCGTGTGGAGGTACGCACGCACCTCTCCAAAGGTTTGGGGAGGTGCGCGCGCACCTACAGTCATTCAAAGAGGTGCGCGCGCACCTCTCGGAATGGGCAGCGGCGCCGCTTCTTGGGAAAGCTGCCACGGCCCGTCTGCAGAGCTGCCGCAGCCTGCAAACGTGCCGCAGCAGCTTTCTCAAAGAGCGGCGCCGCTGCCCGTTTGCGCAGAGGTGCGCGCGCACCTCTCCAAAGGTTTGGGGAGGTGCGCGTGCACCTACAGTCATTCAAAGAGGTGCGCGCGCACCTCTCGGAATGGGCAGCGGCGCCGCTTCTTGGGAAAGCTGCCGCAGCCCGTCTGCAGAGCTGCCGCAGCCTGCAAACGTGCCGCGGCAGCTTTCTCAAAGAGCGGCGCCGCTGCCCGTTTGCGCAGAGGTGCGCGCGCACCTCTCCAAAGGTTTGGGGAGGTGCGTGCGCACCTCCGCCCGTTCAGAGAGGTGCGTGTGCCACTCTCTATTTGGAGAGGTGCGCGCGTACCACTGCCCGTTCGAAGAGGTGCGCGCGCACCGGGCGGCTGGGAGCTGCAGGAGACGGCTCAAAGAGCCGCATGTGGCTCCAGAGCCGCAGGTTGCCGACCCATGGGCTAGCTCATCACAAAGGCTGATTTGTAAATTGCCATCACATGTAACTGGCATATCAACTGCCATATCAAAAGCAAAATGCAATTATTGGGTTTTAAGTTCCTTTCTACATAATAAAATTAACTCCAAGACGACTTGCCTTCTACAGCATGCAGAAAAGCAATTGTACTGATTAGCTTTTTCCCAGACAGTACAGACTTACTACTAGCTTCATACATCACACCAATTCATTATTTGGTCGCTTTGATTTTTGCTTAGTATGTTATGTAAATTGTACCTCACCAATTGTGACTTAGTACAAAACATGAAACCAATCATAGTGTGTAGACTAGAGAAAGGGACTTCTCATTGTAGTATCATTTACTAAAAACATAAGATTCAAGTCAGATAAACTAGATGATCACGTCCATATGTTTTTTATGCTGTGGTGTTTTGCAGTTGTCTTCTTCCAGGTTGGTTTTATTTTATTTCTTACTTCTAGTGTATAGATTACTTGATCCATTTAGGTACTACCGATAAGTATCAGTCACTGTTTAGCTGCAAAAAAAGCAAATTAAAAATGTCATTGTCAATTTTGAAAAACTAATTGTTAAGCATTGACAGGAAGGGGGTAGAATAACTTATTTTAACTTTTTCAAAATGATTGATGTAACAGATTTATAAAATGTTACAATACATTGCTTAAATAAAAGTTAGGGTTTTTTCTGCCATCACAATATTGGGCATTATCAATAGCTAGTACTGTAGCAATGATGAATGATATTAAATTATTCATGCACTGCATGAGATATTTGTTTTTTTAAGTCTCAGAATTTATTAGTTGCTGGGGAACAGTCACAAAGGTCTATTTTTCTGTTATGCAGAGGATTGCTTGGAAGCATGAGGCTGGATCTTTGGTTACAGCATGATTCTTCTAATACGTTTAAATGACATTTAGAAAAGAAAACGGTACAAACAGAATTTTTTTTAAAAAAATCCATAGTGGACCACAAAAATAGATTATAGACAAAACCCAATTATCTGGCAAAGGAAAACAAAGCAGCAGCTTTCCACCAAAGGGGTCCAAGAATAGATAAGACACTAGAATAACAGCCTCTTTCTCTATCGTTCTATTTTATTACTACCGCTCTCTTTCTTCTGTCTACTAGTTATTTCAATAATTTCCAATTAAATGGCGAGAAGGGCAGTACATGAATTACGATCACGATACACACCACACAGAGACAAACAGAGAGAGAGCTTTCCTGAAATTCTTCTGCTCGTTTCATTGGCAAGTTAACGTCTCTGAGAAAAAACTATATTTCCCAGGGAGCTACGGAGCTAGACGCAGGCGCATAATGTCTCATTGGTGTCTCTGCCGCGAAGCTGATTCTGTGATTGGCTGAAGGAGAACCCGATCCCGTTATTCATTGGCTATTCCAGTGCCATGTCCGATGCCGGAAGGAGGAGGGAGCGCGAAGCGTTATGGCGACGACGACGACAACGACGAGAGCAGAGCCAGAGAGTGGGGAGGGCGCTCAAGAGATGATGGAGGGTGAGAGACCGGAATGTAGCGCGCGATGTCTGAACCTAGGCTAGGGTTGGCTCGGTTCCGTTCAGCGACTATAGAGAAATAGGGAACGCTGAGTTTTGGGAATGCCGGCCTTAATGTGGGAGATGCCTAAGTATTGGCGGGTCATCTATTAAGGGGGTGGTGAGCACAGTGGGCAGTGGGGGTAAGCTTTTCGGGAGAGGGATGTTGTAAGAAAAAGCTGAGGCTGTTTCCCGGAGTCAGAAATGCTGTAGGGTCTCGTAATCCCCAGCTCCACCCTAATTCTCCAATTAAATCAGCTCTTTTTACTTTCCTGCAAATTGCCAGGTCTGGCCGGTACTGGCATGGCATGCAAAGCAAATACACGTTGTTGTCATTATCTGTGGGATGATGATGGAATAAGAGATTGATAATTTTGAGGGAAGTAGTATTTTATAAACCCTAACTTCCAGTAGCTCAGATGTCACCACTGACTCGATGCAGGAGTTCTTGACGTTGACGATTTAATCTGCCACTGACTCATCAGACTTCATTTAAATCCCACCTTTTATTCACATCAAGATTTCTGGACTTCCATATCGTTCACTCATGCCTTAACTTCAATTTAGCAGTAATTTCCTGCTAAGTGTTATCTTAGAGAGAAAAAGGGTACATTATATCACTGACAGCACTGTAGGATGAGCTTGCAACGTGAATTACTGTTATAAATTTACTGTCGTGGGAGTGGTAATCTCACTGACTTCTGTGGATCTGAGTAGAGTTTGTAGCAACCTAATCTAAATTTATCCACAGCAAGAGGGTTTTATTTGCAACTTCTCCTTATGGAGGTGAATTTAAATATTTTCCAAGTAAGTGCATCTATCTAAATTACGGCCTGCATCAGAAGTGTAAGGTATGTATAGCAAGTCTAAATGGTGTGCATGGGGCTCATATAGAAAAGTGTACTTTGAGTAGCAATATATAATAATCTAGAACATAATGCGAATACTGCCACAGATGCAAATAGAGTGCAAACTAAAGAATGGAGCTCTATAGTTCTTGTGACATTTTCAACATCAAGTAAATGGTTTACCATTCTTGAGTGTGATTGTTGAATTCCTGTCATTGCTGAACTTAGGTTAAGCTGTCAATCTGATTGATTTCATACTGAAAAGGAAGTTGTCAAAGGAGATTAAAATATTCTTGGCTGGCCTGACAAGGCTTTTGTGCCATGCTTTTTACTTGTATCTGAATACAGTACACAAATAAACTGCAGTAGCGAACTCACTGTAGATTAATTCTTGGGCATCTGGTAATAACCCAAGTTTTGGGCCCTTTGGAGGCCAAGAGATAAATATATATTGACCTAGGATGGAAAACCCTATGAAAACAATCAATCTTTGGAGCAATTTAGGATATAAAGTTCTGATTTAAAGTTCTCTTAATAACGTGGCACATTTAGTGCAATTACCTAACTTTCACTGTGACATTCTGTGGAAGCAAACGTTGAATTTTAAAGAAATGATACAGGAAGAGTATTGATGCCTTTGAACTTTGGTGTTGGGGAAAACTCCTGAGAATACTGTGTACAGCTAAGAAAACAAACCAGTGCATAAATCAACTCAGAGTTCTCACTCAAGGCACAAATGACTAGGCTCCAATTGTCCTATTTTGGACACATTTTGTGAAGATCCAGCTGTCTGAAAAAGGCTCTAATTCTGGAAAGGGTGAAAGGAAAGGGAAGAAGAAGATGACCAGCAGCAAAGTACATGGTCTTGGTAACTGTGGCTATGAGTGCACTACTGGGAAACTTGAAAGCACAGGTTACAGAGATTCAACATTAGAGTCGAAAACAACTAATCAACTCTTTGAATGCTCATACTTGTAAGAAAAAAAGCAAAGTGATTGTGTGACATGACAAAGATTTTTTTAATATTTTAGTGCAGTAAGCCAAGATATGATGTCCAAATGCATATTTGTTCAGAAGCAAAGACTGTATATCTTAAATATATAGTGGTATTTTGTGATCCTAACTAGAGGTGCATATGTATGCATATGTGTAATGGAGAATACACATGCAGCAAAATAATTTATAGTCCCGAGGGTTTGTACAATAGTTTTATTCATTTTTAATTTGTTGCAAAAACACTATCAAAGTTACCCCTCTGAAAAATTATCAAATGTAACTTAGTCTGGCCTTACTAGTGTGTGCAAATTAGCATTTGCTGTAACTCGGATATGTTGCATGTTGAATATTCCATTTAGCTGGGGGGGGGGTTAGATTTTGTTGCTTGGGAGTAAATCTACCTTTGGCGGGCTTACTGCTAAGTAATCATGCCTCTTCCTGAAACTCTAGTCCATTGGTGTCAAACTCGCCACGTCACATGATGTGTCGCAACGTATCATGACTCTTTGCATTGCTGGCAATGGGGTGGGCGCGGCTTCGGTATGATGAAACCGGCCCACGGGCTGGCAGTTTGACACCCCTGCATCTAGTCTTATTTATTTTTAGAGTGTTAGCTCTGTTAAGCTGTTGTAACAAAAGTAAGTAATGTGTCATAACAGATTTATTATACATACACATTCACAAGGTTTGTTTTAATCCATAAAAGCATATGCCCTAGTAATTGTTTTTCTGTAGGATGCCACAATATTCTTTGTAACTTATATAATATCAGTTTTCTTCTCTGTTGTTATACTTTATACTGTTCTCTGTTGTTATACTCTCTTGTTATACTGATCCTAAAATAAACAATTTTATTTCTGTTCTACAGTTGATAAAAGGCTTGAATCAGAAGAATCTGGAGATGATGAAGGGAAGAAGCAAGCAGTTTGCATAGTAACAGACCTCAGTCAACAAAGTCTAAGAGAAGAGCAGAATGGAGAGAATTTAACAGGTAAACTACTATTTGGAGTATACCCTTTGTAGCATATATGACTGATTTACCAACGCCCATCTCTTTGAATCAGTAGAATGCAAATGAATATGAATATGTTTATGTTACATTTTCCCACTGCATATAATTAATGTTTTTTTGCATATTCAGTGTTTATTTATTGCATTGTTTTTAATTCTATTATAGCCCTTGGAAACACAGAACTTTTCCTCTTGCACTTTTTAAGTGGAAATGAGGTGTAGAAATTAATAATACAAAGATTCTTGGCTGTTGTTTTTATTAAAAGTTTTTCTATATTTCCTTCTTGCATATGAATAATAAAAGATGGTAAGATTCACATTCCCTCTGCTTCTTAGAAATTATTTATAGTTACAGTGCAATAGCATATAGATATGTTGAATATGAAAAAATACTTTATTTTTATTTTTAGTTTACTTACTGGGCTTAAGGGCTGCCCAGTTCCAGAATAACTTTGGGCAGTTTATAATTTAAAACATAAAAACAAAAATGAACTAATCTATGCAGACAACAAATACCACACAACAGAAGCCCCTCTCTGAGGGAGATGGGCAGTTCAAAAATGTGATAAATAAAAACAAAATACAGTAGGGCTTCACAGCCACCATACCTGAAAGCCTGGTAGGACAATCATGTTTTTAAAGACTTCCAGAATTTATAGAGCAATATTATTCCAGAGAACAGGTGCTGTGCAGAAAAGCACCTTCTTAGATCCCAATAGGTGTCATTGTTTGATTGAAGAGACCTGAAACGCACCAACTCTGCCTTATCTTATAGAACAGGCAGAAACTATAGGAAATAGATGGCCCTTCAGAAAACCTGGTCCTATGTCATGAAGGACTTTATCAATGATAACTAGCACTTTGACTTGCCCTGGAAAGCCTACTGGTCATAGGACAGTAGAGTTACTTGAGCATATTGCAACATGTCCAACACTGCCCATGCTGCTCAAATGTAGCTTCTGAGTGGTCTTCAAGGGCAACCCCATACAGAATGCATTCCAATATAAATAGTTTTCACTTAATGGCAGTAACTCAGACCAAAATTTCTGTCACTAAGCGATATAGTCATAATGTCATGGTTCCGATAAATGAGACAGTTCAAACATGTTTTTAGCACTGACACATAAAGCACAACATCATACAAACCACTGCTTTGTGACAAATTCTAGCACTTCCGGATTGCCTTGTTAATCATCATGGGTCGATAAGCGAGGATGTCACATGGTTGCCTTTTATGAGCTCATGCTAGTTCCCCATCAGTTTTGCTTATAGAAAGCGAGCAAAGGTCAGAAATAGTGATCAAATGGCTGCAGAGCACTGCAATATTTATTTATTTATTTAGAAAATTTATATGGCTGCCCATTCACTCCCAGTGACTCTGGGCAGCTGTATTTTGTTTGCAATCTAAGAAGTCTTAACAGGAGACTGTTCAAGATTAAGGGGTTTTTTAGTTTTTTTTCTGTTATGTATGTTTTTGAGTTTTTCAAATCAAGTCATTTCAGATATTTATAACAGCCACCTACCATTCTATGTGAAAAGGAGCAGGATCCCTGTTTGCTACAACTACAGAAATACTGTTAAGCAGTATAATAAAGTAGTCTCTTATTTTGGGGAGTCACCCACTCTTTAAGCCAGACCAAACAATAAGCATCAAAGTACAATTTCAAATCTGGTAAACCCAAACCTCCTCTTTTTTTAGCATCATACAATAATTTATATCTAATTCTTATTTTTTCCCCTGGCCATATGAACTTAGTAATGTGTTGTTTTTTTGTATATATTTTATTAGTATTTTTTAACAGAACATAAATCATTCAGTAATTTGTAAACAGTATGTTGTCTGGGTAACATTTATAAGACAATCTTTAACAATTGATTTCTATAATCTATATTCCATATGTTAATTTCAGTTGATTTCCCCTTTCCCTAAAGTATCTTTCTTTGCAAACATTAGATTAAAACAATTCTCATTATTTTGATAAACAACAGTTAGGTATATAGTTTTTCCAATATTCCTATTTGTCATTTTAGTTGCCGTAAATCCTGTTACCGTGCTTATTTCAGCTTATTTCTCCACCCCAAATTCTAAATATTCTTACTAGTGACAATTTTCTCAACAATTAACTACATTTACATTGGTGGATTTAATTTTATTTTTTCCATATAAGCCCTCTCATACTTTTACATTTCTTAATCGATAGGTAAAAAAGTAGAAAGAGGAAGGAAAAGAGGAGACAAAAAAAGAGGAGAAAAAGAAGAAAGAGAAAAGGAAAAAAAGACAAAAGCACTGAAATAAAAAAATAACATACTACTTGAAATATGTATCCTCTTAATTTAATATATATTTATTCCCTCAATTTCTTATTCTTCTTAACCATTGGTAAGAATATATTTAATCTATTTAAACTTTAAGCATTCCATTCAATAGATCTAATCATCTAATCCTTTAATTCAAAACACATTTTTATGCTTTTCTTATCGTCACATTTAAATAACTAAAATGTTTGCTTTGTTTAATTCATTTCAACTTTTTTTTACAGAAAGGAAAAAGAAAAAAAACATATTGTTTTAGTTAAAAAAAATTCATCCCTCTAAGAGTAATATATTCCAAAGTTTTTCCATTTCTTTAGCCATATTCAAACAAATGTTTTTTTTAAAATATTCTCTCTAATAAGTTCCATCATCTTTTTTCTTGGTTTCCATTTTAATCTTTTTTCTCTGGCCATTGCCTTTCTTAATCAGTATGTTTCGCTGCATCATTCATTTCCCTGTAAAGTAATTTTTCTCATTCTTTTCCTTATCTTCAAAGTTGCTTGGACGCATTGAAATATCTCCCATTTGAATTAAATCATGATTTTTTTATTTTATACGGTTTCATCTTTAAGTCTCTATCCTCAGAATTATGTTCAGTCATCTCTACTGTATTTTCCTGGGAAATTTCTTGGAGTGAAATTAAGTTGGAGATAAGTTGATTCATACTCTCAAAGTTGTTCTGTATTTCTTTGTGGTTTAAAATCATTGTCCTTTGAAATGGTTGCCGCTTATCATATGTTTCCTTTTGTAAAGTATTCATTGCTTCAGATTTGTTAGTCTCACTTTGTTTACACAGCTGCACTTTTTAAGAACTTTGAGGGTCAGAGAGAAAAAATCCTCACCCACCAGTAGGTGTCAGCATTTGCTCATTTTTCAGATCTTTCCAGTCTTTTTCTCTCTCTAAAGGGTAAGTTTCGCCACTTCCGGTAACCAAAAGGAGGGAGTAGAATCCCCCTCCTTTTTTTTCCAGAGATCTCTTATTTTTGGGACTTTCTTCTTCAGGAAAATAGGTAGGATAGAGAAAATCAATATTCTTACCCAGATTCAAGCATGCTGTTTAGAATCCGCTTAGTTTAAAGCTTATGACTTCCATTGTTCTCAGCTATGACTGGACAATGGAGTTAGCCAGCCTTTTCTTCTGTTGGTTTCTGGGAGGCTTCTCCTGGACCATTCGGGGAGACCACCGTCTCTCCTAAGTCCCTGGGATTTCCTTCCTTCATTCCACCTCTTCAGGGTGGGTTCTGGCCCCTTAGGGTCCCCAACAGAAAGAAATTTCAGCCGAAGGGTTCGGTATTCTGAATCTTCCGACTGCTCCGCTGGAAACAGGAACCGGAAGTCCATGAACTTAGTAATGTTCATTTGCCATTGTTTAAATGGAGTGTGAGTTATAAATATTGGTAAAATCTGAAATAAAAGTAACATCTTTGGTAAAGCATTCATCTTAATTAGAGATTCTACCTGATAAAATAGTTGCAGTTTATTCCATCTTAATAGCTCTTTTTGATATCATTCTAAGAGGTACAGAATTGTTTTGAAACACTTTAGAATTTGTATTTGTCAGTGTGACCCCAAAACTCCTTTTCCTCCACCCTGAACCCCAACTTTTTTGTCAATATTTCATAGTCCCAGGAGATCATATTCTTAAAAAACACTGTTGTTTTCTCTTTGTGTTTAGACCAAATTTCAAAGAGCCTTGAAAATTGTTTATCTGGCTACAGTGTTAGTGAGAGCTATATGAACAAATTATCATGGAAGAATAAATGAGTCTGAATATAAATGGAAACTGAAACAGCTTTTGATAGTTAATTGAACTGTTACTTTTGGTACTGGTACTTCATAAAAATGTATTTTACATCACTTTTTCCCTGTTACGTGTTTTTGAATTCTACGTATTCTGAAATTTTTATAATCTGCCACATAAAGTTCCAATAAAGTTGTTTTGTTTCAGTAGATCTATTATTTCTAGCATAGTTTGTTTTAGATTAGGAACTGCAGACTATATTTCATCTCTAGCACATGAGCATACAATTTGACCTCCTTAATAGTATTTTGCCTGATACTTACAGGATTGACATAAATTGTTTTCGGTCTTTACAGTATGGTGATCAAGTTGTCAGTTAACTGTGATTACAGTTTTAATTATGAATGTATTAGCATAAAAATTAGCAAGCAATTGCTTTGAATGGATTCATTTTATTAGCAGAATGATTAAATCCTCAGAATGAATCTCACCTGCTGCTTTTTCCTTCAGAGTTGAGAGATTCATAATGTTTCTCCTTAAAAAAATAATTCACTTCATTTTGTTCGGTAAGTGCAGATGGTGTATGGGGCAGAGTTTGTAATAATAAAAATGATTATTTAATCAAACTTTTATTCAAATTCATACTTAATTGAAATATATTAGTGAAAAGTATATTAAAGAGTAAGTGTACATTTTTAATAAGATCAACAAGTAAAATAAGTAGATAATTGTTTTATTCCACTTTTCTTTTCCTCAGTCCTGTTCTCTCATTTTCTCTATAACTCAGTATCCTTTCCTCTTTGTTTCATCTCCATTATCCCACATTTCTCTAGCTTTTCAGTCAGTGCTGTCCTAATTGTTATTTCTGCTTTATATGCATACTTGTCACCCTTTACTTCTAGGCTTACCAAACATAATAATCACTTTACAGTGGTTGCTCTGTGTGCCAATTAGTGTGAAACCTGTACCTTTTTTTAATCCAAAACAATATTTTCAAAGAAGAGTGTCTGTGCAAGCCTAAATAATTCCATGATATTTTTGGAGGAGGAAAAGCATCTTAGATCTTTTTATTTCAAAGTAAAATGTTGACTGCTTTCCCAAATAGAGTCATATGTTACTGTATATTTCTGCTGGCCAGCAGTACTTACTCTATTCTTCTTGAGAATTCAGAGAGAGAGAATACAGTTTCAACATTGCTCAGTGTTACAGAGGCTTTTTAGGCTGTTTTACATCAGGATTACTCTGCCGAGTCTCCACTCCCATAAGGTTACTGTGAGCGATGACTCAGAGGTTTTCATTGCCAGATCTCCTCCTCCTTCAGCTACCCTAGAAATAAAATTAGGACTCACATTGTTAATATATAAAAGATTACCGAAAACACAGTTATTTGAGCAAACATTTGGGGAGAGAGATATAAATTACGTTAAGTACCTTGGATCTTCTACATGGACAGTGCTAGTGATGAAAGTTTTGTGATGTTATTGTGTTGATTGATATAAGTACCATACATTTATTTTATACTGCTTTTGTAAAGTTAGCTTTTTTTATTAAAGTAACATAAAAACAGTTGTAATGAATATATTAACCTAACAAATACCCTTATAAATATAAGCCCTAATGACATGAAACAAGAAATTTTTGATGGTATATAATAGAACAATGAGATGGAAGTAGAAATTAAGCCACATATATACACATGTATATATATACTTATATCTTTATTTTATTACTAACTGGTAAGTAAGGGGTAAAAGTCAGTTTCTAGAAATAGATTTTTTTAAAAAACCAGACAGCTGATACAATGTAAATATATGAAAAGAAGTGTAAAGCATGCAGTTTAAAAGAATAAGAGACTTCTTAATGTTCAATAGATATCTGCATATTTTTTTACAGAATACATAATCAGATACATGAAAAGAGGTAATTATAAGTAATCCTCACTTAACGACTGGTTTCATAGCGACCATTCTAAGTTACAATGGACCTGCACCCACCACCACCACCAAAGTTATTTACAAGCCAGTTCCAGAATTCCAATGGCTGCACACAACTCACAGTAACATAACCACTTTTGGAGTATTTGGCGACTGCCTCATTTTTATGGCAGGTTACAGCACTCCATAGTCACATGACCGCAGTTTACACCAGGTTTTGCTGGTTCTGGCCAAAAACAGTAATAAGAATATATTGATTTGCCTCACAAACACCATCAAAAAATTGTAAAATCTGGTCCAATCCCATAGGTTTCTCAACTTACGACTATCTTGACTTAAGGCAGAAATTCTGGGCTCCATTATAGTTGTAAGTTGAAGACTACTTGTAAACTACTAACTTGCTGATGAATAAACTCTTTCTTCCATTGGGAATGATGAACAAAACCCAGTAGCTCTTCTATTGTTGGATTTTATGTTCTGTGAATCAGTGTGTATGTGCATTCACTGACAACCCAGGAAACTGAACAACAGTGGCTTACTGCTTTATAATGCTTAGCACTGTTGTATTTTGCTCAAAGAATATGTAACAGCAAATCCACCCAGCTGCCAAATAAGAGCATGCATGAATTATTTAGCAGAAATCCCTGAGCTTATCTTCACTCAAGCACATTGAGAAAGAGAGAATTTGTAAGGATGTTTTTGATTCCAGAACAGGAAAAGTTTTCATCAAATTGCTGGCAATATTTAACTCAGGAAGAACATGTATGCTTTTCTAGGACTGCAAAACTGAGACGATAACCAGAATGCAAGAGTAATTTAAAATTTCTGATACTTATTGTTTGCTTGGCTAACTATTAAGTCATTTGAGTTGGTTCTTGCTTCCTAATTGAATTCAATATTAAGTAATGTACATTTTCCACAAGTGTGTTGGTATTTCTTCTCCTGTATTTGGATTTAGCCAAAGTGATCATTAGCTTAGAAAGCCTTATATGACTTCCATTACGACAGTAAAATCTAAATCCATTAGCTTTCATTTTGCCCTAAGGCTTAATTTCTCTTGGAGAAGAGCTCACTTTGCAAATTTGCTTTTGGTTGGTGAACACCATGGGTTTATGCAGGATATGCTTGCTGTTTTACAGGTGAATCAGAAACTCCAGTGGATATGGAAACTATTAGCCTGGATCCAGAGGCCGAGGTATTGTAAATGTCACTTTCATACTAAAACCCACAGCTGCACTCGACCGGCTTATTTATTTTTATTTATTTTAATTCCATTTATATCCCACCCTTCTCCGAAGACTCAGGGCGGCTTACAAGCTTAGCAGTAGCCTTCATTCTATGTATATGCCTGCTTATTAGGGCTTTCACACACCCCCAAAGCGGCATTATTACAAAGTCAGCTTAATTGCCCCCAACAATCTGGGTCCTCATTTTACCTACCTTGGAAAGATGGAAGGCTGAGTCAACCTTGAGCCTGGTGGGATGCGAACCTGCACTAATTGCAGGCAGCTGGTGTTACTTAAGGAGGCATTAGCCCACTGCTCCACCAAGGTCTCTTATGTGAAAAGCTTTGGAGATACATCTCTGAAATTTAGGAAAGAATAATTCCTGGGTTGTTATTTTTTAAAACTGCTTTGCATATAATGTTTATTAAGAGTTTGATTACAATACTAAAAACTAATGCAAGGTAAACTTAATGAAAAAAGAATAGTAAAAAAAAATAAAAACTACAAGAAAGAAAAAGTGAGAAAGAAAAATGAGAAAAGAAATATATAAAGCAGTGACTATAGACAAATATAGATGTTAAGTAGCCCTTTACCCCCTCTAAAATTACATTTATCTCTTCATCCCACATCTCATCTTTTATCTGTAAGAAAATCCATAAAATATCAAATTTTCAATTCTAGTGTCAGCAAAAAGGTTGTAAGAACTGTGCAAATAAATATTTTAATCTGGATCAAATAAACCAGCTTTATATTCCTTTCTTTTACTTCTAATAGTCTTAATTTTTAGTGCATTCAAATATTGTCATAAGATTTGATTTCTCTTTAATTCTTCTTTATCCCTTCACACTTCATCAAGGATTTAACAACCCTCTTTTGTTAGATCCAATAAGAAAACATTTTCTTGGTATGTTATTTGTATTTTCCTTTAAATTTTTAAAACTTTAGCAAGTTTTTTTGTATATTCCCACCAAAAAAACATCCTTTTCAAAATTGTTCTCTTGACCCAGCATTTTTAGTTCCATTTTCAATACTTTCTCTGTCTTGTCAGAAAAAAAATGTTTCACATCTGTCAATCCCACGTTGATATCTGGCTTTATTCTTTAAAGATTTCTTTTATTATTTCTAATGTTACGACATTTTGTGCAATTTTGTCCAGTTGACTAACACAGAACAGTCTTGATAATTTTATTTTATTCAAACCTCCTTCTATCTTCCTAGCTTCTTTAGGCTTCCCTGAAGCAAGCAGTCATATTTTATGGCCACTAAATATGTTCCTTGTATTATAAGAGAAGGTTGGATTGGAGCAAAAGCTACTAGGCAATATAAATAACTTCTTCTTTACTTACCCGAAGTGTGTCGAGGGAATAACTTATTCATTGGCAATATGTGTAACATCTATGATGGGATTGTAAATAAATAATAGAAAGAAAAAATGGATTGATTGAGAGAATAGGTAGTATGCATGATGAATTAGGACAACAATTTCTCAACAATTAGGACGTAACAATTTTAAATTAAAATTGAAATCAGTATCTATGTATTTCTGTTTCTTCAAGAAATTTGGTAGAATTCTCTCAAATGGGCAAGAGGGCAAATCTGTATTTTGAAATACATTTGTATATACTACTAACTCTTCTTTAAATGCTGAAAAACTGGGAATTCAGATTGAATGTTCTTTCTTTAGATTAGAGATCTATACTATGCATAGTACATGAATTACAAGAATGGATAGATTACTTCTTGTGGAGGACTTTAACTGAAAATATTCTTATTGCTATATAATAAATGTATTTCTTCTGTCTCTACTGCCAATACATTTGTTTGGAGTAAATTCCTTGACATATACCGTATATACTTGAGTATAAGCCTACTCGAGTATAAGCCGAGACCCCCAATTTCACCCCCAAAAACTGAAAAAAGTTATTGACTCGAGTATAAGCCGATCCGCCGTTCTGCAAGCCTCCGCCACCGGCGGAGGCTGGATCCGCGCTCTGCAAGCCTCTGCCGCCAACAGAGGCTCGATCCGCCATTTTGCAAGCCTGAATACACAGGAATACCCTGTGTGGCCGCGGCTCTCGGGGAAGCCCTGGCTGTCCGCTTCCTCGCTCCACGCTGCCATTCGGGGCCCGCGCGTTCCCCGGGCAAATCGCGGCGCCCAGCAGGCGAGGAAACACGCCCGCTCCAGTCGCCCCCCCTTCCCTCAGGAGACGCGAAGCAAGTGACCGCCCGGAGCTTACCGAGGACTTGCGCGCGGCCGAGGCTTCGGTGCTTCCAGGATCGCGCGCACCTCTCCCAAGCCGCCGCCGTCCGGAGACCTGCCGAAGTTTGGGGAGGTTTGGGGAGGTGCGCGCGCACCTCCCCAAACCTCCCAAAACTTCGGCAGGTCTCCGGACGGCGGTGGCTTGGGAGAGGTGCGCGCGATCCCGGAAGCACCAAAGCCTCGGCCGCGCACAAGTCCTCGGTAAGTTTTTTTGTTGACTGGAGTATAAGCCGAAGTGGAATTTTTCAGCCCAAAAAGTGGGCTGAAAAATTCGGCTTATACTCAAGTATATACGGTATATATTGGTAAGTCTCTGTATCTTCCTGATGTAGAAATAAATTTGATTTTACGTTCTTCCATTTTTTTCTGCCTTTTAGGATGTTGATCTGAATCATTTCCGAATTGGCAAAATAGAAGGGTTTGAGGTGCTCAAGAAAGTGAAGGTGAGATGCTTGTGGCATCCATTTCATCATAGGCTTGCAGTGATCTTTATGGCAGTTTATTGAATTATATATATACTTCTACTTGGTGGTCGTAGTCGAATGCTATAATTGTTGAGAGAAGAGGACATTCAAACAATGACAACTAGGCTCTCAAACCAAAATCCAGGATTCCAAATGACCATCTGCAGATTGGCAAAGAATGGAAATAGTGACTAAACAGGCTGGGTATCACCATATGGGCCAGTTGAGACTTACCAAATTTTAAACTACTTATTGTGGCAAATTTAGGCTCTGTTCTACACCCAATGCTCTTCAACATCTTCATCAATGATTTGGATGAGGGGATAGATAGGGAACTCATCAAATTTGCAGACAACACAAAGGTGGCAGAAATAGCCAACACTCCAGAAGATAGGTTTAAGATACAGGAGGATCTCGACAGACTTGAACATTGGGCACTATCTAACAAAATGAAATTCAGTGGTGAAAAATGTAAGGTTCTACATTTAGGCAAGAAAAACCAAATGCACAGGTATAGTATAGGTGGTACCTTGCTCAATAGTAGTAACTATGAGAGGGATCTTGAGTTCTTGTGGACACTCACTTAAATATGAGCCTGCAATGTGCTGTAGCTGCCAAAAAAGGCAACACACGGTTGCTGGAATTGGGTATGTCTAGCCAACCTAGCAGTTCGAAAGCACGTAAAAAATGCAAGTAGAAAAATAGGGACCACTCCGGTGGGAAGGTAACAGCGTTCCGTGCGCCTTTGGCGTCTAGTCATGCTGGCCACATGACCACGGAGACGTCCTCAGACAAGCGCTGGCTCTTTGGCTTTGAAACGGAGATGAGCACCGGCCCCTGGAGTCGGAAACGACTAGCACGCATGTGCGGGGGAACCTTTACCTTTACCTTTTTAGTTTAATGAAGAGAAGGACTAGGGTACAGGTTTGCAAACCGCGGCTCTGGAGCCGCATGCGGCTCTTTCAGCCATCTCCTGCGGCTCCCAGTTCTCTGCCATGTGCAGTCCCCCCCCCCCAAAAAAAGTGGGACTAAAAAGGTTCAACCAATTCAAATATGCAGGGCAGGTGCATATCTCACCTTGGCTCCACTCTTCAGTCAAACCCTGTTCTGCGCATGCGCGCATGTACACACATTTTTTGCGGCTCCCAGTTTTTCCTTTTGTGAGGGAACCGGTTCCGAGTGGCTCTTTCATTGTTTCAGGTTGCTGACCCCTGGACTACGGGTAACATCATAGCAGTGTTCCAATATCTCAGAAGTTGCCACAAAGAAGAGGGAGTCAAGCTATTCTCCAAAGCAGGGCTTTTCGACCAGTGGTATGGGTACCATCTGTGGTACATTGGCACCTGGCAGGTGGTATGCAACCATCCTAGAAAAGTGGTAGTGGGGGAGGGAAATCAGCTGAACCGTTGGCAGCACTGCACACGCCTGAGTGAGAGATGGGTGGAGCTGCAGGGCTGTCAGGGCTCAGCAGAAGGTCCAGGATCAGCGCCAGGCTCCAACTGGAGCTCGGCACTGATCCTGGAGCTTCTGAGTCCAGAAGAAGCACCGATCAGCTGGAATGTTGCAGCATCCCCAGTGTCTTGTGATTTACATTCAGGTGCTTGGCAACTGATTCATATTTAAGACGGTCACAGTGTCCCAAAATCATGTGACCAAAACCTGCTGCAACCACCCAGCAGACGGGGGGAATAAAAACCAAACACCCACCCCACCCCCGCTGCCAATCCTCAACAGAAATGCTCACAACAATGAAAACCTTGGACAGGAGAAAGAGCACCAACAGGCGGGCAGGCAGGTGTCTCGCTCAGCTGTGGCTTGGGGGGCACTTTTTTCAGTGCCATTGTAACTTCAAACAGTCACTAAGCGAACTGTTGTAAGTCAAGGACTACCTGTACTTCATCACTTTTTTCCTTTTTGCTTTTTTTTTTGGTCATCAAGTTTTTGATACCTTACTAGGCAACTGGTAGTACTCAGATGTTGCCATATCCTAAAAGTGGTACAATGGGTGAAAAGGTTGAAAAGCCCTGCTCCAAAGCACCTGAAGGCAGGACAAGAAGCAACGGATGGAAACTAACCAAAGAGAGAAGCAACCTAGAATTAAGGAGAAATTTCCTGACAGTACAATTAACCAGTGGAACAACCTGCCTCCAGAAGTTGTGAATGCTCCAACGCTGGAAGTTTTTAAGAAGAGACTGGACAGCCATTTGTCTGAAATGGTATCAGGTTTCCTGCCTGAGCTGGGGGTTGGACTAGATGACCTCCAAAGTCCCTGCCAACTTTATTATTATTATTATTATTATTATTATTATTAATCATCACACAGTCAGCCAGATGTTCAGACTGCATTTGGCATTTTTGTCTACCTATTGAGTCCTTACCAAGGAACTGGGATAGGCAGATATGCATGTTTGAACTGATGGTATTACAGATATCATCACAGGATGGAAGCGGTTCCTAGTAAGGCAGCCTTTTGCAATTGACTGATGGCGAATTTGTCAGTGCCAATGGTGTCCAAGTGGTGCTCCAGTTGTTTTGGGATTGCACCCAAGGCACCTATTACTATTGGTACTACCCTTGCTTGCCTTTGCCACAGTCATTCTATTTCTATTGGTAGGTCTTTGTATTTTGTTATCTTCTCCATTTTTACCCCTTCTATTCTGCTGTCTCCACGCACTGCCATGTCCACTATCCAGACTTTTTTTGTCTGTCTTATCGACAATTATTAAGTCCGGGGTGTTATGTTGCAGGTGCTTGTCTGTTTGAATTCTGAAGTCCCAGAGCATTTAACATTTTCACTTTCTATAACTTTCTCTATTTTATGGTCCCACCAGTTCTTGCTTGCAGGCAAATGATATTTCTTGCAGATCTTCCAATGCACCATTGTTGCTACTTTGTCATGCTATTGCTTGTAGTCAGTCTACACAATTATTATTATTATTATTATCATTATTATTATCATTGCTTTTGAAAGGTATTTGAAAGTTGTAGAACGCTGGATTAGACTCTTCCATGTGAATCTTGATGAAAGAATCTTTACATATAATTGTTCTTTTTTTAAAATTTCTTCCTCTTTAGACACTTTGTCTTCGACAGAACTTGATTAAGTGCATTGAGAACCTGGAACAGCTGCAAACTCTCAAAGAGTTGGATCTTTATGACAATCAGGTTCGTAAGATTGAGAACCTGGAGGCCTTGACAGGTCTTGAGTAAGTATCTGGATAAACAGTGGGTCGCTATCTGAGTGGTTGATGGGAAACTGGCTGGTTCATTTCATAAAGGTTGCCAAATTGTTTTTATTTAAATAATAATAATTTTGGTTGAGTTATATATTGGTCTTCAGGCAGACTGGTTACTTACTGGAAAAAATGCACCAAGAGAAAAGTGTACCACTTTAAAATAATAGTGGAGGTTTGGAGAAATGAAGCAACTTTACGTAGTACCAATTGGAAAAAGACAAGTAAAGAATCATAGTTGAGATGACCCCCCTCCTTCTCAATTGTTCTCTCTTGTTCTGCTTTATTTGTTATAGGATCCAATATGGGTCAATCACTGGGACCATATGTTTAGTCTTCCGAGCTTTTAGACTTGTACTGGAGCCAATCCTCAGGGAACTTCTCTCTTATCAGAATGTTAAATTTATTTGTTATATTTCTTAGTGCTTTTTCAATGTCCAGCTTGTCAATTATTGTTGTTTTTTTAAGAAAATTATAGCCATTTTTAAGCCAGTTGAAGTTTGAAAATGGTGGGAAAAGATGCATTCAGGAACATATTGGTTCTTCATAGGAAAATGGTCAGGATAAAATGGGAGAGAGAAAGAATGCAGCAAAATATGACAAGAAGGACATACATTGAATTTCACAGCTACTAAAACTGTTGACCAAGCAGGTGCAAAATTGGCCAGGGAAATGAATGAAGCCTGGGAGACAGGCCCCGTGTCAGTCAATAGGAGTGCTGATTTGCCACCAGCTTATGAGGTACTTAGGAGGCAAGCACTTGGCAGCACAAGGAAACAAAACCCAGTAGCCAGCCATCAACACACCAATCAAACAATACCACATCCAACCAGGAACCTAAATACAATGCATAGAACAGCCCAAAGCACACATTCCAGTAGAGAGAAGTTCCCTGAAGATGGGCTCCAGCATGAGTCCGAAAGCTTGGAAGGCTAAACCTCTGGTCCAGGTAACCAACCCAGATTGTATCCTATGATAGAAGCTTTCTGGTTTTGTTTTTTGAAATTATTTTCTTTGTTTTCTATTAGGATCTTAGATATTTCATTTAATATCTTACGACACATTGAAGGTTTGGATCAACTCACTCAGTTAAAGAAACTCTTCCTGGTCAACAACAAAATCAGCAAAATTGAGAACTTAAGCAACTTGCAACAATTGCAAATGCTAGAGCTAGGATCTAATCGAATCAGGGTAAGATTTGTTTTTCTCTAAATAGCGCAAACCAATATATAGGCAGTGTTTCAATAAATGAATTGGAATGAATTGGAATATTAAGAGCAAACTCCATATCATGTTAATTATATACAAGGAAACTTGGAAAATATGAGCAGATCCTATCTGTAAAACGACAACAATCTATAGAACATTTTCAGCTGCAGAGATTTTTATATATCATGGTTTTCCTTTCCTTTCAGGAAAAGCACTTTTATTTATAGCCAATGGATTGATATGAACTGTGCTGCTAGAAATAATAACAGTGTAAATCTTTTGTAACAAAGCAAATTCTGTAAAGATTCAATGCAGAAAAATATCAGCAAATTTGTTATGAAGTATCTTTGTGAGTAATTTTCTTTTAAAAAAAATACTCTTTGAAATGTGAAGGCTGCTATTTTCCATCATTTTCCCATGGATTACTTGCTTGCTGTGTCCATTTAATTGGCTGATAGAAAGTACAAACAATCTGGCCTATCGTATGACACTGTTCAGTTTTGAATAATGTCACAAATATCTTACAAGTTGTAATCATGATGAAAAGGACAAGTATGACAACATGGGCTTGCTAGCTATGCTACAGAGTTATTTACTGGTTAATATATTGGAGGTTTATTTATTTGTAAATTTATTAGCCACCCATCTCACCACACAGTAACTTTGGGTGACTTAACAATGTTAAAAGATAAAACAGGTTAGTGATGTGCTGCTTGCAGAAGTCAGAAATTGGAATCTTGTTCAATATGGTTGTTTTATAGGCAATTCAGAATATTGACACCCTGACTAACCTGGATAGCCTATTTCTGGGGAAAAACAAAATCACTAAGTTGCAGAACCTGGATGCACTGGCAAACTTGACAGTGCTTAGCATACAGGTACCAGTCCTGTGCTTTCTATTTTAATTGTCATTATATGATTTAACTTGCTTGCTTCTCCTGTCGGCATAATTTCTAACTAAAAATGAAATTACAATTGCTGTTGTCCCTTTGAATTTAAATATTTATTTAAATGTTTATTTTTCAGACCTTCATTAACTTATCATTGAAATTGTATGCTTTTTCTTTCACCCACAGAATAGCAATCTGGTAGATATATTTCTTTTCTTTCTAAAAATACAGCAATTATGCCATAGAATAGCCTGTTAAAGTATGTACTTATTTTTTGCCAAAATGCCAGTAGAGAATATGATCACATATAAGTTTCAGAAATCCTTAGGAAGTTCAGTAAACCTTAAAGACCAGACAATATCGTTGAAATGCAAATTATGTTTTTCTTCAATAGAATCATAAATGTGCTTTCTGGGAGGATACTTATTTATTTATTATTTGGATTTATATACCGCCCCTCTCCCAAAGGACTTGGGGCAGTGTACAGGGCAATTAAAACACTATATACAACACATAATATACAAAAATTAAAATAAATTAAACCAAGTAGCCCTAAACAATAAAACACGTTCTAAAATTTAAAATCTAAAATCCCAGTCCCTATTGCATTCCATCTGGCTAATTCAATGTTAGAAAGTTGTGCATAGTTATGACCAGAAAAGATTTAACTTAGCACTGGTCATCTAGTTTCTTTTGAAAGGCACAAATAAGGTTTGGAATTGAAGTAACAGGTTAAAGTATTAAGGAAAGTGACAAGTAATATGTATTTGGGCCAAAGACTTTAGATATGTCTTCCAAGTGTGATGGGGTTTTTTTATTCTGAAATGACACCAGAATGATCCTTACATGGAATTAACCCAAATTTTATACCTATTCCAGAGCAATCGGTTAACAAAGATTGAAGGACTACAGAATCTGGTAAACCTGAGAGAGCTTTACCTTAGCCATAATGGTATAGAGGTCATTGAGGGCCTGGAGAATAACGTGAGCTATTTTTTATTATTATTTACTTAGTGCTACTCTTGAACATGGCATTTTGTAAACAATGGACGGACATTATGAGAGGGCAGGTTGCCTAGAAAATGGCCAGCACTTGTGCAGCTGTTGTCCTCCCTCTTTAAGCCCTCTCCCGAGCCAGCATAGCAAGTATTGACTATAAACACTGAGCTGAGAGATGGTTGTTGATGGTGTGGATGTATAGGAGACAAGGAAGGAGGTGTTGGGGGAGAATATAACAGCTAAAAAGAGATTCTTTTCACTAGTAGTAAGATGCACAGAGTAGTAGTTGGAGCAGCGGTAGGAGGAGATGTGGTAGCAGTGGGGAAGAGTGGAGTGATAGTGAGTAATACTAGCTTTTGAATGTGTGTGTTGCCTAGGGATCTATGTTATTGTGTTGGTTGTTTTATGTTTGTGAACCCATTGACTCGGGTATACTTAAAAGAGTCTTTGACAAAGTGGTGGTACCAGTGGAATATCCAAAAAGGTGGTATATCCATAAAAAGTGGATATCCAATGCAAGGTGGCAACCACACAAGCTCAGACTTTGCAAGAATTGGCCAATATCCTGGCTACAGAAACCAGACCTACACCACACAAACAGACATAGAAGAGACAGACTGCACTTGGTCAGGAGACTCTGACATGGGAGCCTCCTGTTCCCATTCATCTGATACAATACTCCATTGTGGGTGTGGCTTTAGCTTTAGAGAAGAAGGCAATATGGCTGAACCTTGTGGGAGTGGTTTTGGCTTTGGAGAAGAAGGCAATACAGTATGTATGGAATGTGTATGCCAGCAGAGTTTCTCCCATGCTGCTTAATCAATGATGCACATGCCTTTGCCTGCTGTAGCTCTCTGTCAAAAGCTTCAATTTGTTCATAATAACTTTGCAAAACCTTCTCCTGCACAGTTTGTTCAGGTCTAGGAGGATAATGGACCACTCCCTTTTCTAATGAGCCTTTTGGTCTAGCACCGAGCCCCTCAAAAATAGCCTGTGCTCCACCAGAGTAAATTACTTCTGGGGGGGTCAGCTTGAGTAAAATCAGAAAACGGTGAAACTTACCTTGACTCAGAGGCTGCTTCTCCAAGACGTGTAGCAGATGCCAGTGGAGTCTGTAAACCTGAAAGGAGATGTCCCGGTGAAGTAACTGTCTCCTCCGCAGCAGGCTGATAATGGGCCTTTTTCTTTGGCATATTGCAGCAATTAATCACAGCCTCCTCAGTGCCGGACTAACTAGCTATATGCTTATCAGTAGCACTAAATCTTGAAAATAAAAACAAACCCTCCTCTGCTACCAAATGTCAGGGAAATTAATACTTCCCTATCAGAGGGCGATGAACTGTGGTAAACATAAACAAAACCGAGGCATATTCTACTGTATATAAAACTTTAATTAGAAAGCAAAAGAAAAGCTCCTAGCTAACTACGTCTTCCCATCAGACAGAAGACAAAGTAAAAGTGAGAAAACTTTTTCTAGACATGCGCACTTAGTAGGACAAAACAGAGTAAAACCATAACATGGCTGGACATGTGACATTCACTATGGTTACATGATAAGATAGTAACACAGGTGCAGAGAGCAGGGGAAAATGTACAGACAGAAATGAACAAAGCTGGCAAAACTAAAAAAACGCAGTGACAAGAAGAGGCTACTGCTTTAATAGAGACAGGTATCTAAGGCCTGTGGTTAAACCAAAGCAGAAGGTATATCAGCCAGAATGAGGCTAGGTCCATACACTTGGGCCAATATCATTAGAGAGATATGAAAACAAGACAAAAGTTTTCAAGTAATTAAAAAAGAGAAGGCGAGCATCTTTGGATGGATACAGAAAGGAAAAAATAGGCTTGAATGGGAAATGAATGAAAGAGAGACAAGAAGAGAAAAGTTTAGAGGGTTGAGGGACCAACCTAAAGGGATGCAGTCACCAGAAGGGACACATTCAGCTCTAACGTTTTCAGAACATGTAGAGAGAAGGTGGTCCCAAAGACATAAAAATTCCCAAGTTGTCAGATGAAGAAGACATACAATCCTATTTTACTGCGTTTGAAAGAGTGGCTACATCTTATAAGTGCCCTGAGACTGAATGGGTAGCCAGAGTATCTCCATGTTTAATGGGAAAGGCTTTCAGAGCTTATAACAGTTTTCCAGCAAAAGAACTAGTGGATTACTCCCATGTTAATGAGACAATCTTACACATGTATGATGTCATTCCCTATGTCTATAGGTGTAACACCTATCAGGAGCTACACCTACAACAAGTATGAAGGGATTCATGGATTGTGGGCAAGGTTGGAAGACCTAGGCAGGAAATGGTTGAGGCCAGATGAAAGGAGCAACAAAATGACTTATTTCTACAAATAGAAGAGAATATTTGTAGTTCAGAATTGAACTGTGAGGTACTTGGTGCTCTCTGAGCTTGGTTGTCTTAGTCCATCCTAGCACTCATGTTACCTACTTTAATAATCAGATGTCTACAAGAAAACAACCAAACTCAGAGAACACCAAGGACCACACATACTTCTAAATCATAGGTTTACCAGGTAGAAATACAGCGAGAAGAAGAAGAAGACTAGGGAAATGTAAACATTTGAGAAGAGGAAGAAAAGCATTGAAATAATTTAACATAGTGAAGTAGGAATAGGGTATGTCTGGATAGTTATTCTTAAATAACTATTTAAAAAATTGTATGTTTAAGGGCATGCTTGCCCAGGAAAAAATTAACATATAGGAGGCAATAAAAAGCATCCAGAATGCTAGAAGATGCTCTCCAATTTTCCTTCTGATAAGCTGTATTTTCTTATTAACTACCCTCAATCAGCCATTTTATAAGAATACCTGCTACATGTTCTGAAAATTCCAAATGCATGAATAGACCCCAGAAAATTGCTATATCGTATGAGAAGCTATTATGACTAGGGCATTGTACGTAACTAGAGGCTTTGTAGGAAAGGTAAGGACTTAAAGGAAGAGATGTTTTTAAAGAGGTAGTCTAGGAACAAAGGAGGGACAAGGTCATTTGAAGCAGCAGAAGCTGCAGGTCTCATATGAATCTACTTTTGCTCTTCTGGTTTAAATAATAAGAGTTAATGTGGCTTTTTTAGCAGAAGGAAAGATTAACATGCTTTCTTAGTAATCATAAATCTGAACATTTGTAAAAAGAAGAAATGTATTTTAAAATATTGCTGTATCTTATATAAAGGTTTCTTAAATTTAATCCTCTTCTCAGAGGATTAAGAATCTAAGAACATCTTTGATTCGGTACTCCATGAATTAAATATATCATTTTTATCTCTTGGTTTCTTTCTTCTACTTGTCTAGAGTAGATGTCATAAGGATATAAATATTTTAGTCATATTTCAAACAATGAAGCAACGTGGAGATACCAGGAAGAAAAATGTTTTGCCTTTTCTGTAGTTGGATACCAACAATCAATATGTTTATATGTGGGGAAGACAACTAAGGGTCCAAATATGTAAAGCTGCTGAACGCTATGTATGTTGCTGCATGGCATGTGCTTGAACTTTTAATAATGTTCTATGCAAGAGTATAAAATATGTGAGAAAACTAATGTCAGGTTTCTATGTATTTGTTTTAGAATAAACTTACAATGCTGGACATTGCAGCCAATAGGATCAAAAAGATTGAAAATATCACCCATCTAACAGAACTCCAGGAATTTTGGGTAAGTCTGCAGTCTTAAACCTGCAGTAGCTTTAGTCAACAATATCTTTCTTCCTCATTTGTGTCAGGAGCAGACTGAGAAAACACTATTAAATGCTTCTCAGTCTGATAATGGAATTCATTCCCCTGTGTTTATGATGGGCTTTAAATGGTTTCCTCATACTATTCTAAAGGGTTGGGAGCTGCTTCAACATGAATCCTTCCACTGCTGTCCGGTCAGTTTGTAAAATCCTTCTTCATGTGGGACAAGCCCATACTATAATCTTTCATTTTTCTGTCCTTTAAAATTTTGAAAGGTTGATATTGATGTCAAAATATGGACAAATTCCATCTGGCCAAAAGATTCCTGAACAGTATCCACATAGCAAGTAAAATACAAACAGAAAATTTCCACCTTCTAGTGCCATCTAAATATATTAGAACTGTTTCTCCCAGAATTTCTGATCATGCTTCCTGGGAATTCTGGAAGATTCCTATCATATCACAATAGAGAAGGCTGGAATAAGCTTTTATGTGCCTTTACAAATGGTAGGAATAGTTGCAATCAAATGCTTCCAACAAGGAAGAGACTGCCATCATCTTCAGGACCTATATGATGTTGAATGACTTTTGCTTTTTGTGTTCCATCATGATTTTTCTCTTTTGTATGCAGATTTTAGAACCATTTTTTAAAATCTATACTGAATCTTTGATTTTCCAGTGTGAGTACATTGTGAACTCCTGAGAGATAATACTTTTAAGGGATAATTCATTTTCACTGTTATTTCCTGTCTACTATGAAAAATGGCCTTCAGAGCATACGTGAACTCCCACATTATGTGAATAAATAGTTAATGTACAGGACTCTGGTTTCAGGACCTGTCAGGCTAAGCCCAAGAATGTGGAACAGTTCTTTATTTGCTTACACATAACAAACAGCATCTTGCCAAACCAAACCCTTACTGCTCCCAACCTAAAGGATATACCACGGGATATTCCGGGATTGGCTATCCTTACCCACTTTCTCTGTCTCCTTTTCAGCCTCTTATCTTACTCTTCTTTCTGGAATGTACTCCCTTCTTTTCACTGTAGTCCATTGCCCTAGCTACCCTTCCAGGGGCACCATCACTCACATCACCAAAAAATTGGCGATGAGGCAGAATATGCTTCACCTTCTCAAGAATTTTCTCTTGCAGTAGAAGGAGCTTGGAGATGATGATGATAATTATTATTATTATTATTATTATTATTATTATTATTATTATTATTATTATTATTATTATTTGGATTTATATACCGCCCCTCTCCCGAAGGACTCGGGGCGGTGTACAGGGCAATTAAAACACTATATACAACACATAATATACAAAAATTAAAATAAATTAAACCAAGTAGCCCTAAACAATAAAACACGTTCTAAAATGTAAAATTTAAAATCTAAAATCCCAGTCCCTCAGTCCAGGCCGGCAAGTTCAAATAGCCAAGTCTTCAGGTCGCGGCGGAAAGAGCAAAGGTCGGGAGCCATCCGGAGCTCAACAGGGAGCTGATTCCAGAGGGCAGGTGCGCCCACAGAGAATGCTCTCCCCCTGGGGGCCGCCAGTCGACATTCCCTGACCGACGGCACCCTGAGGAGGCCCTCTCTGTGGGAGCGCACAGGACGATGGGAAGTTAACGCCGGCAAAAGGTACTCCCATAAATAATGATGACAGCTATGAACAGTTACTAACCTGTCTTAAACTTCTAGCAATTTTTTTTCTCTGTGCTTCCTAGATGAATGATAATCTTATTGAATGCTGGAGTGACTTAGACGAGCTGAAAGGAGCCAAGAAGTTGGAAACAGTCTATCTAGAGCGAAACCCTCTCCAGAAAGATCCCCAGTACCGTCGCAAAATCATGCTGGCTCTTCCATCCGTCCGGCAGATAGATGCTACCTTTGTCCGATTCTGAACCTTCCCTGGCCTTTTTCCTTTGCCTTTCTTCCTATCAGTGTGACACCTGGGATTTTTATCCATATACTGTACCCTCTGCCTTCAGCCAGCTGACACTTACAGAGGAAATGGCCAACCAGAAGCACTGATATCAGACCTTGGATACAATGCACACACTATTGTTGTTTTGGAATATTGTTATTATTATTATTATTATTAAATCCTAACGTGTGAAATCTTCTGGTCATAATGGTGTCTGTCTGAATTAGGCAAACTATCAAATAATTTGTCTAATTTTTTTCAGTGCTCGGATAGCCTGCTTAGAACTAAATAGCCTCTGACAAGGGTTAATGTATTGAAACATATTCCTTTCATTATGTTTTCTTTCTTAAGGTGAACATAGAAAACTTAGAATCATCCAGTAAACACAGAAGCTATCAGAACTATAGAATAAATTGCATTATATTGCCTACTGATAGTTTCACCTATGTACATTTTCTCTACCATGTAATTGACTTGCTCTTTTCAATGTACACATCCTTGTTTCTCACTATACAAACATGGATATATTCAATATGCCATTATTTACTTTGCTGATCATCTGATTTGCAAAGCTTTATGCTTTTGACATGCTGTTCTATACCTTGTTTCTGTTCTGCAAAAGATGATAGAGCAAGCTTTATAATTAACACAAAATGGATTTCAAACACTAATTATTAAAGGAAGAGGACACAATCCTTTAAATGATTGATTTGTTCCTAAACCAGCCAAATAATTACAGGTTGGCTAGAATGGTGTCAGTGAAATATAAATGTATTGGGGGGCAACAGTGCCTGTTAGGCAGAAAAAACAGTGTTGATTAAATGAGTAACTGACTTTTATAGCCAAAGGTTGAAGACATGGTTTGTTTTCACAGAGGATCTTTAGGCATACCATTGCTTGGGAAAATGCTGGTAGTAAAGGTGTATGATTCTCTCTTAAAAATTCACATGGTAAACAATTCTGAACAAAACCACAGCAAATAGTCAAATTGCATTTCTTTCCAAGTAAGAGAGGGCGCTGTATTGATGAATATTACAGCTGAGCTTAGGTAAATGCTTTGAATGTTTTCTGTAGCAGAAAACCCCTGATCACTCAAAATATAATCAAGAATAGTCAATTGTATTTCTCTAGATATTTAATCTTCCAGTTTCCATCCCTAACTAGCATGTCAACAGTAAGTTAACCAAATACGTTCAGAAGCCATCGGATTGCCTGTCAAGAGTAACTGATGATAATAAAGTGGCTTTAAGTGTAAAAAAGTTCATCTCTAGCCTCTGTAGTAATATTGCAAAATGTATTGATTGAAATCTCTGGTCATCTAGACAAATTGTTTTGAAATCTATTTTTATCCCACATTAGTATTCATCGAAGAACAGAATTTAATACCAATAAAGGAGAATATTTGTAGCTCAGGGTTGAAATGAGGGGTCGTTGGTGTTCTCTCAACTTGCCTGTTTTCTTGCAAATGTTTCATTACCCTAACTAGTAATATCATCAGTGCTAGTAAGGAGTGCTGTTCGCTATCAGTTTATATTCTGGTGGCTTGCCCTGTCATTGTGGTGGGGGTTTGATCTTTGGAAATGTAGATTTTTCTAATGTCTACATTAAGATTTGAAAAATTTAGGTGAAATCTATATCAGTGTCATTGATTTTTTGAATGTATGCGCATTTAAAAATTGTCTTGAAATAAAGCATTCTTTGGAGAATTATTAATTATAATATGCTGCTGATACCTTTAATTTAAGGGAAATAATTGGGCTCCTTTTAAATGTTTTTTGGTTGTCTGAAGAGGAGCTCTAAACTTGTTTGTTGGCCTTGCTTTGTAATCTTCCAATGCCAAGCACTCCATCACTCTTCAGTTATGATCTCATAAATGATGGCATTAGAACTCTTACATCAGTAACAGAAGGTGAGGCTTTAACAACTCTATAGAATAGATCTATTTACCTAGTTAAGGTGCAGTTTGCAATTTGAAACTAATATAAATGTTTTGACCTGCCTTAGGCTTTTTGACAAGTTTTAATCAAATCACTAATTTCTGTTCCAAATTTTTATCTTTATATTAGTGGTCTATGTTACTGAACTTCAGACAGACAAAACGATTTGGGAGATGCACTAAGATGATTAGACTATTTGTAATATTGTTTAAAGTTTGAGCATTTTATGTCTTGGTTTGGGAACTTTTCATGCAAAGAGCCATTGACATCTCTCGGACTTTAGGTTTACAATTTTGTGCACTCTGCAAAAACAGTCCGTTGAAATACATAAAGGAAAATTAGGCAGTGCCAGAAATCCTGAGACTTTTACATATTTTTCCTGACCAAAAAAATGGTCAATTACCTTTCAAATTTTAAGTGTAGTTTTTCCCTTCCCAAATGTCATTAATATAATAATATTTTGCCTGAACGTTTTTCTTGCTCTACTTTATACTTTAAACTGCTCCTTACAGTTCACCATAAAATTATTTTAAATGATTTTGTTCTCCTTGATTATTGAAAACTTGATTCTTTAATTCTCACCATTTCACTATGTTATTACTTAATTTTCATTCACTTTAACATCAGAAGCTGTTTTTTTCAGCTGTGCACAAGTACACACAAACATACATACATGTATATTCTACTCAGGTTTCAGGAGAAAATACCACTGATATGAGAAACTAGGGGAGCAATTAATCCAATGCCCCCAAATAGGAAGAGTACAATAATAACTAAATACAAACATGTAAAACTGTACCTATAAATGAGAAATAGGATTATTACAGTAATGATGAATAGACATTCTACAATTTAGGAAGGAATACAACTTTGTGTTAAAATCAGGATGATCTTTGTACCCACTGTCAAGATGTTCTCAGTAGGAACTTAAAAACTTGCTGTTTGGGAAGTTTGATATGGACCAGATATTTAATTACAATACAGTTTTATATTTTTATTATTGTTGAAGCTCAACAACTAAGTGCTTTATAAAAACTAAGTGAGGTCAGCCCTTTCTACAGATGTATAGTCTAATAAAATATATATTAGGGATGAGGATTTGAAGAGAAGCTAATCAGTGGCTTCTCAGCATCTTCACTTGTTACATTTTCTTTTACACAGCAAGAAAAATGCTTGAAGTGTGAAATTTGTCCCTCATCTCCCTTTTTTATACGTGTCTTTTTCCTTTATATATTTCCTTTAAGGAAATCTTTGAAAAAATGTGTCTGCTTATATTTATATAAGAATTGCAAATTCACACCCTCATATCAAACAAAGGCAAAGTCTGCCAAAAGCTATTAAACAGGATTGCTCTGGGGAAACTGCTTGCAATTTTGAGATTACTCCACCTTATGCACACACCCAGATATTAACCAAAGCAGAGTGCATGTTAAACAACATCAGAAAGGCATTGCTGAACAGTGGCATTCATTGTCTTCTAAAGACAAGCAAAGACAAAGGCAGGAAATAAGTAACACAATATACTTAGCATACTTTGCATTTCCTTGGAATCTCTCAGATTTGTCAGATGGATTTATCGGATTTATCGGCTGATAATCATTCAACTAAGAGAAGGATGGTACGTGTGCAATAAGCCCATCACAATACCAGGTACTTTTGTAAAGAAAAATGTGTGTTATACATGATGTATGATTTTGAATGACCCAATGCAAAAAACTGCGTACAGAACTGCTTTGTCATCTTGTTGCATGATAGGCTTAAAAGTCTGTATCTTATCCCCAATCCTATTTCCAAAATTTTTACATGACCCCACCCATCCCTGTCTCTAGCTGAAGATTTGTTGATAAAGTGGAAAGCTGAAAGGCATTTTTCTAGTGTGTTTCTTATGTAATGCTTCTTTTTTTTAAAAGAAAAACCAGTAATAGAACACTGGCCTCAGTATGTGATAGTTGAAAAGTAACTATACCACATAAAATATCCCATTAGTATTTTTACCCAAAGTTGCAAATGAGCTATTTCATAATCTGGAAGGGACAGTAAAATACTTCCTAGGTGGCTTGCTAAAATAAAAAATCCATAGTGGGAAATTTGGGGGGAATTCAGATCTGATTACCCCTACACCCAGAATGTGTGATTACCAACAGGTTGAATAGTTTTGAAAAGCTGTTTAACTAGCAACAGCTCTGCAATGCTTTTACTGAGAGCAAGTATTTTATTGTATATTTTTGTGTGTATGTTTGTTGTTTTTACTTCAATCTCTCATTTCCCAACACTTCTACTGGTTGGGCTTTGGGGAGGAGTTATCTGGTTGGGAGAGAAAAAGGAAGAAGGAATTATTAAACTCTTCCCCCCCACACACACACAAAAAAGAAATTGCAACATTACACAATTGCAAAATATTTTTCTTTTACATTTCTCTGAACTGCGATCTGGTAAGTCTACCTATTTTGTAGATTTCCTCAGTTTTATATAAAACAGTTCCTGGCTTGCAACAAAGTGAATGGTGAATGGAGGCAAGGAACAAGAGGTGATGGAAAACGAAGCTTTGTGAGTCATACCATGCAGGTTGTGGTTTTAGCATTTTTGAAATGGGACTGCAGACTTCAGGTGTGCTATGCATTTCCAAGCTTGCAATAAGATTTTGTAAGAATTGACATTTGATAGATGGGATGAGAACCATCTTGGACTAATTGTTTAGTTTAAATTTATATAATGTACCAGGATAAATTATAATTGTCCTTTCTACCTTGATGTATTGTATAAATCCAGGTCAGGCTCCAGACAATTGAGTTAATTGAGTAAACTAATGGAGAAGCTATATTGTGCTAATACAGTATTTGTTAGAAGAGACAGATATTCCTAAACATGTTAGAAATCTCAGTGATATCGTGCATGTTATTGTATCGGTGTTGATAACAATGCTCACAGCATCATTTGCTCCCTCATCTTTCCTCCCTGTGAACACTCAGGCAGAAACCCTTAGCACATGTACTGCGGTATAAAAGCTGAATTTAAAATATTCAACGGCTGCTAAATAATCTGCCTTCTGAAATGAGGCCCTTTAAAAGATTACTTAAAACCATAAAACTTTTCATCATATATCAACTGGATATGAAGTTTTTTAATTACTACCAAGAGAATTCAGCAAATGGAGCCCTAGCTACCTCCTTCCACCATCTGGTAGAATTGTCTCTTGGAATCTTGAGAGAAATACTTCCACATGGTAAAATTCCTGTAATCTTATTCTTTTTACTCTTCTCCTGACTAAACCTGCATGCATGTGATTTTGTGAATTGTAGCATATATTTTATTTATTAATTAAGAAAAAATTATACAACCTCAGTGACATGACTGTGGTCAATACAATCCCTAAAGAACACATTCCCCAACCCCGAGCAAACAAATTATGTAAGATGCCTAAGGTCGGTATCAACATCAACATCCATTCAAAAAGAAAGTTTGGTTTTTCTTGCCTATGTGTAATGTAAAACCTTACTTATCCTCACCACTGAATTGCATTTTGTTGGCTAGAGCCCTGTGTTCAAGTCTGTCAAGGTCCTTCTGAATCTTGAGTCTATCTTCTAAAGTGTTAACTATTCTCCCCAGCTTGGTGTTGCTTGCAAATTTGATGAGTTCTCCTTTTATCCCCTCATCTAGATCATTTATGAAGATTTTGAAAAGTACTGGGCCTAAGACAGAATCTTGAGGTACCCCACTGCATGCTTCCTTCCATGTGGATGGAAAGCAGGGTCCTATTTAGGATCTAAGAGGATATCTCTCTAGGAGACATCCTCATAGATCCTAAAAAATGAAGACTAATTTGTCTGGACTCCTACAACATTCTCTATGTACGCTTTCTTTGAAAATGATTTGGAAACTACAAAATCTGTACAGAACATTCAGGCATTAAGGCAACATTAAGACTGCCAGGGAAACCCACTATTATACATTAATACTGTATCTATTTTTTATTCACTGCATTGTTTACTACTAAGCTTCCAGGACTATTCCAAGTTTTTGGTTATTGCCTATAAAGCTCTAGGTGGTGCAGCAATGTATTTCATTAGGGACCATCTTGTCCAAAATGATTCTGTCCATTCTGCCAGAACATTTGGACACTTTGCTCAAGGGTCCTTTGCTCATGATTGATGACTGTGAACCAGAAGGTAGGTCCTGATACTATGGAGTATGCCAAGAGGCTCTCTCTAGATCTTCTTTAGCTGATTTTCTACCATCTCAACAATTTTTCTCTAAAAGGGAAAGTTGGTTTCTGGGTGGTAGTTACTCAGTATAGCTGAAATAAGAGATGGTCTCATCAAGCGAAGGATCACAGCCTTTTTCAATGCACACAATGATGTCACTTCTGAATCCACCTGACTCCACACCCCCTTAGCTGCCTAATGAGAGTCAGATTGAACATAGGTTCATTCCATAGTTGACTGAGATAGTAAAATAAAATGCCTTACATTCTTAGCAGTTCCAGACGCTCAAAAGAAACACAGGTAACATTGCAAAATATTGCCTGCTTACTGGCATGACTGCTCAATTGACATCTAAACCCTGAGCAAATATGAGTAATATGAATGAAACCCACAAAAGCATCACAATGGGTTATAATAATTTTATCTTTCCCTTCTCTTCAAAACACTGGATTATTTGAACAGAGAAATCAGGCAGGAATCTGCAGCTGCAATGAGAGTGGAACATTGCTTTTGTTACTCTGTGAAGACCTGAAACTGATGTGTAACAGTGCTCAGTTGTATTCACTTTTCATTTTATGCTCTTGTCTTGTCTTTTCACTCACTTCAGCTCCTGTAGCTCTTCTGAGAATCAGAGGGCTAATCAGGATTGGTGAGTTGAAAGAACAGATATAATGTCCTATTTTTCCAGATCATGTTATTCCTGCCCCAAAATAAAAATCCAACCTTGCATGAAATCACTCTTATGATCTGAAGCAATATTACCCAAGACAAGCTTACGGTCACCTGGAGGTTATGAAATTCTAGGGCTCATAGGCTCAACCCAAAAGGCATGGAGTTTGAAAACACTGATTAATAAAGATCATGGTAAAATCCAATTTGATTGATACCATAAATCAGGGCTTTTCAACCTTTTCACCCATTGTACCACTTTTAGGATATGGCAACATCCGAGTACCACCAGTCGCCTAGCAAGGTGTCAAAAACTTGATGACCCCCCCCAAAAAATGATGAATTACAGGTAGTCCTCAACTTACAACAGTTTGCTTAGTGACTGTTCGAAGTTACAATTGCACTGAAAAAAGTGCCACCCAAGCCACAGCGGAACAAGACACCTGCCTGCCCGCCTGGTGGCGCTTTTCCTCTTGTCTGAGGTTTTCATTGTTGTGAGCATTTCTGTTGAGAATTGGCAGTGGGGGTGGGGGTGTTTGGTTTTTATTCCTCCCCCCCTCTGCTGGGTGGTTGCAGCAGGTTTTGGTCACTTCACATGACACTGGGACACTGTGACCATCATAAATATGAATCAGTTGCCAAGCATCTGAATGTAAATCACAAGACACTGGGGATGCTGCAACATTCCAGCTGATCGGTGCTTCTTCTGGGCTCAGCAGACATGCCAGGATCAGCGCCAAGCTCCAGCTGGAGCCTGGCGCTGATCCTGGCGCTTCCACTGAGCCCTGACAGCCCTGCAGCTCCAGCCATCTCTCACTGAGGCTTGTGCAGTGCTGCCACTGGTTCAGCTCATTCCCCTCCCCCGCTACCACTTTTCTAGGATGGTTGCATACCACCTGCCAGGTGCCAATGTACCACAGGTGGTACCTGTACCACTGGTTGAAAAGCCCTGCCATAAATCACTTAACACTTTGGGCCTGCAAACCTATAGCAGCAGTTTTACCCTATCCCCTTATGAAATTAGAATTCCAATAATCTTTGAACAAGTTTTAAAAATCGGGTTTGCTTGAGAATCTGACTGCCAGATTGAGCATATAGGAATTAAAATTCTATATAAAAATTGTCATTGTTTTTTTTAAAACTAGACCCTGACATTTAAAAGTCAAATCTATAACGACTCAGTAGTTTACCTGCCAATATCCATAAGGTGCTTGTGGCATTGACTCTTGTCAGTGATAGCATTGGGCTATTTCCTTCATTCCTAGTGTCCCAAATATATTAATAATAATAAAGTTGTAAGTCATCTAGTCCAACCCCCTGCTCAGGCAGGAAACCCTATACCATTTCAGACAAATGGCTGTCCAATCTCTTCTTAAAAACTTCCAGTGTTGGAGCATTCATAGCTTCTGGAGGCAGGTTGTTCCACTGGTTAATTGTTCTAACTGTCAGGAAGTTTCTCCTTAGTTCTAGGTTGCTTCTCTCCTTGACTAGTTTCCATCCGTTGCTTCTTGTCCTGCTTTCAGGTGCTTTGGAGAATAGCTTGACTCCCTCTTCTTTGTGGCAGCCCCTGAGATATTGGAACACTGCTATCATGCTCCCCTCGTCCTTCTCTTCATTAAACTAGACATTTTCAGATAAAGTGAGACATTCAGCAAGCGGGTGGTTGATTGAGGTTATTTTTACAATGACATCTGATTAAGATGTGAATTGAGAAGACAGTATCTATTCTCAGAGAAGAGGCCTTAAATTCAAGTTCTGACCATTTATCTGCTCTGTATTTCCTTCCCCCCCAAGGGATATAAACTTACAAGGAAATTCTACTGCCTTTCTAAGTGACAGGACTGGTTAGGCAGGACCAGTCTGTAAACACTGATCAGTAGGACTAGGAAATGGGAAGGGAGGAAAAGAGGCTATTCCTTTTGCAGTGCACAATGCTACGGCTTCTGTGAGCTATACGGGCAAATTCAGTTTGTTCTTTCTTACCATCCAGACATCCCAGATTTCTTCTTGTCAGTGGCATGAAGAATAAAGATGCAGCAAAGAAAGACCAGAGAAGATGACAGCTTGTTTACAGAAGAACATGATCTCAAAGAAGCCAATTATGGGAGCTTAAAGAAGAATCCTGAGTCAAAAATAAAGGAGTATATTTATGAAACCCTGGCTTTTGGGCCTGAGAAGATTGTAAAGTTGTCCAGTTATGAAAGCCTAGGAGGCGGCTTTGAACATAACTCAAAGGATGCTAACCAATCCAAGCAGAAGAACGTGGAGGGTGACAGATATTGGAGGTTAACCGCAACCTCTCTTAAGGTCCCACAGGTAGGCAAATGGTAGATGAATGATCGATCTTTAACTCTTAAATCTTAAAAAAATATTTAAAAAGTAATAAAAGAGCAAGATCCTGCGAAATTAATGTTTGTGTTTGAGTCAGATTGTAACTAGAAACTATAGCATTTCTAGCAAAATTGTGCCTTGGAAAGGAGAATTATAGAAAAGAGTAGTAGTAGGATTGTTTGGATTTTGAAAAGAGATGGGGAAAAATCTTAAATTCAAAATCGTTAAGCAGCCTTATGGAAAGAACTTGCTGAAAATTGTTGATTGAGTTTGAGAAATATTTGCCAATATTAGGTTTGTGCTAAAAACCAAGGGAAAAAAATAAGCAAACCATGAAGAATTGTCTTATAAACCAATAGTTGTGTCAAAAAGCACACAAATTGTCTGATAGTTGGAATGGAGATATAGCCTCAGTAAAAAGGAGAGAAAGAAAGGGGATTATTAATTTCTTCATTAGGAGAGTTCAGGGTTTTTTTTCTTTAAAGCAGCATTCTTACTTCAGTGTAGGGCCATTAGAGTAGGGACATATTTTTAGCTGGTTAGGCAAAAAGAATTAAAGAAGAAAAGTGCTTTCCTCCTCATTTGTTCTTTGTCTGAAAGGAGGGGAAGAATGAGGAGTTATTTAGTTCTCATGCATTTTTTTCCATTTCAGTCAGAGGCAGGATCTATTAGATGGGCTTTTCTGATGTAACTAGGTTTAGAAACACCAGCAGGATGACATAAGCTTGAGTTTTGGAATGACAGTATTCCAATGCATCCTGATTTAAATTTGATTCATGGTGTTGATTTTTTTAAAGTCAACATATATAAAGAAACCAGAATTTGTGTCTCTGTACATACATTCATATTTATATATATATATATATATATATATATATATATATATATATATATATATATATATATATATATATATATATATATATATATATATATATATATACACAGTAAAAGTAACTTATTATTTATCCTTTCTTTTTACTTTAAATAGGAAAGTTAAAATCAGCATAGATATTATGTGGTGACGACTTCTGTTCTGGGGCTATTGCAATAGAATAGGGTAGTAGGATAGTTTCATAACTTAGGGAAGAAATCCCAAAAGGCAATGGCAAGCCTACTTTCTACTGTTGCCATAAAAGGTGCCATAAAAATGGCCAAATTTATGAAATCATCAAAGCTAAACTCAAATCAAAAGAGACTTTACTTAGGTATCCTTCACTTATATTGTTTTTTGCCTCAAAAGGTTAAGAAACAATTCCACTGTTTTTCACGACAGTGGTCAGAGGAAACATCTGAGCTGTAGAGAAGGAGCTGAAGACTAGCTGGCTGCTCAACCCTCTGTAATATACCTGTGTAATGCCTCTGCAGAAGAAAATTCTCAGGAAATAAAGTAATAAACCAGGGGTCTTCAAACTTGGCCCTTTTATGACTTGTGGACTTCAACTCCCAGAATTCCTCAGCCAGGCAAGCTGGCTGAGGAATTCTGGGAGTTGAAGTCCACAGTCATAAAAGGGCCAAGTTTGAAGATGCCTGTAATAAACCATCCTAAACCTACTACATATTCTCACAAAGAGGATCTTGCTGCTGTAAAATGTTTTCAAACTTAAAAGAGCCCAGGAACAACCTACTGATCAGTAGAGTAATGGTTGCAGTCTAATCTCCTTTTGCCATCAGTTCAGCTGGCGTGGGAAATCTGAGCCAACCTGCTTTTCCATTGATTGTTAATATTTTTTCCCCCTAGGAGAATAAGGGCTGCCTTGTAAACAGCACTGCAAACTTCTTCAGTGATGAAAAGACCAGGATAGGTAAGTAAAGAGATACATAGCTTACCCCAGAGCACAAAATACCAATATTTCCTTTCAAAGGATGACTTTATCTGGGTACTTGATTTCTTTTGTGCCCCTTTCCACTTATGTGAAATCAGTTGTCTTGTAATTATTGGTCAAACTAGCAACAATACTGTGCACGTGACTTTTATAAAAGAAGAATCCCAAACTATATTCCACTAGTGCAGGGGTAGGCAACCTCGGCTCTTTTATGACTCATGGACTTCAACTGGCTCAGGAATTCTGGGAGTTGAAGTCCATGAGTCATAAAAGAGCCGAGGTTGCCTACCCCTGGTATAGGTCTTAATCTATCATTATTCCTGTTCTTGCAGAAATGTTGATTTATGTTCAATTTAGCTATGGGGCTGTTTTAAGAATTTGTTTGAAACTGGATTTGTATAGAATTATCTCTACATCCAAAATGTTTAATGAAAAGTCTAGGTCCAAACCAGACATTGTGAAGAAATGTGATCTCAAATTTCATATTTTATTTGAAATACACATTAAAGTGACGTGTTTAGCAGGTGCTTCTGTATGCTTAATCCTTTCCCAATCAACAGATTCTCTTTGAAAAGTCCTCTCTACCTTAGTCACTGCCAGTATTTTTCCTCCAGGCGCAATATTTTTCCTTAGACACTTGCAATATTTTTCTTCCTTTTGTATACAGTCACCTTCTGGATAAAAGATAATTACGGGGATGGCATTTTCATTGGAAAACAATGTAATGAAGATGTACTGAACCTGTACGTACTTCTTGTGTCCAGTTATCTCATCAAATATAAAGCATTAAGTGGCCCATGGGACTGCAATAGAAACTGCTTCTCATTTTCTGGGAGTTTTTCTCTAATTAGGACTAAAAAGTTGCTCTACAGTTGATTTGATCTCAGACTCTTTAAGTTCTAATGATGACTCTTATATTCCCAGTGCAGGAAAGAGATTAGAAGAATTCATTTTTTTAATTCCATTATCCATTAATCATAAATGTTCTATCAAAACATTTGTCATGTAAAATACAACATATTTTGGGAGCTCTATTCCTTTTCTCTGGTACTTTTCCTTAGGAGTTAAATTATTGTTGCTGCAGTTTTCCTGGTGATTTTATATTGCCTAGCTGGCCAACAAAAAGAGACACTTTTTAAAAAAATATATTTCATGAGGAAACTTAACAATCTTGAGGTTTCCTTCTGTCAATTCCATGTATTTCTTCATTTTTAGAAATACATATTGGATAATTATGGTATCTGATTTTACTTTTTTACTCCTGAAAAAATGACTAATGGAATATTTCTGCTGTCTATGTGTTCTGCCACAGACTTTATCCTTGTATGGGAATCAGATTGCCAGAATCCAGAGGGCCAAAATGAAGAGAAAGGCAATCCGAAATCCAAACAAAAGAGATCAATTGAAATGCACAAAGAATGGCGGGAGAAATTTCTGCATAAACTCCAGATGAAGGGTATCAGTATTGAAAAGGCATGCAAAAAAAAGTGGATTGCTGACTACAGAGGGGAAAGTTGACCAAGGAGAGAAACACTTTTCACTTTAATCTTTCATTGTATCCTTCCTCAATTTTATGGGTCCCACCTTCTTTCAGAGAAGAAAGTGAGAATTTTGGCCTACCATAAGCCGTTTTAAAACCCTCTTGTTCAGTATTGTAAACAGCTCTAATTCCTCACAAGGCTAAATATGAAGGGAAAACATGAATGAGGCTAGAATACAATATCCCAATTTTGCACCTTAGGTATTTACCAATATGTACACACTTCCTGCTTTTCCTTTCCAGATTTTGCTTATATTATGCAAAGTCAGCTGACAAAATTTAAAGCATGAATACCTTCTCTAGTAGCTTTCCATAAATCTCCATCATTGTAAACCATTCTTTCACCCGATCCATACCCCATTTCATATTCTGTCTTTTGTTCAACCATGATATAGTTCTTTCCCTTCGTTTTGACTTACTCACTTTTCTTTCGTATACTTTTTGCAAGTCCATCCTCCTTCATTCTCTTTGTATGATCAAACCACCTCAGTGTATGTTTTTCATACAGGTCTTTCAATCTTCTCATGGCTTTTATTACTTTCTTTTCATGTTTTTTGTTGGACAGCAACATTTAATTCCACTTTTTAGCATATATTTCTCATTCTTATACAAATCTCTAAAATATCTGTGCAGCACTGCTTCGGTTCAGTTTCAGTCCAAATAATTTTATCACCCTTATTCTTTTTTAAAAAATAACTAAAGTTTACAAATACAGTGATAAAAGATTGATACAAATTAAGAGAGATAAAAATGTAAAGAAAATAAAAAACAGAAGTGGAAATATATAGTTATATTTATCAGGGGTTCCCAATCTGGGGTGCAAGATGTAAGAAGTTTCATTTAGAAGTTTCAATAATTTAACAACTTCTCTAATATTTCAATTAGAAAAATCTTCTTCCTACATTTTATCAATCCCATATCTCATTCCTTGATCAAATTGGAAAAACTAATCGTTTATTTGTGTCTGTTAAGAGCTACCAGAAATATAAACATATATATTTTAACCTTCAGTACATAAATCCATTTTGTATTCCAACTTGTGTCTTCTAAGAAATAAAACTAAAGAAATCTCTCCCCATTTATAAACAGGTCTTTAAATCATTACCATTCAGTCCTGCTCAAAAAGAAATTCCTATAATAACTAGTAGACACTACAACATATCTATTTTAATCTTGGCCAAATAAATTCACTTTACAGGTAGACCTTGAATTATAACCATTCTTTTAGTGACGATTCAAAGTTACAATGGCATGGAAAAAAGTGAGTTATGACCATTTTTCATACTTCTGACTGTTGCAGCATCCCCATGGTCATGTGATTAAAATTCAGATGCTTGGCAATTGTTCATATTTATGATGGTTACAGTGTCCCAAGGTCATGTGATCACCTTTTTCATCTTTTTGGAAAGCAAGTGAATCACTTAACATCTATGGCAAGAAAGGTTGTAAAATGGGACAAAATTCACTTAACAAGTGTCTCGCTTAGCAACAAAAATAATTGGGCTCAATTGTGGTCATAAATCGAGTACCACCCTATAGTCCTTCTGTTTACTTTTAAAAAGCTTGATCTATAATCTTGTCAAACAACATCCCACAAATTTATTTCTTGTCATTTTCTCTGTGTCCTTTCAGGAACAGCTTCAGTACTTTAACATGTCCTTTCATAAATCCAAAATAAACAAAAGTTTTTCAAATCCTTCTAAATTATTATTTGTATGTTTCCCTTTAGTTATTCAGATACCAGCCGGCTTCAAATGCAAATCATTGTAACATCCATCTCCATATCATTCCTATAATTTAGCATTTTAAATCCATTTTCAAATCCACAGCATCTTTTTCATATCAATCTCTAGTCTGGCATTTTTTAAAAACCCGTTTTCAAATCCACATTCATATCAGCCTCACTCTCGGTTTTATCCAGTAAAATCTGTTCTTCTTTTACGTATATCCTCTGTTATATCCATTTTTATACTATCAGACAATCTTGTAATTTCTGAGAACATTGTTCCCCAACAGCCTTCATATCTTCAATATTCAAATAGTATTGTAGTACTGTGAATATAGGTTTCTTCTTTTTTATTATATTTTTTTAATTTTTTTCTGATTCCCACTAGTCAATCTTCAATGTCCCATATATTTATTTTCCAATCAGAAAAACTTTCCCATGAGATTTTTTTACATTTAATTTAAAAATCTTCATAAATTCTTTTATAAAATTTTAAACAATCCAGAAGAAATAATCTTTCAAGTCCATCTAGTCCCTTAACTTTTCAAAATCAACTTTCTAGTTCTCCTTTTGCTATTTTATAAAAATTAAAGGTTACCTTTTTAATCCTTAGCTTACATAAAACTTATTTCATCCAGGGTGGAAACCCTTGTGTGGAAACACTTGTGGTATGATAAAACTTACCCTTCAGAAGATTTTTAACATCCAGAAAATCACTAACCAGCAGCTTCCTAAAGCAGTTAGATAGAATTCTTTATTGACCAAGTATGATTGGACACACGAGGAATTGTCTTCAGTGCATAAGTTCTCAGTATACAAGCAGCAAGTGATAAATCATGATCATAATCATAAAATAGAATCACTATAAATCATAAGATATAACACAGTGATAATTATAGGATACGAAATAAGCATTATAAATCATACTAGGATGCTAAATAAACAGTCAATATAAATTATAAGATACAAGCAACAAAGTTATTGTCATAAGAAGATAATGAAATAGGTTATAGGAAAGATGAGAAGACTGATAGTAATACAATAGTTAGAGAGTAGGCAAATCCAGCATTCATTTGAAGGCACCCCCATCCGCAGCTTAAACAGGATAATTTCCTCCCAGAGCTCAAACCGATTGGAGATTACTATTTTTCTATCTCTTTATGGGGAATTTCTGTGTGGAGCAAATGTGATCCTAGCCCTGTCCTTGATCCAGAGAGTTCCAAAGAGCCAATTCATTGGCTCCATTCTCATAGAGCCTTCTTCAATCCACCATTGCTTTCCCCTGAAGTGCTTATAGTCAGCAATGTATAGTATTAGTATTCTGTGCTCAAAAGTTCTAATTGTAATTAGAAATACACATGATGATTCTATGTGTAATATGACATACTTTGGTATTTAAGAAAAAGAAATACATAATAGAAAGACCAGGGCTTTTTTTGTCATAGAACGCCCAGAACGGAGTTCCGGCACCTTTTTTGGATGGAACCTTGTAGGGTAGGCAAGGCAGGTTGTATGACATGTGTGAGTTCCGGCACCTTTTTTTTTTTTTAGAAAAAAAGCACTGAGAAAGACAGTACCAAAATTGATAGAAGGTGAGGAGGAATTCATGTGATTTAAAGAATCACCATGTTAGGGTAGAGAAGACTTTTCCTGCTCTGTATGGGAGCCAACCTCTAGAGCAGCATTTTTCAAACTTGGCTATTTTTAAGATGTGTGGACTTCCAATTCCCAGCATGTTACCTGGGGAATTCTGGGAGTTGAAGTCCAGGCATCTTAAGGTTTGAAAACCACCATCCTAGAGTTTTCTCTTATGGTTCTTTAAGCCAGACTTGAACTAGCAACTTTTGAAATGGAATATGTTTTGACATAAGACTGTGCTTTGTATGGGAGGCAGATAATGAAGGTAGGAACAGGAAATAGGAAACAAAGGTAATGTGGATCAGTGTTCAATATCTAAGGCTGCCATAAAGAAGATGGGGTCAACCTTTTTTTCAAAATAGCTGAAGGCAAAACAAGAAGCAATGGATGGAAACTAATGAAGGAGAGAAATAAGGAGAAATTTCCTGACAGTTAGAACAATTAATCACTGGAACAGCTTGCCTTATGAAATTGTGGGTGCTCCATCACTGGAGGTTTTTAAGAAGAGACTGGACAGCCATTTGTCTGGAATAGTATCAGGTCCCCTGCTTCTGCCTGGGGTTGAAATGAAGATCTCCAAGGTCCCTTCCGATTCTGTTTTTCTGTTAAATGCTATTTTATATTCTATTTTGAATGCAGTGATTACAGATATTTCTCTCCTAGTAATCTGGGACTGTTAATATGTTTCTGATATCAGAACGATGGTATTTAAAGTGGGCTGAAAATGAGAATAATTTCAGTCCAATATAGCTGTTAGCATTAATTGGGGTCAGATAGGGCAGATGACACAAGCACTCTGGTTGAGACAACTGCTGTTAAACTCATTTTGCTCATGAGTATTTTGGAAAAGGAATATTTGCCTCCCAAGTTGAATACATTTTTTAAAATTTTGATGTAGCTGAGTGACTCTAATGGTCTGCTTTTGCAGCATGCAGCCCAACATACAAAGAAAGTGGTCCACTATATATTGTTGAGTGCTCCTTGGAGTGTGCTATGTTATTACGCTGAAGACCTCAGGCTGAGAGTTCCCTTGCAGGTAAGAATGCTGTGAAACCTAATACCCCTGGATCAAACTTTGCTGCCAGCTAAAATCATTTATTATATTCTGATCTCAAGAAAGAATAGCTTGGAGATTTTAGTTGTTTGTTAGTTGTAGTACATTAGACTGCAGTTGATCAGAAGGAAGTTGCTTATTTAAACATCACTTCATAAAAAAGAATGTCTCAATGTGGAAACTACGAGCTTGACAGAAAGGCAGTCCATATCCCTCCTTTGCAGTGTCTTCCTTTTGTGAACAGTGATTTTTGTTCATTTAAATGTTTTGTTTTTATTTACTTTTTGCAAACTGTCCAGTATCTTGGGAAGCTCAGCAGTATAATACAAGTTTCTATAAGTAAGTAAATAAATAAAGGAAAAAAATATGCAAAATGTGTAGGAGAGGATCTGTTTTAACTATGTTACCAAAAAATCAAAAGCAGCCTGGCCAGCATCTTTTCTAACAGATGTTGTTAAAAAGCATAAGATTTCAGGAGCCATGTTTTACACAGCAACTGTATTTGTTTTTGCTCACTTAACAGAAATACTCAACTGATGGAATAAAACAGTATTCACACGACTGAACTCCCCATCCAATGAGATCAATAGACAATAGTACAGGCCAATTCCCAAGGGAATTTATTAAAAGACAGACCAGAAAAAGAGAAACTAAAAGCCACTGGTTGACTCCTACAGTTCACTGTTCAAATCACACTAATGCATTATTAATAAACTACAGCTCATACTAGAAAATGACACTGCACTTATTCAGGCATTGGGTGGCAGGCCCCTATTTGCATACAGACAAGCATCCAATCTGAAGAATTTCACAAGCAAAAACAATAGGATAATGCCAACATAGGTACCAAACTCCCAGATATCTACCTTACTCCCACATCTGTATCAACAGCCCCATCATAAGATCCAAATAGTACATACCAGAGATGCCTTCACATGCTATTCCTCCAATATAATATCTACTGTCAATTATCAGTAATACCCCTCTAGATTCTATGTAGGACTAGAAGAACAAACTTTACAGAAAATAATTTATTGGATACAAATTTTATAGGATTCAAAAGGACATAGTAACAGAGCATTTCATCCATATATCTACAGTATATCTAGATCTAGATCTAGATCTATAGATCTAGATCTAGATCTATAGATCTATAGATATAGATATAGATATAGATATAGATATAGATATAGATATAGATAGATAGATATAGATAGATAGATAGATAGATAGAGATAGAGATAGAGATAGAGATAGAGATAGAGATAGAGATAGAGATAGATACACACACACACACACATAATCTTAAATCCTTTAATGGAAATGTTAGTAAAGATGCTAGCAAACTCTTTCTGATCCTTTGCAAGTCATATTGTGCATTTTTCTCTAGAAGATAGGATAGCATTGACTTACAGCATCCTTCTATTCCAGCTAAGATAGTAACAGCTTGTAGAGTATATGAACAGTGGATTCAACAAATAATGATGCAGGGGAAAAACTGAAAATTAGAGGAAAAAAGGCATAGAAAGAAACAAGTCTTGTCCTTTTCTCTTCACCCCACCTCTCCCCATTACTCTTAATTTTTCCAGTGATAGTTTTTATCACTATTTCTTTTGATAAAATGAGAAATGAGCGTTCTATGGAACAAACAGCTCTTCACTAATCTTTAATGTCTATTTTCTATGATCATGCACTGAACATTTCTATGTGTGAGTGTAAAAATAAATTATATATATTTAAAGGATTGAAATGGAATAAAGGGAGCTATATCAGAAACTCTCCCTTCTTTTTTGTTATGCTTTTGTTCATAAATTTAATAATTTTGATTTCCAATCTCTGTCTCTCTGTGTATGTGTGTGTGTGTGTGTGTGTGTGTGTGTGAGAGAGAGAGAGAGAGAGACTACAGAAAATGAGGCCTCTTGTTTAGTATATTTCTTTTACTGTATCCCAGGCTATGCCCATTGAACCTGAAATCAACTGGTCTCACAGGATTCTGATGAAACTGGGCATCCCTAATTTACTCTATGATGAGGTTCCTGACATTCCCTTGGATAACTACACCTGTCATTTTAAAGCAAACAAGTTACCCTGGTAAGATTTTGGTATGAATTTTCTTTCTTTTATCTTTCCTCTTTTTAAACTATACTGATTTTTCCAAGCTTACAGTTATTATCCCCTATTTCATTATAATTAGATTATAATAGTAACATTGCCTAACTGTAATATCCCAATATTTGCTCTTTTCTCAAAAGGAAGTCATGCTGAGCATCAGTCTAGTTATATAAAGAAAAATCAATCTGTCTCTTGCAAATACTTTTATCAGAAAAACCCACATTTCATGCTTCATCCTTTTTCAGAGCTCAGCAGCATTTTGCAAAGACTAAGTTTTTCAGATACATCATTGCAAAATCTCCACAATTTGTACAGTGATGTTTAATATTGTAGTGCTTTTTAATAATAATAAATAATTTGGGCTGATTTCTATTATGTACATTGATTTTAACAGATTATACATACAATTCTATACGGGATTTTTTACCTTTTCATAAATGTATCTCCCCCTTGCATCCTGATTTATATAGGTATTCATGACCCTAAGCTTATTATTCTTGAACAGCTTCAGTACTTTTACTACTCTGATTTGCTTTTAACCTAGAGGGGAGAAGGAAAAGAAAGAAAATTAATTCTTGGCTGCTTGGAATTCTAGCACTTTTGCACTTTTCCCAATTGACATCTGGCTTGTTCCTTCCAAATGCTGTCTCAGCCAGTCTGTCCTTCAGATCACAGCTTCTAATTGTACAGGATTCTTAGCTGCTGATTCCTCCTCCAAAGTGCCTGGATTCCACCAGTCCATGCAGTTCAAACAGAATGTTAGCAATGTGAAATAATCTCTTCCATTGTCTAAAACAAAAGCCCTTTTTACATGATTTCACCAAAGGCAGATGTGCCTGCTCTTAGGCAGGAGACTTCTAAATGTCTACATGGATGTCTACACTTTGCATGGATGGAGTAAATAAACATAGTTCCTTACCCTTGAGATTAGGCAGGAACAATAAATGTTGCAGAGAAGACAAGAAGCAATGGATGGGAACTAATCAAAGAGAGAACCAACCTAGAACTAAGGAGAAATTTCCTGGTAGAACAATTAATCAGTGGAATAACTTGCATCCAAAAGTTGTGGGTGCTCCAACACTGGAGGTTTTTAAGAAGAGATTGGACAACCATTTGTCTGAAATGGCATAGGGTTTCCTACCTGAACATGGGGTTGGACTAGAAGATATCCAAGGTCCCTTCCAACTCTGTTATTCTGTTATTCTGCTTCATGCATGCCTGTCCCACCAACAGAATAGTAATACCCAGTACTCTTGAATGCTTTCTTGACATAGTAAAGAATTATAAAATTTTCCTAGTATTCTCCCTGCTGTGTATATTGGCTTCCAGAATTCAGTGCTTTCCTACCTGTGCCAGAAATAGCCAAGCAAAATCTATAGCAGCCTGATTAGCACATTGCTCTAAATATGGTTTGTTTGCTTATCTTTTAGCATGAGGTACAAGCCTATCCCAAGAAAGCTTTTTATTTTTCGCACATAACTGTACTTTAGATGCACAGCTTAGAGGTTTATGAAATTAGCATGATTTAACCATCATATTGGGGACGCGGTGGCTCAGTGGGTTAGGACGCTGAGCTTGTCGATCAGATGGTCGGCAGTTTGGCGGTTTGAATCCCCAGTGCCGCGTAGCAGAGTGAGCGCCTGTTACTCGTCCCAGCTTCTGCCAACCTAGCAGTTCAAAAGCACGTAAAAATGCAAGTAGAAAAATAGGGACCACTACGGTGGGAAGGTAACAGCGTTCCGTGCGCCTTTGGCATCTAGTCATGCCGGCCACATGACCACGGAGACGTCCTCGGACAAGCGCTGGCTCTTCAGCTTTGAAACGGAGATGAGCACCGGCCCCTAGAGTTGGAAACGACTAGCACGCATGTGTGGGGGAGCCTTTACCTTTGCCTTTTTAACCATCATATTGTTTTCTGAACCAATCAAGAGCCATGCATTTTCCTAGTTTATTTCTGTTCTCAGCTCAAAAATGTGGACATGATAATATAGGCAAAGAATAATATGGGCAAAGAACTTGGATATAAAATAGAATTAGAAGACTGGCAAAAATTATGGGAAAGAAATGGTAAATTAACTAAAGCAGTGGCATAAAAAGAAAACTTATATAAAATGTTTTACAGATGGCATATGACACCAGTGAGATTAGCAAAAATGTTTAAAAATACTTCAAATAAGTGTTGGAAATGCAAACAAGTACCAGGTACTTACTATCATATCTGGTGGACATGCCCTAATGCAAAAAGATTTTGGGTAAAAATTCATTTATGGTTGGAGAAAATGGCTAAAAAACAGATAGACTTTAAGCCAGAATTATTTTTGTTAGGAATAATAGGAGCAAATTATGAGAAAGATTGTATATATTTAATTCTACACGTATTAACTGCAGCAAGAATTGGAAAAGTGAAAAATTACCAACTGAAGAAGTATTGATTAAGAAAATTTTAGAATGTGCAGAAATGGACAGATTGACTTTAAAGATAAAAAAGAAAGAAGACTCAGTGTATTTTAGAACATGGGATAATTTCTATCAATGGCTAGAAACATGAGTTAGAGAGAAAGGAATATGATATGTAACTTTGAATATATATTAGTAAGAAGAAGACTATGGAGTGATTAATTAACATATTGTTTATGATAAACTATTATCTATTATTTTTTCTTAAACACATGAACCCAGACATTATTCTGTTTACTAAATATTGAGAATGTTATTTGGAAAAACCCTAACCCCAACCCTAATCCTAACCCTAACCCAAATCCCAACCCCAATACCAATTCCACCTCATTCCTAACCCTATAAAAACTAATAAAATTTATACAAAAAATGTGGACATTGGAAGAAAAATTAGAGAGGAAACAGAGTATTATATTCATCAGTAAGACTAGAATCATACTTTGTAGCAGGCAATAAGGCAATATGTTTTGAACAGCAACATGTGAAAAATTTATAGTTGCACATAGCTTTATAGTTTAACATTATGAGTAGTGCCATTTACCATAGTTAAGGCAAATATGGATTCATGCTAGGTGTTATCACAATCTCTTTTATTTAGTTTTTTTTTTGTCTGGTAATTTATCAGTGTTTTTTTTCCACCCAGGTTCCGTGGGAGTGATAACCATGAGACCTTCTTCAGTAGTACACAACGGCATAGAATAGTAAGCCCGGAGTGAAATAGATGCAGAGTAACATGTGTATATGTGTGCAGCTAATCATAGTGCTGTATGTTAATGTTAAGAAGTATAATTAAGGGCTACTATTGGAGCTCTGTCTTCAGACATTAAAATGTGTAACGTGGGTGATGTTGCTTTAACTGTGGAAATCAAAGTATGGCTTCCTTTAACTCTTCTTTGCTTTTCTCCAGCTGTATGAGATCCTGTCTACTATATCATATGGCAATCCAAAGGCAGGGCAGGTTGGAATAGAAAGGCTGCTGAGTGAGGAAGTCTTCACAGCTGCATTTCCACTACATGAGGTAAGTTTGCAAGCATCATTCCCAGTCCTCTCTCAGATAGGAACTCCTTAACCAAATTGACAGCACTTGTATTGAAAGTATCTTTTGAGAAATCTGAAGTAACTTACCATCTAGTGTTGTTTCCAGACTTACATAATAGTTTAAGTGCTAGTGATTTGGGACAGTTTTATATCTTCAGTTTAATGAGACAAAGCCAGTGGACATTGAAGAGTGAGTAATGGTAAATCTTTTGCACTCGGAGTATCACACATTCAGAAAATGACTAATTTGATTCTGCTGGTATGTGATACCTCACCCCCTAATAAAAGAGAAACAATTCTCTATCTCCCCCACCCCACCCCAATCTAGGCCACACTCAGCAGCAACACCAAAGCTGGGCCTGAAGTAGAGACTAGGCCCTTACTTCAGCCCTAGCACTACTATTGCAGGCATCTGCATAGCAGCAGCCACCAGGGGGTGTTGGCCTGGACGGTTTTGGCGGGAAACCCAGTTTCGGTGGGAAACCTAGGGCCAACCCCATTGGCTAGCCGCCTACCTGGCCAGGTATATAAGGAGGCCAGGTAGCCCTTGTTCTCCAGTACGAACCCCCCACAATAAAGAGCTGAACACGTACTCCGGCTGGCGTCTCTTCCTTGCGTCGGACCCACTACATTACAATTGCCACTCCAAAAGGCTGCCTTCACTATTCCCTAATGTGCATGAGCCTTGGGGAATGGTGCAATTGCTCCATGGCCTGCCATTCCCCAGGATCTCCCATGTACTGCTTACCTTCAGGCAGTGTTCTTTTTATATTGACAGGCTCCTGTGGCCTATCCAAGGCTGCTCTACATCCCACAAGGCCTTTGTCTTTGAAGCAACTCCAGAGAAACCTCTTCTGTGGCCTCTGCAGCCTCTGAACACCGTACAAAAGCACACATTGTTTTTGCATAATATTTGGAGGGTCTGGGGACCAAGTGAGTTCTGGAGGGTGTGGAGGCAGCACAAAAACACATCCCACTCTAGCACAACCTTTGCAGCTTCCAAAAGTTTCACAAAAGCATACCCCACTCTCATACAATTTTTGGAGGCTCCAGAGGCCACATGGCTGACTGTGGCAGAACAGACCCTCAGACTTCTAAATTTGGGCAAGAATGGGGTGTGCTTTTGAGAATAGTTGTCAGGTTTTGGTGAATGTTGACATGTCACCCAAAACATCTTGTTGTGTCATCTTTGTTAAAAAAAAGTTACAAGTAAAAATTTAAGAAGTATAATGTATGTATTCCTAAGTATTATATATAATTATGATTATAGTTTAAATGTTAATGGCTGTTAGTATTAATTATTGCATTTTATAAAGTATTTACACTGTACAAGAGAGTTCATGTAAAATGCAACATACACTATACAGATTTGTATTTTATGTGGATAATATTCTCTACCAAAGGGCCCATACAAGATGTCATCAGAAGAAGAGCCCACTTGTCTACCTAATCAGAGGCAGATTCTTTTCCATTATTGGGCCAAGTGGAGTAAATGGAAAAAATACCAGCCTTTGAATCATATCCGCAGGTACTTTGGAGAGAAGATTGCTCTCTACTTTGCCTGGATTGGTGAGTACAAACTCTTTCAATGGATCCACAGATTTCTGACTTCTGAAATTATGTAGATGCTCTACTTCTTTCCCCCCTGTGAATAAAGTTATCTTTAAATGTGTTTACTTGCTCCACAGGCAGAGTTATGTCAGTCAGTGAACATATTATATTATGCAGATTACTAAAAAAGTTATGTTAAAAACTAGTAACCCCCAATGATAAGCAAAACATTGAGATATATCAACACATAGAAAATATATGGTTTTGCAATCATTATTTCTTAAGAAATCATGGGAATTAAAATTATTTACAACTAAGTCTAAATGCTCAAATCCACATTAAAAGATAGTGTTATCTTAGAATTATATCATCAGGTATATTGTAGAGGATACACAGTATATCCTATATATCATGCCAAGATATAACCTTTGCTCTTCTCCAGAGCTTGGGAGAATAAACAGCTATAACAGCTTCATGAAAGTCATCAGAATGGAGCCATCAAGATCTCTGGGGGATATTATTTCAGAGGGCAAGTGCCATGACAGAGAAGGCATGTTTCATGGTTCCATAAGAAGGTACTGCATAAGTGATGGGACCCAGAATGCAGCCACTGTCCCTGTTTGCATTGGATGGGCAGAAAAAATGAACACAGATGGTCCCACAAATAACCAGACCTTATGCCATGTAAGTCTTATAGGTGGTAACTGCACCTTGAATTGCATTCAGAAGGCAACCAGTAACTAGTGGAGCTCACAGAATAGTTGGACCACACAAACATAATCAGACATGCCCAACATTGCCTGTGCTACCATTGTGGGCTAATTGTAGCTTCTAACTTGTCTTCAGGTAAAGCGCCAAGTAGAGCACGTTACAGTAATCCATTTGTGAGGTGACTAGCATGAATTCCTAAAAGCTGAAAAGTTTGACTATGACTACCTTCTGCTTATTTCTTTTTCTCTATGGTAATCAAGTATAATCACCAAATCTAACTATCTCTAGTTGGGTCCCAGTCATATGGCTCTGAAATAGTACTATACAGTACTGTTACTTTTGGGATAGAAAGAACCAAAGATAAATTGATAAAAACACATGGACCCGGTTAGTAGTAGCAGATTAAATGTAACCAGTTGTGTTGTTTCTGTTGGGAAATGTACGTATGATATTTGTCTTATTCTCTTCCATGCTCTATTGCTACTTTTACAGTCCTGATACACTGAGTAAACCCTTTCCCTATTATCTACCGAGCCTTAGGTTGACAAAGAACTATACCAGTGCAAAATTCACTGCCTCCATGTCTATACTGAATCTATCTGACTTTTTGCAAATGGTGCTGTCAGGATACATACACAGCACAAGACTGATTGAATTCCCTAGCTTTGCTATTCTCCTTGTGTAAATCATCACTTTGCAGGAGAATATCCTCCAGTCACATCACTGAAACAGAAATGGAGCAAGCCCATCTGTAGGCTCCTTCCTGTGCTCTTCTTTTAGACTCTTATTTTATTGCCACTCGTTATAAACAGCAACAGTTTATAATCATGAAGGTTGATGAGACACAAGCATTCTTTATCTTTTTTGCTTCCTTTTCTTTCTTTTCCTTTGTATTGGAAACAAATTCCAATTTCCAGACTGCATTGTGCTTTCTTGGGTGGAGAGATGTTGGTCCTGTAATTTCAGCTGTTAAACTCTTTCATACTATTGTGCTATTCCACTATTCTGCAATATCAGCCATGCACTAAACCAGTAAGGGTCATAGACTTGAAGCACTTACAGTACTGCTTACTAAATGCTATTGTACAATTCTGATAGGTCACCAGAATAATTGTGCTGTGTCAGCTGTTTAGTAGACATTAATGAGAAGTGGTCTGCCAAGAGGAAACATGGTGGTATATCCACATCATCTGAAATGTCCAATAAGCACTACTTTGATCCCATCCATACTAGTCACTACATTTTGCTTTCAATATAATGATTGTATAATGATATACAATATAATCTTGATATACATAAAATTATTACTTTAATATTGGTAGAATAAGAATGACACTAGGTGAGGGATATAGCAGAAAACATTTTGTCCTGGAATATTTATGCTGTCTAGGGCAAATCCTAAAATGCAAGCAATAAAAAATTGTTTTGCTTTGATGAATATTTTGAAGCATTTGCACTTCCATATTTTAAACTTATTTAATACAGCACCATTATGAATGCAAGAAGTTAAATACATTTATTTCACAATAACGACTGCTTTAAAAAAAGATAATGTTTGTTTGTAGATCTGCAGTCATAGATATTTTGCCACTTGTCTACTGACATTAAAGTGGTTTTAAAAATAAAGAAAAAGTAAGGAGACTTAGTGAAAATTGATCCCAGACCAGTTTTCGACTACTATTACTTGCTATTTTCTGGATGATCTCAAGATGCCCAATTATTCTAGCTCCAAATTTGATCCTTCAGTTGCTGTTGTAGGGTTTTCAAGAGAACCCCTGCCTCTGGGGGCATATCTCAGTGATAGCAATTAATCAATCACACCTCAAGGAATATTTTCTGACCTGTTTCTTAATATTGAATAAGTTCCAGAGAAGAGATTAAAACACAACAAAAAACTAATTTATATTATATATTTGTTTGTTTGTTAAATTTATTTGTCACCCATCTCACCATGATGCTATTTCTCTCTCATAGAAGGCATTTGTTCTATACTAGTGCTAGGAACCAGTCTGGGTGTCAGAAACTTGTCCACTAACTTGCTATTCACAACCAGTCCCCAAGTTGTAACATCCTGTGATCTATTATTTGGTTTTTGATGTTTTGCAAAATATCACAAACCGGACTTAGATTTTCTGGAGAGCAGGCTGATAGTTCTCAATCACAGGGGGTAGGACAGCATGGGTTCTGCTGAGAATGAATATGCTGTTGCCTCTCTTTCTTTAGGTTTCTACACAGCATGGCTTCTTCCAGCAGCTGTAGTGGGGACACTAGTCTTTGTAATTGGCATTTTTCTGATGTTTGATGACATTCCAACGTAAGTGGCAAACTTTCCTTTTTTTTATCCTGTTTTAGCAGATCTTCAGACAGCTTATATAGCAGCCTTTTCCATCAGCCAGCATGACTGACTAATCAGTCATCCTTTGCTTAAATATGTTCCTTAATATGTAAATGACAGACCTATAGATTTCTAACATTTCACCCCCAAGATTTTCAATAGCACATTAGAGTCAGAGAATTATTTAAAAAAAACAACACCCAACCTACCCCTAAAAGAAATGAAACCCAGCAAGCAAAACCAATAGAAAAGTTGTGGGGGAAGGGGATCTGGTACCATATTAGTTATTTTTTCCCCATTTTTGTTTTCTCTCCTTCTGAACTAGACAGGAGATCTGTTCCAGTGGTGACAAATATAAGATGTGCCCACTTTGCAAAGTCTGCCCTTATTGGAATCTATCTTCTGTCTGCCCCATGTTTCAGGTGAGGTTATAATGTTATGACTTGTTCATAAGCTTTATCTAAATCAACAAATTTATAATCGACTTCACTTATTTCTTACTGACCTGACGAAGAACAAAAATGTGGTCTACAGAACTCTCTCTGGGATAAAACCATGTTGCAATTCCCATACTTTGATCACTGTCATCTATTTATCTTTCAGTCAGAACTCTGCCATACTTACGAAACTAATTCACCTGTCATTTTTGTATTCATTCTTGCTGCGATTCTTTTTGTAAGTGAGACCAGTTATCCCACTATCTTATTCAGGCAGAAATACAATCTTTACACATTCTTTAAAGTTGCATAGCCACTCTGTAAACAAACCTGTATGTCTTTCCCTCTTCATCTTCTTATTGAGAACTCACAAGAACTTTGTTAATGTGAGGTTGTTTAAACAGCCTTTCCTTAGTTGGTTTCTTTCTAATTTGTTGCTTGAAATTAAGTTAAGCTATATTCTTGTGGCTCAATCTCCCCCCCCCCCCGTCTCCCTTCTTTGAATGATTGGTCATTGGTAGCTTGTTTATAAAGTTAATAGTTTGCAGTTTGTAAAGTTTATGCTTTTAGCTATCTCTTCCAAAACAATATGATATATGTTCCACCTATTTAGCAATTCTAATATATGCATATGTTGCAACACTGGCAACTTGCAAGCTATTTTTGTTGCAAAGGCAATTTAGCTTACTTGTAGTTTTAGAGGCTAAACTTCAAACAGCTATAGGCCCATTTCTGTAACCCATGCTCAGTGACTGCATGAAATAAAGAATTGAAGGAATATAGGTATGTGGTCATTGGCAAGAGACTAAGTAGATTCAGTTAACTATGCCATAATGTGGTGCTTTGTTTTGGACTTTTAAAATTATTTATTTATCATAAGATTTCTATGCCACCCATGTCACCAAGATGACTTGCCATACTGTGTAAGCATTGTACAACAGGTTTAATTACTTGGTGTATTGGACACAGCTATCCAGCAAGCTTTTGGTTAAAACAATGTGTTGACATAACGTGGGAATCCAGCCACGGCTCTGCTCACTTGACTCACTTCTCTTCCCTATCTGGGTATCTTGCCACATGCATAAGAACAATCCCTCTCTTTTTCCTCCAGGCTGGCCGTCTCTTTGACCATGGTGGCACTGTTTTCTTCAGCATCTTCATGTCTCTGTGGGCAGTCACGTTTCTTGAGTATTGGAAGCGAATGAATGCTACCCTGACATACCGCTGGGACTGTTCAGATTTTGAGGATATTGAGGTACTGAATTTAGAGGGCTTCTAATGTAACTTAAAATCCAAACTGGCATAAAATATTCATATTCCTCCTGTTATAGGAACGTCCACGACCCCAGTTTGCTGCTTTGGCTCCCATGACAACTTTAAACCCAATTACTGGAGAGGAGGAGCCCTATTTCCCAAAGCGGACTCGATTCAACAGAATGATCACTGGATCAATGGTCATCATCATTATGGTGAGGGGGGTCGGAAACCCCAAGTAAACTAAGATATGAGCTGTTTCTTCTGCTATGCCAATTGAATCATAATTTATTTTGCAAAACAATCTTCTTTCAGGCAAGGCATCTATGCAGCTTGTAGGGGCAACCTTTATCTAAAAAAATGTATGTAAAAGAATTAATATAAACCATAAATATCTAGCAGATGTCCCTATTCTCTTGAACTACTGTAATCAAAGGGAGTATCTCGAGGCATGATCAGAGAACAAGTGCTATTAGCCTAATATCCCCTCTTGATTTTCATGCATTCTATAGGAGCATTGAAGGAAATGGAATAATCCAACTGCTATTCTTCTAAATGACCTCCTAGAGCAGGCATGTCAAACTCATGATGTCACGTGACGTTGCGTGAGGTATCGTGACTTTTTCCCCATTGCTGGCAATGGGGTGGGCGCAGTTTCAGTATAATGCATTTGGCTTGCGGGCCGGCAGTTTGACATGCCTGTCCTAGAGTATTCATCAAGCTTTGATTCTATTAAAGTGATAAAAACCTATTTGGCTATATTTAGTCTGGATTATTTCCTCTGTTAGAAAGTTTACCATCTGTTATTTACAATTTTTCTATTTGCTATTAATAACTTCCATTAATTATGGTTATGGAAATATATGAACAAATGAACAATTTCACTCTCCCAATATTTAGCAAAAATTATTTAACTTTCTTCATCTTTACTAAAATATGATTTGACTGGTTTGGACTAAGCAAAGGAACAAACATAAAGTTACTTGTGAATCTAACCACTATGGCTTATTTAAAAATCCATAGTTAAAATTAACCTTGGCTTAGAGAATGCAAGTGCCATAATGATACATAATGCCAACCCGTGTTAACCATGGTTTATTGAATAAACAACAATGACTTGATTTACATATAATGCAAGCCACATGTGTGTTTGCAATGACACTAAGCTAAATATAAATCTATTATGGCTTAATATGTGTTCACATCTTGGATCTACATAGAGAGATGAATTGTTTATTTAGAGGAAACATATATGGATAATAAGGAAGATCAGCATTTTTTGTTCCAAATTCAAATCTAATCTTCCCCAACTCAGCATTCCTCCACACCATATTTTATCAGCAGGAATCATTTTCAGCACATATGAAGAATAGTATATTGGGGCAACTTAATCCCACTGGCCACATCCATGGTGACTAATTATTTGCAATAGTGAAACAACAAATGCACATTATTAATTCTTCTTCTGCTTGTCTACAGATTGCTGTGGTAATAATATTCCTGATTTCCATTATCCTTTACCGGGCCATCATTGCGGTAATTGTATCCAGGTCTGGGAACTTCCTACTTGTATCTTCGGTAAGGGAACTGTATAATAATAATAATAATAATAATAATAATAATAATAATAATAATAATAATAATAATAATAATAATAATAATAAATTTTTGCCTCTATCCCTTTGGGTCTGGGTTTTGCTATTGGACTTCATTTGCATTTTTAACTCCTTTTTTCCTCCTAGGCTTCTCGTATTGCCAGCCTGACAGGCTCAGTAGTGAATCTCCTTTTCATCCTCCTCCTCTCGAAAATTTACATTGCGCTGGCACTTTTTCTTACAAAGTGGGGTAAGTAAATTCTATTGGTTTGGACATCAAGCAAAACATCACTTCCAGCCCTATCTTTTAGCTCCTAGAACATAAAACTAGGTTTTGTTTATAGAAATAAGGTGGCTAAGGAGATGTAATGAAAACGAGGGCGTTTTGAGTCCTGCATTAAATGCATATATCAACAACAACTTTAAAGCAAAAATAAAATTTCTATAATGCAGTAAATTTCCAGTTTGAAAAAAATTAAAGAGTTGTAGCATATTTCAAAGAATTACACTGTCATTTATTCAGCAGCATCAGGATTATTCAATAAATTGTTAGAAATTTATACCCAATTTCTGGACACTCCAAAACATTTGTAGTTTGGCTAGTGGTGGCCAAGCAGGGAAAGTTTACAATTTTTTTTACATCATCTACCTCCCCTAATCTGTTTCTTGGAATGTTTGGAAAATGAGCCAATATGGCACCAAATTGAACTGCAAAAGTCAAGATTTACTCTAGATATTAATCCAAAGGTGCTTTTTCAAGAGGCAACTGGATTTTCTTGTTTTTCTTCGCTTCTCATCCAAGAAGCTTCCTCAGCTCTGACTGGATGGTGGGGAATGGAAGGATTTATATTCCCTGCAGACAGCTGATCATTTGCATTCTTTTAGAGAGTCATTGAGCTGAAGAAGCTTCTTGGATGAGAAGTGAAATGTCTTCAAAGAAAAACAAGAAAGTCAAATCAAATCAAATCAAATCAACCTTTATTGTCAAAGCACAACATGTATACACTGAGATTGGCTGAGCCTCCCTTTGTGCACCCCCCCAACACAACTCACAGTGAAGACAAAAGGGAAAAAAATCCCTAACCCAGTGAATCCTACTAACAAACACACAATCTTATTGCACCATGTGAACTTATTGCACAACGCGCTGGCCCCACAAGTCTATCATACTATGTTAACATGGAGTTATTTTCCATTCAGGAGTCTGACAGCCCATGGGTAGAAACTGTTCTTCAGCCTGTTGGTGCAGCTGGCTATGCTTCTATATCTCCTACCCGATGGTAGGAGAGTGAAGAAGTGCTGACCAGGGTGTGAGTCGTCCCTGAGGATTTTCCTCACTCTTCTGAGGCAGCGGGCCCTAGCATATCATCTAGTGGTATCAGGGGACATCCCATGATGTTTTGTGCTGTGCTCACCACCCTCTATAGTGTCTTTCTATCTGCGGCTGTGAAGCCAGCATACCACACTATAATGCAATGTGACAGGATGCTTTCTATAGTGGACCGGTAAAAGGAGGTCACCTGGGTTATGTTGATTTTCCAGGTGAGATCTTCGCTGAGGTAGATTCCTTTGGGACAACCATGACCTGAATGACTGATAGACATCTAGATATTTACCCTCTAATCATATGGATTTTTGCATCCTACATTGATAGTTCTTATGTTAGAAAGTATAATTTGTGACTAAACATTTTTCTCTGGGTGCTGAATTCTTAAGAAATGTCATCTCCACACTAAATTCTTAACTGCATTATATATGACATACATTTTGCACGTATAATCATTGTAGCAGTATGCAGATATTTTGTCCTTGCCCAGAACTAATGCTGTCCAACCCCTCATACATAGTTGCTTCATCTGGAAACTTTAAATTAGGATCCTTAGTATCAAAAACATCCACTTGAGTATAGGTATATCTTGAAAGATATCTGCATTCAACTTGTATAAATCAAGGGAATGTCCCACCCTTTCCCGCAATAGGTCAGACTTAAGGTTTAAAGAAAATGTAAAAAAAAAACCTTTAACCAGAACTTATTCCAACTTGCTTTGCCAACTTAGCCATAGTATATAATAACATGATCACCCTTCCAACAAAAGTGCGTATAGTCAAGGCTATGGTCTTCCCAGTTGCAATGTATGGCAGTGAAAGCTGGACCATAAGAAAGGCTGAGCGCCAAAGAATTGAAGCCTTTGAACTATGGTGCTGGAGAAGACTCCTGCGAGTTCCTTGGACTGCAAGGCGATCAAACCGGTCAGTCCTAGAGGAGATCAACCCTGACTGCTCTTTAGAAAGCCAGATCCTGAAGCTAAAACTCAAATACTTTGGCCACCTAATGAGAAGGAAGGACTCACTGGAGAAGAGCCTCATGCTGGGAAAGATTGAGGTCAATAGAAGAAGGGGACGACAGAGAATGAGGTGGCTGGATGGAGTCACTGAAGCAGTAGGTGTGAGCTTAGATGGACTCCAGAAGATGGTAGAGGACAGGAAGGCCTGGAGGAACATTGTCCATAGGGTCGCGATGGGTCGGAGACGACTTTGCAACTAACAACAACAAATAATAACATGAAAATATTTTCAATGCACAGTTTATCTATATATTCAATGATGTGAAGATACATAAGAATACATGACAAAAATAAGGAATCGTTCAGAGAAACTTGAAGGATAAACACTATTCTAAATGATGCATTCATTTTTCTGCCACAGAAATGCATCGCACCCAGACCACATTTGAAGATGCCTTCACTTTTAAAGTCTTTATCTTTGAATTCATCAATTTCTATTCATCTCCCATCTACATTGCCTTCTTTAAGGGCAGGTAAATCTATTTATTTTATTTTATTTAATTTCTATAGCCACTCTCTCAAACAAGTCACTCTGGTGGCAAACAATCATAAAAATCCCTTAAAACCAAATACAAGATAGATAGAAAGATGATACAGATAGCTAGATGAATTGGATTACAATACCCATAATCCCAGGTAGCACATGACAGCTAGATTTATAAATGCTGTAGGCTCAATACATTGTGGTAAGGTTATGTTGAAGAAGACTGTAGAATTAATATGATGCAGAAAGGGAAGGAAATTTTATTTAAGTTCAAAAGATTATGTTTGGTAGGTATTTTTCCAGAGCATGAAGGGATGCAATAATTTAGAGAAATTATATGGCTGTTTACTCACTCTCGGTGACTCTGGGCAGCTTACAAAAATGTAAATTTATTGTATATCTTTCATATATTGGAAATAACCAGAATTATATGTGCTTGTGTACAGTATGCTGCATTTATAACTCATACTAATCCTGACACAATCAGTCTTGGATACAACAGACTTTTTAACACACACACACACACACACACACACACACACACCTACACACATACATGTATATGTTTGTATGTGTGTGTGTGTTACTAGTAAAAATCTTAAACAAAACACAAATACTGTACATCAGAGGCACCATTAAATTAGCCTAGCCAAACATCTGATGAAGTAATGCTGTTTTGATCTTTTCAAAATATATTGAAAGGGCATTTTACCCTCGAGAGGGGAGGAGAGTGTTCCATTAAATGGAGACCACCACTGAAAAGGCTTGTCATGTGGTTTAAGTTGCACGAAGCTGATCAGAAGGGGGACACACAACAGATTCTCTCTAAATAACCAGATTAGGCATATATATATTCAATTTTGGCAACATGTTGCCTGATATATCTTGATATTGCACTTAAACGTAACAATTCTGAGCCTCTCCAAAGAGAAAATGCACTTGTCTCCTCTGCAACATTCTTATTCCTGCCAGCCAGTTGATCATTTGGAGCACATCCTACAGAATGCTGGACCACTGAGAGTTTTTCAGAACCTACTGATAGCGCAAACACAATCTCTATAAGTGTCTGAAAAAGTAGATTTGGTCTTGTCCCAGAGCTTACTGCTTGAGTGAAAACTGGAGGTTTTATTAACCTGGGAGGATAATTTCACAAAAGTTCTTAAACATGTCATAACAGTAATTCAACAGGATTCTTCATAACAGTGACAGAAAAATGGGGAAAAGTGAAGCATGTCTGCCATCTATTGTTCAGAAACAGTACAATAATGTAAATCTTAAATGGGTGTTACAGGGTAGGGTGCATCTAACAAATATATTAGCATCTGGAATCAACAAGTGAACAATTAAACCCAATAGATCTCAATCACTACAAGAGTACAAGCTGTGAATGGTGATGCCTTTGGCCCTAGGCCTAGTTGAATATTACATTCAATCAAGCAGCAATAAACCAATTTGTGTGTCTGAGTGACTTGAAGCCAGTGTAGATTCCTGGTAACTACCAGAACACATCTCTTGGCAAGATTTCAACACTGACTTGTCATTGCCTTTTTTCTAGGGCTAAAAGAGAGTGACTGGCCCAAGGTCACCCAGGTAGCTCCATGCCTAAGGCAGGAATAGAATTCAGTCTCCCAGTTTCTAGTTTTGTGCCTTCATCACTACACTAAAATGGCTCTTAATAGTCTTTAAAAATAATTGCTTGGAGGGAGGCGGTAGGAATAGTTTAAACTAGCATTTTTTTAAAAAAAAGCCAGACACAGATTTTTCATTTCTTGCCCTTGTGCTTTTCCTTCTTCCCTTTCAGGTTTGTTGGTTATCCAGGCCACTATAACAAATTATTGGGCATACGCAATGAGGATGTAAGTATCTCAGAAGAGATGAAAAAGATGGGTTCTTGAATGAAAAAATGTGGAGGAATCCTTAGAGCAGCAGATTCCTAGGCAAGCCATGCAAAGTAGATTGAATTGCAAGGTGACAAATATATAATTATTAAGGAATAGAGTCAGGCTGATCCCAACCAGTCCAGAGATAAATAGACTGTGTTAGCCTCATACCAAGGAGTGGAATAGGTATCTTTTTAGAGCTTAAAGGAACGCTCTATCTATATCCACAACATATTTGTAAACATGTTAAAAGAGTCCTAAACGTTCTGGGTTTCACCAGATGTATTTGAGAAGTTGACATGAAAAAGAGAGATATGGTTCTGTTGCCTTTGAATGCTGCCTGCATATAGCCATAACAAATGGGCTAGTTAGTCACTGAATCTCATCAGCATGAATTTCATTAGTTATGTATAAGAGCCTTGGTGGAGCAGTGGGCTAATGCCTCCTTAAGTAACACCAGCTGCCTGCAATTAGTGCAGGTTCGCATCCCACCAGGCTCAAGGTTGACTCAGCCTTCCATCCTTCCGAGGTAGGTAAAATGAGGACCCAGATTGTTGGGGGCAATTAAGCTGACTTTGTAATAATGCTGCTTGGTGTGTGTGTGAAAGCCCTAATAAGCAGGCATATACATAAAATGAAGTCTACTGCTAAGCTTGTAAGCCGCCCTGAGTCTTCGGAGAAGGGCGGGATATAAATGGAATTTAAAAAAATGTATTGTGTAAAATACTTCTTTTTTTTTTTCAGCCTGACCCTTTTTGCTGAGTCAGGAAAGGTTTACATATCTCTACCATTTTTTGCCTTCATTTTAGGCAAAAATCTCAAAATATATGTTTTCCTCTTATCATTTTCGTTGCCTTTTTATGGCCTTTACAGTCCTATGGTGATCTGAACTGTACACAGCTTTCTAAGTATGAATTCATCATAGATTTACATATATATCAAAGAACCTTACTAGAATAGTATATTCTTAGTTCTCTTCTTAATAACTCCTCTTTATAAAATTTATGAGACATCTCCCTTTTCTTTATAATTATTCCATTATGGTAGTATGTGGTATTTCCTGAGGAAATGAGAGGACTGAGTCTAGTTCTCAACAAAAATGAAGAAGTTATAGCCTTGGGACCCCACAAATAGGAATCTCATGGCTGAATGCTGCTCAATCACAAATATTCTCCTTATGTAGAAAGGTGGATCTTGAGGAAAAGTATTCAGGCTTTCTGGTTTTGGTTAAGTTTTCCTTCCTGATAAATATATTCCATTAACGAGGCCTTTATTCAACACCTCCAATAATGTTGTACGATGCTTCAGTACATGAGTGATTGATAATAGATGCCTACTGCATGCTACATATGAAACTTTAAAGATTTCTACATAGGTATTCAGTGTTCATTAGGTAACCAGCCATATCCAAAAGTCTCTCTCTGTTTTGTCCAGTGTGCTCCAGGTGGCTGCCTCATTGAACTTGCTCAGGAACTTCTTGTCATCATGGTAGGAAAGCAAGTAATTAACAACATTCAAGAAATCCTTATCCCGTGAGTGCTATGCTTTGATCTGATACTTTTGCTATCTATTCATTCCAATCAATGTGCTTGTACAAAGCAAGGGTGGGCAAACTGGGGCTGCAATGGAGGCTACAGCTTTGCAATATATTGGTGCAGCATCATTGTGCAAGAGAAGGGATTTCATTTCTATTTTTTAAAACAACAACAACAACAACTTCCAGTTCCTTCCATATGTAATCATGGGCCTTAATGATTCCTGGGAAACTGAAGCAATTAATGACTGTCTCATCTCCTGCTCCGTATGAAACATTGCAAAGATAGTTTTGCCAACATTTCCTTAGAACTATGGAATAGGCATAGAGGAAAAGAATTTTTGCCTCATCCTTCTTCCCATTCTGGGGATTTTTCATTCATTTCTATAGTGAAAGCATAATTGTAAATTAGTTGTCCATATCCAGTTGTTCTGAGAGAAGGCTTTGCCAGTTCATTTCCACAGTGTAGGAGTAGGTGCTTTTTTTAAAAAAAACCCATTCTAAAAATCAAACCCAGTAAGAGAAGTATGAGAACAGAGTTGCCATTTTTTTGTAGCTGCTAGGCTTGATCAAAGGGGGACCGTAATATTAAGAAAACTTGTCTGATAACACAAAACTTCTGCGATTGTGTGGAAATGCTCTCTCTTAAGCCTGTTTTAGACTTAGTTTATAAATTTTATATTATCTTTTGCCTTAAAATGTCAAGAAACTCCACCCTTGATTTTTGGCAATCAAGCTACTGAATTTCAGAAATGAAGCTGGAGAGGAATGCGGGATGTACAAAAAGAGGCTTGGCAACTGCCTGAAGTCACAACCCTGTACAATCTAGCAAAAATCTTTGTAAGAAATGCAAGTGTGGGAAAGGAGAAGCCACTCCCTAGTTTCTTTGGCAATTACAATTGTTTCACAAAATAATGTTTTGCATTTTTGCCAAGACATAATTTTTTTTTGAATACGTGCAAATGTTGACAAATATAGTTTGTGAATAGAGCAAACACAAGTATGAGTATTCACAAGCATTTCTGATGTGTACCACATCCAAAAATGAAAAATAAAAAGTGCTTTTGTTGGTTTTGGTTCAGCTTTATAGGTGAACCAGGGTAGAATGTTTGTTAGCTTAGCCTGAATGAAGTTTGGGTTGTTTATATGTACACAAAAATTGCTGTATGATATGATCTTCAGCATTCCGAAGGTTGCTTCCTAACTAGAAGTTGTAATTTTTTCAGTCAGAAAGGGTGTAGTGAAGAAATGTCTGAATTTAATATTCAAAAGGGAATATATTCCGTGTAAAAAAAAGGATCAAATGAATATACAGTAGAAGTATTCCACAGTATTCCTGGGCCTTAAGAGAACTAAAGAATTAAATACTCAACTCTGTGAGAAAGGAATACAATTCTATGACCATACTTTGAGATGTTCCACTGCTAGAGAGAACGCTAGTTTCTTCCTATAGAATTTGCCTACAGCAGAGTTATGCAAAATATTTTGCTCTTAGAAAACTTTTGGAATTGTCAGAATAGCATCAGAATAGATCCCTGTCTTCTAGACAGATTTTGACTTTCTTAACAGTCAAGCTGCTATGCAATTTCCCCTTACCTGACTATTAGAGTTCCAATGCACATTGCTCCCTTTTGCACTTTTGTTGCATAATGTCTCATTTTTAATTGAGATAGTAGTAAGAGCCTGAAGAAGTGACTCAAACTGCCCCTCAGAGCTATCTGATATAGATAGATTGCGTTTACCAAATATGTTATTCACCAGTGTTCCAAGGTCTTTTTTCTCTCTCATTGATCTCCAAGTACAATTCATTGCTTTATTGAAAATGTTGAGACCCAGCAATAAAAGTTAACGTCTGTTTTGGGTACCACCTAGCTTTAAGTCTAGTATATCTGCTGATTTATCTGATGAAGATGAATGAGGATTCGGTCTGGGAAAAATGTACCCATCCATGCAGGCCCTTGACATTGTAACAATTATATTGTATTAGACATCACAGTCAGCTTTTGTCAGTATTTTAGATGGCGTTCCTTCCACATCTCCACTCTACTTTGGATGTATCTCTTTCTGATCCAAGCACTTCTGTTGTCATCTTAGTATTCCCAGCAGGTTGCAGCCATTCCAGCATTAACTGAAGGATTGTTCCTTTTGCATCAATTCCAGTGATGTTACATTTCTTCTGTTCTATTGAGCTGTAACTATTCCTTGTTAACTGTGTGGATCAAAGCTATCCTGTCTCTTCAGTGATGGGATTCAAATACCTGAACAACTGGTTCTCTGTGTGAATGCAGACCTGGGCATCCATGGCCTAGAATGAACTTCTGGAAGTAGCATCCACACACTTCTGGTGGGCTGTTCTGGGCCTGGAAGGCCTCCTCCAGCCGGTTCTCTGAACTCCAAAAAAATTAGCTACCAGTTCTGCCGAACCGGTGCGAACCGGCTGAATCCCACCACTGTGTCTCTTGCCACATTATACAATTCTTGCATCATGGGTGTATTCCTTTAGCCTCCAGTACTCTGTCTAGCCAACTCGCACAATCTTGGACTCTTGTGTTTCAATTCACTTTGCCTAGCATTACCAGTTTTTCCATAGCTGCTTTAACCTGCATGACTCCACTGCTACCACATAATAATTATTACAGTATCACTACAAAAATATTGTTTTTAAGATTCCATGTTATTACTGCCAGGTCACAATGGAGACTTTATGTGGAAAAGGCAAGAGAAAGTTGTACCACTTATACTAGATCAGAGGAAGAGAGAACTGCTATTGCTGCTGTTGTTTTTCTATTATGCATCTGTTCTAAATCCAAGCTCATGAATGTACTCAGTCATAACCAGAAACCCTAATATTGACTTAAAGAACGGTCACATTTCCCATCTAGTGATGCTACTAGATCTGAATCATGTCAGATATTCAAGACCCAATAGAGGCACTAAGATAGGTGCTAACGTGGCAAGCTCATGGTAGAGAGAAAGAAAATGAACTAGTTTGATGAGTGAGATTTCTAGGACAAGTCCTTGGAATATTTTTATTTTATTTTTTTATTTTAATTCCATTTATATCCCGCCCTTCTCCGAAGATTCAGGGCGGCTTACAAGCTTAGCAGTAGCCTTCATTCTATGTATATGCCTACTTATTAGGGCTTTCATACACCCCCCAAGCGGCATTATTACAAAGTCAGCTTAATTGCCCCCAACAATCTGGATCCTCATTTTACCTACCTCAGAAGGATGGAAGGCTGAGTCAACCTTGAGCCGGGTGGGACTTGAACCTGCACTAATTGCAGGCAGCTGGTGTTACTTAAGGAGGCATTAGCCCACTGCTCCACCAAGGCTCATTTACACTTGTCCAGGCCCCCATAAAACTGAAGCACCACTACTAATATTAGAATTTTTAAAAGATTATTTTTATCTCGCTTATATTATTTTTATAAATAACTCAAACATGGCAAACGTGTAATACTCCTTGCCTCTCCTATTTTCCCACAACAATAACTGTGGGCTGTGAGATTATTATGATTCAATTCTCAGAGGACACCAAGCTCAAAAACTATCCTATGGCTAAATAATGGAGAACAAATAAAAATATGTTTATCTAGATGCACCCAGATATTATTTAATCCATCTCTCTGTGCCTGAAAAAGGTGATTATCCTTGATATTGTCTCAGCCTGTCTTATGCCTAAAAATATTTACCCATGTAGTAGGGCCATATTGCTATTATCTTTCTCATTTCCTTATCTTTCCTACTATCTTCTCCTATCTTATGATTTATCACTTGTTTGTATCTTATGATTTATGATTGTGACTATGATTTATGATCTATGACTTATCACTTTGTTGTGTACACTGAGAGCTTATGCACTGGTAACAAATTCCTTGTGTGTCCAATCACACTTGGCCAATAAAGAATATTTTATCCTTCTATTCTATATTCTAGTAACTACATTTTTTTTTGTTCTCCATAGGAAGCTGAAAACATGGTGGCATAAGCAAGATCTTTCTGAAAGCAATAAGGCAGGCCAAGATAACTTCACGAAGCAACTCTGGGAGAGCGATTATAAACTGCTGCCTTATAATGGGCTCTTTGATGAATATCTGGAAATGGGTATGAACCCCCTGGGAAAATGGAAACTTAAGAATAGTTCTTTGAAAATTTGTAATACTGTGGCCTGATTATGGAAGTGGGATGAATATGTGTATTCTTGGAGAGATTGAAAATACAAGGATTAGAAGAACACTGAGGAAAAAAGCCCTGGGATAGAGGGAGAAATTAGGGAGGGGAATATGAAAATATCTTTCTAAAGTCTCATGAATTCCCCTAATTTTTATGCAGTAAGACTTGGAATTAATAACTCCAACAAATGAAAAAGTGGTGTGAGAGACTGAAAAGAGCTATTATAGGGTTGTCAAACTGCCAGCCCACGGGCCGGTTGCATCATGTGGAGGCCGCACTCACCCCAGCTCCAGTAATGTGAAAAAAGTCACGATACATCGTGACATGTCACATGACGTGGCAAATTTGACACCCGTGCCCTTGAGTTTTTTCAATATTTTTCAAGCAATAAATGTGAATATTACAGGTAGTGTATAGAATTTCTTTGAGCTGAACACCTCTGTATTATAGGTTCACCAATCAGCTTAAAATATATGAAATGAAAGGTCATTCATTTGTGTCCAAATTAAAGTGGATGCATTTTAGTGAAAAAATGACTATTCCTACATGGGGCTTCAGAAAGTGCATTTCAGTCATGCTTCTGGCTGGAATCTCATCTTAAAAGGTAAAGGTAAAGCTTCCCCCGCACATGTGTGCTAGTCGTTTCCGACTCTAGGGGCCAGTGCTCATCTCCGTTTCAAAGCCGAAGAGCCAGCATTTGTCCGAGGACATCTCCATGGTCATGTGGCCGGCATGACTGGATGCCAAAGGCGCACGGAACGCTGTTACCGTCCCACCGTAGTGGTCCCTATTTTTCTACTTGCATTTTTACGTGCTTTCGAACTGCTAGGTTGGCAGAAGCTGGGACGAGTAACAGGCGCTCACTCTGTTACGCGGCACTCGGGATTTGACCCACCAAACTGCCAACCTTCTGATCGACAAGCTCAGTGTCCTAACCCACTGAGCCACCGCGTCCCTTAATCTCATTTTAGTCCTCTAAAAATTACTTCTTGATAAGGTTTCTTTCCTCAAACTCTGGAAATTAAAATGTTTTATTCCCTTTTAGTTCTGCAATTTGGCTTCATTACTATCTTTGTTGCTGCCTGCCCTCTGGCCCCTCTTTTTGCTTTACTGAACAACTGGGTGGAAATTCGTTTGGATGCTCAGAAGTTTGTTTGTGAATATCGACGTCCAGTTGCAGAGCGGACCCAAGGAATTGGCATCTGGTTTCATATCCTGGAGGTCATCACACACTTTGCAGTTATTAGCAATGTGAGTTATACTGGAATATATGGGAAGCAATCAATAGAAATTGTACAAGCATAGCAGTTACAGCCCTGAAATACTGTAATTGGATTACACTGAACTTACAGTTCAAGCATGTTTTAATTTTTCCTTATGTTGTAGTTTCCTGTTCCCAAAGCAGATTAGGATTTAAGGTGAACTCAACATGATCTAATTCTTTGGTGACAGAACTGGTTTACAATTGCAAACACAGAGATTGCAATATCCAAGTGGTAAAGGAAAGGTGCTGCAGATTACTGATAGAATGTATCGTTATGGAATGGGTTGGTTGATTGGTTGGTTGTTGGAGAAAGGTGGAGTTAAGTGAGCAGGTTTCCTGGTGAGAGGATGCTCTTGAGAGGCAGAAACATACTGAAGTGCCTCTTGGTGTCTGTCTCTACAGTCCCAAAATTCCTGTTGGATATTCTGAACAGAAATTTTAATACGTGGTCCCAATATAGGAAGTGAGCAGTAGGTTGGGCTAGGTAAGAAGCAGTGAACTAGATGCTCAACGATCTGAGGTAGAAAGAGGCTGCTTGTGTTTCTATGACTGTTGCTGAAATTAAGTGCATATTGTGCCAAGAGTAAGAAGCAAAGAGTTCTGTGTCACTCACACACTTTAAAAAATGAACTTGTCTTCTTTTAGGCCTTCCTGATTGCCTTTACTTCTGACTTTCTTCCTCGACTTTATTACCAGTACACTCGTGCTAGCAATCTAGAGGGATACATTGACTTCACTCTGGCCTACGCCCCTAAATCTTTTGACTTGAACAACAATGCCACATGCAGGTGGGATCTCCTACTCTTATAGCTGTTGAGGGTAGCTGTTTAAAGATGATTTAAACTTTAAACAGCTGGTTTAAAGTTCAAAGTAAGCTATCTCAAAATGTAATTCAGTGTCAGAATTTGAATGTTTTTTGTCCTGGCTTGTTGCATATTGACATATTTGTGTGTAAAGTAATAGTACATACCAATTAAGGTTTACTCCATAGTTGCCAAACATAAGAAAATATCTCTTTTACATTATGTATTTACTTAAAAAAACCCAGATGTCGTTTAACTGCACTGCTGGGAATGCAGTTCTTTACGTGACACTTTCTTTGCTCATAATCAAGTACAGGTAGTCCTTGCTTAACAACCTATCACTTAGCAGCCATTAAGAATTACCACAGGTCTCCCAAAAGCTATTTACAATCCTGTTTTGAAGTTACAGTCACTGAAATGCCTCCAGTCATGTGTCCTTACCACTGATTGCAGGGATAATGCAGAACACCCCCCCTCTTTCCTCTACACTGAGTCCCTTCAGGCCTTGGGCCTGCTCCCCACATCACCCCACCCCATCATCCATCACACACTTTATCTTTTGAAGATCTCTGGATCTTATGTTGAGGAAGGAGAGCAGGCCACTCATCCTTGGACTACATGGCTGCCTCCCGAAAGCAACCACCATATTTAGCATGCCCACAATTCCTTGTAGTTGCACCACAATGGTGGCCACTTCTGGGAGGTTACTACTTGGCCCAAGGACCACCCATCTGCTTCCTTGACAAGGTCTGCTCAGTGCTGAGGAAAGTTCTAGAACTCCAGAGATCTTCAGAAGGTAAGTGCATGATAGGAGACAGGAAATGGGGAGAAGGTTTAAGCTCTGTGTGGCCTCTATGGGGAGGGAAACACTTGCAGGATCTAGTGTGTAGGGAAAAGCAGTCCAAGGGATGTGGGGACCACAAGAGGAAGGAAGTGGATCACAGGGTGTTTCAAGAGATGGCGGAGTACTTGTGAAGGGCAGGACAGGCAGGCCTGGACCTGCACTAGGCCTCCCAGGATCTATTGCATCCTTGAGGCACCCCATATTCTGTTTAACAATCTGTAAATTCATTTAACAACTACATTGAGAACAAGGGATGGGGATCATTAAGCGAGCCTGTCTCATTTAAAATGGCTGTCACCACGTGCAACCATAGTGGGCAGGCTCTGTTATTGCCATAGGTCAAGGACTACTTATAAACAGGAGACACTGCTTTATATTAATTCATAGAGTAGCAGACCGAATGTAGTGCACTAAATTTCACCTGGGCTAGTTCAACTAAAAAGAATTTGTGAACCTAGAAAGTGGCAGCAAGAGACATCAGAAATTAACCTGGAAAACTTGTGATTGCTAAGCTGATCACTGAATTGTTACTTAGCATGGATTTTGAAGCTGTTATCTCCACAGGTACCGAGCCTATAGAGAACAAAATGGCAGATATTCACTACCTTATTGGAATCTACTGGCAATCCGACTTGGCTTCATCATTGTATTTGAGGTACATTGCATTTCAGGGTACTATTTTCCATAAACTTGTTTCTTAGAGATCTTATATTGGCCATTGCAAAATTTAGCACATTTAAAAATCCTATTTCTAGTATTTCTCCCTTGTGTTAGCACTAGTATGTTAAAAATGAATCATACTGCATAGTTTAGATTGCTCGAAGGAAAATTGTGCTGTTCTGAAACTAAAGAAAATTATTTGGCCATAAAATACAACAAAATTATGGTACAAATTATGTTATTGGAAATAGCACTAAAATTTTGTTTTAGTGATAAAAAATATTACAGGTTCATAAATGCCAGAAATTCTGTAAATTTTTGGAAGGAAATTGGTGATATGGAGAGAATGCACATCCACCGTATCATGTTTTCACATTAAAAAAGAACCATCACCAAAAATTGCCCAACCAATAAGAAAACAGGCAATCTAAAGCTCACAATCGTTTTCTAGGGAGACATCTGTCGATTTTCACATTCCCTGGCTTAATGGGAAATCATAAACTTTCTGCATATCATATCTAATTGGGATCATCATAATTCAATATCCATAAAGTTTCCATTTGTATTCTGCCCAGCTTGCTGACCATTCACAATTCTTCCAACTTATTTTCTTTTACCTCTTTCCTAGCATGTAGTTTTCTTCATTGCACGTATGATTGATATGATGGTACCTGACATCCCAGAAGCAGTGGCAATAAAAGTAAAGCGAGAACAGTATCTTGCTAAACAAGCCTTGGCTGAGAATAAGGTAAATCTTCCATTATTAGGAAAATGAAGACATTTTCTTTGAAAAACAGGACACAAATTGCTTAAGATCATTGTACTTCTATGGATAATTGTTTTCTATGCAGGTAGTCCTTGACTTATGGCTACAATTGACCCCAAAATTTCTTAAGTTAAGTGAGACATTTGTTAAGTGAGTTTTGCCCCATTTTATGACTTTTCTTGCCATAGTTAAGTGAATCACTGCAGTTGTTAAATGAGTAACATGGTTGTTAAGTGAATCTGGTTTCCCCATTGGCTTTGTAAGAACGTTGCAAATGGTGATCACTGATCCCAGAACATTGCAACTGTCATAAATATCAGTCAGTTGCCAAGCATCTGAATTTTGATCATGGGACCGTGGGGATGCCACAATGTTCATAAGTGTGGAAAATGGTTATAAGTCAAGGACTACCTGTACTGCATGTTCCAATTTCTTTTAGGGAAAAGTAATTTTTGTATTAAATTAGATGAAACTATAGGTATTGAATAGTAAAGTTGAGAAGTAAACTTTGTTTGCAAAATTAATTATCTCTTGGGTTCTTTCTCCATTCCCCTTCATTAGGTTACCAAGAATACTTTAATAACATAAAATAAACATGGAGGGTTAAAATGACTTATGTGAACCCTCACATTTCCTTTGATGAAAACTTCCTACTATCTTTGTAACAATTTATACATTTTTGAACTGAGCTGAAGAAGCTTCTTAGAGAAGTGAAACATCGTCAAAGAATAACAAGAAAGTCTAATTGCCTCTTGAAAAAGCACCTTTGGCCCAACCATGACCTGGATCACTGAGAATCTCTATAGACAATATATACATTTCTTTATCATATTTACTGTCATGCTTTATTTTAATTACATTTTAAAAATTATATATCAATCTGGAGATTTTGGTTTTACAGTCATATTCATGCTATTACTCTGTAATTTATCATTTCTATGTCTTTTAAAAACAGGTTGTTCCCAAAGTTATATAGTTTAGGTTGTTTTTTGTCTTTCCTTATACTGGTCAAAGGCTAAAATATTGATTCACTAATAAAAAATAGGACTTCAGTTTCTTTTCATCAAGGTCCATTTTTCTTCCCTTCCTCAATAAAATAACCTAAGAGTATTATTTTCTTCTCCCCTTCAAATTGGTCCTGACACAGGCCTTAATTACAATTTCATAGAAATTTGCCCCACAAAAATTAATAGAATCATAGGACTGGAAGGAAGGGACTTTTGAGGTCTTCTAGTCCAACACACTGCCCAAGGCAGGAGTCCTTATACCATCCTAGACAAATGATAGTACAATCTTTTCCTGAAAACCTCCAGCAATGGAGCACCACAGTTCCAGGAGGCAGGCTATTCCAGTGATTAATCACTCTCCCTGTCAGGAAATCCCTTCTTATTTCCAAGATACTAACTATTCACACTAGCCATCAAACCACCAAACTGTTACATTATCTGATAGTTAATCCTTCATTCATTAGGGTAGACTCACTATTTATACAATGTTAGTCCAAATATTTGCATACATTAAACAATGCAACATTCAACATCCCTTTTGGCAAGAGCTTTTTTGCATTTTCTGGAATGGCAGAAATATTAAGGAATAATTTGTCCATCATGAGCCTTGTTAAAATATTTTATCCAATAACATCCGCCTTCCCACAACCAGATGGGTATCAATTTTGGGAATAGAAAATGCAAAGCCTTGCACATCCATTTACACGCATAACCTTAGCGTACTTTCTACATTTGCCTTTACTGAATTACCAGAGCCCCTGAGGGAGATGGGTGGTCTACAACATGAAATACAAACAAATCAATAAATGTCTTAAGATACCTTGTATTGCTGCTCATGTATGTATTTTTCAATTACTAAGAATCTACAGTACAAAACTAAAGGATGCAATCAAATTATGTCCATCACTACTTTTCAGACTACAGCATTTAGTCATGATGTCAAGTTAATAATTTTTTGCTACTTTTTAAATTATTTTTTTGGGTATTTTTTGAAGCTAATTTGTTATATTTCCTGCATTTTAAGAGTTTACAACATGGAGAACTAATCATAATTTACTCTCAGTGAGGCCCAACCAACAAAACAATTAGGGTAACATTATTTTAAATGTTTACAGATCAAGGCTCCAACCTTTGCCTATTTTTTCCCATTCAAACTTTTGATTATGAACACTTTTGTTTTCCAAAACTGAATTACTATTTAGCCTGAAAAATAATATTAGAGTTGTCAGTTTTGGCGATATTTATCACCATAAACTAAATGTGGAAAAAGGGAACACGACATCTGCTTAAACTGCAAATTCTAAGCCTTTGTATAACTCACATGCAGTTATATTTAGGCACAACTGAACAAGCAATTTTAAATGTGACAAACTAAGAAAAAAATGGCTAAACCAAGATTGGATCCTGTCACATATGCATGTCACTGTATAAAACAGAACTTGAATAATAGACTTAGTTTTGTGTGTATTACAATGGTCATGTATATTTCTTTGATAACCTCCCTCAGCTACATTCTCTTTGATGGAAAAATGTATTAGACATTTCTTTTTCTTTTTGGGACAGGCTCTCATTGAAGTGATAGATGTCGTCAATCCAACCCAGCCTGGGGAGAAGGTAGCAAAATAAACATCTGAAGATCTGGAAGCATTTGGCTGAGATCAGATAATCAAGCTTCCATACAAGAGTAACCTTCATAGAGGAAGTACTGTGTAAGCTGACACAGTATGGACATGGAGCTGTTAATTATGTAACATACTGCAGATGTAGAATGTGCCTCAAATCTTTAAACCTTCAGAAAGTTTATCCATATTTACCAAAGTAGTGATTTCATGTTTCTTGGAGAAAAACAGTACAGAGAAAATTACAAGACATACATAAGAATTTTCAGTCTGTTTCTCTCCTACCACCGAAGTGACTTGTAAATGTAGTGAAATTCAACAGCTGTTATTTATGATAGTATAGGAATCTCTTGGTTTAGAGAAATAGTAGGAGTCTGCAACACTAGAATAGCTCATACTGGTTTGCTTTTTGAAGCATATACTAAAGTTACATGCTAAAGATTACTGCCATATAGCAAGTCAATTATAAAAAGGAAACTTGCTTTCAGCTATCCAAAAGGGGGTTTTGCCTACAAAAGCAACATGGTATAGTAATCATCTTCACATCCAAATTTCTTTCAGCTGGAATATGTTTCAACAATGTGAATGTACCATGAACCTGTAATCTTTATCATGCTTAAATCAATACGCCTGCTGGCAAAAATTCAATAAGCAGATGAAATAGGTATAAATTTGCTTATTACTGTTTGGAACAATATACAGAAGCAAGGGTATATATTTTGTTAACAGGATAGATAGGAATTGTAATTTGGAGTGACTTTTTTAAAATAAAACACACACAAAGCTGTTTCAGGTTTTATTTTTTAGAATTTATAAAATTCCAGTGTCATCCATACTCATGAGCCTTTATACACATTTGCATATAATCTCCAAATTCCAAAGTTAAGGCCAAGGGATCATTGCCATGGAAACGTAATATGGAAGACATTAAGAGGACATGGAGCACACCTCCACAGATCAACTGCTGCACACTACATGGGACAGAAGAGTGAAGTATTTTCAACAATTTGAACAGACGGCAACATTAGAGCCATGCTCAATGGCAGTTAAGCCCAAAACACATGTGCAAGTGATGTGTGACATTCAAACACCAGGTCCCACTGGCAAGGCATTAATACTTCTACCCTGTTTTAGACTCCTGCTCAGATAGTGATAGGGCTTCTCCTGTCCCAAGTGGAACCATCCTAGAGAAACAATTTCTCCTTCTTTCAATTAGGTTTATTTAAACTGAGAGGGTTGTTTTCTTTTCTATTGGACTAAAAAGCTAGATGCTTTATAAACCATTTCTCAGCATATATTCTGGGACGCAAAGGACCTTGGGGAAAGATACAAATGGCTCAGAAAAGCTCTTCAGAAGAGAGCAGGAAAGACAGAGAGCAAAGTTGGCAACAGACCCAGCACTGCCGCCAGCACCTTCAGCAGAAAAGAGAATTGTGGCTAGAAGAGCAACTTTAAAATACAAGCAGCCTTGTATCAGTTTATGGTAGCAGCTAGAGTGCAGCAACTACTGGTGTCAAGAACAACAGGACAAACACTTGTTGCCAACTACAGAAGGCTTTTGCTGAATATAGGTCTAATCTCCCACTCCTACCGCTGGCCATCAAAGAAAGACTTCATCTTTAAGAATGAACTGCAATCAAATTCTTCAATTGTAAGTGAAAGCCACTCCTCACTTGCCTCCCTCCAAGACTTAATCTCTGTTGCAAGACGAGAGGCCAAATTATGTGGCAACAGTTAAGATCATCTTTGCCAGCGGAGAAACTAACTGTCACATACATAGCTAAAGCCACACACATATATTCCTCTTCTCACAAAGGAACAATAATCATGATATCAGGAAGCAAGAGGAGCTATCTGAAGAAGCAGGCCACTGTCATACTGGCTTGAGGTAGAAAGAAGGCAATAGTAAAAAGCAAAAGACACACCTTAACCCTGGTACTTAAATGCCATCACTATCAAACTAGGGGGAAAAGGGCAATGCACTCTTAACACTGCACTAGTCACCCAACATCCTTTGTGTCATGCTAACATGGCACTTTTGGTTGAACCAAGTTTTCTTAGATCCAATAACACTGTCAGTTTTCTGGCTCTTGTTTAGCCATACTACAGCTGGGAAGGAATGGTAATGCAAAAAAAGTGAAGGGGGAAAAACTGATGACGAGTTGCAATTCAGTACTCACCCCAGTGAAAGAAGAATTTTTGTGCACTTAGTGCTGCAAATTAGCACGACAAGGACTGTGACCCTGCTAGTGCTTTCTGGTGTCTCAAACTCCAGGACAAATCATTGCTCTCTCAGGTAAGATTAATTATCTTACAAACAGTGGAATTAGATGGACAATTGGAGGGGGGGGAAGATTAGCAGTGAAAAGGAAAAAAACTAATTGCACACTACAAAGGTAAGGTCTTGGAAAAACGGCAGGAAGGGGAAGAGCAAATATTTTGGCTTTTAGAAAGTCAAGGAAATGTGATTCCTGAGGTTGAGAGACAGGAAGTATATTCCTAGATGCTGTAAGGTGATCTCCTAATGGGGGTTAGAGTGCTTTATATAATGTGCTTGGGAGGCTTGATACAACACAATGACCCACGTGATAGGCTGAAATTTGAAAGAAAAACTGAATATATTTTAGGCTGGAATTAATATGGAAAGTTTTGTTCCAGATCAAGGGGAAGAAAAAATGGCAAACAGAAGCGTAGCGAGGCCTGAGTATAAGGATAACAGAGGGAGTAAGCACTCTAATTTCATTAAGAGACCCCTCATTAACAATCTGCACTAGATCCAGCCAGCAGAGCAGAATTCAGGAAATATTTTTTTTTGTGGCAAATGGCTGGATAAGATTGCTGCTTTCATGTTATTATCGCTTGGGACCCCATGGCAGAGTCTTGGGAGCCACCTGAGCTCCAAAACTTGGAAAATCTTCAGAACTGCTCATATCCGGGGCCTGCAGGGAAAAGGAAGGACATAATTTTTACAGATACTAATGTTTGATTAATAACTGTTAAGAGTAATTTCACTTCCAAAAATCAAACCACTGAATTACTGAAAAGACACCAGTAGTTCAGATACTATAGTACTGTACAGACTGCAGATATGGCAAAGGTAATTCCAACTAATAAAATCTTAAAGCAACAAATATGCACTGGACTCAAAATTACATTCAGCAGCCTGCATCATACCCATATTACAAAGAGTCAAAAAGTGAATCATGCTTCACAATTTTCTACAATTTACTATTGAGACTGTAATATTCCAAATGCTCTTGTGTGCAGGACAGAAGAAAAAAAATATGCAGGTCACGTACAGCAATAGCTGAAAAAATATAGCTTCTCTCCATATCAGTGCAAAATCAATGTAAAATGGAATTAGTGGGCTACTGAAAAAGAGTTTATATTTTTCAAAATTGGAATGATTTTTTCAGGTGTCAGATATAAATTTCATACCCACAAACCACTGTGTTTTTATGTCTAGCCCATACAGGTCTTAAGTCCCCACTATCAATTTGGGTGTATTAAACCAACATTTATAACATCTTTATTAGTCATTGACTATATTTTATACTAGTCTATATACTATGCTAATACTTTATACAAGAGGTTATGAGATTCAAAATGAAAATAAATGAATGTGTTTTTTTTGGAAAGAATAAAAGTAAACAAAATCCAGACTACTAAAAATATAACAAGAAAAATGCTAAAAATCTGAATACTCAAAAGCAAGAAGTTTTAAGAACAACCATTTGTCTGAAATAGTATAGAGTTTCTTGCCTGAGCAGGGGGTTGAACTCAAAGGTCCCCAACAGACATGGTGGAAGAAGATTCTCTCTCACCATCTCACCTTGCCTTGGCTTTCATAGAGACCAAAATCTAAATGAAAGACTCAGGTGAGTCCCCATGTCTTCTTCAGCCCAAGAAAAGTTCACTACATAAACAGCTCCTACCTTCTCAGTATTGCCTGCTGTCCATGGGGCATCTCTAACCACAAATCCCTTTGATGCACCCTTAGCTTCTTCATGACCATGTGGCTTCATGTAGACTTGCATTGCCTCATTGTCTACTACATCAGCCAGCTGCAACGCCAAACAAACACACAGCTCAGTTAGCATAGTATATAAACAAACATAAGAGAGTAATGCTGTATGGAATATTTCTCCTTTATAATATTTTGAATCCATGTAATTAAGTAAGACACATACATATTCCTCCTCCAGATTCAGAATGTGATCAATGGCTTCCTCCACATTGTCAGGAAGTCCAATCACAGTCACGCAGTTGGGATCAGCAGCTCCACTTTGAGGAAAACGTATATCCACCTGGAGAGACAAAAATTATCTCAGATATGGTAGACTAATATATTTGCCTCTCTTGCCCATTTCCCTTGAAGTTTTATACCCCAAAATGATTATGTGACTAATATGGTTATAGAATGCAAGGAGCAATTGAAATTGTTTGGTTTCTCAAAGAAAGGACATTTAAATCAACAAATAATGCCGTATTTATAGGGAATCTATATGCATCATTAGAACCATGTCTGCTGTGCTTTGAATAGTATTCTGACCACATTCAGTGTTATTCTGGAAACTAAGGATGGAAAGATGCAACACAGAAGTTCCTTATACACCACTAGGGTCAGTACATGATCTTGCTTTTTTTTATTCAATCAACTTGTTTCTGTTTGATTCTCATTCATCTGCTGAAGCAAAAAAGCCAAACAACTTAGCTATTGTTATTGATAAACTGATTTCTAGTCGTTTACCAGATGGCACAATGTTTTAATCACCTTGAATTCATCCATAATTTTGCGGATAGCTTTCCCACGTGCTCCAATAATGCGGGCATGGACACGATGGTCTAGGGTGATGTCTTCAGATACCATCTGCTCCAGTTCACCAACAATCTTCATGATGGCATCCCGTGCAGATTCAGTATTTTTCTCATAGCCTGTTATGATAATCTGATCCTGGGCCTAAGGGAGGAAATGTTGATCATTAATGGTAGGCTCTTCAAGTTGCTAGCAAATGATACAAGCAAAATGTCTGAAAAGTCCTGCTGTGGAGACAGCAATGGGAACAGACTAGGCAACACAAATATATGCTAAACAAAACAAAACATTTTTTTATATAGGTTCCCATCCTTTCTTCCATACTCTTCACCTGAGATTCATCATCCTTGTCTGGGAATTGTATAGTCACATCATGTTCTGTGCGGATTTGAGTGATCACTGCCCCTTTTCTGCCAATGATTTTAGGATGGTATCTGGGGTCCACAGCAACAGTTAATTTAAAGTTTCGCAAAGCCTAGAACAATAAAGAAGTTTAGGTTTTAAACATTTTCTGCCTCTAATCAAGCACTTTTACTACAACTCTGACAATACAATATAATACAATAGATACTTAACAAGAGAGCTATCAATATAATATGTTTGTACTTATATGAACTTCTCTTCAAGCTATAGGGGTTCTACTTATATGGCTACTCTTAATAGACATTTACAATGTTGATCATAAGACCCTGGGCCTTTTCTATAATGGCCTTAATTTTCAGAATATCTTATTGCAGGAGGACTGCATGGTTGTGCCTTAGGTATTTATACTAGATCTCACTGTACTAAAATGAATAGATATATTCATTTTTAAATGATTTTGCTATTATTTTACTAAATTGAATATTAGTGTATATTATTTGATTTTATAAACTTGCTCTCCTAGTTGGTGTCTAGTAGGAACAGGACACTGGTAATTTTAGGAGTTTTAATGATTTTGTTACATCAGGCTGGAAAAGGTGGTTGCTGAAATTTGTATTAAGGAGGTTTTGTTTGGAAAGAATGTAAAAATAATCTTGCCACCTAGAGCAATCTCCTCCAATCTGTTCTCCTTCAGATGGGTTGGATTGCATCTTGAATCACAACCATCAAATATTGTCTTTGGCTAGGTTGGTTACTCTTAATGGGATTCATATTGTATCACAGCTTAGAAATCTCCACACAACAAATTTAGAAAGTTGGTATTTTACCCAAGATGACACCAAAATATTTAGTCTCCAGTCAAATATCAAGGGACGTGGTGGCTCAGTGGGTTAGGACGCTGAGCTTGTCGATCAGAAGGTCGGCAGTTTGGCGGGTCGAATCCCGAGTGCCGCGTAACAGAGTGAGCACCTGTTACTTGTCCCAGCTTCTGCCAACCTAGCAATTCCAAAGCATGTAAAACTGCAAGTAGAAAAATAGGGACCACTACGGTGGGAAGGTAATAGCGTTCCGTGTGCCTTTGGCGTCCAGTCATGCCGGCCACATGACCATGGAGATGTCCTCGGACAAACGCTGGCTCTTCGGCTTTGAAACGGAGATGAGCACCGGCCCCTAGAGTTGGAAACGACTAGCACGCATGTGCGGGGGAACCTTTACCTTTACAAATATCTAAAGTTCTTTCAGAAACTGCAGCAAGAGTTGGTGAAAATAATGATGTCTTTACTTATACTAATTGCATTTTTTTTTGAGAAATCTCTTGCAGCATTATTTTGTCCCAACTTGCTTTGGTGTAATTTGTGATGCCAATACATAAAAACTGCAAAAACTGCAATTTGATTAACTCTCCTGAACTTTGGTTCAAACATAATGAGCATTAAATGAGACAATAATGCCTGCAAAGATTATCCAAAATAATCTATTTTCCTATATTCTATCTCAGTATAAGATTTTAAAATATCACCTGCAGTAGTTCTTAAACTAAGGGTAATTTGGGCATATCCTAGAAGTAATGGGAGTAATTTGTAATTGCTGGTTTATGAGTCAAGGATCTAGTTTGGACTGCTGCTGCTGAGACACTTGGTTGCTTTTGTTTTACTACTCAGTCCTTGAGAATTGCTTTAGAATTTTATTTAAAAAATTAAAATGGAAGATAAAAACTATTACAAGCCAATATAAATTAGTCATTTGCATTTGTCTATTATTTCTTATGCTTCACAATATAGTATGTCTAATATACTGTAATGATTTTTAAAATCCACATTAACCTTGATTTTGTTGTGCCACAATTTCCATATCACCCAAATGTAAGGTCATGTACTTCTAATTTCAAAAGCCTTCTATTTCTCAAAAACACGTACTCTTTCATCCAAACCAAACAGCAAGTTGCAAAATACAATTTCAAATCAGGTAAACCTGCTAATTTACCAAATTCTTTTAATATGCCCATTAATGTTTCACTTCCCCTTAAAGGATTTTCCAAAAGCAGTACCAAATCAACTGCACAAGCCTTATAAAAACATACAAGTTTTTTTTAAACTTTTACTCCCACAATCCTATTATAGTATTTCAAGAACCAAACATTGTCTTTTAACTTTAACTGTTTTTTAGGTAAAAAATCACATTGATCCTTATGAATAAATTCTTGTAAAATTATTTTCAGTCTATCAGTTTGAATTGTGAAAAAACTTGCAGACATGCAAGTCATGCAGTCAATAATAATAATGGTCTATATTTTTTTTTGTTAAATCTTGTCCCTCTCTGGGTATTAGTGCTATACTGGCCTCTTTCCACCTTTCTGGCACCTTTCCTCTCCATAAGATAAATTGATCATATTTTTGTAAAGATTGTAAAAGTTCATCCTCAAAACACTTATAAGAATCTGATAATCTACCTAGTCTAGGCATCTTTCCTAGTTTAATCTCTTTTATATCTTCAGAAACTTCCCTTATTGTTATAGGTCCATTCACAATCTGTCTCTGTTCCTCTGTAATCCTTGGTAAATTTTGATTCTTTATATATTCATCTATTTTCTTCAGAGAGATATCGCTTTCTTTATACAAGTTGGAATAATATTGATAAAAAGAGTTTTGTACAGCCATGTTGCCAATTAATACAGTATCTTCTTTTTGTAATTTCAATATCTCATTCTTTTCCATTTATTTTTGTAATTTATATGCCAATTTATTTGGTTAGTATGCAAATTCATTTTTTTGCTTTACATAGTTCATTTTATATCCATTTCTCTTATTGCTGCTACTATTATTCTTACAGATTGTCATTGGAAACAAAATATGTATCTTCTGTGGAAATTTTGGTTCATCTTTTCTCTTTATCTCATCCAAAATAGCATGTTTTCTCTTGACTCTTCTTTTTGAGTTCACTATTATATCGTACAAATTAACATCTAATAAAAGATTTACTTGCATTCCAAACTGTTCTTAAAACAGTACCGTGATCTAAATTATTTTTTAAAAAATTATTTTGTTTTTACAATCCTCCACCTTTGCTTCTTTCTATAGCAGTACTTCATTTCAAAGGTAAAGGTTCCCCCGCACATGCGTGCTAGTCATTTCTGACTCTAGGGGGCGGTGCTCATCTCCGTTTCAAAGCCGAAGAGCCAGCGCTTGTCCGAGGACGTCTCTGTGGTCATGTGGCCGGCATGACTAGACGCCAAAGGCGCACGGAACGCTGTTACCTTCCCACCGTAGTGGTCCCTATTTTTCTACTTGCATTTTTACGTGCTTTCGAACTGCTAGGTTGGCAGAAGCTGGGATGAGTAACAGGCGCTCACTCTGTTACGCGGCACTGGGGATTTGACCTGCCAAACTGCCGACCTTCTGATTGACAAGCTCAGCGTCCTAACCCACTGAGCCGTGTCCCTTGAGTACTTCATTTAGCATCCATCTAAAAGAAGTAGATTTTCTTTTACAAACCAAACTCACATAATTATGATCCAAAAAAGTGATAAACCTTCAGAACCCTCAGAAACCTTAGAAGCCGAATTATTTCATGATGAAATCCAAATAATATCTATTCTTGAGCAGGATCTATGTTTTTGAGAAAAATAGGTGTACTTTCTTGAACTGCCATTTTTATGTATCCATGTAACAACCAACTCTAAATTTTCCATCAAATTAAAACAATCTTTTGGTAATTTGCCTTAAGTAATTTTAATATTTTTCTCAGACATTCTCTGGAGATGTGGGCAGACCACTCCATTCCAATATCCCATCTGCTACCAGATTGAACTACTGTCTTAAAATTTCAGTCTTGGCAGGTAAACCAGATAGGAAACATATCCAGATAAGCTAAATCTATTTTCTGTAAAGCAACATTAACAGAATCTTTCAAGTCTGAAAGTATCATTTTCACATCATCTTCTTTATAGCTTAAAAAAACACTAGAGAAGGTTCCTCCTGAGGCCCTGCCCATTTTGGATCTACTGGGTATTTGATCTCTTATCTAACCATTTGCTAGGAAGCATCTCTCTCCCCCCCTGCATCTCCCAAGGTCTTTCCTACATATCATTACATAAGGCTCCTGCAAAGCTTTTTCTCTACAGAAACATCCTCTGTGTTTGTGTGTGTGTGTATGTGTGTGTGTATATATATATATATATATATATATATATATATATATATATATATATATATATATATAATATACAGTATGTATGTATGTATGTATGTAATATATATATATATATATATATATATATATATATATATATATATATATATATATATATATAAGCATTTTTACTAATAGTTATTTGGAGGACATTGATAAAAGCACTATAATTATTGTCCAATACATACCCGATCTTCTTGCTCAGCTTGCAGTTCCTTCACTCTCTCTAAAAGTCTGGCTTTGGCACGATCAAGATTAGCAGCAAGCCCACTTATAGAGATGATGTCAGATTGAAGCTCAGGAGCAGGAACTTGGATGTTTACCTAACAAATGCAGATAAGGAATTTATATCTTATCATAAATGAGCATTTTACAGTGTTCTTGACCTTCAAAAATGTTATTATCCAATGACATTTGGATCTGCCAAGCTCTTGAGTAAACACAATACTATTAAACATTAGACAACCCAGACTCTCTGGGTCACTGTTTCAGAGATATTTCCTTACCAGATTTCTCAATGCCTTCAACAATTCAGGGAGAAACTCAGAGCTGTATCTGCCTTCAAAGTTAAACTATATAGTACAATCAAACATCAAAAGCTTTGGAAAAAATGGCTTACAATTGGGCTTTGCATTTATGACTGTCACAGAATCCCTGCAGTCACATGATCAAAATTTAGGCAGGTATTTATGATGCTTGCAGCATCCAGGGTCATGTGATCACCACCGACAACCTTCCCAAGGGGCTTGACAAAATCAGTGCTGGAAATCAGATTCACTTAATGACTGAGGCCAAAAAGGTTGTAAAACTGGGTGTGGCTCACTTAACTCCACTGCCTAGTGACTTAGTTCCAATCCTGATTGTGGTCATAAGTCAAGGAATACCTATACTCACCTCAAATTCATCCATCATTTTCCGGATTCCAACACCCTTCTGACCAATGATAAAACGATGAAGGTCAAAGGGAACTTCTACTTCAATTGTAACTGGGACCAAAGCCTGCAAATGAACATGAAAATCTTATCAAATAAGTAAGTTATTACAGAAAGGCTTTGTCACAGCACATGAATTAAACCAGCAATTAAAAGGCTAAAAAGGGGGAAATAAAATAATTTATATAATATAATCACCACGCTGTATAGCTGGCATATATCTAGGGATTTCAAACCTTTTTTAACTTTGTAAAAGAAACTACAATGGTACATGCAGTATCTGCTACAAACAGCATAATTTCCTTTAGGAAATCTGAATATATTTAATTTAATATTTGGGCAATCAGAGGGAGATTGGCAGAGCCATGGGGAAGAGTTAAACAAGGCATCAAAGTCTTTAGGTAGCCACAAAAGAATGAAGTCCATGACCCTTATCTAATTCCAACCAGGTGCTGTTAGTTGAGAAGATTCCTGTGCATAGGCTTTCAGCAATAAATCAATCAGTTGATTTGATCCTTCGTGTGTGGACCTGGTTTTTTCTGCTTGACAATAAAAGCTTCTAATAACATTAACATCCTACCCAGTTTATGGTAAAGATGAATGAAAAATGACATTAAGTGTTCACTGGAGCTGGGAAGCTAATAAATTTAAATAAATAAAATGAAATGAATAAAACTTCATATAAAAGGTAACATTTCCCTGTCCAGTTGTGTCCAATTCTAGGCCACAGTGCTCATCTCCATTTCTTGGCCGAGGGAGCCAGCGTTGTCTTATACTCAGCCAAAAAAATATACTTAGCAGATATAGAGAGAAAAAGATTCCTAACATGTTTTCTAGATAGGCATTCACCTTATTGTATAAAGGTAAGACTTTTAAAACAATTACTTCTTCTACTTCAATTTATATAGAGATGCCTTTTCCATGGCAAGTCTGCTTTAATCAGAAGCTGGAAACTGCTTCTACCTTACTTCTTTTGATAATTTTGATAAATATATTTTTCTTTTGTCCCCTTTGGAATTTCTTTGTTTTAAAACCATTCAAAGTTTCTCTCCCTAGTTGAGAGAAACTTGGGGAGTATCTTTATGCCTACATGACAGAAAATTTCTCTCCCATTAAACCACTGATTCTATGTCTGGCAAGTAGCCTGTGCATATCTAAGATTCTGGCTTGACCTTCACAACAGAACAGTTTGCCCGATCACTGCTGCTTAATTCAAACCATAAAACATCAAATAAATACTGAAAGAAACATTGGTATCTGGGGTATCAAATGCTTTTACTCCATAATGTAAGTCACAACTCATTAGAATTCATTTTACTACACTTTTCATTTAATTTACTATTCTGTTTCTGCAAGTGGTTAATGCACATAACATACTGTATCTCCAGAAAACACAACATCTTGTGCAATAGCCCCTCGAGATTTAATATGAAGATCACTTTACAGTGCTTATAAACAAAACTGATTATACTTCTGTGTTTAGTTATGACAGGTCTCTAAGAAAACACAGATATCCAATCTCACTTACCTGGAGGGCCTCTTTTGCTGCCTCACATTTCTCTCGACGACCAGAGATTATGATAGTATCACATTTCTTTGGGGAGCCAGGATCTATTTCTTTGTATTCTTTCCCTTCATTATTCTCTTTGTCATTCTCATGTGCTACCACATCTGCAGCAGAAGCTGTGTTTATAGGAATAAGAAAAGTAACTTAGTTACTATAGATAGAACACTAAAAATATTTATTAGAACCTCCCTTCTTCTAATTTAAATCCACGATTTAATATTCTACTCTTGCTATTCCATATTGTCTCGTAATTCAAGCTATTAGCCTGAGATCCCATTGAGATAGTTTACATATTCCCAGATGTTCTGGGAAATAAATGGAAAGTCATCACAAGCAGTAGAGAAGTTGGATTTTATCTCATCAGCTCTAATTAACAACCTGCATTCTTAAAGGGATGTGAAAATGAATTAATTAGCCTTTTTTTTTTCAGGAGACCGTAGACAGCAGTCTTCACAAGATTTAGTGATATGGGTAAGGAGGAAAGTAATGTGATAACCTGCACAAAGTGCAAGCTTATCTTGTGGAGGAGAAAGTGGATGACCTGGATGCATGTCTGGCAACTCTGAGACTAATCAAGGAAGATAAGAAATTCTAGACAAAGCAGGAGGATGTTTGCAAAACAATCAGGGGAAGAAGAGACTGCTACAAAGAAAAGACAGTATCTATTGGAGAAAGGTTAGCAGCTTTTAACCTTGAGGACCAAGAGAACAAGGAGACTCTTGCTAGAGTTGTGCAATTACTTTCACTATTCAATAAAAAAAGTTAGAAGAAAAAGTGCAGGTCAAAACAATCAAGGAAGAGGAAAGAAAACTTAGTTGCTTTCAGTGAATTCAAGTTAATAGGCCAGATGTACATTTCAGGGTACTAAGTAAATTGGCAGCTGCTATCACAGAATTATTAACTCTTTGATAACACCTGGAGTATAGAGAAAATACCTGATGATGGAGGAAAGCTAACATCCTAATATTTTTTTTAAAAGGAAAAAGACCCAAGAAATTATAGACCAATCAGCTTAGGATAAAATCCTAAAAAAAATAATAATCAAAGAAGTGGTTTTAATACTTTTAGAAAGGAACAAGATAATCACTGGAAGCTAGCATCGGTTTGCTCAAAGACTAGGGTTGTTGTTGTTTTACAAACTGATTAGATTGGTGGATTAAGGAAGATCTGTGGATATACAGTATGGCATTTGATAAAGTTGACTACAGCCTCCTTCTTAATAAAATGGAACAATGTGCGCTGGATGGACCTACCACTAGATGGATTCAGTTTCCTGAACCCAATGCAGGGCCCTTAATGGATCTGTCTAAATGAGAAGAGGTATGCAATGAGGCACATCACAATTGTCTCCTGTTCCCAGTGTTCTTCAATATTTTTTTATAAATGACTTTGATGAGGAGACAAATGAATCTCAATACATCTGAAGATGGCAGTAAGCTGGGACAGTTGCTGACTCTCAGAATCAGGGTCCAAAAGGACCTTGTTAATACTTAATCATTAGGCCTCTTTAATAAAAGTGATTTAGTGATGAGAAATGTAGGATTCTGTGCTTTTCGTATGTTTGTCTTCAAGTCAATGTTGAGTCCTGGTGACTGCCTAGACAAGTTCCTGCAGTTTTCTTGGCTAAGGCTGAGAGAAAGTCACTGGTCCAAGGTCACCAAATTGGTTTTGTGCCTCAGTGGGACTAGAACTCAGACTCTTGGTTTCTAGCCTGGTCAGTAGTATAGGTACAAGATAAGTGGTATTTAACTCAGAGTATTATTTGTGAAAAAGATCTGGGTGCATTGTAGACTGCACATTAAATACGTAAGAGACAGCAGGCTGCTCAAAGAATCAATGCCATCCTGGCTGAATTAATTGAAGTATAATGCCAAATCACACAAAGTAATAATACCACTTTCTATTGAATAGGTCAGACCACACCCAGAACGTTGTGTCCAGTTTTTGTCATAATAAAAATAAATTAAGGAAGAGGAAAAAGTGTAGAGAAGAGCAACAAAATTAGTGAGTCGCTTGTAACCTAATCCTACAAAGAACAGTTAAAGAAATCCTAAATCATTTAGGATTTGCTCAATTTAAAGGGAAAAAAACTAAGAGGAGGCATGACAGCTGCCTTTCAATATCCATTCTCTTGGATTTCTCTATATATTTTTAACATACAACTTCCCAAACCTTATTATAACTTGAAGTATTGCTATTTGCTGATCCAAACGTCTTTTTCTTTAAGCAGTGCATTGGGTTTGTCTTTGCTTCCTACGCATGGTTTGCTGTTTTCAGAAAAGAATATAAAAATACCAGGTCTTGTCTGCAGAATCATCTTCATACATTTTATTTTCTATTTCTTGCATTATCTATTTTGAGAGATTTCTAGTGACCTACCTCTTAAATTCTACTGCCGAATTCCTATTAATTCAGCTATCTATTCTGCAAGCACCCTCTTCTTTAATACAAGAATAAGCAATTCAAGTCTGTCAGGTTTTGACTGTCAAAACCTGCCTCATTTTATTCACATCCTATGCATACGTAATAAAGTTAATTCCTGGCAAACAACATCAATACATACATAATAGATTGCAATGTGCAACAGAAGGCCAGCATTTTATGAAGCAAAGAAGAACTGAAGGTTTGCAACATCATTTCTACTTAGGATAACCAGTTATTCCAGTTCTTCAGCTCTTTAGACAATAATACTGTTTTTAAGCCACCCCCTGATAACACATGGAATTATATTTATACTGATAAAAATCTAAGAATTATAATTTTGCTGCCAACTTCCATGTAATCAATATCCATCCATCAATCATCTATCAGTTATCCATCCATCCATCCATCCATCTTTTAAAAATGTTACTGTTATTGGATTATAGGATCATAGTGATCAGTGTCCCAAAGATATTCCTTCTAAGTAACTTGCGAGTTACTGTACCTGTACTTTCCTCTCGGTCTGGAAATTTGATCTGAACACCATAGTCACGAGTAATCTGTTGGATCCTAGAACCTTTAGGGCCCATAATGGAACGATGGTATTTCTGAAGAATAGTGCATTCTATTGTCACCTGGGCTTCCTATGAAAGAAAGTCTTACAATATGATTTACAGCTTAAGTTATCCCTCTGAAAATATAATTCCAAGGAGAGCATAGGAAAATCCTGAAAATGCATATGTGGCTGTGAAAGGAGCCAATGATATAAACCAAGCTAGACCTATTACCTCTGCTTGTTATTTGTCTTTTGGTATAAATACCTGTGTGTTTTTATCGACTTAATACATTCTATCTTCCTTTTACAAGTTTTAAAGAAGCAAAGACAACACTAATTCACAAAGATGTACTTTTTGTAAAACTAATACTTTATTACCAAGATTTAGAAACACATGCAGAATGACAACAGGAATTAGCAGAATCACTAACAGGGCTGAAATCACTAAAGAACATGGGATGTCTCCAAGGTTAAAAAAAAAGTAGTCTGAAAAATAGTTCTTCCCCCAATCACATGTATATATATCTTACACATTTATGTAAGAATTTGAAATGCTATCACTTAGGCATGAAGAAAAGCTAAAATGAACCCAGCTTCTTTCTTCTGTAACAATAACATAAACTAAGGGTATAAGAAACAAGGATCATACATTGTCTTTATTCTCTGTGATCCATTAAAGATGGATACTTACCAAATCATCGATGATTTCAAGGATACGTTTCTTTGCTGCTTCCACACAATCCTTTGCTCCTTTAAGAGTGACTTTGTCACTTTGTGTACCAGGTCGTGGGAAACTGACCATCACACCTCCATACTCCTCTGCAATGATCCTCAGTACCTGCCCTTTCCGAATGACGAAGTACCGGTGATGCTTTGGATCCACAGTCATAGAATCTTCAACTACATTATCCTATGGACACATAAGACATGTAATTGCCATATGTAACAACAATGTTTTTAAACCCATGTCAATGTGGAAATGTAATTACTATATAAATAAGAAAATTAGGATGGGATCCTTACCAGGTTCTTAATGAGTACCTCCAGCTCTTTCTGGGCTTCCTTGACAGCTTCTTCTGTTCCCATGATAGTAATGAGTTCCTGATCTTTGTCCTCTGAAGTAGGAAAGATAATCCGAGCCCCAGTGTTATCCCGCACCTTGCGAATATTGCCACCACCTTTTCCAATCAGGAACTTATGATATTCTGGTTTGGCCCGCAAGTCCACAGTATAACTCTTGGTTTGCTACATGGAAGAAAGAAATGGAAGCTATTTGTTCAAATCCCCTTTCTTTTTGCAAAAAAGAAAAAAGAAATGAACATGCCTACATATTTGTGAAGATTAACTGATCTGAGTAAAGCTAAAAGTCTTACATTAGAATATTCAGGGGAAACATCTACAAGAATAGTGCTATATACAAGAAAAGTCAAATTAAACTATGTCTATAAATCATGTGAAAATTAAATTATGTTTCCATTGTTTCATTTGCCCTGAGTGGATTTCTTTGGACTTTCAAAACATTCATGCACTCGAACCATAGGAGGCCACATCGTAAGTATATGTATGCATTATCAGTTTTCAAAGAAACACAACTATCGTGGAACACAAAAAGTTGCTAGTGATCCATGTGATTCAATACTGTCTATACTTGGACAGGTAGCAAGACTCTGGATTTTTCTGTTTATTAGCTATAAAATGTAGATGCTTTCCCTGTGAAGCATAATCTCTACTGAGTTTCAGCTTTTCTTAAGTGATTGAGACTAAACTGAACTTGGATCAGGAAAACCTGCTTAGCTGTGAACCTCAGTTTATTTATGACCTTGGGTAAAGTACTTTCTTTCAACCTAATGTACTCTGTCCTTTCGGTTTATTCAACAATGAAAAATGGTAGAATAATCTTAGGGAAGAATGGGGACAAGCAAAAATGCAGACATCTGAAACCTAGTAGGGAAGGAGTAAGGCAACCATTCTCAGATGATTTACAGCTTTGATCCATTATAAAAAAGGCTGTGTCTGCTTTTGACACATTATTTCAAGCAATGAAGACTTATGTCGTAGCCAATCAGAAGATAATAACTTCCAGTCGGTGAGGCAGGCAACATAAGGTATATTTGGTTCAGGCTTTAAAACAAATAAATCAAGTCATATTCTATAAAGAGAGAGAGAACGTATATGTGTATCTATTTTTTCCAAATTCATATTATCACCTTTTCTTCAGCCAATTGTAGGAGTTGTTTCTTCGCCTTTTCAACATCCTGAGCAGGGCCCCTGATAGTGACTGTATCACTACCTGAGCCTTCAGTGGGGAAGTGAATATGAACGCCACCGCATTCTTCCATGATGGAGCGGATAAAACGGCCTTTGGCACCAATGAGTGAGTTGTGTAGCTTAGAAGGAATGGAGACTTCCACCTCTGTGATATTAGCCTAGGAAGAGAAATATTTTTAAAAATCTCATTCATACATAAAAATGTTTGGAAAGCACAGAGAGTACCTTCCCTCTGAGAATGAACTTAGGAAGTTTCTAATTTATTTTTGCTCAGAACTGATGGTGAATGAGATATGAGACAAAATGTGACTAACAATCCTGAACTGTATCAGGCAGCATTACCATCATTTCTACTTTGTGTCAATTCTACTAGATTGTCCTTTTCACAATAAAATGGAATAACACCACCTAAAGAACAGGAAGATAAAACATATACTGAAATTTTCAAATTCATACTGATCTTTAATTAAATTTAATTTAGTGTTCAGTTCACTGTATAACGAGCATACAGATAGTTCTCGGTTAATGACAATTTATTCAGTGACAATTCCAAATTACAATAGTGCTTAATGAGTGCTGGTAACTACTGGTCCTTGAGGTTCTGGTGGTCCCAGCATCTCCATGACCACACAATCACGATCTGGGTGGTTGGCAACCAGTTCACACTTAAGACAGTTGTAGCATTCTGAGGGTACATGATTGCAAACTGTGATCTTCCCTGTTGGCTTCCACAAACAATGTCAATGGGAAAGCCAGAAGGGTATATTGCAAATTGCTCAGGTAATTCTCTACCACTCGCACATCCTTCACGAGCCCCTCTGGGCTTGTGTGGCTCCTCACAGGCCACACACACACCTTCCATGAGGCTTGCTGTGCCCACACTCTGCTCCTTGGCCACTCATACACTCTTCTTAGTTACTTACACACCCTCGTGCACCCTTTCCAACTCAACAGTTGTGATTGTGCCATGACTTCCTGCTACTCAGCACTCTTGTGCACCCTCTCCCACCCAGCAGAAGCCACCTGAGCCGCACTGTGCTCACACCATGCCTCCTCGGCCTCCTGTGCACCCCTTTATTCCTTCTTCTACCCAGCAATAGCCATTTACTGCAAATCTGCTTGTCAGCTGCCTGGGACTTGCAACTTTCTGCTGGTTTCCCCACTGATTCTGGCTGGCCGTCGTAGCTGAAGGACTACCTATCTGTTTTGATCTTTTTCCAACTGCCTATAAATACGTAGGGGAAAAAACCTAGAGCACTGCTAAAGGAGAGTATTTGTAGCTCAGGACCGAAATGAGGAATCCTTGGTGCTCTCTTGAGCTTGGTTGTTCTCTTGGAGAGATTTCATTACCCAAACTAGGTATCATCATCAGCACTAGTGGGGAGTGAGGTTTGCTCTCAAGACTGCCAAAGGTTTTGATGAAAACTCTTTAATTTCACAGCATGTGGACAGAGTTAACCATAGTTTAAATTGGGAAACTGTGACCATTGAGACCAAGCCAAGTCCAAAAACGCTAGATAATTCCTGGAAGCCTGGTACTCTGACAAATTGGCCATCAATAGTCATATAGACATAAACATCATCTACATACTGTGCAAAAGAGAAAATCAATAAGCCAAAAAGGGAGCAAAAAGACCAAAACACCTCCCCACTAGCAATTAACACCCAGATTAGCATGGATTAACACCAAGATTAACACCAGACCAACAATCAAGAAATAAACAATACTCCAGTCAAGGAACTGCCAAACAAGCTGACAGTAAACAGCCCAACCAAAGAACCACCAAGACCACTCCGACCAACACTGACAAGGCACGCATGGCATAAAAGAGCCAAGGTTACCTACCCCTGCACTGGAATAAAAACGGAGAGCAAACCCCACTCCTACTAGCACTGATGATGTTATCTAGTCTGAAACATCTGCAAGAAAACAACCGAGCTCAGAGAGCACCAAGGACCCCTCAGAACCTAGAGAAAGAAGATAACTGAAATTCACTGCTTCAAAAACTCATTAAAAATATGTTTGCTTTCTCCCACAACCCATCATTTGTTTATGGAACCTCCATAAAAAACATAGCCTTGTATAAGCTGGATACTTTAGAAGTGGGGGAAGTCTTGGGAGGCTTAGAGTAGATGGGCCTGGGCCTGCACTAGGCCTCCAAGGGCCTCCCCCACCTCAAGGCATCCCATGCTCCTCTTAATGGCCTGCATGTCTGTTTAACAATTGTACTGGGAAGAGCAGGAATAGGTGTCATTAAGTGAGACACTTCACTCAATGGCAATTGTGACATGCGACCATAAAGGGACAGACACTGATAAGTCAAGTACTACCTACAACCATATCCCTTAACCCTTGTTTCTCTTACCAGTTCTTTCTGGATGGAGAGAATCCTATGGCGAGCAGCTTCACAATTGGCTCGTTTTCCTGTGATGACAATTGTTTCCGAGTTACTGTTCTCTGCTGGTAGATCTATCTTAGTGTTGCATTCTTCACGGATCTACAGTGAATGTTTAAAAAAAGGTGAGAGGACAAGCATAGTTTATTTTCTAAGCAAAATAATGCCCTTTTTTTGCTGTAAAAGTGACACATTATCACTATCAGTAGGAGATAGTATCAATGCTCTGGAGCAATGAAAAGTCTATAATTTCAAGAAAAATTCAAGTAATCTTACCTTTTTAATATTTGTACCTCCTTTGCCAATGATGTTCTTGTGGAATTGTTTGAAGATGGGAACAGAAATAGAATAGCTATTCTCAACCTTTTAAGAAAGAAAGGTTAGGATCAATAAATCAGAGACGCAGAGAAATATCAACAAATACCATTCCATTTGTATTGCATGTGATTGTTACAATTCTCATTAATTATCCTTAAACAAAATCAATAAAATTTTAAAATAATTATTAGAAATCAGTAGCAATGAACTTAAAAAGAATATTAAGTAACACAAGGCAAATTCAGCAAAAGTTTATTTTTGCACATTTACTGGACGTACTAGACAATTTTAAAATGGGTGAGGTGATAAAAAAACTCATACGAGTTTGTTCTACTATTGCCCCATTTTGATTTGATATCCATATGTTTGTTGATATGATGTTTCAAAAAATCAGTATGATTAAAAATATGAATGCACTTTTAAATCCTATTAGAAAAACTTGGAAATGCATCAGTATATGGAAATATCAAACATGGAAGGGGCAAAAAATACCATTTTTCAAGGTTGAAAAGATAGGATGAATCCAGATATAAAATATTTTTTTATTCACAAGCTGTCTCTCTTCTGATGTAATACTAAAGTCTGATCATTATTGCTTTGTGTGTCAAAAATTAATCATGTGCTCAAAAATTAGAATGAACCACTTCTTACATGTTTCGGGGAAGGGCTGTTTCTTTCTTTCCTCTCTTTTTTCCTTTTTATTTTTTGTGAAGGAATGAAGGATTCATAATCATAAATAGGACTGAAGAAAAAAATTATTTTTTCTTTTACTAAAATGCACTAATAGCAGAATCAGGATAGTTAAAGAAATCACGTCTTCATAGTTAAAGCACACCCTAGGTTCCATATAGTATGTTGTGTAGCAAATTGGCCTAGATGATTTTAAAAGGGAATTGGACATATTCATGGAGTATACAGCTATCAATAGCTATTAGCCCTTAGAATGAAATGTAAACTCGTTTTAAGTTAGGTACAATAGAAATTATAATTTTGTAAATATCAGTTGCATTTTATATTTCATGCTTCCTGGTTATGTGGTTGATCAGCTTAATAATTTGTTCCCAAACATATGAATAAATCTAAGACACTAATATTATAAAATATAGCAAAGTATCTCCAATTATTTAAAAAATATTGATTTCTTAAGGTTAGCCACAATTCTGACGCAATTACAGAGGGGGAAAATGTAAATATCACCTACCAAATCTGCCACCATTTTCTGCATGTATTTTGTGCATTTTTCCACCTCATTCTTGGGTCCTCTAAATTGGACAATATCACTCTTGTGTGATGGATCTGGGAAGTTGATAATAACCTGCAAGAAAGCTCAATTTAAATGTTTTAGTTGTAAAGACAACTGCATTTGTTTATTCATTTGTGACACCAGAGACTATTTCTGAATTGTGGAATCCATGTTACCCTGTTTTTCTGTGGCTCTTCTAGCTATGTGCTGTTTTATTGCTATAAACGACATCACTCAGATCTGCTGGATTAAGACTGGATGTAAAGGAAGCAGTATGAAAAAAGGTGTAAAAAATTTGAATAATCTATTCAGCCTATGGGCTGAATAATAGGCATGTCAGGGATGATGGTTTCTACCACTATTACAGAACCTTATAGAACCAAGTCATCAGTAACAATTCAAGTATTTATTTACATACATATTTGTATATGCATATGCATATACATTTTTTAAAAAAACTATTGTGTATAATTTATGGGTATATTTTTTTAATAAAATCAATATTTATATATAAACACACATGTGTATAATTATGGTACCTCTGGAAATTTATCCCGGGTGTCCCGAATCCTTTCACCTTTCTGTCCAATAATAGTTCTATGAAATTTCTGATCAATGATCAAGTCCTTTGTGCGTTCATTTTCCTAGGAGGTGGTGATAGAAAAATATTCTGTATGAGTAATACTACTGAAGAAAATACATATCATCGACTATTCCTAAAATACAGTCTATTTGACCTATCAATTAATCAAAACACAGTAAACCCCTGGGTTAACAGAACCTTATTTTGCAAACTTTAAATATAACTAGATAACCCATGACCCACTGGGTCATTGTTTCAGATATTTTCTTACTAGATTCTTAACGCCTTCAACAATGGCAGTTTCTAATATATTAGAAAAATTCTTTAAAAATCTGGGAAATATTTAGAGATGTATCTGCCTTGAAAGTAGCACATAATGAACTATATAGCACAGTCAAACATGAGGAGTTGACCATAGGAAATATTTTATGACATTTTATATTAGGTCACAAAATGCTCCATGATCATTTTTGTCATAAAATGTTGTGTAAAATTTGCTAAATTTCAATTCCACGGGAGTCATGGGCTCTGGATTTTGAATTGTAAATTAGCACATTTGAGGCACTTTGGTTGGAAAAGTATTGCCCTGTGGTACACTGTTTTGCCCAGGTTACAGACATGAGAATTTTAGTAGTATATAGGTGTCATTTCAATCGAGAGTATCTGTTTAATCAGAGTATTAAAATAAGGGACACCATGATTTAATGGAAATCCCTCCCCAATCAGTGAAACTGAGGCTTCACTATACCTTGTTTAGACAATTTACACTTTCATAACACCTTATTATTATTCAGGTACAGAATGTATGGCTAAGATTACACAATGCGCTTTTGCCCTCTGAATTTATCCACTTTTGAGTACTAATACTACAATAAATCCCAAAATAACCAAAATAATCCTTCCCCCCACAAAAATAAATCAAAGTTAACAAAGAACAGTTAGCTTGTATGTGAACACAGTTACTAGGGATCATCTGACCTAGTTAAGCATGCCATATCAATGTGCGTACTAAAGACTCGCAAAAATCTTCAATAATAATGAACTTTCTCTTCCTTCTCATCACAGCCTCTCCTCCCATGACTCACCATACGTGATGCAAGATCCAACAGCTCTCTCTTGGCCTCTTGAACTCCCTGGGGGTCTCCTTCTATTCTGATGAGATTGCTTTTCTCATTGTCTGGAGGGATCCGCACAGATACTTTATACTGATCCTTAATTCTGTTGACTGCAAATTAAACAAAGCTAATAGCACCATTTTGTATTGCAAAAATGCTACACCCAAGATTTCTGAGTTTTAGAACAAGGGATGTTTAAGGGTTACTGTTGTCCTAAGGCAGGGGTAGGCAACTTTGGCTCTTTTATGACTCGTGGACTTCAACTCCCAGAATTCCTGAGCCAGCTGTGCTGGCTCATGAATTCTGGGAGTTGAGGTCCACGAGTCATAAAAGAGCCAAGGTTGCCTACCCCAGTCCTAAGGCAATTTTCATAGAGAATAACATAGCAGAATTTGAAGTTTAATGTTTAATCAACATAGAGGTTTTTAAAGAATACTGGAAAAGTACTGTCTATGTAAAAGAAAATAACTGAGAAGGAAGAGAAAAGAAAGACGTTTCTAAAATATCTTTTTCCAAAATGTGTTTATTCTCCATATCAAATTACAATTACAATTAAACGATTGTTTTATAAAGGAGCCCCCCCCCCCATTGTTACAGTTGCCAAATATAAAATTAATTCTCTAGGATAGCTCATTTCTAGAGACCTAAATAACATTTAACTCACTATTGGCTCCGCTCTTCCCAATGAGGTGTCTGTGGAATTTGTGATCTATGTTGATTTCTGTGTAATCCATCCTATTAATCTGCAAAAGCAGAGTTTAATCAAAATTATGGACATTGTAAGTCTCTACTCCAAAAGAAATATGGCAGCAATATCAACGTATATACTTAAGTAATCATTATTAAATCCATATGTTCGTCTAAATTAATTTAGTACATACTATATCTTTTGGGCTACTTTGCTTACTCAGAACTTGTTCTCAGACAGCCCTTTAACCCTCCTTTCCACCATGCAATCAAAAGCACATATATACCATCAGCTGAAAATCCCACTGAACAAAGCAATCTTACTTTGTTACAATAATCAAAATATATTTATTCTAAGAGTAACTGTTTTCAAGCTGTACTGATAGCTTTTAGTATTTTCCACTTGATAAACTTGAAAAGTTATGGCTTCTGAACTCACCAGATCCTTGACCATGCTCTCAATCTGATCTTGAGCCACATTCACATCTTCTGTGGGTCCTTCCAGAGTGATTTTATCTTCCCCTTCAGTGAATTCTATATGAACCTTTAAAAATAGATGTAGTTCACTATCAGAATGAAAGCAAACAAATTAACCTGTGCTTTTTGTTTCTCCTAATCTGCAATTATAAACATCTAAAAGCCTCTGTTGTCATTTTTAAAGATGGCAACTCAAATAGCCTCTCGGACAAAACAGTAGGTAAACACCAACTGAAAAATGAAATTTAAGCAACTATCAAAGAGCCCATCTATATACCCATGCTTTCAAAGAAGAAATGCGACAGAACTTTCCCAGTGCTGACACCCTCTCTGTGAAACTCTATCCCTAATTGCAATGTAAGTTTTGAGTAAAAAGTTCACATTTTTCAATGAAAATAGCTTGTTTTAACTGCCATTTTATTAACTTCAATTTGGTCTTGATGAAGTACTTTGATTTTTAAAATGCCTAAGTGTTTTTGAAAATCTATCGTTATTAAAACTGAAAGATGCAAAAAAAAAGGAACCTATTTTCTCATTTTCAGTCTTGCTGTCAACTTTTATTCACCCTACTGCTCACAACAGACAACTTAAAGGTATCCTAAAAAAACATTTCCCAAAACTTTGCAGTTCAACTCATTCTTCTCTATTCTTTGGGGGTGAACATTTTGTCAAATGTTTTCTCAATATATTTGGTATCAGCTGTATGAAATATATCTATGTACATCTCTTGAGCTACTCTTTCCAACAATTTCTCAAATTCAATGTTAATGTAAGAATCCACATTTATGAACTCATACCTTTGGCATTTGTTGTGTGATTTTGGCCAGGTTTTGCCCCTTCTTGCCAATGATGAAACGATGAAGCCAAGAGGGGGCTGAGACAGATGAGACTGTGAAACTGTTTGCCTATAAAAGACATTGGATGTATGAAGAAATTTATCATTCCATAAGCAGTACATATTGATATCGACAACTGATTCTGATACTGACAATTTCAATTTATTTCCCAATCTAATACTCATGACAGCAGTGTTCTGAAATCTATTCAAAACATGATACTGCAACCTTCATATGTCACAATAATAAAATTATCACACAACTGGCTAGTGTTAGGATTTAGAGTTTACTGACTTCGGTCTAGACAAAACATTTCCTGACATTTTGCTGGCCATTGTGGGTGACATCTTCAGAGGCAATGTAGTCTGCTACACAGATCACAGGCAACTAATCACACAATTGATTTTGACTATAATTATTTTGCATTACTGCTGAGCACATTACTTATATTCTAAGTAAGTTAGAAATTTATTTTCTTATAAAAGTCTAATTAGTCAAATCAGTTGTCCGTAAAAGAAAGGCCTTGCTGAGTGGCACTCTTGATACCTTGGCATAAACTTCAGTCAATGCCTGTCCAAGCTTTTCAGGTTCGCCACGCAGTATCACAGTCTCTGAGCTGCTATCAGTGGGGGGGATTTCAACCGAGACTCCAGTTTTCTCCAAGATCTCCTGCAGGGAGTTTCCTTTAGGGCCAATGACATACTTGTGCTGGGACTTCTTCACCTCCACAGCAATGGTGGTAGTCTTCTTCTTCTGTAGGGAGGTATCAGCCAGGAAATGACAAGTTACTTGAAAAGCCATTGAACTAAGGGAGCTGTAGATCAAAGAACAGAGAAACTAATTTTGCCCAAATAGGATCAAAATAGGGCAGGTACCCTGCAAGCCTTTGATTTATATATGCTTTACAAATGAAAAGCTATAGTCTACTACAGGAAGTCATAGTTTATCTGATGCTGGAGCTGCACTATGTCTGCTAGAGCTGCAGGCTTGTGACCAATCATGTCAGAACAGGCAGACCAAAAAGTGTGGACTCTCATCAGCCCTTTCGAATGGAAGTCAAACCCCAAGCTATAGTTCATCACATCCTCCTCAGTCACTTATTTCTCCAATCCTGATGTAAGAGCTAGTCTCCCTTGCACCTCTACCATGATCTTTGCACTGCTATTTCTTGTTTATCAGTGTATCAAGTATAGCAACTTGGGAAAGGAATAGTCTCATGTTCTCACTTGTAATCCTAGTGTTTGAAGTTAATTAAAATGAAAGGTACAGCTTTGTACAGACCCCATGAAACTCCATACCTTCTCCTCGTAGATCTTTTTAACACGAGCCACTGCTTGAGCCAGCTGCTCCTTCTCTCCAGTGAAGACTATCTCCGTTCTGTTGACGCTGGGTGGTGGGATATTTATGCGCGTTCCAGTCTCCTGCATGATTTCACTCACCAGCTTGTTGAAAGGACCAGCAATAAAAGGATGGTATACTTTCTCCAACTCAAGCCTCTCTACCGCACGCTTATCCTGGAAAATAAAATCACATTTTTATACATATGTACACCACACACTACAATACTGCAAGAAAAGAATGTGAGGCTTCTGCATGTGCTTTCTACTTCTGTAGATCCTCATTCTGAAACTTTATTTCACTTTATCACAAAGTATCTGTTCTAAGAATGACTGGCGGTGGGGGGAAAGTTGGGGGGGAGTTGGATGAGCAACCTTGCTAACTTGTTAGAAGTGCTAGGGAGAAATGATCTTTAAGGTAAAAGGAATTGAGAACAAAGAAGAAATAGAATAAAATTGAGGTGACAAGGATGGAATAAAGTAACATGATTTCATATAATTTAACATGTAATCAAGTTTAACAGTCCATATAAACACCAAGTACTTTGTGATTATGCACCAAGGTAGATTGAGAGCTGGTATAATGTTACGGTGCTGGCCTAGAAAACAGAAGTTTGTGAGTTCTTTTCCGACCACAGGCACGAAAGCCAGCTAGCTGACTGTGGGCCAGTCACTCTCTCTCAGTCCAGCCCACCTCACAGGGTTGTTGTGGGGAATATAGGAGGAAGAAGGAATATTTATGTATGTTACACTGCCTTCAGGCAACTATAAGGTAATAAAGGCCAGATAAAAATATAATAAAATAAATAGTCCTTGACTTACAACTGGTCACTTAGCAACAGTTTTAAGTTACAATGGACCTCCCTGGGGGTGCTTACGACCTGATTCCAAAATTCCAACAGCTGACCTATCCCCATGGTCACATGCAGGGTGCTCTGCATCTGGCCCACATTTATGGCTGCTTGCTGCATCCCACCATCACAGGACTGTGGTTTACAATGGTTTTTCTGAAAACCAGAATTTCCTTTTGGCTTTTGGCCAAACCGGACCATAGCGAACCATTGGTTTGCTTTACAACAATGGCTGCTTTATGACCATAGCAGCTGCTTAACAGCTGCCACAAAAGTGTTCCTAAATCAGGTTGGCCGCAGTGGTTGGATTCAAATATGTGAACAACCGATTCTCTGTGTGGATGCCGCTTCCGGAAGTCCATTCTGGGCCTGGGGAACAAAAAATTAGCTACCGGTTCTGCCAAAGTGGTGTGAAATGACTGAATCCCACCACTGGTCGGCTGTATGGATAAGCCATTTTATGATTGTGATGGGCAGGCTCCATTATGGCCTTAAGTCACTTCATTAACAACATCACTTGACATATCATGGTATTTGCAGAGATTGAAATTATGAATGTGATCATCATCATGAAAACTTTGTAAATGCATGCATAAAAAAATAACTATTTCACATTAAAGAAATCTAAGGAGGCAAGGGAGAAATGTAATTACTATAAGAAGTCATCAATATATGAAGAGGGCAAATACCCAGATTTTCAGAACGACTTTTTATATTCTTTTGCCTTCTAACAGGAATATTAGATGACAGCTAATTACATACTTTGTATGTAAATCATCTAGATATTTAACCCCCAATAGGCATATCAGAAATAATTCTGATAAATTTTAACAGAATTTGATTTTAGACAGTTAGATGATTATAAATTGTGACAAACATTAAAACAGCAATCTTCTTGTAACATGCACTATCTTTCTAAACAGTGAAATTTGGGAAGTACTTTTTAAGCAATTTATTGCTCAACATAAGTCTGAATGAACTCCAGCATGGCCTAAGTAATGTTCCCTTAGAAAAAGGATTATTTGATCTAGTGTTGTCAGAATCACTTCAGCAATTATAAAACCAAAAATATAGTTTACCTGCTCAGCAGAAATCAAAAGAATCTCATGTCGAGCTTTCTCAATCCCTTCCTTGGTGCCAGTGATCTTGATCTGGTTGCTGGGGTCCTCCGGGCGGGGGATCTGAATTTTTGTGGCAGTTTTAAGCTCAAGATCCTGTAACTTCTCTCCATTTTTCCCAATCACAAAGCGATGATGTTCTTTGGGAATGGCAACTGTTGCTGAAGCCTATAAAAAAGTGCATGTACTAAAGTGAAACCACACTTTTAATTTAACAATACAGATGCATTTCACCAAGCAATTCAGCATATTGCTTTTAACTGTGGTAAGAGAAGAGGGAATCTTTCTTTCAATATTATAGAGTAGCAATGAAAAATAGTATTTGTGAAATTTTGCTATAAACAAACTTAAGGGACATAGGGTTTGCTCATATGCTGCCCAGATACAAACTGACACTTCAAGTAACTGGGAGGGAAACTGCATGTTCCATTATTTCCCCTCACTTTAGAATAAATCAAAATCCTGCCCTGTCCTCTCATTTATATATCTAGTTACTGACTTACCCAATTGCATTCATAACCCTATTTCTAGCACAACATTAATCCCTGCTTGCTTGCCTGCCTGCTGCCTGTCTGTCTATAGATCTACTCACAGTGATAAATTCCAACATAAATTTTATTGCTTAGTATATGAACAAGACAAATGAAAGTCATACCTGTAGAGGAATCACTTATTTGGTCACTTTACTAGCTAACTAATGGTTTCCAGGTACAATCAAAATGCTGATTACTACCTATAATGCCTTTTACGGTTTAAGTCACCATTATTATTGAGACTCTTTTCTCTAAGCAGGTAGTCCTTGACTTACAACAGTTTGTTTAATGACTTTAACAAAAAAAGATAGAATTCCATTCTTTTTTCTATCAGAGTACCAATTTTCAAAAGGGGAAAAGTTGATACCCCTCAAAAGATCAGCTTTTACTATGAAAACTTAAACTATATTGAATATCCTTAAGAAGTCAGCTATGCTTGAATAACTTATCACTAAATTCATACTTTCAAAACCCAACACTTGCTTTGGTTGCTTCTGGTAAGGTACACAGTCAGAAATAAAATGATAAAATAATAAAATAAAATAAAGAAATATTTGAACTTTATTTTATCGGAAACCTGGCATTCTTTAAGCCTTCCTTATGGGCTTTTAGGATGCAGTACATATGATACCAATAGAAGAGAATATCTGTAGCTCAAGGTTGAACTATGGAACTCTCGATGCTCTCTGAGCTTGGTTGTTTACTTGCAGTCATTTCATACCATGCCTGCAAAGGTCTGCAAGAAAACTAAGCTCAGAAAGCACCAAGAACTCTGCAGCAATGGTCTCCAACCTTTTGGGCACCAGGAACCAGCTTCATGGAAAACAATTCTTTTCATGGGTCGGTGTGTGTGTTTTTCACATGCTACCTAGATCCCACACATGCGCAGATGAAGATTTGCTCACTTGTGCGGCCCAGTTCCAACAGGCCCCAGACCAGTAGCAGTCCACGGCCAGGGGGTTGGGGACGCCTGCTCTACAGTACATGAGTTGGTTCACAACATATTGGCTCAGTGGGCACTACATCTTTAAATCTCCATTGCAGAATAACATCATAGGGAGAATCAAATCACTCACCTGGGTCTGAAGCCGAGCTACAATTTCCTTCCGAGCCTTCATCACTGCTTCCAGTTTGCCAGAGACCATTATTGATAATCCTTGATCTTTTGCAAGAGATAGCTCCAGGTGAGCTCCTGTCTTCTGCATGATGTCTAAGCAGATTTTGGCTTGCTCTCCTTCCCCAAACTGGTTCATATCCTTGTACTTCCTCTCTTCTAGTGGCACATGGAATACCTGCTCATATGAAACAAATGTTTCTTCAATTGGAAATTTCTAAAAGGACATGCTCCCTCTCCCAAATTTGCAGCCAGTTCTGCAACAAATATTTTTGGTGCAATCTTAAACCTACTTACCTTGGGGCAAATTCTGTTGAATTCGTTTAAATTTACAGGACAGAATTAGTGGGAACAAAATGTTGCATAAATATGGGAACCTACTATTCCATCCCCCCAAGAAAATACATTTAATTTTTCTGTTTAGGTTATTTTATGAGGCTAGCTTTTCTATATATTTTAATACATTAGTATAGGAGTAATGTTGTAGATCTAATTTGAGAGGCCATGTCTTTCACTAAAAGGGACCAATACACAGAAGATGCCTCACTCTGTAACTACAGAATTCTACAGAACTGCACAACACCTATCTGTTGATATATTTCAGGGAAAGGCCTTAGGAGTACTCAAACAGTTCTTCTGCTTACATTTTCCCTCCCACAATGATAACCATCCTGAAGGTCATTTTTCTAAATGCCTGAACAGGGTTTCACACTGAAGGGGAGAAAACGTTCTTTGTACTGACCTGAGTGATAACAGAAGCCTTGATTGGTCGGATTTTACTCCAGGCACCAGCAGGTTCCTGGGCTGGCTCCAAACAAGCTTTCTCAGGGAGAGGGGGGAAGGCATCTTTGTATGTTGGAGGATCATTCTCTTCTTCAGCATTTAAAGCTGTAACTACAGTGGCAAAAGCAAGGAAACAAAAGAAGGATTTTAAAGACAATGGTCCACAGACTATATACTACCTCTTCCCCCACCATCTGAATATTTACACATGGTATTCTTAATTTGTTAAGTTAAAAATATAGATTTAATACAATAGTGAGAAACACCAAATTGAAACCAAGCTGTTTTCTATTTACTAATCCATCAATTAGTAGATAATTTCTATCAGGAGATAAGGAAAACATGTTTTACAGATAACTAGAGTTTATCCCATCAAAAGAAAACTATACCTATGACTAACACTTATTGTGAGGTGGCTGTATCTTGATATGTAGGTTTGTTATAAACAATGACCAAATCAATTTCCTATAATATCAAAACTGCCATAAATGAGAATTCATTCCAAACTACTAACACTCAGTGGTTCTATATCAGACCTCAGATTGTTACTAAACAACAAGATTGGAAGGTTAACATTTTTTTCTTGTTTGAATTGTTGATATTTTATATTCCCGTTTTTTGTATTGATTCATCAACCACAAATTCATCTGATACTTAACTACAATTGTGCACAAACTGAAATTCCATGGATTTTTAAATTCAGTGTTATTTCATTTACACAGTCCTTTATTTTATGCTATACAGTTGGAATGCCACTTTTAATGTCTTTTTCTCTCTGGATAAGAACTGATGTTACTGTACTAAAGAACAATTAAACATAATAATAAGACATCAGACACATTTTAGCATATGTTATGCCTTTCTGAACTCAGTACTATGAAGGCCAGATATGGGCACTGTGAATGGCAACTTGAAAATGTCTGAAGATAATTTTGGCAAATAACTTCAAGAGTCTCTATCCATTAATTTTGCCTCAAACTATACTAGCAGGATAGCAAATACCATATTTTCCGGTGTATAAGACGACTGGGCGTATAAGACGACCCCCTACTTTTCCTGTTAAATTACCGTATTTTTCGGACCATAAGATGCACCTGACCATAAGACGCACCCAGTTTTTTAGAGCAGGCAAACAAGAAAAAAAATATTCTGAACCAAATAGTACCGGTATACTAAAACAACCTTTTCATCCATTGTACCACTTTTAGGACAAGGCAATGTCTGAGTACCACCAGTCACCCAGCAAGGTGTCAAAAACTTGACACACACCCCCACCCAAAAAAGGAAAAAAATGATAAAGTACAGGTAGTCCTCGGCTTACAATGATTCACTTAGTGACCGTTCAAAGTTACGACGGCACTGAAAAAAGTGACTTATGACCATTTTTCACACTTATGACCATTGCAGCATACCCAGGGTCATGTGATTTACATTCGGATGCTTGGCAATCAATTCATATTTATGATGGTCACATTGTTCCAGGGTCATGTGATCGCCTTTTGCAACCTTCTGACAAGCAAAGTTAGTGGGGAAACCAGATTCACATAACAATCATGTTACTAATTTAATTTCTCTCTCTCCTTCTCTTTCTCTCTCTCCCCCTCCCTCTTTCTTTCTCTCTCCTCTCTCTCCCTCTCCCTCTTTCTCTCCCTATTTTTCTCTTTACCTCTATTTCTCCCTCTTTCTCTCTCCCTCTATTTCCCTCCCTTTCTTTCTCGTCTCTCTCTCCCTTTCTCTCCCTCTCTATTTTTCTCTTTCCCTCTATTTTTCCCTTTCTCTCTCTCCCTCTATTTCCCTCCTTCTTTCTCCTTGTCTCTCCCCTTCTCTCTCTCCCTTTCTTTCTCTCCCTCTTTTTCGCTCTCCCTCTTTCTTTCTCCCTCTATTTCCCTCCCTTTCTTTCTCCTTCTCTCTCTCTCCCTTTCTCTCCCTCTCTATTTTTCTTTCCCTCTTTCTCCCTTTCTCTCCCTCTATTTCCCTCCCTTTTTCTCCTTGTCTCTCTCTTTCTCTCCCTTCCTATTTCTTTCTCCTTCTCTCTCTCCCTCTTTCTCTCTCTATTTCTCTCTCTCCCTCCCTCTCCCATTGTCCCTTCCTTCCTTCCTTCCTTCCTTCCTTCCTTCCTTCCTTCCTTCCTTCCTTCCCTCCCTCCCTCTTTGTCCTTCCCTCTCCAGGTTAGAGCAGTACCTGCGGAGGCGGCCCTGCGGCCCGGCTTTCTCTTGTAGAAAGCAAGCTGAAACGGAGCAAGGGAGATTGCCAGGAACGCAAATCGGCCAATCTCGCGCTCCTGCAAGCTCCCTCACTCGGTTTCAGCTTCCCTTGCTACAAGAGAAAGCAGGCTGAAACGAGGCAGATTGCAGCAGCGCGAGATCAGCCGATTCGCATTCCTGGCAATCTCCCTCACTCTGTTTCAGCCTGCTTTCTCTTGTAGCAAGGGAAGCTGAAACCGAGTGAGGGAGATTGCAGGAGCGTGAGATCGGTGTTTCTCAGCATGTGCCGATTCATGCTCCTGGCAATCTCCCTTGCTTTCCACTTGCGGAGGTTGGGGCTGGCCATACGGATCAGCTTCGGACCATAAGACGCACCCTCGTTTCCCCCCCTACTTTTTTTGGGGGGGAGTGCGTCTTATGGTCCGAAAAATACGGGTATAGGGTTTGGGCTATACTCGCTGTATAAGACTACTGTATTTTCCGGTGTATAAGACGACTGGGCGTATAAGATGACTCCCGACTTTTGAGAAGATTTTCATGGGTTAAAAAGTCATCTTATACGCCGGAAAATACAGTAGTGGGATCTGTAGTCTAATATCTGGAGACTTACACTGGAAAAGAATGGTTTATTATATATAAAATAGTATATATTTTAAATTATAAGCTTCCCAATGTTGCTTTAGATAACAAGATGGGCAGCATATAGATTTAATATAGGGAGAAAATGAATGAAGATTATAATGCACAGATGTTTCTAAAAATAGCTCAGTAAAATTGAAAAAATTGGTATCTACAGATTATCTAACTCAGGGGTGTCAAACTGCCGACCCACGGGCCAGATGCGTCACGTGGAAGGCGCGCCCACCCCATTGCCGGCAATGGCAAAACTGTCCCGATACGTCACACAGCATCACGTGACATTGCGAGTTTGACATGTCTGATCTAATTTATGCTCCAAGAGCTTCTTAGCCCTTATATTATCATTAATCTAAATATTATCATTAATCTAAATTAATCTTTGATTCTCCAGAATCAAAGAACAAGAAACCTTAACCATCCTCCTCCAAGTAACAAAGCAATTAAATAGCAAGATAATATTTCTGTGCAGCTGTTATCACATGGGATTTTGTAATAACCTTGTTTTGTTTTTTTACCTTTCACTTGCTGCTGAGCAAGGCCACTACGATGTTCAGCAAAACTTTCCTGGGTCAAAACTGCCACGGAGCTCATGGTTGATTTCCCACTCACACACAATCCGGGTATGCCACTGATGGTAGGAAAGAAAAACTGTCATGATAACTCCCAGTATGGTGCCATTAAAAAAGGAAAGAGACAGAAAATAGGAAATACACTGTAACAGAGGAACAATTTTAGCCACTTGTTTTGAAGATGTACAATTGATCTTGGTTGAGCAAACAAAGGTGGTCTCCACACTACAACATAATCCACTGAGGCACTGGACCGAGTTGTACCCCTGCGGCCCCTGACCCGGTGCAGATCCCATCGAGCTCCATGGTTCTCCGCGGAGCTCCGGGAGATGAAGCGTCGGAAACGGGGCCTAGAGAGCTGCTGGAGGTCCAGCCGATCCGAATCCAACCGGTTGCGGTTAAGAACCTATATTAGGTCTTATCTCGCAGCGATGAGGGCGGCGAGGTGCAATTACTTCTCTGCCCTCATCGCGTCCGCAGATAATCGCCCGGCCGCCCTGTTTAGGGTGACTCGCTCCCTCCTTAATCAGGAGGTGAGGGAGGATCCCTTGCAGGGTCGTGCCGAGGAGTTTGGTCAACATCTGTCGGATAAAATCGCTCGGATTCGGACCGGTTTGGACTCCAGCTGGGCAGAGTCTGACGATCAGGACACGGGCGGTCTTGTCAATGTTATCTGGGAGGAGTTTGATTCTGTGACCCCTGATGAAGTGGACAGGATTATGGGGAGGTTGAGCTCCACCACATGTTTATTGGATCCGTGCCCTTCCTGGCTGGTTTATGCAGCCAGGGAGAGGACACGAGGCTGGTTCCAGGCGGTGATATCTGCTTCTTTGAGTGAGGGTAATTTCCCCACCGTCTTGAAGGAGGCGGTGGTGAGACCTCTCCTCAAGAAGCCTGCCTTGGACCCAGCTGTCTTGAACAACTTTCGTCCAGTCTCCAACCATTGCTTTCTTGCGAAGGTTGTTGAGAGTGTGGTGGCGCATCAGCTCCCTCTGGTCCTGGATGAAGCGGATTATCTGGACCCGTACCAATCGGGTTTCAGGCCCGGGTACAGCACGGAGACGGCATTGGTCGCTCTGGTGAATGATCTCTGGAGGGCCCGGGATAGGGGATATTCCTCTGTCCTGGTCCTATTAGACCTCTCGGCGGCTTTTGATAACATCGACCATGGTATCCTGCTGCGGCGTCTCAGGGGATTGGGAGTGGGAGGCACAGTTCTTCGGTGGTTCTCCTCCTATCTCCTGGGACGTTCGCAGTCGGTGTTGGCAGGGGGGCAGAGATCGGCCCCTAGGTCTCTCGTTTGTGGAGTTCCTCAGGGTTCGGTTCTCTCGCCTCTCCTGTTCAACATCTACATGAAACCGCTGGGTGAGATCATTCGTGGTTTTGGAGTTGGGTATCATCAATATGCTGATGATACCCAACTTTTCATTTCGACCCCAAACCACCCCAGTGATGCCCTCGCTGTGATGTCCCGTTGCCTGGAGGCGGTTCGGGTCTGGATGGGGAGGAACAGACTTCAACTCAACCCTGACAAGACTGAGTGGCTGTACATTCCGGCATCCTGGGACATTCAAAACGTTCCATCACTTTCTATGGGGGGTGAGTCTTTACCCCCCGTAGATAGGGCTCGCAACTTGGGAGTCCTCCTGGATGCACGGCTTACCTTAGAAGATCATGTAGTAGCCGTGACCAGGGGGGCTTTCGCACAGGTTCGCCTGGTGCGGCAGTTGCAGCCCTATCTAGACCGGGATGCCCTGTGTACGGTCACTCATGCACTCGTGACCTCTCGTCTTGACTATTGCAATGCTCTCTACATGGGGCTTCCCTTGAAGACCACTCGGAGGCTCCAACTGGTACAGAATGCGGCCGTGAGAGTTATCTTGGGAGTTTCCCGGTACTCCCATGTTACACCTTTGCTCCGCGAGCTGCATTGGTTACCAGTTGTCTTCCGGGTGAGGTTCAAGGTCTTAGTGATGGTTTTTAAGTCCTTACATGGCATGGGTCCGGAATACCTCGGGGACCACCTGCTGCCGGCGTCGACTCCCCTCCGCCCCGTACGTTCCCACAGAGAGGGCCTCCTCAGGGTGCCTCCAGTCAGAGAATGTCGGCTGGTGGCCCCCAGGGGGAGGGCCTTCTCTGTGGGTGCTCCGGCTTTGTGGAACCAGCTGCCGGTTGAGCTCCGGATGGCACCGGATCTCCGCTCCTTCCGGTGCGGGTTAAAGACCCATTTATTTGAACAAGCTGGCCTGGCCTGATGGGGAATCACTTAGGGTTTTTAATATTTATATATATATATTATTGTTTTTATTGTGGGCAATAATTTAATTCTTTTTTAATTTTTGTACTTTTGTAGTTTTAAGATATGCCTGAGTCCTTCGGGAGAAGGGCGGTATAAAAATTTAATAAATAAATAAATAAAATAAATAATTTGTCTATAGCATAGTACCTTTACTAGTTTATTTAGTACAAGACTGATATGATGAAATCACTGTTTCTTTTTTAATTGGTCTTCCTTTTACAACATCATTTTTCTGTTAGCAACAGACATAAAATGCTATCATTTTTTTCTTCCTACTGGATCCAAGTCACAAAGTTGCAATAACATCTGCAGTTGTTTTTACATTAATGAATATCGGATTTTTAGCTTTATGAAATATGAAATGACCAATGATGCCTGCAAAACATGCAACTGAGATATATGAGGTCTGAAAGTAAACAAGGTTGCACGCTTAGACTCTCTCTCATCATCCTTCACATAGAAAGCAACATCCTGGTTTACATAAAGAGGTTTCCTTTCATATAAGTGAACATTAGAGCAGCTCACCCTTCTGACTTTCCATCTGAACAAGTGGTGATATAGGGGCAGTTTCAAGTCATTCCACATTCAGATAAACATTTGAAGATGATTTAAATCAGTTATCTACTATAATTAGTACCTTCCTACCCTGGCACTTTTCACATTTATGTACTTTAACTTGCAGAATTCTCAGTGATAAAATTGACCATGGAATTCTGGGGGGGAGGGGGGGAATTCACACATCTAGTGAGTGATCAAGATAGAAAAGGCCATAGAAAGGCCTATGTGAACAAAAGACTAATTTATACAACTATTTTATATATTTATTGTTTATTTATTAGATTTATTTGTCGCCTAATTTGCCATGGGGTTACTCTAGGCAGCTTACAATAATAAAAAGGAAGAAATGAAAAGAGTGCAAATGAAACAGAAGTAAAATAATAGAACAATAAAATAAACAATGAAAGAAATACAAGAGTACATCAATACGATGTACAAAAAATACGACGCAATATGATGTACAGAAAAATAGATGGGTGGAAAGTAGAGAGCAAGGGGGGGGAGGTGGAATCTGCCATCAATCTAGCAGCCACTTTCAGCATGGAAATCTCCCATGTGACCAGAGCCAGATCTTCAGGCTCTTGTGGAAGGATAGGAGTATGGGAACAGATCTTACCCAGAGGGTAAGATGTTCCAAAGGGCAGGCAGGCACTGCAGCAGAAAAGGCTCTTCTTCTGGATCCCAATAGTCAAGAGTTTTTTGAATGACAGGATCCAAAATAGACTCTCTCTGTCAACAGGAGTAGGGCCCTTTTCCAGGCTTGAATCCCTTCCCTGACTGTTTTTGTGCCTGCTCATCCTACAATCTTAATACCTCTGCAAAATTGACTGAAGCCTGGTAATGGGCCCCTCTTCAGTCAACAGGAGTGCTGATTTACCCCTAGCTTATAAGTACTTAGGAGGCAAGGGCTTGACAGCAGAAGGAAACAACAGCCAATGACTTAATAGCCAGACATCAATACCCCAATCTACATCTAAAAAGCCATACACAACAGGCACCATAAGAACACCAGACACAGAATAGCCCAAAGCACATACACTCTGCCAGAGAGAAGTTCCCTGAGGATGGGTTCCAGCATGAATCCAAAAGCTCAGAAGTCTAAACTTCTGGTTCCAATGACCAACCTAGATTGGATCCTGCAATGATATCTTAACCCATGGTGAAGAATAATCTCACCTGAAGGCTTTATGTGGATGAGAAGAGAGAGTACCAAGCCCATTAAACTTTAATAGCTAACAAAATTCCTGGCCTTCTAGTTCAGGGATTTTTCTATCAAAAACATTATAAAGCCTCTGCCAGCCATGAGATTTCTAATTCATGATCAACTTGGCTGTATATGAAACAATATTTTGAATTAATTGACATTTCATTATTGAAATACTGAATTAAAGAAAATGGCTTTGCTAGCTCATCAGCCAGACTAATATATTTGGAATAGCCAGTTTTAGGTGCATCAATATATAGCTGTCCAATTTCTAATAAACAGCAATGCAACCAACATTCGTTTGTGACATTTGTACCTCAAGGCACTTAATATACACACAAATTCTCTCTATTCATAATCTCCATGTAGCGGGGATAATTACGTGTTGTGTGAATGGTACTTTTAAAAAACGTTATCGCCTGTTGTAAAAATTAGGCAACATCTAAATATAAGAAGAGCTACGTAATGCCTTTCCACTTTCACTGAAGGTAAATGCATCTTTTCAGGAGAGAAGCAACCTAGAACTAAGGAGAAACTTCCTGACAGTTAGAACAATTAACCAGTGGAACAACCTGCCTCCAGAAGTGGTGAACGTTCCAACACTGGACGTTTTTAAGAAGAGACTGGACAGCCATTTGCCTGAAATGGTATAGGGTTTCCTGCCTTCCAACTTCTTCTTCTTCTTCTTCTTCTTCTTCTTCTTCTTCTTCTTCTTCTTCTTCTTCTTCTTCTTCTTCTTCTTTTCTTTTCTTTATGAGCTAGTCCCAGTATGTAAGATTTTCACTTTAATTGTATACATTATATTTGCTGTCCTTAAAAAAACAGCCTGTAAATTGTTTTTAAAATGTAAAATGTTCCATAAGCTAATAGTTTTGCTTTCCTTCTTAATCAATACATTAGGAATGGAATATTTTAGTTTTTGTTCATACAATTCTGCAAAAAGGACTCAGAATGGTTTCTACAGTGTTTCACATTTGGCTACGTTTTTCCAGTTCTGTGGAAAGGTAAGATGTGAAGCATAAATGCAAACTTTATTGGTTTGGACATAACAAAGATGCTATAAATATCCTACTTAAAACAATATGGCAAATTATCTATATCTTGTGGATTCCATAAAGAATCAATAGGCACTACTAAGGCCAAGTGTTGGAAAGGCTCTTAGACCAAAGTTTGGGAATCATTTTAACAGAGAACTACAAACTTACCAGCTAAATGGTCAGTAGCCAGAAAGTCCGTCCTGTGCACTGCCTATTTTTCAGCCTGCCAGCTTCTGTTTGAGAGAATAAAGGTACTCAGTTGTGGCAATATTATTACATATCCAATAATACAATGTAATTAGCCTGAAAATCAGTTAAGTAACGTTGAGACAGGACTAACACAAACTGTACATTATCTGTGATCTGTTTTTTAAACAAGAGTCATTCTGCCCCATCACAAGAAGACATATTTGTTCACTGACATTTCAATGCCCCATAGTTTTAAAATCCTGGCAAAAGTTTAGCTTTTCTGAGTTAATTTAAATGAATCTATATGGTGAAACATGTATGTGGGACAGATTGAGCAATCACAACCGAAAGTTGTTTGTAAATAGTTCTGAATCATACTTAAGAGAGGTATCAAATAGGATTCATCAGGTTTCCATCCTGAACCAAGTTATTTTATCTCTTCTCACTAAACCTTTGACAACTTTAATAAGACCCTTTTGTAAATCTTATATAAAGAGTTTAGGCAGGTCACTCTTCATATTCTCTTCTCACAAGATATATTTCTTTTTTTTATATATCTACACTAAAATTAATTTCAATCTTTTTCAGAGAGGATTACAAATTGCGATCACATGATTGAGAAATCTGGTCATAAATGTCAACGGGTTATTAAGTGCCCAGATCACAATCATGTGATGTCAGGGGACAAGGAATGTGACATTTTCGTATGGTTGGAGACGCTTTACAGGTCCGAAAGCATCTCTTTCCAGGCTTTCATAACTACAAACAGGTGTTAAGCGATTAGTCATAAGCCAAGGACTATCTGTGGAATGTTTCTCAAGTAAAATCGGCTTCTGGTGCTCTTTTGCAAAAGAGACTTTGGACAACGAACTACTGATTAAGGATAGAACATTGGGAAAGCAAAGCAAAAAAACTGGACTGAATACTACAATGACAAAAAAAACCTAGATTTCCACATAAAATTATTAGAAACACAAAACGCCAAATAAAGGGAAACTTAAACAATCAGAAAAAGTCTGCTCTGTAAAAATTTAAAATGGGATAGAAAAAATTGAAAAACAGAAAACGAAGTAGAAAGGGTTGTAAATCAATCAGAAACTTAAAAACCAAAGATACATCTGAAAGTTACTAGATATAAGCTACTCATATAAAACACAACTATTAATGTGAAAAAAAGATAGAAGGCAAATCTCACCAGATTAGCCAGTTCTGCACATCAAATGAACACCTAGCTGGTCCAGTATTTTAAACCTCCAAATATTTAGTCTTTCTCCCCCCGCCATCTTACATACGTGAATAACTGTACATTCCATTTTATACTTATAGAAAATATGAGGAGGTTGTTAAATTTTTCTCATATAAATTAAAGAATGTTAAAGAAATAAGAATGTCCCAAAGTAAGAAAAATATTAAAGGAGGAATCTGGGTTCAGTGAGGGAAAATAATTACTTATTCATTTATCTATTCTATTGAAAGGAGGAAGTGCAATATGCTTTCTGGGTGAGGTACTGTAAAGCAGGGGTCCCCAAACAATACTGGGCTGCGGCATGCCATCAACTGGTCCGCACAAAAAAGCAAAGCCCCATCTGTGAGATGCAGGCAGCACACAAAACCACGCACCCTCCAGTCCGTGGAAAAACCTCTCTCCATGGAACCAGTCCCTGGTGCCCAAAAAGTTGGGGAGCTCTGCTGTAAAGGAATACTTGAGTAGATAGCTTATTTAGATACTGGAGGCACAATTCGAATAACATACATTCATGTGAAAATCTTAATTAAACTAACTGTATATTTTACAATAATTTTATTAAAGTTTATAGTTACAAAAACAAAAAACAAAAAACAAATAAAAAATAAAAAATAAGTGGAGAGAAACAAATTTTTAAAAGTATATATGTGTGTGCATTTATATATATGTAAATAACATATGCACTCATCACAACAAATGCAATTTCAGTAATTACATCTTATCTGATATTGCAACAAAAGATCTCTTCTTCCCATATCCCATCTCTTATCTACGTACAAATTTTAAAGCCTCCTCCTCATAATTATCAACAGTCCATTAAGAGTTACTAAAAAATAACCACACCAATAGTTTAACTTTAATCCAAAGAACCAACCCCATATCCCCTTTTCTGGCTTTTAAGGAAGTCTCCCTCCTAAGACACCAGACTACCTTTCACTACAATACTGGCTATTAAAATGGCAGAAGTAGCTAAAAAGTCTTGACATTTCACCTTTACCCTTCTCTCATTTTTAACATCTACCTGTATTTTGGTCTTATGGATAAAAGAATTTAGCAATAAAAATGTTGTAGCAAAATTTAAAACATTGCAGGGATGTGTATCTTCCATTTCATCATATTATACTGTATTGTGTAGAAGCTAGCTAGATATCCAAATAAACTGGACTTTTATTTTATACACATACAATATCAGAGTGCAATTGTGTACTGTTTCTTTATATTAATCAGCAGAAAAGGAACTATTTAAAGCAGACATGTCAAACACAAGGCCCGGGGGCTGGATCTGGCCTGCGAAGTGGTTTCATGTGGCCCGCGAAGGCATCCTGGAAACAGTGAGGGAACGGCCCCCACTGCCTTGGCCCTGGCCCAGATACTCTCCTTCTGCCAGAGACCCTCAGATCTGTCCCACTCCTGCCCAGGCCCCCATAGACACCCTTGATGCGAACGATGTAGAGCTGGCCATGCCCAACCAGTAGGCCATACGCACTCTAACCACGCCCACCCAGTAGGCCACACCCACCTGATGCTGATGTGGCCCTCAATGAAATTGAGTTTGACACCCCTGATTTAAAGGGTCAGAAACTGAGATTATGTCAACAGGTAAGCTGGTCAGACTTCTGGGACTAGATATCTCCAAAATAACATACATAGCTCACTTATTTTCCATGTTTGTCCAAATAGAGAGCAACTATTAGAAAGTTAGACACACTAAAGGTACAGTTAATTATAATATTCTTTTATGAAAGTAATACTGAGACAAGCAGCACTACTATCATAAAAGTCAAAAGGGATGTGGTATAAAATATCCTACTAGAATATATTTTTATCTCCTTCAGGGCAGATGAGGAGAAAAAAAATCATACCCTTACTTTTTTCCTGATTTACAGAACAAGCTCCTTAAAATAAGGGACACAAATGACCCTTGTGGAGAGAGGGTAGCTTTTAATGATGAAAGATAGAAGGCAGCATTGAAGTTGAAGCAGCCATTGTGTGCAATCTTCATATGTAGCCTGCACTGAATTTTCTGCATTATAAGTCTAAAACAGCATCAGGAAAACATGACAGAACAGTTAAGTTCAAGAGAAAGGATACAAGCCTTTTCCCAACCCGATTAGTTTCAGGATGTTTTGAAATATAACTCTAATCTATCTCAAAGCAGCATGAGAGCTAGTCAAAGATGACGAGCATAGTAACCTAAAAATCCAGAGGGATACCAGATTGTAGAAAAGTGAACCAATAAAGAATATTAAAGAGATGAGTAACTGGGCATTAGGTTGCAGAAATCTCAAAGGGAATGGAGGATTTATGCACTGGTGCCCTTAAAACTGTGAAAAGAATCTGTAAGCTTAAAATGTAGTAATTCTAAAGAAAAAAATAAATATTATAACACCCACAAAAAGATACTACTATGCTGTTTAGTAATGACCTCTACCAATGGAGAGACTTCTATTATTTAGTAAGAATGATTTGTGCTAAAACATACACCTCTAACCATTATTTAGAATTTTAATAGGGTCAGCATTTTTAAAGAGCAAAGCAAATTATGTGCTATTTTAAATGGCTAGTCTAGTATTACATGTAATTAAATGCAGTACAAAAAAGCTGAAACAGTGCACAGCTACACTTTGAAGCTTTTATTACAAGATCAAATGGAACAATGATTTAAATTCCTATTAATTCTAAAAAACCAAAGTATCCAAGAAACATAACACATTTTTCCAAATCCTTAAGTTGTCACATAGAACACACTGTCACACTTCCAAAAAGGCAAAGACTATTGAACACTGTGTATTTACATCTATAAAAATATGATATGCTCTAGATCTCAAATAGGGTAGGTTTTATTCAATACATTTTAAATATGCTGAATATGTTTTTAAGAAATGGAGTTATATTCCACAAACCTAGGTAGATTTCTTTAAGGCACCATGGTGGTGCATTTTACTCCCTCATCCTCTATTTCTGCTATTTATACATCTTTTGACTCTTTTTTCATATAAAATGATTTATCATTATATAAATATAATGATAACAAGAAACCTTACACTGAAAAAAAATCCCACGATCTTATATAATTTCAGCATCCTTTCTTTAATGTTTAACACACCTATTTAAGACAATCAAAGCAAAATTCTCAAACATTTAAGATTCAATTTAGATTACAAACATCTGTAGGCATAACCTGTCTTTTCCAAAAAAACATTTTCTAAAATACTATGCACGATCAAAAGAACAATGGTTAAAGATAAACAAAAGAGCAGACATGGCTGTTTGCTTGGATAAAGTCATCTTCATTCTGGTTTAGTTCTCATAAACAGCAGATGAGATATGAAAACTATATTCAGATGAATTCCAATGTTTATTTGGTTTACTTTGGTGTATGAAACCAGACCCCGTGGTTTATAAACTTTATGACTTGGTATGTATGAATTCAGCCAAGAATATCATTGTTTTAATCTTATTTTATTTTCTATTTGACCTATTTGCTGTGCACTGCCCAAAACATATTAGAATTGAATATATTAAAAAATTGCTAAATAAACAGTTTATTCGACTACCTTGACAAAACTCATTACAGACTAATATAATGTCCAACAAAAGACAAAACTGCACATACCTTTCATCTGAGGTCCCCATATGTGCCCAATCCCATCTCCTCAACCACTAACCTTAACATAGGTTTTCTATTATTTGTTTAAATATGAAAATAATTCATAGTTCCTAATAGCTTCAGAGCATTCTTTAGATTAAAAGATAAAGACAGAGGAGTCATGAGTCAGCTTCCCAATTAAATTTATTATTGATTAATAACCGATCCCACCTCGCCTCCTGCTCATCCTACTCTCTCCCTCCCCATATTTTAAAGTGTTTATATATTTATATTTTTATTGTACTTTGTTTGTATTGTGTATAAGTTTTATAACATTTTATCCTTTTAATACTGTAAGCCACCCAGAATTACCCTTGCCCGCTGCTTGCACAGCCTGGTTCCCAATGAGCCGCAGCCCAACGCTGGGCTGTGGCCTGGGGGTTGGGGACCCCTGTTCTAAAGCATCAAATTCCTCCTCAACTAATTTCAGTACTTTCATAAAAAAAATTGTACAGATAAAAATAATGCAAAGTATAAAAGGTAAAAATTAAAAAATGCAGAAAAAGAAAAAAAAAGAAAAAGAAAGAACACTGACTTTATCCTTTGTACCTAACAAGTGTTTTGTGGAGAAAACTGGAGTAGAAAGGAGTATTATGTATATTTACCGCCTTGAGTTATTTGTAAAAGTAATAAAGGTGGGATACAATTAAATAAATAAACTTATCACCATATCTTATAAAACAACAAACCATCTCTTCATCCCATATATTGTATGCAAACAGATCTTTAAATCATCACTCCAGCTTAATCAGCAAAAGTTCATTAAGGGTTATCAGAAATAGCAACAGAACTATTACAAGCTGTATCTAATAAACTCACTTTAAATCTTTCCTTTTACATTTATTAATCAGATAAACTTAAAATTTAACAAGTGAACTCTCTATCCCCTATCTCAGGGGTGTCAAACTGCCGGCCCGTGGGCTGGACACGTCATCCAGAAGCCGCACCCATCCCATTACCGGCAATATTGGGCAAAACAGTCCCAATATGTGTCATGACAATACGTCTCGCGATGTGAGTTTGACATGTCTGCCCTATCTAATCTCTCATACATAAACAGAACCTTTAAAACAGACATGTCAAACACAAGGCCTGGGGGCCAGATCAGGCCCATGAAGTGGTTTTATGCGGCCCGCAAAGCCATCCTGGAAACAAGTGAGGGAACGGCCCCCACTGCCTTGGCCCTGGCCCAGAGACCCTCCTTCTGCTAGAGACTCTCAGATCTGTCCCACTCCTGCCCAGGCCCCCATAGGCACCCTTGATGCGAATGATGTAGAGCTGGCCATGCCCATCCGGTAGGCCATACGCACTTTGGCCATGCCCACCCAGGCCACACCCACCTGGCCCCCTGAGAGCAACTTCAATGCTGATGCGGCCCTCAATGAAATTGAGTTTGACACCCCTGCTTTAAAACATCATCCCAGTTCTAGTCAGAAATCAATCAAATATTACTAGGGATAGCAACCCATCTACTTTCAAATAAATTGATTTTATATTTTTCCCCTTTCTCCAACAATCTTTAATTCCCTCAGATAATGTCCTAGAATCTGCTTTTTTATGTTTATCTTATCTCTTCTCACAAAACCTCTGACAGCTTTAACAGGTCCCTTTTGCAAATCTTATATAAAGAGTTTAGGTAGGTCACTCTTTATATTCTGTCTCTTTTCACAAAATTGTTGACAACTGTAACAAAGTTACTTTTATTTGTATATTCAATATGTTGTTTAAATCCATAGATTTAATCTTTTCCAGTGAAGCTTGTTCCTCTTCCATGACATAATCTAGTTCAGGGGCGTCAAACTTGCAACGTCACATGACACGTTGTGACGTATCGTGATTTTTTTTCCATTGCCAGCAATGGGGTGGGTGCAGTTTCGGCATGACACATCCAGCCCATGGGCCAGCAGTTTGACACCCCTTATCTAGTTTATCTCCAATACCAAATATCACTGAAATGCATCCACTGATGTATTTATTTCCTTCTGGTGCCCTCTAGTGACCAAAATATCTTCTCATGGTTTTTTTTCTCAGATATAAACATGGAAAGTTACCCACAGAAAGGATTCTTAATTTCAAAGTCTTAACTCAAGTCCACCTGAACACATAGTCCATTCAAAACATTCTAAGCTCAACACTCCAATCACTCTTTTGCTGCATGTTCAAAAAAATTTATTTTTGTAAAATCTTAAAATTATTAATTCAAACACTTTCTTAAAGGATTTTTTAAAGAAAACTCACCCAATGAGTACAATAAAACTTGCCATTGCAAAAGTTCTCAATCTCTAAAAAGCAATAAAAAAAAATCCAAAGAAGTGAGGTTCAGCTGAACTTGAGTCCTATCAATTATTATTCCAGTCACGGACCAGCAAAGAACCTGAGGCTATATAAGCTACATTAAAGGCTATGAGCTTGGTGGAATCCTGTGACTCCCAGCTGCATGCAAGGTTACCTCAAAAACATCAGCATATGCTATCTACACATGAAAACCAACTGTTTGGAGTACATGATCTCAAGATCTCTCCTTTCTCTGGAGATATTTTCGCAAACGAGATCCAGCATCCAGCTACCTTTTTCAATCATAATAACTCCTGCTCTCCACTGGATATCAGTTTGCTATGTCCTCACTGGAAGGCTAGTATTTTAACAAATAAATATTCCCTACCTCCTCATCTTTTAAATTAAACCTGTATTTATATTTATATGTATATATAAACCTTTATATGTATGTGTATGTATAGGTGTTTGTGTGTGTGTGTGTATTTATGTGTACACACACACACGATTTTATTTTAATGTTATAAGCCACCCCGAGTCACCTTGAAGAGAGATTTTCAATAGCCGCCTCTGATATTAGTTTCTTCCAGCTCACAATTGTGGGAATGTCCATTGTTAGGTTGAATGTTTTGTTGTTCTGTTTGGACCTTATTATTCTTTTATATTGTTTTAGTATATTTTTCGTATTGTAAACCACTCAAAGTCACTATGGAATTATGGCCTTATATTGATTGATCCATAAATGTACTATCTTAATCATATTACTTTAAAAACAGTACTATTCAGTTTATGGTGTTCATTTTCTACTAACCAGGTATGAGATTACATACATTTCTAACATCTTAACTCAAAAAGTGGATAAAATCCCAACTTCCATTTATGTTCTCTTTCCCACAGCACCTATGCCCTCAATGGCCATTCTAGAAAGTTGAAAGACATTTTGGGAAAGATTCTTGAGCAAAGGTCCCCAACCTTTTGGGCACCAGGAACTGGTTCCATGGAGAGGTTTTTCCGTCGACTAGAGGATGCGTGGTTTTGTCTGTTGCCTGCATCTCACAGATGGGACTTTTGCTTGTTTGTGCAGCCCAGTTGCTGGCATGCCGCGGCCCAGTACTAGTCCACAGACGGGGGGTTGGGGACCCCTGTTCTAGACTACATTGTGTGCAAGTAAATACAGAATCCCTCCTTCCAATTTCCTTATAGAAAGTTCTTTGACAGAAACAAATAGATTCTTCCCACTCTAGTGAGATTTATAAAATGCGTAAGTATCCCTCAAGTTGTTTTTGACCCTGCACTACAAAGACATGCCCATGTAGATTTCTTTGTAGCAATACAGAAATAATTTGACGCAATCATCGTCTTCAATTCTTTTCCTAACTTCCCTATCTAGTTTATAGTCCTGGGATTTGGGGCATCGCCAAATATATATTGAAGTATAGAATTTAGAATTCTGAAGTAATTGTGCTAAAAGGTGGAGAACTATAAAGAAATTTACGTATGTGCAGACATATTCCATAATATTTGGACATAAGCCCATCAGAAAAAAGAGACAAACTTTCTTTGCAATATCATTTCATAACCGTTAGAAAATGATAAAATTGATCTCATTTTTGTATACATATACATAAATGTCTCATAGATTTATGTATGAAAAATTGTAACATTTAATATAATTGTATGGATATTTAAACTCCAGGAAACACACGACAGAAGCTGGCAAGAATAGCCAATACTCCAGAAGATAGGCTTAAGATACAGGAAGATCTGGACAGACTTGAACACTGGGCACTATCTAACAAAATGAAATTCAATGGTGAAAAAAGTAAGGTTCTACATTTAGGCAGGAAAAACCGAATGCACAGGTATAGTATAAGTGGTACCTTGCTCAACAGTAGTAACTGTGAGAGGGATCTCGGAGTCCTAGTGGACAATCACTTAAATATGAACCAGCAGTGTGCTGCAGCTGGCCAAAAAGCCAAAACAGTGCTAGGCTGCATTAACAGAGGAAGAGAATCAAGATCAAGTGAAGTATTAATACCACTTTACAATCCCTTGGTAAGGCCACACTTGGAATACTGCATCCAGTTTTGATCACCATGATGTAAAAAAGATGTTGAGACTCTAGAAAGAGTACAGAGAAGAACAACAAAAATGATTAGGGGACTGGAGGTTAAAACATATAAGGAACGGTTGCTGGAATTGGGTATGTGTAGTTTAATGAAGAGAAGAGTGAGGGGTGACATGATAGCAGTGTTCCAATATCTCAGGGGCTACCACAAAGAAGAGGGAGTCAAGCTATTCTCCAAACCACCTGAAGGCAGGACAAGAAGCAATGGATGGAAACTAATCAAGGAGAGAAGCAACTAGAACTAAGGAGAAACTTCCTGACAGTTAGAACAATTAACCAGTGGAACAACCTGCCTCCAGAGGTGGTGAATGCTCCAACACTGGAAGTTTTTAACAAGAGACTGGACAGGCATTTCTCTGAAATGGTATAGGGTTTCCTGCCTGAGCAGGGGATTGGACTAGATGACCTCAAAGGTCCCTTCCAACTTTATTATTATAAAAATCAAAATTCAAATTGCAAATGGCTTCCCACAAATCTTTGCAAATGATTCAAGAGAATCATTCCATTTCAATCACATCTGCAAGAGAAGATATTTTTGCTTATGGAAATAAGCTTTTATTATATCATAAACATTTCTTTTTAATGAACACTCAAATAAGCAAGGATGTGTAGGGTGTAATAATTCTGATTTGAGATATTAAAAATGAAAATCCTCATCTTCCCAATCCTGAATCTTTTCAACATTTTGACTCTTCTCTCCCATAAAAAATTATAAATTAAGACATGTTCAAATATGTTTAGAAGAGGGCAGACATACCGTACATCCGTATCACTTCAGAGTATCTTTCACAATATAAGCATTAGCAAAGAACTAGGTGTAATTTTCATAAATGCCACCTCAGCATTGCCTGTACCAGCGACCATTCACAGCTTTTGAGGGGGAGGGGAAATCATTTTAAACAGCCAGTGACTCTCCATGAAGAACCAGAAATTATGAGTCAACCAAATGCAAAATAATGATGGGGTAATGATACAGGAAGAGCAAATGTCATTAGATTGTTGCTCTTCTTCTTGAAAAGTTAAAAGTTAAAACTTTTATAAAGGTACGAGATTTATTGACTGGTTCATAAAAGGAGCCAATTATGATCAGCAAACGTAAAATATAAATCATTTCTATATCTGCAGAAACATTAAACATTTTTCTGAATCATGTATTATGGTGGAAATATTTTGTGACTGACAAAATTGGTAATATTAAATCCATAGCTAGCAAATGCAGCAATACTGCCTACAGATATTTTACTTGATACAACCAAAAACAGCACTATGTAACACTAGTATGACACAAAGAAATGTCACATAATTAGTGAAATATAACAGTTTACAGTTTAATATCACAGATGACTTTTATGTGAAACTGTCAGATCAGCAAGAGTTATCAAATTGAAGAATATGTTCTAGGCATCATCAGATAAGATTTCAAGATAACTGGAATTATGCTTTGCTACATTTGTTTTTTAAACAATTCTACAGGTCAGAGAAAAAATAAACAGCTCTTTACAGCTCTTCCAGGCAGAAACAATCATGCTGGTATTCTAAAGTGCAGTTATTTCTTTAGTAATCTACATCTACAGCAGACTGAACTAATCAGGAATATATAAAACCTGATCTATATTAAGCCTTAAACATTGTTGAAATTACATAAAAAGGGAAAAGATATTGAGAAACAACTTCAAAAATGAAAATATACTCAAAGACAAAACTGCAATAATTTTAATTTTCTTTAGAATACCATGAACCAAAAAAATACAAACATCTCCTTTCACAAATATTTACTAGTAGTTCACCCAACAGATTTATAAGACTTATATGGCTGTCCTATCTCATACAGTTTTTAACTCATAGTTAAAAACCAAGGTACTCTTCTCCCTAGGTGCCAGACCAAACATTCTCACAGCTCAACCCCCATCCTAGCCATGCTTAGACAGAAGGAAGAACGAAAACTTCACCGCCTTTAGAAGGTTAAAAGGATAGAGGTCCCTCTGATGTCAGGTGGGTGGCTGTTCCAAAAGGCTGGGGCAATCACAGAGAAGGCACACCTCGGAGGTCCCATGCAATAATTCAAACAATAAATGACTAAAGCATAAATTCTCAATTGCCAAACATGTCACTGGTCTCTATCTGGTGATGTCTGAAATCTTAACATTAATTCCAACACTTTAAAAAGGGGGAAAGTTATGAAAGAAAAAAAACACAGCTTTCCATGCCCAGATCAAATTCAAAATGACATTAAAGAAATGGAGAGTTGCCAAATCAGCAAAATCATAAATATGCTTTCAGATATGACAACAATTCACTTCTAAATCTGTGGACAACCACAAAAAATATTGAAAACTGGATGAAAACATATCCAGTTCATTCACATGCTACTCTGACTTTTTATTGCTACATGCAGAAATATACACACCCTTGTGAGACAACACCCAGTCCAAGAACATCAAAAGCATAGCAAGGCCTCTAAGATAGACTTCAACAATATTTTTGCACGTGAACCACTTTTAGAGCAAGGACTTACTTGGTAAGTCAACTGTTCTCATTCTTATGCCACTAAGTAGCAGAATACAGATTTTGCAAAATGTATTCCCCCTGTCCTTAGATTTTTGTACACAATTCTTATGTATCTGCTGAAAAAAAGTCAAGATATATAATTAATAACCCACTTATGGTACTAACGTTTGCCAAGGCGGCACAGGTTTTTTTGTGAAATGACTAAAGACTTTCAAGACTTATTTCAATGAATATTACAAAAAATGAAATTTCATAAACTCTGTGAGCATGTGTGTTTTGAATGATTCAAAATTCTTGGCATTCCTAACTTACAATAATCCTCGGAAAACTGCCCATATAAACTTAACAGCAATAGACAGTCTGTACAAAATGAATCTGTCCATTAAGGCCAGGCCTGTGTGTGTGAGATCTGAAATTTCCCAACAGATATAGAGGCTCAGGTTAAAGGAAACAGAATCAAAACTATCCAAGCTTCCAGTATCATCTTAAAGCTTCAGGAGGGCTAACAAACAAACAGTTGCTTATATGTCCTGTAATGCAAACGTGGTTGCACAGAACTGCTACTATTTCCAATGACTTAACTGCCCCCTCAGTTTAAAAAATGAAGACTACAATCAGCATGAGTTATATTATACCCTATTCACCTTCTCTTTCATAAAAAGACAGCAGAAAATTTGAAACAGCTGGCTTTCTCAGAGTGTGGAAATCAGACTTGAACATTTCCACCTCTCTAGTCAGCACAAAAGAAATTAACTGATACATTACCAAAACACTTCATGCACAGAAAAACTATAGGACTCTGCAAGTTTTAGTAATCCCAGCTAATGTGGCCTATGATGAGAATTGCTGGAAGCTATAATTCCAAATACCTGGGGTATACAAATTCTACTACATTTCTGCCTCAATGTCTTTGCATACCGCACAAAGATTTGCTTCTGTAGAGCCAATCATCTCCTTACTCTACCTAAAGAGTAAGATTCAGGAACAGAAACTACACATTCTTGCCTGCTGTTTTGCTTCTTGATCACACAGTGGTGAGGGATTGGAACTAATGTGGTATTATTCTTTGCTTTTTCAACTGATCTAAATACCAAATTAAACTGGTCAATATAGTGTCCAATTCTTACTCACTCTTCTGTGTCTCTAGCTTTGGAGAGCCCGAGAAGGGGAAAGCATTGCCAATTACCTTGTACACACAGCTGCCAGACAACTCCTAGCTTATTTCTCAATATTGGAAGGAGGTGGCAGAGACTGTCACAAAAGCAGCAGGCAAATGCACATCCACCCATCTTAAAACTTCAAAGTTATCTGGAAGCCGGAGTACTTATCATATTCATCAGATAGCAGTGTCATATGGGCTGTAAATTTGCTGGCAAATACAACTAGGCCCAAGGATTCCAACATACCTTCATCTTACAAGAGAAACTGCCTTCGCCTTGCAACCCTCATTCTCTGCTTCTGGCAATGCAGAAGAAAGTACTTGCAGACTCATGAGGCTCAATTCCTACTCATATTCTGGCTGGAGGGAGAACGCAGGTGATCAAGTTAGTGAAGGAAAGGGCAGTTCCTTGTGCAAGTAATCACTTACGCTCACTTGCATGTCAAACGCTGACCTTATCACAACGGTGAAGACAGCCAACAACTAACTCCCTTACGAATTCTGGACAATCTGCCGTGCCTGAATCCAATCCTTTCCTGCCTATCTGCCACTTCCCTTTGCCACATCTCCAAGGGGAGGGGGAAGCCTGAAGAGTATTCCCCTAATGCAGCGTTTCCCAACCTCAGGAACTTGAAGATGCGTGGACTTCAACTCCCAGAATACCCCAGCCAGCTATGCTGGCTGGGGAATTCTGGGAGTTGAAGTCCACGCATCTTCAAGTTCCTAAGGTTGGGAAACGCTGCCCTAATGGATGCTTCCAAGCCTCTGCTCTGCTCTGGAACCAACCGTGGAAAGGAGCCACGGGACTAATGCAGCGTTTCCCAACCTTAGGAACTTGAAGATGCATGGACTTCAACTCCCAGAATTCCCCAGCCAGCTGGCTGGGGTATTCTGGGAGTTGAAGTCCACGCATCTTCAAGTTCCTAAGGTTGGAAAACGCTGCCCTAATGGATGCTTCCAAGCCTCTGCTCTGCTCTGGAACCAACCGTGGAAAGGAGCCACGGGACTAAGTGGCCCGACGGCTGCTTCCAACTTCCAGATTAGGGAAAGCTGCCAGGGGCCCAGTCTAAAGTAAATCGAAGGAGAAAAGACAAGAGTGCAAACGAAGTCCCGATTCGCGCTCCCCCCTCCCGTTCTCCTCACTTCCCAGCCTTTTAAACCGAAGCCAGCGTAGCTTTACTTTCCCCTCCTCCGCCTCTCCTGGCAGAACCGGGCAGCAAAGTTAGCGCAAGAGTTTCGCGGCTGAGTCGGGAGGAGGAGGAGGAGGAGGAGGAGGGGAAGAAGATCCGGCTCGTGCGCGCCTATGACACGTAGTCCGATCCGTTTCCCCGCCCCCCCCTCCCTCCCTCCCTCCCCGTTTCTCCTCTTCCAAGAGAGCGGCCAGACGCGAAGCGTGCGCCCGGCTCGGGATTCGTTTCGGACTACTAAGGAAATACGAACGAGAGGGAGCAGCTGGACTAGGACGCAGGTGGTGCCAGGACCTCCTCTCTCTAACCCTCCACGTCGGCAATCCCGCCCGACCCCTTTCCCCTCTTTCTACGGCAGCGTTTCCCAACCTTTAGGAACTTGAAGAGGCGTGGACTTCAACTCCCAGAATTCCCCAGCCAGCGAAACTCTTGCGAAACTCCAGCGAACCTCTTGCGAAACTCCAGCCAGTCCACGCGAAACTCCAGCGAAACTCCAGCCAGTCCACGCATCTTCAAGTTCCTAAAGGTTGAGAAACGCTGTTCTACGGCACCCAGCAGGCTCTGCCTTTTTTTTTCCCCCCAGCCGAAGCCCCCGACCCCCGGTTGCCTTCCCTTCCCCGCCCCCCTTAAGCGATCTGGCCCCCTTGTCTTCGGCCCAGCCGATCGCCCCCCCCCCTACGTGGCACTCACTCCGGCCCGTGCCTGCTAAGCTCGCTCGGCTCGAGAAGCCCCGAAGCGCTCCCGGGGAAAGCGGCGAGGCACCTTCTCGGCTGCTATTATGAGACCGAAATTGCCAATCCCGAGCTCACACGTCAGAAAAAGCCGAGCCCCTTCCCTTTCCTTTCCTGGGAAGGCCCGGCCCAGCGGAGAGCGACCGCAAAGCTCCGGTGGGGAGGGTGGGAAGCGGTGCCTCGGAACGCTACGCCGGCTATCCGACCCCGTCCGCTAGGCTGCTTTCCCCGGCTGCCCCGAAGAGCGCGAGTGGCGATGACACGGAAGCAGGCGGATCGCTCCATGTTGTAATACGCGGAGGACGCCGACCATCTTTAGTAGGGGGTCTTCAAACTTGGCCCTTTTATGACTTGTGGACTTCAACTCCCAGAATTCCTCAGCCAGCTATGCTGGCTGAGGAATTCTGGGAGTTGAAGTCCACAAGTCATAAAAGGGCCAAGTTTATTAATTCCATTTATATCCCACCCTTCTCCAAAGACTCAGGGCGGCTTACAAGCTTAGCAGTAGCCTTCATTCGATGTATATGCCTGCTTATTAGGGCTTTCACACACACACACACACCCAGCGGCATTATTACAAAGTCAGCTCAATTGCCCCCAACAATCTGGGTCCTCATTTTACCTCCCTGGGAAGGATGGAAGGCTGAGTCAACCTTGAGCCTGGTGGGATGCGAACCTGCACTAATTGCAGGCAGCTGGTGTTACTTAAGGAGGCATTAGCCCACTGCTCCACCAAGTTTGAAGACCCCTGATCTTTAGGAAGAACCCGCTTTTGATAACAGATTACTCGATTTAGTCTGTTTACGTCGGAAGTAAACCGTAGAAACGGGTTACCCGAGATTCGCAAGACCGACTTATTGGCAAATGCGAAGAATCGAACCTGCGACCTTTACTTGTAAAGTCAACTGGCTGGGTTCGCGTGTCCTCGGTTAACCAGATGACAATTTAGCGAATTAATTTGGCTGGGTTCACAGAATGCATTGTACCACAGATTAGTCCGTTACGTTTTAGCTTAATGTATCGTGTGAAGAGATCATTAGGGAATAGTTCCGTAGGACTTGGGAGATAATTTCAGGTAAATATTTTTGGAGGATATGTGGGTTCATTACTGGCCCCTTGGAAATAACTTGTCGACACATTTAACCACTGTCTGTGAAACATCTGAGGCTGTTTCGTAGGTAGTTTGTAAGCAAAGGTAGAGAAAATTAAAAGTAGCAGCGGTGGGGATAAATGGCACAGCTGTAAGCCGCATTGCTGGAATAATGGAGTAGATTTTAAGCACATTCTAATTTTTAAGTACATTTTTTCTTTTGTTGGCAACTAATGGCATTACAGTATTATTTATTCAATTTACCAGGCCTTCTAATAAATACTCAAAGATTGTAAAAAAAATAATATTAAATCCATCCCCCTACAAAACAATAGTCAAGCACAATAATAATGGCATGTTGCAGGGAATACAGTTCAATCAGCAATCATTTAAAAATGATCTTCAACATGGCCCTGTTCAAATCTGCTGGCTACAGCTCAATAAGATTCCAGAGGGAACTGCTTTTGACAACCACATTCTATAAACTGAAGATTTTCATACTTCTGTAGTTCACAGCTTGAAAGGTTGGCAAGATTCACTTCACACAACTGCCTTCATTCTGGTTTTAATAACCAAAATGCTAAGAATCATATTAGCATCTTCAGTTCTCTGCACTATACAATCATTCTTGAACCCATTTTTGAATGTTTGCTGGTACTCATCTAAATCTTCATTAATAGTTTATATGCCCCACTAAATCATGATATGGTTTATTTATGGCTAGCTTATGATTTATGTAACCATATTCTTGTCATTTATAAACTATGGATTAGTATATTATCTAAATCAGGTATTGTAGTTTAATAACATGTTAAGCAAACTATGGCTTAATATCTGTGAATCCTGACAGGCTGCATCTGGACTGCTTAAAGTTTCATAATCTAAGATGCCACCAAGAATATAATAAAACGTTATTTCCTAACTTCCTATCGTGTATTCACTAGGTACAAGCATTTTGGTTCGTATTATATCAGAATCTCTAATCCCAAACAGAGTATAAAAATGAAATTTGTGGGGGGTTTTTGTGCCCCAAGTCAGTGTGTGTTATATAGGCTGAAAGAAAAACTAAAAGAAGCAGGCCTGGACCTAAACATGTTCTCCGTTACATAAAACATGAACTCTGGGGCAAGTATCAAAATGAGACTACTGTAATTCCTTGCAAACGTTTACAATAAACGTGTAAAATATTCTACAAGGAAAATCATACAATTCATTACCCTATATTAGCAAGTTATAGATCAAATCCATCTGTAATGGATAAATACATCAGATGAAATGCTTCTCTGCTTGTATGAAAGACACTTCTGAAATGTAAGCAAACCTTTTATATTCGAAGTAAATGACTAAAGAGGACGTGTGAAACTGAATAGGCCACCAACTTCATGCCTAAATACTTAATAGTTTCTATTCCTAAAATAAAAATATCCGCCTGCATGAATAAAACTTTTTCAGTAAAAATCACTTTTCACTGGAAAGTCATTACTTGTACTTTCTCTATATACATCATTAGATATAACTGGTAGGATAAAATGGAATATGTATAGGAGAGGCAAGAAGTTTCTCCATGCTTTCTCTCCTGTATAGGAGATAAAACCAGATGAAATAGTCATGTTCAAAAGAGGAATGAATGGTAACACTTTCTGGCACTGGATGTTTGCGCTGAACAGATCTATCAAGGCATTCCAAAGCCATTAAATTGTACATCAAACCTATTCCAAGGTGCATATAAAGTAAAAGTAAAATTTCCAAATAAGAGAATTTAGGATTTGTTTTAGTCATGAGAATAAACATGTTCATGTTCAAATGATTCCTTTTTACTTAGTAAGCTGTTATATAAATGGATATTTGCACTTGCAGCTTTGTTATTTTTTCCTTTCCCAGGATGAGCGATCTTTAATAATAACTATTATTCTCTATTTCATCCAAATCAGAAAAATACAATTAATCAACACAGGTCAGCAATATCAGTTCTGCTAATTTAATGGATCCAGTTTTTAATTAATTTTGTTGCTTTAATAAAAGGTTACATTTTATAATATACAAGGAAATCAAATAATTCAATGTTAAAAATTCATAATACTTTTTATAAAAAAACCACAAAAATAGGTTGGTAAATATATTGAAATCTATGTGGCTTTAAGAGTCACCAATGACTTGATAGCACATACTGTAATCAAAACTTATTACAAACAAAACAACCCCAAGAACTTTGACCCTATAGTTCAAAGTCTTCTTCTTACCTGCTTCTCAGAAAAAAGGCTAATTCATGTATTGATAGACAACATATCTACAATTCATTGCAACAGATCAGGTATAAGTTTCTCCTTCCAGACTGGTATAATTTTTGTTAACTAGCTCCCATGCTGGATACTTTGATATATTATAGACACTAAAAATATATAACAGGTAAAGCATATACTGTAACACACTGATTGTCCAAAGTCATATTAACAATCCTGTTGATGTCAACCCAAATATATATAATAAGACAAGAACCAACCATATGAGTTAATGTTCCAATTACTGGAAAGCAGTCCATGTTTGTTAACTCTGCACTTTTTCAGATAAAGGATGTAAAGGAGTAATGATTGCAGCAGTTTCAGTGTGATTTTGTTCTAAAATATAAAGCACACTTTCCCTCTTTGTGAAATGCTATGTTTAATAGATATTTCTTATTATTGCCTATGAGACCACAATATATAAAATAATTCAAAATAGAACAACAATATCAGTGAACTAATAATATAGATAATCCTTAACTTACAAATTTTCATTTAGTGACTGTTTGAAGTTACAACAGCACTGGAAAAAATGACTTAATGTTTTTCACACTTACAACCACTGCAGCATCTCCATAGTCACGTGATAAAAATTTAGATGCTTGGCAACTGGTTTATATTTATGACAGTTCAGTGTCCTGGGGTCATGTGATCATCTTTTACTACCTTATGACAAGCAAAGTCAACGGAGAAGCCAGATTCTTTTACCAACGTAACAACTGCAGTGATTCGCTTAACAATGGTGGCAAAAAAGTTGTAAAATGAGAGAAAACTCACCTAACAACTGTCTTGCTTAGCAACATGAATTTTGGGCTAAATTGTGGTTGTAAGGACTACCTGTACTAGTATGAGAGCAGACACAATATATGATGTCATAATCCAAAGGCTCAATAGAAGATTGAATGCTTTAACCAATTTTTGAAAAATAAAGAGAAAAGAAATTAACATGGCCCCGGGGCCCAGGTCTTCCATAAGGCAACTCTGTTTTCTTTCTCAGATAGCACTTTGGAAAGTTTAAATGTAATTCTATTAGAAGGCTTGAATGGATGGACAGGAAATAAGAAAGTATTTTAAAAATTACTGGCTCAGTAAGAGGCCCAAGGACGAATTAAGACTTTCTGGTCAGCATCTGTTTAAAAATGGTCTGATTTGAATGTGTGGATTAAACATGTCTATTCCCGTGCATAGCAAAAAATGAATCTGAAAGCAGGACTCATTATTTATGATGAAAAATTGAGAGAATTAATAAAGATATTTGAGTAACCACAGATTCTGAATGTGGTTCACAGTATTATTTAGTGTTATCAAGAATGAATCTTGACAAAAAATGGATATAGAAGAAATGTAAAAATAATTAATAGAATGAGTAAAGGAAGCACAAAGATAAGTTTGGTAAGAAAGAATATTAAAATAAGCATTAATCACCCACATAATATATGGAAAATGGATGAAAGGAACAGTAATATGAAAGTTGCTTGGAACAGAACAAAGATAATTTATATTACAAAGTGTCACAAAATTATACCAAGTTATACCAATAATGAAAAAGAAGTGTCAAGGAATTATGAAGTAAATAAATTAGAAAATAATTACTGAAAAAGTGCAATATGGCTTTGTATCTTGCAGAAGGCGTGCAAGACAGAACTTTTGTTTTTCACCAAGTAATTCAGAAAAGTATGAATGTGGGAAAGAACGTTTCACATTGTTAACTTTAGACATGTATGATAAAGTGAATAGGCTTGAACTAGGAAATGTTTCATGTGACATGGAGGAGAATATTGGTTGTTGAATGTGATTAAGGGCAATGCTGTATATAATAGAAAAGCATGTAACTAGTGGAGTGTATAAGGAATTACAGTATTTCTTTTTGAACTGGAATGTATGATGGCCCTTTGACTGTTTAACAGATTATGAATAAATGTAAATGGAATTTTTATGGTGAAGTTAGAGGTGCATCAGTTAGGGACATTGCATGCAAATGACATCAAGCTGTTGGATGAGAATCTGAATGCTGCAATCAGGAGTATATATCTGAAAACAAGAGAAAGTATAGAGAAAGTGAACAGGTTCAAATGATATAATAAGTAGCAAAAAATAGAGAAAACACCATTTACCTTAATAAAATGTTTATTGAAAGTGGGGGAGGGGTTATGTAGACAAATTTTAAGTAATGCAATTGTTGGCAGACAACAAGTTATATTTTTATATCCCTATGAAATGCTATTGACTAAATAAAAAAAATTAAGCACAGTTAAAAAGCAACTGTGAGATTCCTTTGACAGTCATGATATTGGCATGGCTCCACTTTTTCTTTCTTTTTAATAATAAAAATAGAGGGCGATACCTGAATATTGAATGGACAGAAAAATAAATAACTAGAACAAAAAAAGTGGTTTTATAATTCAGGGACAATGATCACAAAACAAATGTAGAGTGAATGGGCAAAGAAAGAAGACAACGTTGGGATTAAAAATCCTCAAAAAAAAAGTATTTTAAAAACCAAAATTTAATTGATCTGATTACATGCCATCAAGTTGCTACCTATTAGTAACCATATAATTTAGAATTCAGGGGTGTCAAACTGCCGGCCCGCGGGCCACACGCATCACGAGGAAATTGCGCCCACTCCATTGTGGGCAATGGGGAAAAAGTTCCAATACGTTGTGCAACATTACATGACGTCGCAAGTTTGACATGTCTGATTTAGATATTCTCCATGATGATCTGTCTTCAGCTCTTCCAATAATGTAGTCATCTCTACTTAACTGAGTCTATCCACCTTGCTGCTGGTTGTCGTCTTCTCTTTCCTTCCATCTTTCTGTCTTAGAGCCTTATCCAGAGAGCTAGGCCTTCACATAATGTGTCCGAAGGAGAATAATATGTCTAAGTGACCTAAATTCAGAGGTATATTTTTCTTTAGTTAGAGCTCCCTATTTGATCATGTACTGTTTGGACTGTGGTTTCCTGACCTGTGCATAGATTTTGTACCAGGACAATCAGATGCTCTGGAATTCCCATTTTCCTAAGCACATTTTGAACACCCTTTTCTAATAAATGAAGTACGCATTGACTTTTTATTGTTTGCTTACCTCAATCATTTAGCAAGCATCACCAATAATATGTCATGTTCCCTGGCCTTTTCTGAATCCAGTTTGAATATCCAGCTTTTCGCTTTGTATGAAGAGCTCTAATCTGCATTGGATAACTCTATGCATAATTGTGCTAACATGTCAAATTAAGAATGCTGTATAGTATAATAGTCTGCATGCTCTGTCATTTTTTTTAATTTTTTTTGATACTGATGTTTCTACTAACCTCTCCCAATCTGTCGTTTTCCAGATTTGCTGGCATACTTTGGTTAGAACCTTTACAGGTTCTTCTTCCATTGCATTTTCTTTACATATTTGATAATTCCTGTAGCCTTCTGATTTTGAAATAACCAGACTGCAAATCTAACTTCACTTTTAGAATTACAGTTTCTTGTATACATGTCTTAATATTGACTTTTCTACTGTACAGAATTTCAGTATACTTTCATCTGTGATCTTTGAATCAATTATCTGTCCATTGGCAACCTTCACCACACCAATTGAAAGTTGGAATCGTCTTCTGAATATTAAGATCTCATTTGGCTACTTCTATCCTTAAATATGTTGTTGTAATATTCCTTCTTGTTTTTTAAGTTTACTAATAGTTTCTGTTCTAAGATCTTTGGTATTCTTGGCTTTGGTTTCTCTTCTCTTCTTGACAGTTTCTGCCATTTGTTCCATATTCATTTTTTTTCTTAGCCATGTCTGCTGTTATAACTGAGCTTTAAGTAATTCTCCTTGTTATTTTAGTTTCCTATGTCATATAGTCTTAACTACATTTTTCTCCTCAATATTTCTAACATTGCTATTCCAGTTTCCACCCACAAGTGGCACATCTTGTTTGCTTGAACTTGAGGATAAAGCTAACCAACTTTATCAACATTGCTCCTTGTTTTTTTCTTGTTTGTGTGCTAAATGATAAACATTATAATCTTCTGACCAAAAGCATCCATTGCAGCCCATTTCAATTCACTGATGCTGGAGTGAAAGATGAAATTACTTTCACTGTGTTGATCATTCTCATATTCAGCTTCTTACATTCCACATTCCCAATTATGCTTTTGCAGCTTTGAATTTTCTTTTCTTTTCTTTATTATTTATTGTATTATATTTATATACCGCCCTTTCCCGAAGGACTCAGGGCGGTTTACAGGGTGGTTAAAACAAAAAATACAAAAGTTAAAAACAGATTAAAAAAAATTATATCTGTCCCTGAACAAATAAAACCCGTTAAAATTAAAATTCTCAGCCTGGGCCAGAGAGCTCGAAGAGTCAGGTCTTCAGGTCCCGGCGGAACGAACGGAGGTCGGTGGCGGTCCTAAGCTCCACTGGCAGCTGGTTCCAAAGGGCAGGCGCACCCACTGAGAAGGCCCTATCCCTAGGTGTTGTCCGCCGGCAGTCTCTTACCGGCGGTACCCTGAGAAGACCCTCCCTGTGGGAGCGCACAGGACGAAGGGAGCTTGATGCCGGCAGCAGATGTTCCCTCAGATAACCCGGACCCAAGCCATTTAGGGCTTTATAGGTCATCACCAGCACCTTGAATCTCACCCGGAGGGCAACCGGGAGCCAATGCAGCTCGTGGAGTAAAGGTGTTACATGGGAGTATCGGGAAACCCCCATCACAACTCGCGCGGCCGCATTCTGCACCAGCTGAAGCCTCCGAGTGGTCCTCAAGGGCAGCCCCATGTAGAGAGCGTTGCAGTAGTCTAAACGGGAGGTCACGAGCGCATGAGTGACTGTGCGTAGGGCATCTCGGTCCAGATAGGGTCGCAACTGGCGCACCAGGCAAACCTGGGCAAAAGCCTCCCTGGTCACGGCTCCTATATGGTCTTCAAAATTGAGTCGTGAATCCAGGAGGACGCCCAAGTTGTGAGCCCTATCAACGGGGGGTAACACCTCACCCCCCATCGTTAGAGGTGGAATAGTCTGGTTAGCCCGAGATGCCGATATGCACAGCCACTCAGTCTTGGCAGGATTGAGACGAAGCCTGTTTCTCCCCATCCAGACCTGGACCGCCTCCAGGCAACGGGACATCACGGCGAGGGCATCGCTGGGTTGGTTTGGGGTGGAAAGAAAAAGTTGGGTATCATCAGTGTACTGATGATACCCCACCCCAAAACCACGAATGATCTCACCCAGCGGCTTCATATAGATGTTGAACAGGAGGGGCGAGAGAACCGACCCCTGAGGAACTCCACAAACGAGAGGCCTCGGGCGGATCTCTGCCCTCCCGTCAACACCGACTGCGAACGGCCGAGGAGATAGGAGAACCACCGTAAAACGGTGCCTCCCACTCCCAACCCCCTGAGATGCCGCAGTAGGATACCATGGTCGATGGTATCAAAAGCCGCTGAGAGACATCTCTGGAAGCTTTATGAAACTCTGTATCATAATTACCACTGGTATATTAAAAGCTCCTTAGTTCATCCTACTAGCATATTCAATGCCATCAGATCTGAGGGGCCCATCATCCAGTTCTACATTGTCAATCATTTTATATTGCGTATCCATGTTTGTGTGTCTGTGTGTATAACGTCTAGAAGAGGTTTACCAGTGATTTCTCCTATGCAACATGAAATGATGCCTTTGCCAATATCACTAGAGTGATTATCCACCTCCAGCATTTTCCTGTATCACTCCTGCCCAATATAGAAGCTTGCTTGCTTTAGCTGGACAGCTGGGATTACCTTCATTACCTTGGGTGACCCTGCTGGCAGTATGAACTCTTAACATACACTCCCAGCTTGCTTCACATCTTCTCAAGATCAGAGTCACTGCCACAATAAGACAGCAAAGAAGGACTATAGCCTTCTCAAAAAAAAGTTACTACTATCCCAAGGTCTGTTCAATATAATTGTTTTTAGTGTAAATGGTTTAGAATTTTTTTGTGTCTTCAAGTCAGTGTTGGCTCCTGGTAATTGCTTGGACAAGTACCTGCAAGGTTGTTTTTTTCAAGAAGTGGCTTGCCATTGCCTCCTTCCTAGACTGAGAATGACTGAAAGGTCACCCATGTGGCTTTGGCCTAAGGCAGGATCAGAACTCATGACCTCCTGGTTTCTAACTTAACAGCTCAAATCACCATATTAAACTGGATCATATGGTTTGGAATTAGGAAATTCCAAATAATTGCTTCATATGTGAAACTGGCTGCTTGGGCCATTTTTGGGCCATTGATTTGTGCTTAGATTGTAAGCCGCCCTGAGTCTTCAGAGAAGGGTGGGATATAAATGGGATTAAAATAAAAAAATAAAAATAAAAATTTTAGAAGCTGGCTCTAGTTTAAGCTTGAAACCTTGTCAAAATAGTAAAAACAGCTAATTTTGAATAGAAAACTGTTTCAAATGTGAAACTGTGATTAAAATATTTTCTCACTAGTATTACTTATTACTTTTAATAATTTGCATATCTAAGTTGCTGGTTATCTACGTATATAGCCCTACATACAGCCAAGTTATCTGAGAAAGTTGTTTCTCATCCACCCCGTAAGATCTGACAGAATGGAGCTTTACATTCTATCTACTAAGAAATGCCATCTGATGGAACATAGGAAGTGTACTTTCTCTGTCATGGAATCTCCTCAAGATTCAAACTGCACCAACTCCATAAGCTTTTAAACAATCGTGGAAAATCTGTTTGCTTTCCCCAAGATTGGGGTGTGCTTATCTGGCATTCAATGTCTGTTTTGGTAAGGAAATGTCTGTTCTCCCCATTTAACTTTTTTGAATCAGTGCACCATCCTGCATTGGGTGGCCTTATAAATCTATATTATAAATAACATGTATTGTTTTGAACTGTAATCCTGAGTTTACAACCATTCAGTGACCAAGTTACAATGGCACTGAAAAAGTGGCTTATAACCAGTCCTCACACTTACAGCATACACAGCATCTCCACAGTAACATGATGAAAATTTTAACACTTGGCAACTGGTACATACCAGTATTTAGGATGGTTGCAGCATCCTGGGGTCATATGAGCCCATTTGCAACCTACCCAGCTGCTTCCAACAAGTAAAGACAACGAGGGAAAACAGATTCAGTTAATGGCACAATTCACTTAAGAATTAAGAGATTTGCTTAATAACTGGTGCAAAAAAAGGATGTAAAATTGGATATGACTCACTTAACTGTCTTGCTTAGCAACGGACATTCTGGTCCAATTGTGATAAGTTGAGGACTGCTTGTACTGAATATTCAATAAATATAGCAATAAATGTACAACATATATCAGGAAGCAATAATTGGCTCATGCTGGTGGGAGCGCTAGAACACTAAAATTTGTCATTAATTTCAACAGTACAATATTAACATCTTTTAATACCACAGATGTACGCATATTTTGAAATCAGTACAAACAAGTGCTAATTTCTCTGCTTTAGAAGTGTCCGACGATAGATCAGTTAAAGAAAAATCATGTATCCATACCAGCCGGCCAATTAGTTATTTTCAAAACCGGTATTTTGTTAGGTGATATGCTGCAGTGAAAAAAGCTAAAGTGCAGCCTTCTTTTATGTCGACTGTAAAGATATCCAGGCGTTTCTTCCTTTACCTCTGAGCATATGTAACAAAGTTACAAGGTCGATTTGCTTCTATTCGGCTGCTAAAGGCAAGGCCAAAATTCTTCGTCAAGTTCACACTTTTCGGTGAATTACATTGAAAGGCAAAATTGGTACGATTCGTATTTTTCGAGAAATGCCTCTAATAATACATTTGCCTAAACCAGGGGTAGGCAACCTCGGCTCTTTTATGACTCATGGACTTCAACTCCCAGAATTCCTGAGCCAGCATAGCTGGCTCAGGAATTCTGGGAGTTGAAGTCCATAAGTCATAAAAGAGCCGAGGTTGCCGACCCCTGGCCTAAACCTTTCTAGTGTGCAGAATGAGAATACCGCGAGACGTATCACGTGTCCCTCAGAAACCAATTGAAATGAAAGACACCATAGACTTACAATTGAGGACTACCGAAGAGTTCCCGCACTTGAAGGCCTATTCAGTAATTCGACCTCATACCGATGTTTTATAAAAGCGATGCCCCACATCACAATTCTTCCATCAGCCTCTTACTAATTTATTTTTCTTTGCTTACGCTCAGAATGTGAAAAGCGTACAAGCCTACCTCGCGTGGACTCGGAACGCTCCTAAGCCGAATAGGAAGAACTTGCCGCCATCTTGGTGAAGGAAAGAAGCTATCCGTCACCCGCTAATATCCGAGGAGGAAGCTCCTCCTCCATCGTTGCCCTTTTTTTTTTTTAAAAAAAAAAAAATCACTATAGCAACCGGAAGAGGAAACGTGTTGGCAGGAGGGCAGCGCACGCGCTTTTGTTACCAGCCGCCTTGACGTTTTTTGTCTCGCGCGCGAAGCCGTGAAGGCTTTTCAAGGGGGGGGGCGGGGCGGGGGCGGAGAAATGATTTTTGCCTCGTGAGCAGAGTGGAGACGCGTTTGGGAAGAGAGGCAAGCGTGCGCATGCGTTGCGTGAGCCTGTGAGGCGGTTGGGCGGGTTCGGAGATTGAGGCGGCGGCGGCGGCGGCGGCGGAGACTCAGGAGCGACTTTGGGGCGGCTCTCAGGTGCGGCACCTCCTGCTGTGCGGTTTCTCTTGAACTGGGTCACTTGCCGGGATGTAGGGTGTTGATGGTGGCTGCAGTTTTGTTTTGTTTTTTTTACTCTGAGAGAAACGGGGAGCGGAGACCGTTCCTGCTTTTTCTTAAGCAGACGCCTTATTTCGGCGGGATGAGCTGCCCGTCCCGCTCCCTAGTTCGCGTTCCCTCCCCCCAACCTTCCCATTTCTCTAAAGCCGCCGCTCTTGTCCTACCCGGGTGGGCAATAAAGAAAAGAGAGGTGGAGGGAAGGGAGGCCGTGGTGTAACGGGCGTTATTTCGTTTACCAAATTCAAGAGGTTAGGGCAGGGGTCGGCAACCTCGGCTCTTTTATGACTCGTGGACTTCAACTCCCAGAATTCCTGAGCCAGCATAGCTGGCTCAGGAATTCTGGGAGTTGAAGTCCACGAGTCATAAAAGAGCCGAGGTTGCCTACCCCTGGGTTAAGGGAGTAGCAGTGCATTCCGGAGTTTTCAGGGGACGATTAGGAAACGGATCCCGCCTCTCAAGAAGTATAGTAAGGAAAAGTCGCGGGGGAACGACTTGAACGTACTCTCCTCTGGTCCATCCCAGACTCCGACAAAGTGAGGCTGGGTGTTGAAAGAAAAAAGATACTTCTCGGGTGCGTGGCTGGAGGACCCTCCCACCCTGTCTTGGGAAATGTTAAAGGATTCCGAGGAATCGGATTTTTGATCTATTGTTCTCATTTTCCCCCCCCGCCCCCCCCCCCCCGCCACAGCGATGATAGGTTGGATTCCATACATCTAAAAGTCACCAGAAGAGATTCAAAAGAATCCGGAAGAAAAGGCAAAAGAGCCAAAGACTTTCAAATACGTGGGGTGGAGAGGAAGCTCTATAAATGACATTCTTGGCTTCATGTTCGGGAGTTTACCTTTTGGAGAAGGAAAGATACCGGTTCCCTTTCCGTACTTTGGAGATGTTGATTGCCTAGGATCTAGGTCATTCCTAAAGGGAGAAATCTTGATTATATTTATTTTACAACTTAGGGCATCTTTCTTTTCCACCATTTGAAAACATCGATGCTATTCTTACAGATCACCCAAAATTAATTTCCAACAATTATAACACTGTGTCAGGATTTTCTCTGTTCCATATTTATTACTTTTGTGCTGGGTATCCTGGCACTTAAGAAAAATTCTCTGTAGCAGAGTATAGTTTCTATATCTGGCACTGGACTATGTTGTTTCCCGCATTTCAGATTTTTTTTAAGGAAGAAAATCACCTCTCAAAGGCTTCCTTTGTCCATTCTGTTGTATAGGAACCCTTTGTCAGATGATTTCTTTCTCTGGCTCCCTCTTTGTAAAGAAATCTAGAATGACTGATTGTATTCAAACTGATTTTCACAAAGGTTCATATCTTAATTTTACTTCCTCAATTTTTTATTAAATACTTTTCTTTTGGACAATTAGTAATGGTAGATTTGGCATTTAAGGATATATACTGAAAATCTGTCTCTTTAATTATTAGCATCCTTTATTCTCTATGTTTTTCAGTTTAAAGAACTGATGTAATGTTACTCATTTTTTAAATACATACATATATAATAAAATCTAATATTTACTATAACATTTGAGTTCTAATTCTAGGATCTGCATCTCCTATGCCTTTTGTAGTCCTGTTTTTGTTCTCTTTAAATTCCTTGAAATTAACCTTTTCTGTATAAATGCATTAAAGGTAAAGGTTCCCCCGCACATTCGTGCTAGTCGTTTCCGACTCTAGGGGCCGGTGCTCATCTCCGTTTGAAAGCCAAAGAGCCAGCACTTGTCCGAGGACGTCTCCGTGGTCATGTAGCTGGCATGACTAGACGCCAAAGACGCATGGAACGCTGTTACCTTCCCACCGTAGTGGTCCCTATTTTTCTTCTTGCATTTTTTACGTGCTTTCGAACTGCTAGGTTGGCAGAAGCTGGGACGAGTAATAGGCGCTCACTCTGCTACGCGGCACTCGGGATTCGACCCGCCAAACTGCCGACCTTCTGATCAACAAGCTCAGCGTCCTAACCCACTGAGCCACCGCGTCCCTCATAAATGCATTATGCATGATATATTGTTTACCCTGTTTTTTTCTAGCAATTTTTGTGTTTTTCTCATCCAGAGCCTTCATCATCACACCCAACATCATTTTTAATATTTCCCATCAATTCCATATGTTTCTGTAACAGTTTGCAACATATAGTAATTCTGCTTCAGGCAGGTTCATTATGTATTTTTTTTCCATTCATTCTGCTAGATGATTAATCTGCTTTATAGTTTTTTAGTATAGTATTTAATACTGCCTTTTGCTGTTGTTTTGTTTATATTCTTCACATTTTTCCATGTACATTTTTTTTCTCAAGATCCTATCTTGACCCTACATGAAATGGTCTGTTCAGAAACTCTAACCACCTTCGTTATTTCCCTTGTTCACTCAGTTTTTTGTTATAAAAAAATAAAGTCAGTAATATTTTTAGATAGTACTAATTTATTTGCTCTATGTACACATAAATAGACTTATGTTCTATGTATTCAAAATATATTCCTCTGTGCATATACTTAGATAATCACAATTTTCATTCTCTCTTTGATCAGAATGGCCCAGTCATTTTTTCTGTACTCTTTCATTTCATTTCCCCTGCCCCACATACATTTTTGTCATGTAACAAGTCAGCTCTGGTTCTGCAAATATTACCATTAGATTCCTGCATTACTACACACCCAGAACAACCTGCGGTAGATGACACCAATACATATTTCTCCTTTAGTAATTAAACTTACCTCATTAGCTCTACTGTATGAAGTCACACCACCTTCATTAAGTTCTATTGCATCCTTCTTTGTCATATTTTGATAACCATACAAGAGATACATATTCTTTACTATTTACTTTTCTTACATTCAAAGTCTTTTTGGTCTTCATATGCTGGCCTTAGCCTTTTCCTTGGATAGTAATTTGTAAGTTACAGCTACCATCGCCTGGCATTTTTCACCTAACCTTCACTGTGAGAGAGATGGGGCTCTGTGCTGCCATTCTGGTGATTAAAAGTAAAAAAAATAAGAAAAAATTAATAGTGCAACTTACTGATCATGTCACTAGAACATTCATGGGAGATAGACCGGTCTTACAAGTTAAAATGAAGCTTTATATAAACCCCCCCCCCCCAATTTCCTTTTTAAATATTTGAACTGCACTCTTTCTGTAGGGAGGGTGTTCAAGTCCATAGTTGCAGGATCCAATCTGGTCAGTTACCGTTAGTCTTCCAAGCTTTCAGGCTTGTGCTGGAACCCATCTATAGGGAACTTCTCTCTAGAAGCTTGGGGACACACACTGCTAGAGAGAAGTTCTCTGAAGAAGGGCTCCAGCACAGGTCCAAAAGCTCGGAAGACTAAATCTCTGGTCCTGGTGACCAACCCAGATTGGATTCTGCAACATTATCCTGGGACACACATATTCACCTTCATTCATAAACACAGAGCTGTTCAGAAAAGATCTGTAGTTTGACTTTTAAAAAATTAGAAAATAAAATATAATGCTGCCAGCAAATCACAAGATGCCACAGGTCTATTACAAATATAGCATTACTGTTAAGGAAGGAAGGATATAGAATTTATAGATCTTGAGATATGCTTCAAGTCTAAAATAAACACAATATCCTAATTTTTACAGAGAAATAAATACAATTTATACCACACAGAAAGAAAAGAGTATCTAAAACAATTTCTGCTAGGCTTGTGTTTTTTCCCCAGAAATAATGTTACCTGAAACATTATTCTGCTTCAGTTTTCCTGAACTTCCTGCAAATTTCAGTAAGTTAATTTTAGGTTTGCTGGGAAGTTTCCCAGCCTCAGTTTACAGCTTCTGCAGTTCTGATTATAGATTTAAAACCAGTTTTTTCCCCTTTATCGAAGAGAGTGATGGGCTAGAATAATTTGTATATTTTACATTTACTAACAAATCAACTTATATAAAGTATATGTATGTAAGATTGCTATACAAACATAATTTGATCATAAGACGTACAGTAGGATCTGTTCTAACTAATAATATATTGTTTTGGTTTTTTTTAGTTTGTACGAATCTATTGAAACATGTCTAAGGTGAGTGTCTTTGTTAATGAGTATTTGTTGATACCTACATATAATAGACATTTTGTATACATAAATTGTGGCTTATACTCTATAATTTCATTATTTTAGAGCGTGTGCATTGTATTAATAAGAGATGTAAACTTATAATTAATAGATTAAATATTAATATTTATGTAAGAAAATACTTGAAAACTAATTTCTCATCTTGTGGCTACTCATGTATGCATGTATGCATTCATTTAATATTGCTACAGTCTATAGTTCTATATATTATACTGGCAATAAAAGAAATATATTTGCTCTTGTGATAAGCAAAAAACATAAAGAATACATGGTTTTTAAATTAGCTTTACAGGTGATACATTTTTTAAATATGATTAATATGCTAGTTAAGATTATTTAATAATGGTTGAATTTCTTAAGGAGTTGATTGTTAGGAAACAAAGATCAGAAAATAAATGCTATTTAAATCCTCACATGTTTGCATTTGATATTTTTAATACAATTCCAATTAAAATACTTTTATTCATTGAATCTTCATTGGGAAGCAGTTGAGCCAGACTATTAATTTTAAGAGTATCAGGAAAAAAAATATCAGGACCATTGGTAACTCAGAAAGATTTATTATTCATGCCTATACACAAGAATCTGATCAACTAATGGTTAACACAAAATTGGTGGTAGATAAGAGCCAACAGAATTCAGGGTGGCTGGATTTGGATCTCTTGTAGCAATTGAAGGACTCTAAACTGATGATGCATTTAAGTCTGCCGTCTAGCTCTGCCTGCTCGTCTCCTACGAAAAGCTAACTTTTCTTAAGGATAATAAATTCACTACTTTTTTGTATCCCTGCATTTAAGATACAATCTGTTTATATAAAATATATTTGTTATAATATATAATATTTGTTATAATATATAAATTATATTTGTTTATATATTACGGTATATTTGTTTATATAAATTATTATATAAATTGTAATAAAAATAGACTCATTTCAGAAATGTCAAGACTAAACTATTTTTAACAAGTTAGTCAGAATCTAAAATCATGTTTCTGTTATACTTAAATATTTCCTAGGACCTGATTCACAGATGCTCTATTTTCAGAAATCAATATGAAATAAATGGAACATGAGATTTCTTCTAGTAGCTTGTTATTAATTACTAATTCTAAAGCAATTTATTGAACTATACTTTTCAAATAATACCGTCACTTTAAATTTAGTGAATATAAGGACATCTGTAACTTTAACCATTTTCCTCAATAATTTTAAAAACGTAATTATACAATTTTATTTAAATATAGTATTCTATTTTTTTTTCCAGCAACAGCCTGCTGAAAAGTTTGCAAATCCAGAAACCCCTGGTTATGTTGGGTTTGCAAACCTTCCAAACCAAGTTCATCGGAAGTCTGTGAAAAAAGGCTTTGAATTTACCCTTATGGTAGTTGGTAAGATTATTATTTTTTTAAAATTGATATGTGCACTATTACCTTTCAAGGTGCCAGTTCAACTGTAGTAAAATGTACTCTTAATTTTTAAAAATTGCTTGCGGTATATTATTCTGTTTAATCGATGCATCAGTATTTCATGATAATTTTTGCAAAGAACTGAGGCATAGAGTCTTTTATATAAAGAATTCATCGTATGGTATATAAATAATTGATCATTCAGAAATTTAGATCCATAACCAAAAAGGTATTTAGTTTTAAAATTCCTAAATCTGAACACTAAATATTGGCTTCAGTGCAGAATTTCAATGAGTTATAATACTCCGTTAAATAATTAAGGTAATCTATTTATGATTAAGTTTGTTTCTAACTTTATTTTATGTTGTTTAATAGGTGAATCTGGATTGGGAAAATCTACTCTAATAAACAGCTTGTTCTTAACAGATCTCTACCCAGAAAGGATAATCCCAGGAGCAGCTGGTAAGATTAACCTTGTCCTTTCAGTATAGTCGTATTGGATCCTAACATTGCGGTAGAAAAAATAAATGGATTCTAATGAAAATTTTTGTGTGTGGTGTATTTGGAGGAGTGTAGTTTTTAGATGTCGTTTGTCCATTGAATTTTTATTAATTTTCTCTGTGCAATCACAAATGTATTCATTGTAAACCAGGCATGTTAAACTGGCAGCCTGCAGGCCGGATGCATCACACCGAAACCGCACCCACCCCATTGCTGGCAATGGGGAAAAAGTCACAATACAACGTGCGACATCGTGATGTCGCAAGTTTGAAATGCCTCTTGTAAACTATCTTCCTTCAAAAAAAGTGTTTATGGTTCTTTAAAGTATAGAAATCAGAATATATTGCAATAATTTGGTGAAATCTGCCACCTGATCTACGTTTTGTGATTAGTTTTTCTTGCAGTACAAGTCTTGATCTTTTTGCTGTTTCAGTTGTAGGATGTTTTTCTTTTTATCAGCTAGATGTATTGGGTTATTCGAATATTATTCAGCTCAAACCATGCTCTTGTCCAAATCAAATAATTTTGTAAACTGTGTGGTAATATCCGTATTTTTGAATTAGATTGCCTTGGAACATTTCAGCTTTATAATTCTAGGGCATAATTTATAATTGAAAATATATATTGGGTTGCAGCATCATAACTGATTTGTCTGTGAGGTATATCTTAATCATCTATCTACTCAGAGTAATTCTTAATTCATGATCTTGCCATAAAGGCTCAATGTCAGCAATCTTGAAATCCAGTTTTGTTCCTTTCCTAGAAAAAATTGAAAGAACTGTACAGATTGAGGCCTCAACAGTTGAAATTGAGGAAAGAGGTGTAAAGCTCCGTCTGACTGTAGTAGATACACCAGGATATGGTGATGCTATTAATTGTCGGGATTGGTATGTATTCAGTGGATGTATTAAATTATTTTAGTAGAATATAATAATATAAATAGTATTATATGTTTTATTATTCTTAGCTTTCATAATTTAATTTCATATTTCATATGTTTTTATGTAAAGCTCTGGAATCAGTTTTTCCTGAAATCTGTCCTCCCTGCTCTGTGAGTAGTGTTTTGGTGTTGCATATTGCAGTATAAACTGAGTAAATAGATCCTACTTCTGTTTTTGTTTTGTCAGTTCCAGTCCTGCCCTATGGGTTCTTTTTAAGGTCTCTTCTATTATACAATTCAATGTTTAATTCTCACATTCTTTAACTTCTTTGCATATGGATGCATAGTGTCCTCAGATAAGTAATGATTAAGCAATAACTGCAGTCCGATGAAAGGTATATATTGCAGTATCTATCACTGCTTGTATTCATTTCATCAAGGAGTAATACAGTATGAAAGAAGAAAACAGAAATTACTCAGAGGAGGTTCACTTGTATTTGAGAGACAGTTTGGTCTAATAGTTATAGCACCAGGCTAGAAATCAGGAGATTGACTTTTAAATGCTACCATTGGACCAGTCACACACTTTCAGCCCTTTGAAGAAGATAGGAGGAGGAAGGGGTTTTAGGTATGTCTGCTGTCTTAAGTTATTTATAAAAATAATAAAGGAAGGCAAGATAAAAATAAAATTTATTGTTTGTTTCCAGAATTTCTGTATTTATATATATCTCCCCCTTTTCAGAGCAGATTAATTGGAGAGAGAGGGATCTCAAAACAGCTGTTTGCAATGCAATTGCAGCGGCAGCCCAAAACTGAGCCATACCACACTACGCAAACAGCTTATAGTACTCTCTTGAAATATATTTCGCTCCAGTCTTTCGGCTCTGTTGTATTGGGGGAGGGGTGGAAGTGAGCAATATCTGTAAGCAAGCTCTGCTTGATCCTTTCCTGTTGCTGTGCAATCACATTGCTTTTGATATCTATAAGAGGAAACAGCTTACTCTCTTGAAATTCCTTTCCAATCTCTGTTCAAGGGAAAAGTCAGGAAAAGGAGATATTGCCTACAGAAATTGCTTGTTTTTTCTCCCGTCATACCCCAAAAGATTTGAGGCTATAATTGCTGCCAAAGGTGCTTCAACAAAGTACTGAGTGAAGGGTCTGAATACTTATGCCAATGTGATATTTCAGGTTTTTTTCTTTTTAATAAATTTACAGATTCCTAAAATTCTGTTTTCACCTTTTCATTATGGGCTACTGAGTGTAGATTTATGAGAAAAAAATGAATTTCAACAACTGTAGAATCAGGCTGCAGCATAAAATTGACAAAAGGGGGTCTGAATACTTTCTGAATGCACTGTAACCACTGCTTTGCTTAGCAGAATTGCTCATCCCAATTAGGGTCCTTAAGCAAGCACTACCTGTAGATCAGGGGTGTCAAACTGCCAGCCCGTGGGCTGGACGCATCATCTGGAAGCCACACCCACCCCATTGCCAGCAAATGGCAAAATAGTTCTGATATGTCACGCGATGTCGCGAGTTTGACATGTCTGCTGTAGATGATAGATTGCTAGATCAGCATACATCTATTGGTTAATAGGCTGCTGCAATTTGCACTAATAGGATTTGTTAGTTTATAATTGAAAGAAATTGAAAATACTTTGTGTTATTATCAGGAGTGAGTGAGGTTCTCACATTATGTACAGTAGCTGGTTTGCCAGCAATGCACATCTATGGTTTGTTTTAATTAGTGCAACTATTTCACAATTTTAAAAAAATTAAAAGTTACTGTATTGGAGGTAAAGCTATTAATGAATTTATTTGATATATCAGAAGAAGTCCTACTTATTCGTTAGAATTCTAAAACTTTTGAATGCCAGAAATCATTTAGAAGAACATTGATGGTTTCAGTATGCCCAGGTTATGAATATGATAATTTTGTTCTGTTGCCCTCTGTAGTGAGAGACCTCATTCCATATTTGTTTTGATAAGTTAGGAAGTGCTTGCTACTAAGGTGGCGCATTAATTCTATGAAGTGGGTGTAAAAATGTATGTGTGTGCATGCATATCTGTAATAAACTGTAACTTGGAATACCAATGGGTTATGATCAGTTATAATTGAAAAAATAAAAATAAAATTCACATTAAAAAGACCCAAAAGTTTCAAGGGTTTAGGTGAATAGACAGATTTCAGTTCGTATGCAAGTATTGTGAGCATCTAATATAATCACTATTTTGTCATATAAACTTTTAACAAGCACAGTTGTTAAAAATATGATTTGTTCAATTTCTATTAAGTGACTCTGGGTAGTTTAACAACCAAAACCCCAAAACAGTTAACACCACAATACAAAATTAAAATATATGGCACTGGGGGAAAAATGTCATAGATGTCAATACATGCAGGAAATATGGCTCTTCATACACTCAGGACTACAAGTCCAGAAGCCAGGTCATCCCCATCTCTGAAGGGAGAAATGTTCCAGAGGGCAGGGACTACAGTAGAGAAGGCACATCTCCTAGTCGCTGCTGACAGAACCCATAGCATGCCCAACCTACTAGATCAAATTGGTTGGTAGAAACCACTGGGAGAAGATGATCCCTCCAGATAACCAAGTCCCAAACTATGAAGGGTTTTAAAGGTGACAGCCAGCACTTGAATTACCCACAGAAGTACACAGGCAACCAATGCAACTCATAAAGCACTAGTATTACATGTGTTGAATATCTGACACCACTAACTACCCATAGTCGAAGCTTCTAAATGCATTTCAAGGGCAGCCCCGTGTAGAATGTAAGATGAGATCATGAGTGTTTGAGTGACTATGAGCAGGCCCAGGAACAGGTACAACTGGCTCACAGTCTGAACGTTCACCCATGCTCTCTTGCCACAACTACCACCTGCTCTTCTAGTAGGAGCTGTGAGTTCAGGAGGACACCCAGATTGTGCTCTGATCTGTCTGGGCAGCGCTATCCCATCCAGGACCAAAGGAGGAAGAATCTTGTCATTGGAGGGCTCGAATACCCAAAGCCACCGAATCGTCGAAGCCCCTACATCCTCTAAGTCAGAGGATCCCAACCTTTTGGGCACCAGGGACTGATTCCATGGAGAGAGGTTTTTCCGCGGACTGGAGGGTGCGTGGTTTTGTGTGCTGCCTGCATCTTGCGGATGGGGCTTTGTACAGCAGCCCAGTTGCTGGCATGCTGCGGCCCGGTTCTGGTCCACGGACCCCGGGGGTTGGAGACCCCTGTTCTAGGCCAGTGGCCCCAACCTTTTTAGCACTAGGGACTGGTTTAATGGAAGACGATTCTACTGAGTGGGGGAGGGGATGATTTTGGTTTTGTTTGCTCACCTGCCACTCACCTTCAACTGTGTGGTCTGGTTCCTAAGGGCCACAGACCAGTACCAGTCCTTGTCCTAGGGGTGGGGAGCCCTGCTTTAGACCTGGGACAGGACCACCTTGGCACCACTCAGGCAGCCGTGAATTTTTTTAAAAAAAAATTATTAAGTTTCAGCCAACAACCAATTGGTGCATACTTAAAGGGCATTTTATAGAACATGCATTGTAAATATTGAAGTTTCAATGCTTGAATTAAATATCCTTTTTGAGAAATAGAGTTCCATGCAAGGTAGACTAAAATACAATATGTTAGAATGCTCAATCCACAGAGTCTCCAGATTAATGTAGAATCAGAATGATATCATTCATAGATGAACAGTTAAAAACCAAAATTCTATAGAAAATGAAAGTCTTGTAAAGTGTTAGGATTTGGATTATTATAAAGATTTTTAATGCTTATTTCTTTCTGTATTATGCATATACTGTGACATGAAAGAGATTTATGCCTATCAATTCATTTCTTAAAATTTTGACAAGTTATGGAATTATTTTTAAACATTATTTGCTTAGGTTTAAACAACAATTATAAAGCATCTCAGATAATAAATATTTAAACAATAGTATTTCATATTTGTTTTAATAGTTTCAAGACCATTATTTCTTATATTGATGAGCAATTTGAACGTTATCTTCATGATGAGAGTGGCTTGAATAGACGGCATATTGTGGATAATCGAGTTCATTGCTGTTTCTATTTTATCTCACCATTTGGTCATGGGTAAGTACTATGATTGAGAAGTGCTTTGGATTCAATTCCAAAAAGGCACTTTATAAGCAATCAATGTATTCATGCCGGAAAAAATATATATTGAGCAATTTAACTTCTACAATTTTAAAATGGTTTGTTTGTTTACAAAACATTCATACAAACATACCTATTATGCTATTCCCTTTCAGGAAAAGTGATGTTAATGCAGAAAAGGATTAAAAATAGAAAGTCAAAAGAAATTAAGGCATGAAATCAAAAGGAAATATAGCTAAATCTACTTTACATGAAACCATTTACTATACTTCTCTCTCTTTCCACCTTTACAAACCATCCATCTTCCACGCCCATACTTAATTTTATACATTTTGCTTGTGTGCATATAAGTACACAATATGTATATCTCCTAGCTGGGTTTACAGGTAATAATGTATCTACTTACAAATTGTCTCTAGCTTAAAAATCTAAAATTTGCATCAAATCCTTTGAGTTTGTTTGATGTAAAATTGGGCTTTGGTTGTATTTGTGGGCATACTGGACAGAATATGCCAAAACTATTTGTTGCCACCCGTAGTGTTTGCAGGGGATGCCCGTGTGACATGGTATATTTAAGGTGGTAGCCAAGACCATAATTTCTTATTTTATAGAGTTACAATTAAAAAGTTGAGTTACATTTTACAATAATAATACAATAATAATAATAATAATTTCTTTCTTGATGTAACCAAAGCAGTAATTTGATCTGAGAATCTGAATGTTTTGGAAATATTTAAGTTTCTATGTTAACTGCTTCTGTTAATTTTGAGTTTGTGAAGAAAAAGGAGACTAAATGTTAGGATGTCATAATCTGTATTTTTAGTCTCAAGCCTCTGGATGTTGAGTTCATGAAAGCTATACACAACAAAGTGAATATTGTGCCTGTGATTGCAAAAGCCGATACTCTTACGCTGAAAGAGCGGGAAAGACTGAAGAAACGGGTAAGGGTTTTTTTCTTTAAGCATAGCATAAATAAAAACATGATTCTTATATATTGTGCATAATAGGCCTTTGGTCAGAACCTAATGAACACTGAACTTTTAGGTAGTGTGTACAGCTTTTAACTTTTTGAAGTGAAGAGGACTAATTGCTGCCTTCTCCAACTGCAGCACTTTGTACCATGTGTAATTCTAGGGGTATGATTTCCTGGCATTCAGAAGCTACTTGGGTTTAAGTGGAAAAAAACACAGATATAAAAATCAGGCAAAAAATCCCTGTTGATTTTGCAGATGTTGAATCTCAGCCCATGTTATTCTTATATCTTATTGTCCTTTGTGGTCAGATTTTGGATGAAATTGAAGAACATAGCATCAAGATTTATCACTTGCCCGATGCGGAATCAGACGAAGATGAAGATTTTAAAGAACAGACCAGACTTTTGAAAGTAAGGACAATTTATTATGTCAGAAATAGTTTATCCTGTCATCTTATTTAATTTCAAGAATTTATTATTTTTGCTTTATTATCATTGCTTATGAAAGCTAGTGTTTTTAATCTGTTTCTAATCTCAGAAAGGAATTCTTCACACCAAAAGGAATTTTGATCTTGGGATTGAAAAATGCTTTGTCATCCAAATTTAATTGCAATTTTTAAAAAAATCTTATGCATTCAGAATGACAGTGTGTGAAGCAGGAATTTGTAGCAAGAGTTCCTGTATGGTTTTTTGTTTGTTTTGGGGTTGTTGTTTTTTCTTTCTTTGCACCTTATTTCCACTTAGCACTGCAGGGCACACATGGAGAGAGATAAAGTCAAGGTTCAGGTGAAAAGAATAGAGCCCTGAATAGGAGTTTCATTTTTGACAGTGTAAATTGTAACAATTAAAAGTATAGAAAAGGAATGCAAGGGGGCAATAACAGAAATTTAGATGAGGTTAACAGAAGTATTAGAGTTAGATGAGGGCAACAGAAGATAACGAATGTAAACAGCAGAATTTTTATCAAAAATCATTGAGGAGAAAGGATGAAAGCAGTAAGGTTAAACAAGTGACTTTTAACTGGAGAGTGGTAGGATACAAGAGGTTATGTATCTTATTGAAAAGCATTTAAAAAGGAAGGTAAAAACTAATGTAAGAAAAAGAAATAAATCAAAATGAAAACAAAGTACAAAAAATTAAAATAGGAAAGAAAGGAAGAAGATTCAAAGAAGTAGCTTCTGATCTCCTTTACAGCAGTTACAAGTACAGTTACAGACTTACTTCTTACTCTATGGTTCAAGCATAACTCATCTGTCTATAATCTGACTGGTCTTTTTCAAAACCATAAATCATAAGTGCATTTTTGCTGTTTTATGCAAAAAGTCCATAAGGGTTTTCCAGTCAATGGAATGTCTCATTATTTTAACAAAATAGTTGACTTTCTTTTCAGAAATTTAAATTAGTGTTGATTGTTATCAAACTTCTAATTGCAAAGCACAGTGAGATTGTAAGATTATTTTTCTCTTCAATTCCAGACCAGCATTCCATTTTGTGTTGTGGGATCCAATCAGTTAATTGAAGCTAAGGGTAAAAAAGTTAGAGGTCGTCTTTATCCCTGGGGTGTTGTTGAAGTGGAAAATCCAGAACATAATGACTTCTTAAAACTAAGAACCATGCTGATGTAAGTAAAGTGCATTTATCTCTGTACTTTGGTCATTGTTCATCTTATTTTCTCTGCCACACAATACAAAGCAAAATCATTACTGTTTGTTGAACTGTTAAACAGGAGATACAGATAGCTCTTAACTTATGACCACAGTAGAGACTGGAAAATTAATTGTTAAAGAGTGTGATTGTGAAGAGAAACATCATGTGACTGCACCTGCTTTTATAACTTTTTTTATTACAAAGTGAATCATCCATAGTCTCTAAGTGAGACATCACGTATCAGCCCTTCCAGGTAAACCAGACAGGAAAGAAGGTAAAAGCTAACACAGACTAATAGAAGTAAACAAGGGAAAAAAGAAAGCAAAGAGAAAGCAAAAAAGTGCAAGAAAAGGAAAAAAGTTAAAAATAGAAAAAGACAAAGCAATGGCTTCTGATATTTTTTACAACAACTATAAGAACAAATATATTTTGACCTCTAAAGTTACATCATATTGCTCTTTCTATAATCTATTCTGTCTAAACATCAAAACTATAAGTGTCAATTTCACTCTTGATTTTTACGCCAAAGTCCATAAGAGGCTTATAAATAATAATAATAATAATAATAATAATAATAATAATAATAATAATAATAATAATATAATGAAGTTGGAAGGGACCTTGCAGGTCATCTAGTCCAACTCCCTGCTCGGGCAGGAAACCCTATACCATTTTCAGACAAATGGCTGTCCAGTTTCTTCTTAAAAACTTCTAGTGTTGGAGCATTCACCACCTCTGGAGGCAGGTTGTTCCACTGGTTAGTTGTTCTAACTGTCAGGAAGTTTCTCCTTAGTTCTAGGTTGCTTCTCTCCTTGACTAGTTTCCATCCGTTGCTTCTTGTCCTGCCTTCAGGTGCTTTGGAGAATAGCTTGACTCCCTCCTCTTTGTGGCAGCCCCTGAGATATTGGAACACTGCTATCATGTCCCCTCTCGTCTTTCTCTTCGTTAAACTAGATATACCCAATTCCAGCAGCTGTTCCTTATATGTTTTAGCCTCCAGTCCCCTAATCATCTTTGTTGCTCTTCTCTGTACTCTGTACTAGAGTCTCAACATCTTTTTTACATCTTTTTTATGTAGATAATGCCTTTGCTGTAATGAAAGAAATTATCCATTTCAGCAAAATCTATTAACTTTACCAACCATTCTTCCATAATGTTGAATCTTTCCATCTCTGAACCTAGAGTAATCTGGCTGCTGTGATCATATATAGAAATAATCTTCCATGACACTTTTCTATTTGCCTGTTAATCCTGAAATGAAAAGTTTTGGCTTAAATTGAATATTAATATTTCAAATCATCTGTATCAAAATTATGTATTTGGATCTTTTTTTTTTAGTTTTTGTACGTGTCTACCACATGATAAAAATGTCCCTTTATGTTCATATTTCTGACACATATGAAAGTGGGCAAATGAGATTCTTTAAAAAAATGGTTGTGTTATATATGAAGTTATGTTATGTAACTATTAAAGGACTTGGGTAGCAAACACGATAACAATGGAGAAGGTATGCATTTCAGAGCATTTTTAACCCATTGAGTTAAATTCTATATCCTGTTTTCCATTCCGCTGCTTCTAATGCATAACTGTTAATTTACGGATTAAAATGATATTAGTTGTGTTGTATTAAATAATTTTTATACCATAGTTTTGTGTCATTCCAGCACTCATATGCAGGATCTTCAAGAAGTGACTCAAGATCTTCACTATGAGAACTTCCGTTCTGAAAGACTTAAAAAGGGTGGCCGGTAAGTATCTCTTACTAAATGGTCTATGGTTCTATCACATTTCAGGTTTTCTTGTCATGTTTTGATTGCTAGCATTTTAAATCTATGTCAAATACTTTCCCGGCATACTTAACAGTTAATCTATTTGGATGTATTACTCTTATTATATTTTTCTATAAAGGGACAGTAACAGCATTCTTTCAGTTATTAGGAATAGATGCAACCTTCACACGTGTTAAACATGTTGTATGCAAACTTCATATTTTAATGTTTTTCCAATTATGCCATTTAAATCTGCAGCCATATTTTTTAACATGTCACTATCTTTCCCAACCAGATCTTTAAAATGTTCCTCCAGTATTCAGTCATTTGTATTTTTTATTCTGTTCCTTCTGCTGGAGAGTCTTTGTTAGCCCTTTTCCCCAGTTTCAAAATGCTATTTTATTTGAATCAAAATCACTGCACTTTATGTTCCACTTTTAACTATTCCTTGTTCTCTTTACTATGTTTTTTGCAACTCTTTTTCTCTCTCTATATATATATGTATTATACAGAATTTTTCATTTTATTTTCATTTATTGTATTCATTTTTATATGCTGCTTTCACTTTCTTGTTCTACCAATCATCCTTTTTAGTTTCATTCTGTGATATTTTGCAAGAGTTTTCACTCTGTTTCATTCAGCTGCTATTTCCTAATATTTTTTCATACAGGTTTTGAACTTTTGCTTCCTGTAGTAATTCTACTTTTATTTGAATTTCTTTTATTTAATGTTTTCCACCTCCAAATTTTTCCTAAGATCAGTTCTTGACCCTACCCAATAGTGGTCAGTCCTTCATTGCAAACCCTTAATCTTATAGCCTTCAGTCACTCTCTTATATCATAAACAATCAAATTACTCAAACTTTTAGAGTCATTCCTTTGTTCTGTATTCATTTAAATAGACATGCTTAAACCATATATTCAAAATACATCTTTTTCTAAACAGATACTCTCAAACAATACCTAGTGTTTTTCATTTTGCTGTATTTTTCTATCTCATTCCCACCTCTCTATTTGTGTCACCTAATAGAATAGCTTTGTTCTTCAGGAAGACATTTATATATGGATCTCATCTCTCTCATTATCACTACTCAGTACATTTATACTTATACTTGAAACATACATAGAAAGTAAAATTTAGCTTCATTAATATATTAATATCTGTTTTCATAATTTAAATAATTTCATTTTCTGACTTACATTATAATCCTTTCATTAATTAATGGACTTACATTTTTACTTCCATCATTTATGCATGTTTTCCTCAATTCTATTCCCCAAAATCAATCCATCTTCTTTTACATTTACAACATTCTTCCTCTTTCTCTTAGTTTTATAAACACTCGGCATAGTCATGTTTCATTGATGAATAAATGTTCATTATTTACTTCTCTTTCTTTCCAAGTTGACTTTTAAAGGTTACTAGCATTAATCATACCCATACCAGAATTTCCTGCTATCAATAGGTGTAGCTAGTATTTCTAAACTAGAGATTTCATTGTAAACCCACATTCTTTTGCCAGGTTTCTTTACAGAATGGAATGGGCAGCATTTATAAATAAAGAAAAGAAAATCCTATTACCTAGGAAATACATACAGTATAGTAATAACTACTCAAGTAATCTTTTTTCTTTTATTATTGTATTCATATTTTTAAAATACTGCTCAATTGGTAGTTAAATACTGTCAGATGCAAAAAGTATTTAAAACTACATGTTTGCATTAAATTCCTTTGTAAAGATGTTGTTTTAAAGTAGATATTGCTATATATTTATAAGCCTTTTTTCCATCCTACATGTAGAAAAGTTGAAGATGAAGATGTTAATAAAGATCAAATCTTGCTTGAAAAGGAAGCAGAAGTAAGGACTTCATTTTTTTTGAAAATATACTGTATTTTGGATCTTCAAATCATGTGATATTCATAAATGGTTCTGAATTCTCACCCCATAGGGACAGAATATTATTTGGTAGGATTTTGCCAAGAAATTACAAAGTTATTAGTTAGCTTTTTCTAAAGAAAACTTAAAAAATTAAAGGCATCTCACACAAACACTTCTCAATGTGAATTCTCTGAAAGGTATCCTTCTACAGAGCCCATAAATTTAAAATTAAAACAATTATAACAGTCAATCATTCATTGATTTTCATTTATAATTGGTAAAAGAGGAAAGGCAAATGGACCTGAATGGCTCAGTCCAGATTTCAAGGGAGTCCCTAATTTGATGTGATCTATGGCTATATTCGAAGTTGGAGTATAAACTGAATTTATGTATTTTGTCAGAAAATCTTGAATGCTGTGTATATTAGATTTGTATAGCAGCAGTGGGAAAGTAGCCTCATGCAACTATATAATCAAAAGTATGTTTCAAAGAAACGTTATTGCTTAGTAATTCTTCAGGTAAAATGTGGAATTTTTAATTGATACTGGCAGTTTAAAATCATATTGGTTTATTGCAGCTTTGAGTTCAAGAGAGATTTTATTCCCAGTTTTTAATAACCAAGTATGGAATGGTAACTATTTGGATTTAGATGTCACAATATCCTGCTTTAGTAGCTGCATTAATACTGAATTTTTCATTCAAACTGGTTTATTGTTGCCTGTTAACATAACTGATCTGGTTGGTATCTCTTAAATTTGTATAATGCTAAATAAAGTCTTATTTCATGATGGCTTTGATGTTAATTCATATGAGTGAATCCATTGAACTAAATTCTATAATCATACTAAAAGTGTAAAAACTGAACCAGAAACTGGAAAATGTGCAGCCCCAATTGCTGAATTCCAGTTCTCAGCATCTATAACGAATGTCTCCACTGGGTGATATGATGGTATGTATAATTCAAAAATATATGGAGACCCATAGGTTTCTTACCTGTACTGCACATCAGTTATGGGAAGTAGGGGATGAAAGTGGGAAAAGAATATGGTCTCATGATACCAATATCTCCTTCTACAAAAGAACCATAGTTGTACATGAAAGATATAAAATCTGATTTTTAAAAAATTGGTGATATAATTCTGATTTAATGTTTTTGTTGTAAGCTGCCAACACACTCTTAGTTGGAGGAATGGCTAGCCAATGTAGAAATGATATTCTTTTGTTTTAGCTTCGCCGCATGCAGGAAATGATTGCAAGGATGCAAGCACAGATGCAGATGCAGAGACAAGGAGGTGAAGGGGATAGCAGTGCAACTCATGGGTACAAAGTTTGAATTATTTGGTAAGAACACTTTTATACTAAAACTAGCATACAAAATATTGCTTTGGAAGTTAGAGTGTTACAGATTTGATCTACAGGTGAAACACAAAAAAATAGAATATTGTGCAAAAGTTCATTTATTTCAGTAATGCAACTTAAAAGGGGAAACTAATATATGAGATAGACTCATTACATGCAAAGCAAGATAGTTCAAGCCGTGATTTGTCATAATTGTGATGATTATGGCTTACAGCTCATGAAAACCCCAAATCCACAAACTCAGTAAATTAGAATATTGTAAAAAGGTGCAATATTCTAGGCTCAAAGTGTCCCACTCTAATCAGCTAATTAAGCCATAACACCTGCAAAGGGTTCCTGAGCCTTTAAATGGTCTCTCAGTCTGGTTCAGTAGGAATCACAATCATGGGGAAGACTGCTGACCTGACAGTTGTGCAGAAAACCATCATTGACATCCTCCATAAGGAGGGAAAGCCTCAAAAGGTAATTGCAAAAGAAGCTGGATGTTCCCAAAGTGCTGTATCAAAGCACATTAATAAAAAGTTATGTGGAAGGGAAAAGGTGCACAAGCAGCAGGGATGACCGCAGCCTGGAGAGGATTGTCAGGAAAAGGCCATTCAAAAGTGTTGGGGACTTTCACAAGGAGTGGACTGAGGCTGGAGTCAGTGCATCAAGAGCTACCACACATAGACAGATCCTGGACATGGGCTTCAAATGTCGTATTCCTCTTGTCAAGCCGCTCCTGAACAACAAACAACATCAGAAGCGTCTTACCTGGGCTAAAGAAAAACAGACCTGGTCTCTTGCTCAGTGGTCCAAAGTTCTCTTTTTTGATGAGAGCAACTTTTGCATCTCATTTGGAAACCAAGGACCCAGAGTCTGGAGGAAGAATGGAGAGGCACACACTGCAAGATGCTTGAAGTCCAGTGTGAAGTTTCCACAGTCTGTGTTGATTTGGGAAGCCATGTCATCTCCTGGTGTTGGTCCACTGTGCTTCATTAAGTCCAGGGTCAACACAGCCATCTACCAGGAGATTTTGGAGCACTTCACGCTTCCTTCCGCAGACGAGCTTTATGGGAATGCTGACTTCATTTTCCAGTAGGACTTGGCACCTGCCCACACTGCCAAAAGCACCAAAACCTGGTTCAATGACCGTGGGATTACTGTGCTTGATTGGCCAGCAAACTCGCCTGACCTGAACCTCATAGAGAATCTATGGGGCATTGCCAAGAGAAAGATGAGAGACATGAGACCGAACAATGCAGAAGAGCTGAAGGCCACTATTGAAGCATCCTGGTCTTCCATAACACCTCAGCAGTGCCACAGGCTGATAGCTTCCATGTCATGCCGCATTGAGGCAGTAATTGCTGCAAAAGGGGCCCAAACCAAGTACTGAGTACATATGCATGCTTATACTTTTCAGAGGTCCGATATTGTTCTATGTACACTCCTTGTTTTATTGATTGCATGTAATCTAGTTTTCTGAGATTGTGGATTTGGGGTTTTCATGAGCTGTACGCCATAATCATCACAATTATGACAAATCACAGCTTGAACTATCTTGCTTTGCATGTAATGAATCTTATCTCATATATTAGTTTCCCCTTTTAAGTTGCATTACTGAAATAAAAGAACTTTTGCACGATATTCTAATTTTTCGAGTTTCACCTGTATTTATCATGATTTTGACTTTTAGGTAAGTAACTTTAAAGTGATATAATTACTGCATTCTGAAACAAAAAGGCTTCCATTTATTTATTAGCTCCTTCAGTTGTTACAGCTGCCTACTTGCCATAAGGCTTAAATTCAAAAAGCTAAAAATGCATATATTAATAGACTAAAGAACCAATTCTCCATCAGCTTTGCAAATGTTTGGATAGCATACATTTACTAATTGTCACTGTATACTATATCCTGTTCTTCAGGGAAGAGTAGTTTTTAATATCAAGAAAAATGAGATAATGCTTTGTCCAGTTTCTGTATTTCCTCAGCTACTGTGCCAGCATGTAATACAGTTTGACTTCCCTTCCTCACTTTTTAAAGAACCAAATCAAAGCATAGAATGAGGCAGAGAAAAGAGCAGGCAGGGTTCTTTTTTCCCCTAAACAATCAAGCAAATAATGAATGATCAAGCAAACAGTGAACTTCAACATTTAATACAGCATACAGGTAGTCCTCGCTTAATGACCAATCACTTAATGACTGGTCAAAGTTACAAAGCAACTTGTGATCCAGTTTTACAGTTCTGCTGGCCATACCACATCCTCCTCCCTTCACGGTCATGTCATTACATTTTGGGCACTTGACAACCGGCTTTCATTTATAGCCACTTGTAGTGTCCTGCAGTCACATGACAATGATTTTCTGCTTTTGTTGATTTTCATCATTCACTTCCCGTATCCAACAAAAAAAATGTCCATTGGAAAAAATGGATTTATTTAACAGCTGCCACGTTTGCTTAATGACTGTGATATGTGCTTAATAATTACAGTGTAATCTTAATGACAGCTGCAAAAAAGGTCACAAAAACAGGCATGGTCATGTGTGTCATAGAATGTTAAACAGTAACATTCTGTAACAATGCAATATTACTACTATGGCAGCCAAAAAAAATTGAGACAGTGTATGATTAAATAGTCGTGGATATTTTCTTTTTTTAAGCAATACATTGCAAAGAACAAGAAGGAGTTAACATCAAACTCGCAATGTCATATGACGTGTCGCAACGTATCACAACTTTTTTCCCCATTGCCAGCAATATCCATCCTGCAGACCGGCAGTTTGACATCCCTGACATAGGCTAATAAAAAAGGGAGGGGGGGAAATTACTAGAACAATATACTCTTGTGGTTCCCTGTGGTCTTTATGCTGTAAACTTTCTTCATAATATATGTGTATGAGATGGTGCCATTTTATTAGTAAAATTTGTAGGAGGAATCTAGGTATTCACCGGGATTTGTAATTGAAAAGTTTGGTTATCATTGTTGCTTTGTATATTAATTATAATTCATTTTTTTAAAGTACGCATGATCAGGTAACCTGTCAATATTCTCTTTTCATCATTGCAGATAAGTTTCATTAATTGGAATCATTTAAGATTTAAGACACAGAGCTTATTTTGTGGGGAAAGTTACTCCTTATCCTGCTGTGACTTGGAAGGTCTGTTAACATTCAGCAAACAAATATATAGTTGTTGTAATCTCTATTTTGTAAACAAATAAGATTAATCTTTCTAAAATGTTCAATGCAATATGAGTTTGTTCAAATTTACTAATATTTTATTGAGCTCATTTTACTACGCAGACTATACAAATGTGTAGATTTTCCCTAGCCTGTTGTTCCTCTAATATTACGGACTAATGCCACTGTTTTTGTTTTTGGGTTGTTTTGCACTGGGTAATCAGTTGATTTCAACCACATTATATTTATGGTTTAAATTCTTATTCTTAATTTTCCCTGGTTTCCTTTATGCAGCTTACATGTTTGTGTGAAAGTCCCTTTAAGTCACCTACCCTATAAATATTATGTATTTCCTATTTCTTTGAAATTTAATTGTAAAGGTTTTCATAGGAAAGACTAAAGAAAGTCTTAAAGAAATGTTCATTTTTTTTGGAATAGAGACCTTTGCATGCAGACTGACCAACAAGAAAATAAGTGATAATATTTGCAATTTTTCAGTGTTGCTCTTTTTATATACAAGTAGTCCTTGACCTACAACCATAATTGAGCCCAGCATCTTAGTTGTTGAGTGAAGCAGTTGTTAAATGAGACATATAATCGCTTCCCTCAGTGACTACCCTCCTGGCTCATTCATTTCCAGTTAATTAAGTGACCATGCGGATCGTTCAGCCGAGTGAGGAGATCCTGCACCAGGTAGGGAGGCCTGGGATCCACAGGGATACATAAACCTGCTGATGTCTGGGAGGTTTCGGCTGGTTCCCAATCCAGCCACTCAGCTACCCAGGGAGCCTCAGCCTGGTTACCATCATGTACAAAGCTGCTGCAGGCGGCTGGGTGAGTTGCTCCCCTCTGTCTCCTCCACTTGCAATCTTCTCTGCCAGTTTCCCTGTTGATTTTCTTGGGGAAGCCAGCAGGAAAGATAGCAGATGGCATTCACATGATTGCAGGATGCTTGGAAACTGGTTGTAAGTGCAAATAGGCTGCCAAGAGTCTGAAATGTGGCCATGTAGATGGGGGGGGCAGGGCAACACTTTACAATGTTTGGAAGTGCTTTACGGGCCTTGGAAAGCACCCCTTTCCAAGGCCATCGTAACTAGGAACAATTGTGAAATAGCCGTAAGTTGAGAACTACCTGTATGAAGTAATATATCAGTCTTTATGCCTCTACTATTTTTTGACTGCTGTACTTTACCCAGTGCTAAATATTTTCACATAATTACCATGTGTGTGTAGCATTTTGTGACTTATATGGGTTTAAAAGAAGTAGTACAGTTTAGAAAACCAATTCAGTTATTTTTTCAGACTTTTTTAGCTGTATTCTTTTAGATTTTCAAATTTTTGTTTACTTTTTGAAGAAAGCAAAGTCAAATTGTACCTGAGGCATGTGTTTCTACAAAGGAAGATCATACTTATCCCTCATGGAAGAAACTAGCTACTCAATGACCACAGTATGCCCATGATGTACATACATACTGACAGACATACATACTGTACTTGGAAATACTGGAAAGAGAGTGACTTAATCTAATGTCCTTCAGGCTTCCAGCATTAAAAAAAAGTCATTAAGGCATTTTCATCTTGATTGTTGTCACACATAGATTACCAAAAATCTGATGTCATCCATATTTTAGTCTGTATTTACTATATTCAAAAATAAAATCCAAATTATATTTCTTTAAGTCTGCAATAAGTGATATATAGACATAGTGAAACTGTTCTGCCGTTTATTAATCCAGTATTTCCATTTTAAAAAGGGGATTCCAGAAAGATTTCACTTGGATGTTGTAATTTATTTGAAAATATTATACTAGTAATCTGAAGAGTTTCCACTAATAGTACTTTTTTCCTTAGAAAGGAAAAATTACTGCTCAGAAGTAATACCTACAATCTTTTTGTGTCCTAAATAGGTTATATTACTGGGTTAAATTATGCTACTTGATTTGAACACACTTGTTTACCTAGAATGCTTTAGATCTGGGCTGATTTTGGTATTCTTTGTTTGAAGCTGTAATTATAATTAAATAGCAAGGAGAAAATTTCCTAGTATTTTGAAAAGTTGAAAATGTGAATGTGTGTACCAAATAATTAGTATAAACTTAACCCTATTGTATATTAGTTTTCAGTAACTGACTTTAAAAGTTATTCAACTTTTTCAGATATATTCTATTCATCTGCATGCATTGTTTGCTGTAATTAGACCTTCATTATATACTGTAACTTAGTCTACTCGTGGTGCTACATTTTAAGAATTTTGGCTTTTATGATCACTTATAAAATCCATACTGCTAAAACTTAGTTCCTGAACAGCTGTAAATTACTAATTTACTAACTCTAAGTAAGGTTAAATATTTTTTTTAACAGAGTGTATTTCCATGAGGTTGAATAATGTTTTCCAGTTTGTGCCTGGTATAGTTATAACAAAAGTATCTGGTACCTATTTCCATGAACTAAGCTACATTTGAATATGTAGACCTGAAGCATGATTAGCATCACAAATGGTCTTTGTTTTCATTTTTGAACTAACATAATTACAATTTTAGGAGTATATTGTTATATTCTTTAACACTTTTACTGGATTTTTATAACTGGGGTATTCAAAGGGCTATTTTTTGTATAAAACAGTATTAAACCATAATTGATTTCCTGTACCTTAATTTTAGCCCAGATTATTAATAAACTCAATAAACTGTTGCGTACAAATCTGCTGAAGTGTGTGGTTATATGAAGTGATGAAGGTGGTATGGTGGCTAATTAAAAACAGTTTCTTGCAAAAAAAAAATGTTGATGACAGAGCTTAAAATAATATGTTCCATTACACAAAAACATTTACATCAATAGTTGTTTTGCTGAGGACATGTGCTACCAAGATGTTGATGTTTTGAACATCTACTTTAAAAAAAAATACTCAAGGAAGTTAGGCAAAATGCACGTGATAACATTTGGTTCCATATGAACCTCGCTGTATCACAACTGGTATCAAAATCTTGACATCCACTATTGTCATCAATGATATTAAAGGCTAATACTTAGTTCAACAATACTTGGATATGTACATAACAAGAACAGTTTCCCAAGTATTAGATAAAGGTGAAGTTTATCTTCCTAGTCGTTTTGGACTCTAGGGGACAGTGCTCATCTTCATTTGTTAGCCAAGGGAGCTAACCTTGCCCAAAGACATTTCCGTGGTCATGTGGCCAGCATGATGATATGCTGAGGCACATGGAACACTATGATCTTCCCACCAAAGTGGTACCTGTTTATCTACTTGCATTTGTATGCTTTCGAACTGCTAGCTGGCCAGGAGCTGGGGCAAGTAACAGCTCATCTCATCACACAGCACTTGAGTCTTGAACCTGGACTGTCAGCTTTCCAGCTGACAAGCTGAATGTGTTTAAATGCTAGCCACCACACACACACACACACACCAAGTATAGACAGCCCTATATTTATTAATAAAAGCACCAATTGTCTTAATGTCAAGTGCTACTTTTTCAGGTAATTTCTATCTATCCCTGTCTGAGATCTTAATTCTTTCCACCACCTTTTACATCAGTTTTGTTCTTCTGCAAGTAAAAACTCTTCACAGAAAAGTGAATCTGGCAGAATGCTAGGATGTGTTACCTTATGAGTAGAAATGGAGCTCAACTAGTGATACCAGGTACTAGGAGACGTTCTAGCTCTCCCTTTGTCATGAAAGCTAGCTCTGATTTTGAATCAGACATGTTAAACAACTTCCAAGGCTGGATATAAATTTAATAGATAGGTGAAGTGAAATACTTTTCTTACTTGCTATGAATCACAAAGGTGAGTTCCTATATTACAGGGTCTGATACTGTATATTGCATCTATTCTAGCAGGTGGAAAAATGAGAGAAAAGGTTTACTGTAGAGCAGGAGTGTCAAACTGCCGGCCCATGGGTCGGTTGCATCATGCAGAGGCTGCGCCCATTGTAGCTCCGGCAATGCAAAAAAAGATGAGATACGTTGTGACACGTCATGTGATGCGGCGAGTTTGACACCCGTGCTGTAGAGTATAATTCACCTTTTAAAGAGAAAATAAAATAAAATTGCACAGCCAATACAGGTAATCCTTGACTTACAACAATTCGTTTACTGACCATTCAAAGTTAACAACATCCCTGAAAAAAGACTTATGACCATTTTTCAAACTTAAAGACACTTGCAGCATCACCATGGTCGCATAATCAGAATTCAGGAACTTGGCAGCTGACTTACATTTATGACAGTTGCTGTGTCCTGAGGTCATGTGATCACTTTTTGTGACCTTCTGACAAGCAAAGTCAATGGGGAAGCCGGAGTCACTTTACAACCATGTAACTAACTTATCAAATACAGTGATTCTAATACAGTGACAAGGTCATAAAATGGAGCAAAACTCAACAGAGTTTTGGGCTCAATTGTGAGTCAAGGACTACTTGTAATTAAGCAATTCTACTGCAGGATTTCAACAACACAATCTGGGGAAGTCTGGAAGCTGCCAAATAATGGAGGGATACATATCCCTGTAATTAGTTATGGTATATTATGGTCATGGTTAACTAAAGGCATAGAGGCTTGTTTTATAAATAATACTAAGTATACAGATAAAAATGAATAGGTGCACACATGAAGTCCTGAAATGGCTACTATACTTTATTCTCTGCATCTAATAACATTTCAATCTTCTCATTCAATTGTGTATTTAAAGTTGGATTCAGTATGCCGCATCATAAGAGAAGGAAAATGTAATAAATGAAAAGCCCACAATAGATGTTTGTGCTGAAAAAAGTATTAAACCATATATTGCATTAGAAATTGATTTGAACGTGAGGTATGCTTTTATTTCATTAACATCAATATAAAATTACAATGGCACTGAAAAAAGTGACATGACCGTTTTTCATATATACGACTGAGCATTTCAATGGTCATCTGATCAAAATTCAGATGCTTGGCAATTGACTTATTTATGATGGTTGCAGTGTCCCGGGTCACTTTTGGTGACCTTCTGACAAGCAAAGTCAGTGGGTCAAAAGCCAGATTCACTCAACATTTGTGTTCCTAACTTAACAAGTGGTCATAAGTCAAAGACGACCTGTACTGATAGCTTAAAAATTAGTAAGTACTATTTATATCATACTATACTATATTGTACATAATAAATATTTCAGTTTTCCCTTAAGATAGTATTTTCAGTGGAAGTCCAGATAGTTTTCTCTAATTGCTATTTTAAAAACATTCTTTACATTAATATCTTTTCCTGTTTTACAACTGATTTATTTTTAATGTTTTTATGCTGCTTCACGCAATTTTAATCTACCGTATATAGCAATAGCAAAATGAGTATACTATAACAAAAACAATAAAATAACATCTAGATAGCTTTTTAAAATACATATTTTAAAATATCATTTTTGAAGCATTCTATATGCCTAATAGCACAAAATTCATTGCAAGTATACCTTCACTAATACTCTTTGGAATAGGATGTTTTCAGCTATGTATTTCCTAAAAGTTGAGTGAGAGTATCAATCTTTCCAGCTAAGGGCAGGATGTTCCACAACAGGGAGCACTTACTAGTTATCAAAAGGTGTCTTTTGGCAGAATGGAATATTTCTTATACTGTTTCTTGCATTCCAGTTTTTCTATAAGAATTCTGTGGACAGATCTGGGCCACAGCAATAGGGATGGAAGGGGAAAGTAAACAAACATTGCATAAACAGAAATCCATTATATATCTATAGCATTAGATGCAACTAAGAGATAAGTGTGGAGCCAAGTACTATTCCTCCTATAGGTGTAAAGCTATCTTGAAGACTTTAGGCCAGTCATTCTTTCTCAGCCATAAGAAAAAGGTATTTGCAAAATTGCTTGCCAAGAAAAAACAATATAGACTGGTGTATCTATGACACACGTCAAACATGACACAACACAACATTTTAGGTGACCAACCAGTTATTTATGTGACTCCAGGGACACTGCAACAGTTGGAAGTTAGTAACTTACTTCATTGAGAGTTAAGCAAGAACTATATGCATTGGTTTTAATTTGACCTGTCTTAGCAGTTGGTTAATAATAATCAAATATTAATTTGGCATTAGATAATTATTAAATTACTCTTTTGCATGTGTCTGACCCTATTTTACTTACATTTCATTTTTGTAATTATAGGATGTTTCTTGATATAATACATAGCACCACACATGACTGAACTGTATTTCTTAAAAAAATAAATGAATATATAAGGAATTATTCTGTTTTGTTCGGTGGGCGGAGGTGTGATATGCTAGTAGAGTCAAGTTAGGCATTTTTTATTAAAGAGTTTTACAAAAACAAAATTTTACAATATATCCCCAAATCCCTCCCACCCCAAACCCACCCACTTCCCAGAGCTAAATACAGGATTATAGTTACAATAATCATATTCTAAATAAAAATTATGCATAATATACAATTAACCAAATTCATAATGCGCTTTAACTCTCTTTTAACATAACTACAAACAACGTACCAATAACAATATCCCACTAAAATCTACTCATAAGCTAAATGGTACTTTTTAGTCCCATATTTGTTTTGAATATAATTTATCCATCTCCTCCAAACTGAAATATATCTTTCCTGTGAATGATCCTTGAGATAAGCAGAAATCTTAGACATTTCTGCAAGATTCGAAACTTTAAACACCCATTCTTCTACAGTGGGCAAACTATCCTTCCAATATTGTCCCACCAGTAATCGTGCTGCCGTTATCATGTTCAACATCAAGTTAGTTTCTTTAACATCACAATCTACAACAATGCCCAATAAAAACAATTGCGGGGAAAACTTTATCTTTCTTAAAAATCTTTTGAATGTTCCACCAAATTTTAATCCAAAAAGCTTTTATATTTCTACAAGTCCACAACATGGCATTTTCCGAGTTTTTGACATGACAAGTCTGATGCAGACTTATTAAGGCAGTCACCAAGAGTCAAGTCAGTCACCAAGAGTCAAGTCTAGCTTACCATAACATTTATCCTGGCTGAATTCACACAACCAAGCTACTGTAAACTCTAGCCATTTTAAAAATAATCCACAATAAGTACAACACTAAAGAAAACGAAAATAAATCACATGCAAACTGAGTCCTGGCATTCCTATTTGATTTGGCTTTGTTTTGTTTTGGTGTTGGAAGTATGTGACTGTCAAGCTAAACTTTTGCTTTGATACCAGATACATTTGGTACCTTAATAGCTTCCTGTTTATCTTTCACCATGTCTCTTTAGATGCCTCAAATTTTTGAGGAAGTCTGAATGAAATTGAGGCAGAGGGAAATGCTATATTCTCACTGCATGCTTCCAAGAACATCCATTTCTGCATTCATTAATCTGCAGTTTAATGAAGCATAGAGTAGGCCAGTGAGTATATCACATCATTTACAGCTCTGATTTGCATCTACTCTGTGCAAATGTGTGTTGAAGAAAGATTCAAAAATAATCATTCAAGCTTGCCACATAATGTTAACTTTAGTATTTAAAAAGATTACTATACTCTTTAAGTTTACAAAGTTACATTGGTTCATGTGGACAGGAGCCCAAGTGTAGTTTGCAAGCAGTGCAAATTAGGGGTTTTAGTACTGTGGTGGGATAAGAGAGCCAAAAAAAGACTGTTTTGGGCAACCAAAAAGCCATTTTATTTTCAGACACAATAACAATCTAAACTCAGGATAACTTTTTTGCCCTGTAATGGGACCATGTCAAATGTGTTTACACAACAAATACAATAAACAAAAAATGGATCCTTTTGATTACATGATATATGGTTTTATATAGGTAATGTTAACAATTTCTGCTTCTTCCATAAAATGCTTGTTTACTTCTGCAGCTTGATCAGAATATTGGAAGAAATCATAGGACACAGAATCCAATTCCCTGTCCAGTATATAACTACAGAAATTAAAGTTCAGTACTTAGTCTCTGAATACATCTATTAAAAGGGACTCTAACATCTTCCTACATAATTGATTCCAGTAATCCTAACTCACATATTTTATTTGCTGTACTATTATTTAAAAATAATTATTTTACAATGTTGTTAAACACAAATATTACTTTAATGTCTATTAATAATATGCACAAATCAGAAATGATTTTTTTCAATCCAAAACAAATACATCATGTTCAGTGAGTTCTAAACTTTTTTTAGATCTGTCACAATTCCATAGAAATAAAATCCCAAATGTTTTTGTTGTCCTGAGCTAAAAGAACCTGAAGTGATTCTGGGTGATTTTTATGGAACAAATGGAGCAAAGCTGGTATTCTGCAATCTTTCCTTCTTCAGAAACAAAGATGATGCCGCTGATACCTCTTCTGAATGGCCTGTATATGTATTTCTCAACTGTCTCAGCAGCTCCAAACAATATATATCCCACTGGCCATACACCTGCTGATCTTAACATCTTTCCTACCTTCCCTCCTTTCTCAGTCACCATTACTGATATCCTACCAGCCCAACCATCTTGATTTTCTCAACCTTCCCTTTCATTCCTCCCCACCATCAGAATGTTTAAATAGACTGTGCACTGGTTTCCTATTACAAAACAATTATCATAAGAAAAGGCCCTTAACAATGACTGAGTTGGAATATTTTTCTTGCTATTGCTTACTAAAATGTTGTTAGCTGCAAAGTCGTGTCCAACCCATCGCGACCTTATGGACAACGTTCCTCCAGGCCTTCCTGTCCTCTACCATCTTCTGGAGTACATTTAAGCTCACGCCTACTGCTTCAGTGACTCCATCCAGCCACCTCATTCTCTGTCGTCCCCTTCTTCTCTTGCCCTCAATCTTTCCCAGCATTAGGCTCTTCTCCAGTGAGTCCTTCCTTCTCATTAGGTGGCCAAAGTATTTGAGTTTTAGCTTCAGGATCTGGCCTTCTAAAGAGCAGTCAGGGTTGATCTCCTCTAGGACTGACCGGCTTGATCGCCTTGCAGTCCAAGGGACTCGCAGGAGTCTTCTCCAGCACCAGAATTCAAAGGCCTCAATTCTTTGGTGCTCAGCCTTTCTTATGGTCCAACTTTCACTGCCATACATTGCAACTGGGAAGGCCATAGCCTTGACTATATGCACTTTTGTTGACAGGGTGATGTCTCTGCTTTTTAGTGTGCTGTCTAGATTTGCCATGGCTTTCCTCCCGAGAAGCAGGCATCTTTTAATTTCTTGGCTACAGTCCCCATCTACAGTGATCTTGGAGCCCAGGAAAATAAAATCTGTCACTATGGACAGTACCAAAAGGCTTACTAAAATACTGCGTATTTATTAATTACATTTATGTGCCAGTTACACCTGCAATCAATGAGATATACTGTTATAAAGATATAAAGAATTGAACACTTAGCAATATTATAACAAAAGAATTCTTGAAGGAAGGAGAAACATTCATATTGTGGTCTACAAATTTCAAATACACTTTTAATCTGAAATAATGAACAAGAATATTCCCTCAGAAGACAAAGTAGAATAGGTATTATTAGGTTGCATTTATATCGTAAATGTATTATCTTGCAGTTAGGTAGAAAATGTTAAGATACAAGTCTGATGGGAAAAACCTGAGTGGCAGAACAAGCTAGGTATTATGCAAAAGTGAGATTTCACTGGTAGAAAAACATTAACAGAAGTATAGTATTGTGTAATGAAGTAACCATCCCATTCTGGTTTTGTATTATATCATGTTTGGAGTATGTGGAGGCTGGAAACTAAGACTAATGAAAAAGGTTGAAACAGCTGTATATATTTGCCCAAGGAAGAAAAGGTAAAGGAAATAAATAGCAATCTTCAATAACACCTGAAAGACTAATATGCAAAAGATTGAGCAGGTTTTTCTTGTGTTGCTTCATGTGGCAACATCAGCATCATTGAATAGAAATTGCAGGGAAGCAAATTTACTAATTCTTAAGATACATTCAATAATGTAAGATACTGTTCAAAAGGATAGTTGTATCCTCTTTGATAGATGTATTTAATCAAAGACTCCATTGCTATTTACCAGAAATACCGTATGTAAGGTAAAGGTTCCCCCGCACACGCGTGCTAGTCGTTTCCAACTCTAGGGGCCGGTGCTCATCTCTGTTTCAAAGCCGAAGAGCCAGCGCTTGTCCGAGGATGTCTCCATGGTCATGTGGCCGGCATGACTAGACGCCAAAGGCACACAGAACACTGTTACCTTCCCACCGCAGTGGTCCCTATTTTTCTACTTGCATTTTTACGTGCTTTCGAACTGCTAGGTTGGCAGAAGCTGGGACGAGTAACAGGCGCTCACTCTGTTATGCGGCACTCGGGATTCGACCTGCCAAACTGCCGACCTTCTGATCGACAAGCTCAGCGTCCTAACCCACTGAGCCATCGCGTCCCTATATTTACCAGGAATATGTAGTAATATGTAATAATATGCAGATCTTGCACTGAGTGCTCATAGAATTGGATTGTGTTAGAATGATTTGATTTCCAAAGTCCTTTCCAACTTGTGAGCCTCATGAATGTTTAACAAAATCTAATCTTAGCTGTACTAAGAAAGCTGCCAGCATAAGGGTGCACTGTCCTGACTTTCCTTGATGTTTTCGGTGGTGTTCTATGGGTGCTGGGTGGTGTTCTATGGTAGAGAAAAGAACAGGATAAACCTGTGTAAATCATACCCTAGGAGATGAGACAAAGCCACATCACAAGATTAAAGTGAAATTGGATGGTTATAGTGTTCCATGTTATAAATAATGAATGAAAAACAATAGTTTAATTTTAGTGCTTTTGAAAACTTTATTTTCTGGAATAGGTTTTTTTTTCTAAAATTCCATTTAATTTTTTTAAACAAGAGAATTACAATTTTTTTTCTTTGGTTGTTAGCATGCCAAGTATATTTTGCCTCCTTTATTCCCATTTTGGCTCTTTAGGGCACAAACTTGGCATCAGTTGGGGTTCATTAGAAAAGCAAAGGGTCAGAAAAATCAATGAAACCACAATGTAGAAGCAGCTTAAGAACTGCAAAAACACCTGCAGTCACATTGTGTCTGACTCTGTTGCTTAAAGGGGAACTTGCAATATATTAAATATAACTGACCCGTTTCCCATTCTTCATCGCATTTGGCCACCTAGCTCAGGGATCAGCAACCTGAAACAGTGAAAGAGCCACTCGGAACCGGTTCCCTCACAAAAGGAAAAACTGGGAGCCGCAAAAAATGTGTGCACATGCGCGTACATGCGTGCATGCGCAGAACAGGGTTTGACTAGAGCGGAGCCAAGGCGAGATATACACCTACCCTGCCTATTTGAATTGATTGAACTTTTTTAGTCCCACTTTTTTTTTTTTTGGACTGCACATGGCAGAGGACTGGGAGCCACAGGGCTGAAAGAGCCGCATGCGGCCCCGGAGCCACGGGTTGCAGACCTGTGACCTAGCTACAGACGTTATGAGCGCTAGTTCAGCACAGCTGAAACTCTGAAAGGCAGAATTTCCTCATTTGTTTTAGTGGCCCGTCTCTGAGGCAAGCAGCTATATAATAAAGTGCACTTTCCCACTGCGTTAATTGGAACGAGCGAGGGATTTTTGAAAAGGAGTAACGCAAGGATAACATTTTTATAAAGTACGCTTTCCTTATTCTATTTCAGCATGATAAAAGCAGTTTGAAAATATCACGCTATCTGAGGAAACCGATCTTCCGCCTTCTGTGCACACATGCCTCATTAATAGCGACGCACGCCTCGCCCAACCCTGCAAGGTCCCGAAGGCCACTCGGGATAACGCCCTTTAGTTTCTTGTCGCCACGCATTTTCTGAGCCGCTCGCACACTCAGACGAACACCCCCGCGTGCTACTCCAGGCAGACTCCGCCTTCCTCCGAGGTTGCTGACTCGGGGCTCCTGGAGCTGGTGGGGGTGGGTGGAATTGAAGCCCCGCCCCGGGAAGTGCGGGAGCCAATAGAAACAGATATATCAGGCAAAAGGGGAGGCAATGATGGCGCTGGCCTTCTGAAAGCGGGGGAAAGGGGCGAAGCGGGGAAGGCGCGAGCAGGCGAAGGGAGCGACCGAGTGGCAGCGGTGGCGCCCGTTGGGCTTCTCTTTGGCGGCGGTTTCAGGTGAGAGCGCGATCGAGGAAACGGCGGAATGAACAAAGCGATGAAGGAATGATGTCCGTAAACAGAGATCTGTGCTGAGTCTGCTTGGGGGGGGGGGGAGTCACTCTTTCAGATCCGTGTTGGGGTGGGGGTGGGGGGCTTGTAGACGAAGCCTCTTCGCTTTTCCCTATTTTCAACCCTGTCGGTTCCTAGGATTCGTGGCCCAAGGATTTATGATGAAGTGGGGGCGCGAGGTCGAACCTTGGGGTGGATTAGCAGTCTTTCCCTGGAACATATAAAACAGGGGTCTTCAAACTTGGCCCTTTTATGACTTGTGGACTTCAACTCCCAGAATTCCTCAGCCAGCAAAGCTGGCTGAGGAATTCTGGGAGTTGAAGTCCACAAGTCATAAAAGGGCCAAGTTTGAAGACCCCTGATATAAAACCACGGCCGTTTCTTTGGTCCCTGCCACTCCCTTTGACGATACCCATACCAGAGATGGGTATCGAATGGGATTCTTGTGACTTCTGGCCTGGAAACAGGGTTCCCACAATCTGTACGCCCCCTCAATCTTTGCAGCCAAGATTTGATGCTGTAGCTGTGTTAAATCCTGGTGATTGCTCCCCAAGTATGCCCCACAACTTTGTTAGCGAGGTTTGTTTTAAAACTGTTTTTCATTAGGGTTAGGTTATCTTTATCCTGATTCCATGCTAGCTGCTGAAATCAGCTGTGTATTGAAATAACTTTGTATTAACACAATAATTATTCTTCAGAAATTGCGTTTTAAAAGCTGACTCGGGTCACTGTCATTTTGGTAGATTGAATGCAAGTCAGTTTCCCCAAGACATTAAATAGCCTACTTTATTTTGCTTTTCTTCTAAAAAGCTTGTAAAACTCATGCCTGTACGTTTAAATGTTGTAATAAGTACAACCCATTGTTCCTGAAAATTGCTGCATATAACTTATCTTTTCTAGTTTGCTTTAGCTATTACGGGAAACTTGGTTATATTCTATTTATTGTGTTTGCACAAGGTTTGCATATGTGTTTCTTTATATACTGTAAGGGCCACATGACGATTTACAATTTTACTAACCTGTTTCTGAATATTTCAGAAGCAGATTAGGTGCCACCTATAGCTAAATAAATGACAGTAGGAACTTATGGTCAATTTGTGCACAGGTAAAGTTTGTGCATAAACCTCATGCTTTTCTTGCAAAACATTTGCACTGATTGAAGTATGCTGAAAATATTTTCCAAATTGTAAATTCCTTTTCTCTAGATTCATATTGTAGTGTTAAACTGTTAAAAGGGAAAAATGTAGTTCAGACTGCCCTCTGCAACTACTGGGTTATGCTGGGGAAAATTGTAGCTATTTTAACAAGTTGAAGATGGGCATTACATTGGTACTCTGAAACTAACTTTTTAGAATTAAATCTGGAACTTTACACAACCCTAAAACTTACATGAGCAATACAATTTTGTTTCCAATTCTGCTTAATGTATGTCACATGACCAAGCTTGACTGGTTGTTCAGTTGAGATAAGATGATATCAGACAATGTCAAGAAATAATTGAATGCTATTACAGTTATCACTTTTTCCTGAAGCAGATTTACAGATTATGGATACTCCAGTACAGTTTCATTTAGTGGCCTTACAACAGTTCATTTAATGACCATTCAAAGTTACAATGACAATGAAAAAAGGGACACATGACCATTTTCATAGTTACGACATTTGGAGCATCCTCATGGTCACGTGAACAAAATTTAGATGCTTGGCAACTGGTTCATACTTATGACCATTGCTGTGTCCCAAGGTCACATGATCTCCTTTCGTGACCATCGTACAGAGTTGATGGAGAAGCCAGATTCACTTAACAACCAGGCACTAATTTATCAACTGGAATGATTCACTTAACAACTGTAGGAAGAAAGGTTGTAAAATGGGGCAAAACTCAATGTCTCAACAACAGAAATTGTGGGGTCCGTTGAGGACTACCTGTAATGTATTCACCTTTGTTCAGGTAAGATTGCCGTTCCCAGAATGTAGCCTTCATTTCTGCAGAATACACATATTGTATCAGCTCCTTAATGAGCCTTATGTTATTTGTCATAAAATATTGTTTGTATTTATTTTGGGATCCGAAGTACTAACCTTGACCTTTTTAATTTCATCATGGATTAGTTTCATTCTGACTAAATGGAATAAATGCCTACTTTTATATATTTCTTATCCTATACATTGAGACCAGCAGAGGCAGTGCTCTTGGAAATACCCAGTGCATATTTGTTGCAGGGTACAGTGATGTTTTAATAGTGGTGCATAGCTATGGAAGTCTGGATAAGAATTAACTCTACAAGTTAAATGAAAACCCTTTCATCTGAAAGTACTTTTAAGTTTGGCAAGCTGCAGCCTTTCATCTTTTATTCATTACTGGTTTTATTTGTGTATTGCATTTAGTATTTTAATTGCATACTGCTCAGAAACTTACTGAGTGAAACCTACATAAATACAATTCAATTAGACCCCTTAATTTATTACATAAATGTGTTTTATTGTTCTAGCATCTATAATCTTATTTTTCTTGCAAGGCTAGCAGTGCAGTAGAAGTTGCATGTAATTGTTATGAGTTCATCTTTTAAACTATTGCATGTAGAATGTTTTGTAGTACTGGTGGCCAATAAGATTGATTGAAAGTGTCTTCATTTCAGTTAGGTTCCTAAACTTACCATTTAAATTAAAAATCAAACTACCGTTTAAAATTAAACTCAATATCAGATAGTGGATTTATTTATCTCCATATAAATATTATGAATAAGATTTTTAAGCAATTGTCAAAAACAATTTTGATGAACGTGGTTATCACACATATAACAATCTCTTCCAACTGTAAGAGTATTGACAACAAAAGGCAGGTGGAAGAAGAGACTAGACAGTCACTTGTCTGAAATGGTATAAGTTCTCCTGCTCAAGCAGCGGGCTGGACTAGAAGACCTCCAAGGACCCTTCCACTCTATTCTATTCTAAAGTATTGCAATAATAACATAAAATAAATTCTAAATGAAGTCTCCAAATAACTCTTAGCTGTGCTGAATGATAGTTCAATTTTTAGTCTGCATAAAACCATCAAGAAGAGCAGAGTTTGCTGGAGAAGATTGGCTCAAGGCAGAATTGAAAGTGGAACAAAATCAGGGCATGGAAATTGAAAAGATGTGTTTCTGTTGAAAGTTTTTCTCTGCTATTAACCAGGGGTTTGTTTTTGTTTTGTTTTGTTTTTTGCAGAAAAAAGGCAAAATTATGTTCCCTTTATTTGAGAGAGGGGAAAGGCTCCATTTTGGAGATGGAAATCTTACCTGGAGATAGAAGGGAAGATTCAAATGAAAGATTGTCTTTCCCAAGAGTCTCACTGGACTTGCCTAAAAAATAGCTGGGCAGCAGAAGAAGCCTGGATTTAGGCCAAAAATAATAAAAAGTTCTCAAAATAGAACAACTCCATCATTACAGAGCCTCTTCCCTGTCCTTCTTTGAGAGGGATCTTGCTGCTGTAACATACCTTTGCATTGTAGTCCTTGAAAAACTTTTAATTGTATCCTAGCAGTGTTTCTTAGTCCTCCAGGGAAGAGGCACAAAGGCTTGGCCTTTTGAAGTAGAATATAGCTGTAATTTTATCTAGGAAAAACAGAAACGTATCTCTTGCCTTTAGGAGTCTTCCACTGATGAGGTAGCTTTGTTTTATAATCAACTTTTTCTCTGGAAAAGTTGGGCTAATGGTGTACAGAGATTTGAGGTTCTCATTTCTGTTTATCTGTGCAGATTCTTAGTCATCCAGGTCACGGTTGTCTCAAAGGTGCTTTTTCAAAAGGCAACTGGACTGTTTTTGCTAGGAAAAACAAAGTCATGTTGCCTTTTGAAAAAGCACCTTTGAGTCGCTTCTCTTTGGTTATCCCAGTAGATCAGGGGTGTAAAACTGTCAGCCCGCGGGCTGGTTGCATAATGCAGAAGCTGTGCCCACCCCAGCGCCGGCAATGCGAAAAAAGTTGCGATACGTTGCAACATATCACATGACATGGTGAGTTTGACACCCATGCAATAGATACTGTCCAAGCAGAATACGTGGGTAAATGTCAAGTTTTCCATTTTCATTTCATTTATTTGATTTCTATACCGCCCTTCTCCCTAGGGACTCAGGGCGGTTTACAGGGCATATATAAATAGCTATACAAAAATTAAAAGAGAATTAAACCATGCCCAATTAAAATACAACAATAATAGAATAATAAAAACCAATTAAAAACCCATATTCCCCATCAGGCCAGACCAGCTAACTCAAACAAGTGGGTCTTCAACCCACGACGGAAGGATCGGAGGTCCGATGCCATCCGGAGCTCAACCGGCAGTTGGTTCCATAATGCCGGAGCACCCACAGAGAAGGCCCTCCCCCTGGGGGCCACCAGTCGACATTCCCTGACCGGAGGCACCCTGAGGAGGCCCTCTCTCTGGGCACGCACAGGGCGGAGGGGAGTTGACGCCGGCAGCAGGTGGTCCTCGAGGTATCCCGGACCCATGCCATGTAAGGACTTACAGATCATAACCAAGACCTTGAACCTCACCCGGAAGACAACTGGTAACCAATGCAGCTCGCGGAGCAAAGGTGTAACATGGGAGTACCGGGAAACTCCCAAGACAACTCTCGCGGCCGCATTCTGTACCAGTTGGAGCCTCCGAGTGGTCTTCAAGGGAAGCCCCATGTAGAGAGCATTACAATAGTCTAGGCGAGAGGTCACGAGTGCATGAGTGACCGTACACAGGGCATCCCGGTCCAGATAGGGCCGCAACTGGCGCACCAGGCGAACCTGGGCGAAAGCCCCCCTAGTCACGGCCACTATATGATCTTCCAGGGTAAGTCGTGAATCTAGGAGGACTCCCAAGTTGCGAGCCCTATCCACGGGGGGTAAGAGCTCACCCCCCATAGAAAGCGATGGAACATTTTGAATGTCCTGGGATGCCGGAATGTACAGCCACTCAGTCTTGTCAGGGTTGAGTTGAAGTCTGTTCCTCCCCATCCAGACCCGAACCGCCTCCAGACAACAGGACATCACAGCGAGGGCATCACTGGGGTGGTTTGGGGTCGAAATGAAAAGTTGGGTATCATTGGCGTATTGATGATACCCAACTCCAAAACCACGAATGATCTCACCCAGCGGTTTCATGTAGATGTTGAACAAGAGAGGCGAGAGAACCGACCCCTGAGGAACTCCACAAACGAGAGACCTAGGGGCCGATCTCTGCCCCCCTGCCAACACCGACTGCGAGCGTCCCAGGAGATAGGAGGAGAACCACTGAAGAACTGTGCCTCCCACTCCCAATCCCCTGAGACGCCGCAGCAAGATACCATGGTCGATGGTATCGAAAGCCGCCGAGAGGTCTAATAGGACTAGGACAGAGGAATATCCCCTATCCCGAGCCCTCCAGAGATCATTCACCAGAGCAACCAATGCCGTCTCCGTGCTGTACCCGGGCCTGAAACCCGATTGGTAAGGGTCCAAATAATCCGCTTCATCCAGGACCAGAGGGAGCTGATGCGCCACCACACTCTCAACAACCTTCGCAAGAAAGCGAAGGTTGGAGACTGGACGAAAGTTGTTCAATACAGCTGGGTCCAAGGCAGGCTTCTTGAGGAGAGGTCTCACCACCGCCTCCTTCAAGACGGTGGGGAAATAACCCTCACTCAAAGAAGCAGATATAACCGCCTGGAGCCAGCCTCGTGTCCTCTCCCTAGCTGCATAGACCAGGCAGGAAGGGCACGGATCCAATAAACATGTGGAGCTCAGCCTCCCCATAATCCTGTCCACTTCATCAGGGGTCACAGAATCAAACTCCTCCCAAATAACATTGACAAGACCGCCCGTGTCCTGATCGCCAGACTCTGCCCAGCTGGAGTCCAAACCGGTCTGAATCCGAGCGATTTTATCCGACAGATGTTGACTAAATTCCTCGGCACGACCCTGCAAGGGGTCCTCCCTCACCTCCTGATTAAGAAGGGAGCGAGTCACCCTAAACAGGGCGGCCGGGCGATTATCTGCGGACGCGATGAGGGTAGAGAAGTAACTACACCTCGCCACCCTCATCGCTGCGAGATAAGACCTAATATAGGTTCTTAACTGCAACCGGTCGGATTCGGATCGGCTAGACCTCCAGCAGCTCTCTAGGCCCCGTTTCCGACGCTTCATCTCCCGGAGCTCCGCGGAGAACCATGGAGCTCGCTGGGATCTGCACCGGGTCAGGGGCCGCAAGGGTACAACCCGGTCAAGTGCCTCAGTGGCTGCCCTTTCCCAGGCTTCCACTAAGGCATCCGCCGAGTTGTGAGCAATGGAGGCAGGTGGGGACCCCAGTTGGTGGGGTTGGGAGGCTGCAGTTGTTGAATTATTAGGCGGAAGAAACAAAAGCATATCTTGGTGTTAACCCATTGAAACAAAAAGTCATAGTGGAAGGTTGATGCTATAGTGGGTTAAGTTTCACAGGACAAGTGATAAATCCCGACTCTTCAAACACAGAGAAAGTTGTTTGTGGTAGAAATTTCAAAATCTCAACATGGCCGGACATAGCACATACATAGATCTATTGCAGAAAATAGAAATTCAGCCCAATTTGTTTGCTGTGGGGTTTAAATCTTTAGCCTTTTCCTCCTGCCTTTGTAAATCAATGGACTTCGCCCTGTTTTTCCTCAAGTCGAGAATCAGAAACATTTGCTGAGTGTTTATATAATGATTATATAATGATTCGGTCTAGCTTGGGCATTGCTGGATCGCAGCTAGTTTTAGCCTTTATCCAGTGGAATGGAGGGTGTGTGTGTTATCATTCTCAAATTTCTTGACCTTGCTTGATCCCTTAGCTGGGAAACTAATCTTGTTGGTATTGGCCCCTTGGTAGGATTTTAGGTGTATAATACAACACATAGATTGAAGACCCAAGTTCCTTTTTTATTTTCCAGACATATTAATATTATTTTTTTAGAAATAACCAGAATTGGATTGTTCCACAAAGCACATCTCTTGACTATTAGGATTCAGTAAGAGCAAATTTCTTAGTTTTTATTCCCTTTTAACCGAATCATGATAGGAGAAATTTCTTTCAAAATGTAATTCATATATTAATATTTACAGTCAATAAACATTCAGTATCATTCACAAGATGGACAGTATGGATGAACAGTTAGTGGCTGTTTGCTGTTCTTTAAAAAGGATAACTTCAGACTTTCATTTAGCAAATTCATTTATTCATTTATTTATCTGTCAAATTTATATGCCCATCTCTCACAAAGTGATTCTGGGCAGTGTACAATAACATCTATTTAAAAACATATTATAAAACCTATTAAAATAATTAAAATAATAATCATGGATAAAACAAGACCAAGATTCAGAAAATATTGCAGTACATATAATACAGCCAGCATGTGAGGTCCCTAATACCAGAGGATTCCCAGACTTGGTGAAAAAAACATGTTTGGGTTTTTTTCCAGAAGGCCATGAAGGATTGGGCCTAACTTTATCTCAGAGGAGATTATGTTCTAAGGGCAGGTGTCATGGCACGAAAGACTCCCTCCCTTCCTGTCAGATGAAATTATTTTGCAGACAAAACTTGCAGTACACTTCTGTTGAACCTGATTGTATGGGTAGATGTAATCTTGGAAGAGACAGTCTCTCAGATAATCTGGCTCTATGCCATGTAAAGCTTTAAAGGTCAAAACTGGTACCTTGCATTGACTGCTAAATGTGCTCAAGTAGCTTTGCTTCAGTAGTGTGTTACAATCTATTCTATATCTTTCCTTGAAAATGAATGTAGATTTCAAGCCTGTGAAATACAAATGGTAAATTCAGACATCATGGCCCTAACATAAAAATTAAGACATTAGTAATTAAAATAATAGCCTTTTTAAAAAGAGATTTTAAATTAATGATTGACATTCATTGTACGTTCTGTGGACAGAGTGGGCTCTGCAAACTCATGGAGCCATTTGGCTAAGGATTATGAGAATTGCCAATACATCTGAAGGATGTATTGCCCAGACTGGGGAAAGTTCCACAATGACTTATTTTATCCAGTGAGGCTGCCAAGATTCCTTTCCCTTTTTTTAATGCCACAGACAACTATGGGCAAAGGTTCAGACATTCAGTGGGCTATAAATGGAAGAGTGATGAGATTATTGTCTGTACTTGTACTATTTTCATTGAACTGAATTAACTGAACTGAAATATTAGTGGTGATTTTGATTTTTTAAAAACATTTCCTCTGTATAATGGCTATTACTGAAGACATGAATATAAATTTACATACTGTATTAGTTTTTATTTTAAGAATTGTAAAAATCTTAGGAACAGTTATTTTGCAGTAATAACAAAGTTTTATGCAATCGGATATTAAGGCATTATTTGTAAAGCATGTAAACATGCATATAATTGCAATATGAAGAAGCATATAAAAGCAGGAAACTGTATGTGTGCATGTGTGTGAGAGAGCAAAGCTTTACGGATATGAACTACATATCCTATGAAAAAAAAATATACCTCAGTTTACCTTTCTTTGAAATTGAAATAGTGCTTCTTGGTTAGTTGTCATATTTTGCTCTGAATACATCTTCTTGCCACAATGCACAGAAGACTCCAACTGTCCATTTATTTATATTTAACAATATTTATTGGCCATCCAATCTATGTTTGAAAATATGTTCCATCTATATTTAGAAATGAAATTAAACCTCCAATCTTTGATTCAGTAATATGAAGTCAATTCTGTTGTTCTCTGGTCTCTTATGAATATGCCTGGGGATTGAGCTGATGTTGAAACTTGAAACAAGCGCGCTGTATCCTGAATGTGAATGGCATTTCATTTTAATATCTCAAATGTAGTTACAGTACATTGTTACAAACTTTCAACTAGATGAATGATGCACAGGTGTGATTAAAAAACGTTCATTGGTTTGGCTACTGAATGTACAAGATAAATTACAGAACTGGTACTTTGTGAATCTCATTTTTTTTATTATTCATTTCTTTCAGAAAGCTGTCCTTACTACAAAGCTAAAATGTAGCTTCTTATCTTTTTGAGATAGTAATATACACAACTGTATTATAAAGCAAATGTTGCTTTTAAAAATTTAGAATAATACAACAATAGAAGCTTAAAAGTAGCCTTAAAAGCCTTACGAATAGCCTTAAAATTAGTTTTAAAGGCCTTTAAAGCAGTATAAAAGAAGTTTTAAAAGCCCAGAAAAAAATCCACACCTTGAAAGTTTAGAAGAAAAACCAGAAAATCCTGGCCAAGCTCATGTATATAACATAGCCCTACCCATCTTGTTTCATTGTTTTGCACACTAGCAATCCATCCTCATCCCCCCTCCACCCTTATGACAGCTAGCCTAAAAAGATTGGTTATTCTTACCATAAAATCACTTAATTATTTCATTATTGTACAAACTTTTTCAAGCCTGGAAAAAGCAGTATTTTGCTTCGTTCATTTTTAAGTAGTCATGTTAAAATCTAATCCCTGTGTTTCACTTTAGGTTATTTGGAGTATTGCCTGATGTGAAAAATGGGAGAAATAGAAGGCACTTACAGAGTATTGCAAACTCCGGGATCTCGCTTGGGAGTGCAGAAAAATTCTGGAGTGAGTACTCTGGAACCAGGACAGAATATTTCTTCTGCCAAGGTCTCAACCTCTCTTGGAACATATGAAAGATCTATACAAATCAAAGTCAAGCTTTTGGATAACACTCAGGAAGTACTTGATATTGAGGTAAGATTTCAGCAAGCTGTCATATCCAAATGTTTTTTGGAAAATGGATTCATTTGAGAATATCTTGTTTGAATCTAGACTCATGGCTTACTTATTTAAAAGCCCTTTAACATTGGAATTAAATGGTAATGAATGTTTTGTTTAAGGTATATACGTATGTATACATATCTTGGGGAGAGTTCTCTAAATTGTACAAGGCAAAGTGTCCTATGTAGTTTTGTAGAACTTGGAATAATAAAAAAGATGGGAGTTGTATTTAATTATTAAAAAGGAGCTGACATGCCCCACTTGCAGTGAAATATTATATAGAATAATATTATATTCCTTAAATACAACCAGGCAAGAAGCTGCTTAGCTGAACTAGTTAATTTTCTCCTTGTTCCTCTGTTCTGAGTTGCCTTGGATGTACTGATATTGATAAATTATTAGGTACTTTGTGGGCAATTTTCTGATTTTTGGATAATATTTTTTTCAAAAATCTAAACAAATATCCCTTATGAATAAGTGACATAATTAGTTCCTTTATCATAAAAAGTACTATACTACTAACATGAAATTCTTAAAATATAACAAAGTCTAATGAAGGTTTCCATTTGGTTTGCATCCATAGAAGCACTGATTTTATCTTTAGTGTATGACTAAATGGAAGCTTCCCAAATGTACTTCAATAATTGTAAAAAGTATCATTTTGTTGTATTGGCTGTAATGATAAAGAACATTACCAGTAGTCGATACAGATCAGTTTGCTATATTTTTAGCATTGTCAGAGAAAGCATTGCTCACTTGTCTCCAGAGTGGCAATTTCATAGAATCACAGGGCCTAGAAGAACTTGGAAGGTCATCTAGTCCAACCCCTTACAATTTGTATGAAGTATACTGTTCTTCCTAACTCAGTAAGATATATATCACCATTTTTTATTATCAAAACAAATGGTATTCCTAAAACCAGGGCTTTTTTCTCATAGAACGCTCAGAGCTGAGTTCCGGCACCTTTTTGGATGGAACCTTGTAGGGTAGGCAAGGCGGGTTGTATGACATGTGTGAGTTCTGGCACAAAAAAAGCACAAAAAAACACTGCCTAAAACTAATGTTTTATGCACAAACATTATGCATCAATTGTCAGCACATTTTCAAGTAATACAAAGGGCATGGAAAATGACTATATTTTCTTAAGTTTTGGGACAGTATAGCTGTTTTTCTTGGCTATCATTTTCTCTCATAATTGCCAGAATATTTTAAAATACTTACTGTTTGTAGAGAAAAGTACAGGTACTCCTTGACTTAAAACAGTTCATTTAGTGACTGTTCAAAGTAATGCCAACTGAAAAAGTGACTGACCATTTTTATATTTACGACCGTTGCAGCATCCTCAGGGTCATGTTATCAAAATTCAGACACTTGGCAACTGACTCATATTTATGATGGTTGTAGTGTTCTGGGGCCATGCGTATCACCTTTTGCAACCTCCTGACAAGCAAAAATGGAAAAGCCAGATTTCACTTAACAACTAACGTAAGAACTGCAGTGATTCTGCACAATTAACAATTGTGGCAAGAAAGGTTGTAAAATAGTTCAAAACTCACTTACCGTAAATGTCTCGCTTAGCAACAGAAATGTGGGGCTCAATTGTCATACATTGAGTTTCTGTATAAGTGGAGAAGAGTGAGAAGGGCAGTACTTACAATTCCTTGTTAATTTCCAAACTGTAGCACAAATTCTCACATTATTCCATAGAGGCTTTCAGTTTTACAAAATATTGTGTTACCTTGTACTGTGTGAAAAATAATTGTTGCTGCCCCACCTGCTTGATCAATAGCTGTAGAACTTTACTGGATTCAGGTCATTTTTAATGGAGTTTAATAATCACTAAATATTTGTCTAGTTTTCCTGACATGTCATGAGAAATTCTCTGAATCCCCAAAGACCAATAGTTTGCTATACAAAAGAATTTGTTATTACCATCCAACTTTATTCATTTAGCATAGAATATCTATGTAAATTTTGTGCAGTTTTAATAGACAGAGTGTAAAAACATTTCATCAGTCAGTATTTATTTATTTGAAGTCTACATATAGTCCAATTTGCCACATTTTGAGAATGAAAGTCAAGAACTGCTTTTGACTATTAGAACATCTTTTAACTGAACCTTACTGAATAAATGTTTTTGCACTAGTTGTGATTTTCTGTGAATTTTACAGAAAAATCAAACTTTTAATTATACAGGAAGATATAAATGATATAAAATTGATACACAGTTGAAACAGAATGTCTAAACAGAAACTAATTTTGCCACTGAAAAACTGTGGGGACAAAAACTTGAATTTTTTGTGAGAGTCAGTGATAGTGGCAAGTTACAGAATAACAATCTCTTCATATTACTTGTAGCAGTTTTGGGACAACATTTGGCAAACTATTTTTAATGCTGCAAAGAAAGAAAATAAAGATGAAAACTACATTTTTCTTTTTTCTAACAGCAACGGGCTCATATTTTGATTCTTTTTTAGATATTTCTTCATAAAACAATTTATTTCTTAAAATTTCTTCTATACAATGAGAAAATGTGATCAGCTTTAGAAATGCGGGATTAATGCTTTCAAATCCTATTAGACATTGTTCTTCAATAGATTAAATACTGTTTAGCATAGTCTGCATCTTGTTGCCAGTCAGAAAAAAGACTAAATTCCAGAAAGAATTATTGCCAGATGTTTGTCATGACTCTGAATATTCTAAATTTGGCAAATAAACTGCCTGAATCTTATTTTTATCTGCCCTTAAAAGAGAGTTAGTAATTCATGGCCTAGAATATTACAGGCTGTTTCTGCAAAAGCAATTTAGGTTTTGTGTTGCCCCTGTTATTTGGTTTGAAATATGGTAAAACCTGTTATTTTGTTAATGGGCTGACTTTCCTTTGAAGAAGTTTTTGAGAACAACAGTTTTACCTCTCATTTAGTACTAGTGAAATCAAACAGGAATTGAGATTCAATGAATGCACATCCAAGAATTAGGATGCTTCTTCTTGATAAAGTAACACATTTTTAGTGATACTGATTTTCTAGTTCTGTTGAAAATTGAAGAATTGAAGACCATATAACTTGAAGGACATATTTTGGCTATTCTCGTTATATACCGTAGTTTGGAGAGAGTGACAATGCAGTGTGTTATTTTTGAATTCGTTGGTGGCATTTTGCCTGTAAGTACCAGTTCAGTTGTTGCTGTTATACTTGTCCTAATTTATCTGGTCAGTCTGGGTTTTCTGGAAATGGAAAATGGAAGATCTTAGTACAATATTGAAGAACTCCACCAGGAAATGTTTTTTAAACTTAATGCAGTTATTTTTATTTACCTTCCTAAAGTACTAATTGAATTAGATCTCCATATTGTTTTTTCCTCTAGTAAGAAAAGGATTTTTGTGACTTCGAATCAGTCTTGACTCCCAGTAATATATGAAAAAGCCTTTGTAGTTTCTCCTAACACCATAAATACAGTTTTCATTCATCTGCAGGTAGCCCTTCATCATGACCTGTCCCTCTTTCAATGACCTATAAAAATGAATTTGCTTTATGTCATGAGGGATCTTACAATAACCCTTTCTCTTACAGAACTCATGGGAATTCAATGATTCAACTTAAATAGAGATTCTGTTAGACATACTATATAGGTGATCCTCATTTAGCAACTGTAATTGGGACAGCAAATTGGTCATTAAACAAAATGGTTGCTAGTGAAAATAACACAGCCACGGCTGTGCTTATTATTTTATTTCAGCTTCCCTTTGCTTTAGGAAAGATACAACTCCAGACAGCCAGGTGAACTCAACTGGCATGGAAATATGTCTCACAAGGAAGCTAGGTAAAATAATTTCTAGCCCTAATTTCCATCACACTCCAGTGCTGGGTTAATTAGCAAGAAGAGAATTAATTTTTGTTATTTACATTCATTTACATTCATTGTATGCCTGCTTATTCTTTCTTACAAAAGAATAAGCAGGCATACAATGAGGAATACAGATAGAAATGTGCTAGCACTTGCTGTTTTCCTAGCATGATTTTGTCCAGGCTGGAGGGTTCTAATTAACTAATTAAGGTCACAGAACTGAGCTCGTTAACACTTTTTATGGATGCCTTGTGCTGCAGAGAAAAGCAGCTCAGGAAGAGTAGCTTGTTTAGGCACTCTATAAATGGGGGGGTGTATCAGGAAAAAATCAGATGCAGAATGATACACACTAGTTGACAGGTGAACATGTAAAGGTTATAAATGCTGGTATGGTTTGCAAAAAAAAATTCAATGTTTTAACAGTTAATGGTTGTTTTCTAAGTCAGTTGCTGAATGAGAACTAGCTATATGAACAACTTTAGTAAAATAATCTTTAGTAAGATAAAGAACAGTTTCTCATGAACTTAAAAATCTGATCCTACATATATTTATGACCAGAGGTTTAAATGTTGAACTTCTCTTTCTTAGCCTTTTTTAATGGGTGACTTACAGTTTGTGTTTACAAAACACAATTCTGGATTCTTCAGTTCCCAACTTGCCAATTCTTGTCCTTATATCTCTGTCTTAATATTATTGTGGTGAGCAGTTACAATATTTTATTCTTTCAAGGAAAATGCTTTCTTTTAAAGAGAACATCATAATTTTGGGGAGATTATTAGGGGGAAGTGGGTTCTAAAACATTTGTGGACAGTATTAAACTGCATAAATGTTTTACTGTAATTGTGAATAAGGGAAGTAATCATAAGCAAGTAATGTATAAATCTGTGAATAGCTTTATGTAGCTATTAAAGGAAAAATACAGAAATGTCATTATACACAAAGACTAATATCTACACAAGAAAGGTGAGCAGAACTGATTTTCTTGATTTTTCAAGTATCTTCAGTTTTTCAGAATAATTTGTAATATAGATGATGGAGTACATAGCATTAGAAGTAGTCCTTGACTTATGACCACAATTAAGCCCAAAATTTTGTTGCTAAGCAAGATGGTTGTTAGGTGACTTTGCCCCATTTTGCAACTTTTATTACCATAGTTGTTAAGTGAATCCCTGCAGTTGTTAAGTTAGTAACATGTTTGTTAAATTAAATTTCCCATTGACTTTCCTTATTAGAAGGTTGTGAAAGATGATCACATGACTCCAGGACACTTCAGCTGTCGTAAATACGGATGCCAAGCATACAAATTCGGTCATGTGACCATGGGGATTCTGCAGTGGTCATAAGTATGAAAAATGGTCATAAGTCACTTTTTTTCAGGGCTACTGTAACTTCATATGGTCATTAAACAAATGTGTAAATCAAGAATTACCTATACCATGTATATATTAGATCTACTTTACAGTATTACTCTTCCTATGAGGCCAAATTAGAGTATCTGGAATTTATGTAAATTTATGTACAGCCTATCTTGACTTCTCTATGAGACTGTGTTTAGGCTGGAATCTAAAATGGTACCATATTTACTCAAGAATGTGCAGTTATCTTTCAGTTTCTATTTATTTTTGTGTTACATACTGTAGCTCAGACATGTCAAACACAAGGCCCGGGGGCCGGATCCGGCCCGCAAAGTGGTTTCATGTGGCCCGCGAAGCCATCCTGGAAACAGTGAGGGAACGGCCCCCACTGCCTTGGCCCTGGCCCAGAGACCCTCCTTCTGCCAGAGACCCTCAGATGTGTCCCACTCCTGACCAGGCCCCCATAGGCACCCTTGATGCGAACGATGCAGAGCTGGCCACGCCCACCCAGTAGGTCATATGCACTCTAGCCACGCCCACCTTGGCCACGCCCACCTGGCCCCCTGAGGGCAACCGCAATGCTGATGCGGCCCTCAATGAAATTGAGTTTGACACCCCTGCTGTAGCTGAACCCAATACCATATCATTCCATGTAACAATGGATTCTTAAGTTCCTATATACTGGTAATATTTGATCTATGACCATAATTGAGGTTGTAAATCAAGGATTACCAGTATAATACTTAATTCAGATACAGGGATTAATGAAGCAGCAGGAGGACAGTGTTTGAGAAGAAGATTCTCCTTGTGTTTTTGCTTGGTTAATGAAACATGTTGCTTACTTATTTTAAACCTTGGCCAAATGTTTGTCCAATTTGATTAAACAGTGTAATTGCCCATAAATAAAAGGATGAATATTAGCACCCATAACTTCAGAATTGAATTACATTATGCAACACATTCAGGTGGATTTCTTATTTGTAAACATTAGAGTATATAACTCTTGTATTAAAGAAATAAGAACTAGCAACCATAGAGATGTTTGGATTATATGCCAGAACACAAAATGTGCTTAGAATGCATGAAACTTTAAAAGTTAAAAAAGAGAAATATTAAGTTAAATGTTGATTACTGTAAATCATCATATTATTTTTTCAAACGTTCTTCTGTTAATTCTTTCAAAGTATTTCTTTCAAAGTCTTCTCATTATAGATGGATCTCTCATATAGAAGAGATTGCCATTTGCCTATCGAAGAAGAGGTCTCTAAGGGAAAAAAGTTACTTGAGAATTATACCGCTTGAAATAAAAGGATACTAAAAAAAATTGTATAGAGGGATAAAGTAGAAATAAGCTATTGAGAGAGATTTGGTAGATTTTAGTAGGAACAACTGTATAGTTGACACAAAGAAATTGAGCTATAGGCAGCTTTAATTTGATAAATCAGAGCAATATTACACAGCCAAGTAGACAATGGCTTAAGTCAAATTTTAAGGCAAGCAGAATCCGCCCTAGAAAATGAGCATTTCCAGTTTTTCTGGGCAATGTGAAGTTCAAAATAGATCTGGTTCTTCTAGTTATTATTTTCTTTGTTAAACTTAAGGTTGAAGGATCCAGCACTGTAAGTCTCAGCAATAAAAGATTGAAAAATAACTCAAAATAGGAAATTTTGGGGTCTTTGCTGCAGTCTGACTGGTTGTTTTCTTGGAGACATTTCAGTACGAGACTAGGTGACATCATCGAATGGACTAAGACTAGCACTGATGATGTTACCTATTTTGGTAATGAAACGTCTGCAAGAAAACAACCAAGCTCAGACAGCATCAAGTTCAACCCCGAGGTACAAATTTCATCAAATGGAATAGAAAATTCTATTGCAACTTTATAAACTTTAAAGACTCTTAAGGACTTTTAGCATTGTCATCAAGATTGCAACTATGTGAGACTAATAGATGAAACTTTCAGTTTACAGTACGTATCTTGAAAATGCATAAAATTTTAAGCTGAGAGTACAAAATACATTCCTGTTTTGTTTGCTTGAATTAATTGTGTCTTGACAGATAAAATGAAAAGTAATTAAAAATATAGTAAATAGTTTGAAGGCCTGCTTGAAATTGCTAGAAGAAAATGTTATCATTTTTGGAGAATGTTGAAACATCATGGAGAGCCAGTTTGGTGTAGTGGTTAAAGACACTGGGTTAGAAATTGCAAGACTGTAAGTACTGTTGTTGTTAGCTGCGAAGTTGTGTCCGACCCATTGCGACCCTATGGACAATGTTCCTCCAGGCCTTCCTGTCCTCTACCATCTTCTGGAGTCCATTTAAGCTCACGCTTACTGCTTCAGTGACTCCATCCAGCCACCTCATTCTCTGTCGTCCCCTTCTTCTCTTGCCCTCAATCTTTCCCAGCATTAGGCTCTTCTCCAGTGAGTCTTTCCTTCTCATTAGGTAGCCAAAGTATTTGAGTTTTAGCTTCAGGATCTGGCCTTCTAAAGAGCAGTCAGGGTTGATCTCCTCTAGGACTGACCGGTTTGATCGCCTTGCAGTCCAAGGGACTCGCAGGAGTCTTCTCCAGCACCATAGTTCAAAGGCCTCAATTCTTTGGCGCTCGGCCTTTCTTATGGTCCAACTTTCACTGCCATACATTGCAACTGGGAAAACCATAGCCTTGACTATACGCACTTTTGTTGACAGGGTGATGTCTCTGCTTTTTAGTGTGCTGTCTAGATTTGTCGTGGCTTTCCTCCCGAGGAGCAAGCGTCTTTTAATTTCTTGGCTACAGCCTCCATCTGCAGTGATCTTGGAGCCCAGGAAAATAATTTCTTCCCCATCTATTTGCCAGTAATTGAGAGGACTGGATGCCATGATCTTGGTTTTCTTAATGTTAAGTTTCAACCCAAGTTTTGCACTCTCCTTCTTCACCCGCAACAAGAGGCTCTTTAGTTCTTCACTTTCTGCCATTAGAGTGGTATCATCTGCATATCTTAGGTTGTTGATATTTCTTCCGGCAATCTTAAGTCCAACTTTTGATTCATCTAGCCCTGCCTTTCTCATGATGTGCTCTGCATATAAGTTAAATAGTTAGGGCGACAGTACACAGCCTTGCCGGACTCCTTTCCCAATTTTGAACCAATCAGTGGTTCCGTGTCCAGTTCTCACTGTTGCTTCTTGGCCCACATATAGGTAAGTAAGTACTAGTCCTGCCTTAGACATGAAGTCAACTGGGTTGGCCAGTCATATTTCTCAACCCTAGGAAGAAGGCACTGACAAGTTATTTCTGAAAGTGTTTCAAGAAAATTGCATGGATATGTCCATGTCATTCCCAGGAGTCATTACTGACTCAAAAGCACAAAATGCAATAAAAAAATTCAAGCAAAAAATCATGACTAATTTGGATAAATATAAGAGTTTTGAGGATCCATTTTATTTAAGAAATTGGAGCTATTCTTGAAAGATAGAAAAAGTAAATAATTGCAGCAGTGGTCATCCAGTTGAGTATGGGAAAGCCATGATCCCTAATAGCTATAGTTTGATGATTTATCTCTAATTGATAGTCTGGTCTTACACACACACACACACACACACACACGATGGCTTCTTGCTTACTTACTTTTTTTGCTTCTACTTTTAATGTTCTAAAGCACTCGGAGTCTTTCTGAAATTGAGTCACCTTCTAAATTGCATAAATAAATGTAGGAAGTTCTTTAAAACTTTAGTTCCCTGCATAAATCTTGAATGTTACGGTAGTAGTATGTTTGTGTTTTATAATAGTAGGGAGTTCTGTAAAATTACTAAACTGGAGCAATTAGAAATCAATTTTTTTACTTTTTGGGAAAGCATGTAAATATATAACTTACGCATGTTATACATAAAATGCTGAATCACCTCATCTTGGAAGTGATGATTTGAACAAACCTATTTCATTTGTAATTCAAAGATGAGGGAACTGACTGATGGATAGCTCATTGATTCTTCTAAGGTAGCTGTTTGAATTGAATTGAAGCTTTTACAGTTCCTTCCAGAAAATAGGACCCTATAATTTCGGCTGCATACTTACTGTTTAGATTCCCATGGATTTTCATTATTTTTTCCCCATGCTTTTTAATAACTATGCTTAACTGCTAAAAGTGGCCACTTGCAATTTTGGATTCTAATACTAATTTGTAGATGGTATATAATTCCCTTTTTCTTTCTAGATTTCTAATTCAAATGATATTGGGATGGAGTTTGCTTGAGGGCCTGAATGCACTAATAAGTTCCATATATTTAGAAGCTGAGGAAGACCTCACTACAGGATGTTTCCAGATGAATAATATATAAATGCTATAAATATCATAATCTAGGGATACTTATTGGCAACATAGATAATTTACTTACGGCCATTCATTTAGTGACTGAAGTTACAACACTGAAAAAAGTGACTTATTGTTTTTCACACTTATGACCAGTGTAACATCGCGCCATAGTCACATGACACTTGCAGTGTCCCAGGGTCATGTCACCTTTTGCGACCTTCTGACAAGCAAAGTTGTCACTTAACAACCCTATTACTAACTTAACAGCTGTAGTGATTAACTTAACTGTGGCAAGAAAGTTCATAAAATGGGGCAAAACTCAACTCCATTATTATTATTATTATTATTATTGTTGTTGTTGTTGCTGTTGTTGTTGTTGTTGTTTCAATTTATATACCGCCCTTTTCCCGATGGACTCAGGGCGGTTTACAGGGCAAATTAAAACAGTGCAATATACAAATTAAAATAAAATAAAATTAATAGCCCCAAAAGAGTTTAAAATTTAAAATTTAAAACCATAAAACCCCTCAGTCCAGGCCGGCTAACTCAAATAGCCAGTTTTTTAGGTCCCGGTGAAACAAGCGAAGGTCGGGGGCGATCTGGAGTTCCACAGGGAGTTGATTCCATAGGGCAGGCGCGCCCACCGAGAACGCTCTCTCCCTGGGGATCGCCCTCCGGCACTCCCTGACTGGAGGGACCCTGAGGAGGCCCTCCCTGTGGGAGCGCACAGGACGATGGGAAGTTGATGCTGGCAGCAGGTGCTCCCTAAGATAATCCGGACCCAAGCCATTTAGGGCTTTATAGGTCATCACCAGCACCTTGAATCTCACCCGGAGGGCAACTGGAAGCCAATGCAGCTCGTGGAGAAGAGGCGTTACATGGGAGTATCGGGAGACCCCCATCACAACTCGCGTGGCTGCATTCTGCACCAGCTGAAGCCTCCGAGTGGTCCTCAAGGGCAGCCCCATGTAGAGAGCATTGCAGTAGTCTATCCGGGAGGTCACAAGCACATGAGTGACTGTGCGTAGAGCATATCGGTCCAGATAGGGCTGCAACTGGCGCAACAGGCAAACCTGGGCAAAAGGCCCCCTGGCCACGGCTCCTATATGATCTTCCAAACTGAGCCGTGAGTCCAGGAGGTCTCTGACACCAAGGTAGCATCCTTAACTTTGCAATTTTTATTTGGTAGTATGATGGCTTCACTGTAATATTTTTGGAAACTGGGCCAAATGCAATTGTGAAGACTGTGTCAGACAAATGTGACAATCCTGGGGGATAATAACTTCTCATTGGGACATTTTTTTGCTAATCATAATTGAGTTGATAAATTTTGCTTTATGTTTACCTAAGTTTATTAACTACTCAGAGACGGTTGTTTTTAATTGTTAATTTCCTGTCTTGAATGCTATTAGAAAATTCCAAGATCCAGTTCACCATCAGTATAAGTCCCTCCACCTTTATTGACCGTGGCAAATAAGGAATACTAAGAGTTATAACTCAATATCTAGCTGCTGTCAGATTATGCTTCTGTGTATTATTGTTATATAATTTTTAATTTCCTTCCAGTCTAACTTAAAACCTAAAGTTTAATTTAAAGTAATTTTGATTATGTAAATTCCCTAAAACCAGATGATCTGTTGAAATATATGTATATATTAAGGTACTTTATGAAATGGGAGGACAATAAAGTGCTCTAGAAATTTGTTGGAATTTATGCCACGTGAAAATGATAATAGTATAAAAAAACCTACACTGTATTGCTGCATATACATATAGCAATATTTTTTAATTGAACAGTTTAAGCAATTTTTTAATGCAAAACTTTGTAGCATTAGCATTACAGTATTTTTAACATTTAATACACCTTGATTATCATAAAAATTAAGTTTAATTTTTTATTTTTCCAGTCAAAATGTTATGGCCAGAAACTACTGACAGAGATATTTAATCGTCTGAATTTGATTGAATCTGACTATTTTGGAATTGAGTTCAAAAACATGCAATCATATTGGGTATGTAGCATGTTTTTATATTGTTTTCATTCTTGATTTTGTTTGTTTGCTTAAAAAAGTCTGTAGTGAAAATTAAGTAAAACTTTTTTATTAATGTGATTATGAATTGACTTCTTACAAGGCAGAAATGTTGTGCAGTGACCAAAAGTCCACATAAAGAAACATATATTCTGCAAAACCTCAACAGGCATATAAACTCATCAAGAAGTCCATGAGTACATATCCACAAAAATATAGCCACCATGTTGTTTTGTATTTCATTTATTTCTTCAACATGTTTTGAGAGAATCAAGATCTTGATTCACATAACACAGTAGGCAAACATGTAAAACAACTTGAAGTTTGGTTCGCAGAATGACCTAATAGATTCAATTTTGCAACTAAACTATATTACAGTCAGTATGGTATTGCTAATTGCATCAAACTCTAAAGTATTCATATGGACAGATTTTTCCTGAGATTAATTCCAAGAGTGTTCTCCTTTAATTAGAATATATTGCAATTCCTTATCCCATCTTTTTCACTATATTTCTGAAAAGTATGTTAACATGTTTTTATTTACTAAATTTAGTTTAGCTACATTGAGAGATGCAAGCAGAATCTATTAGAATTGATTTAGTTGTATGATGGTATTTGCCCATTTATTTGTCTATTTCTTTCATTCAGATTTGGTTGGAGCCAATGAAACCTATTGTGAAACAAATAAGAAGTAAGTGTGTACATTTATAAATCAATGTTTCTTTCAAAAATTTAACTGAAACAACACTTTTTAAAAATGATGATGCTCATATGTATTTTAGAAACATGTTGGCACCTCCATTCCCAAAGGCTGAAGTTATTTTAAAGCAATGATTGGTATTAACTCAGTTAATTATACTATTCTTTAAATTGCTTTTTATAACAAAAATAACAATTTAACAAATACAATAATACAAATGCTGGTTATTTTATTTTCATTCTTTTTTATAGACCAGTATCTATTTTTCTCAGTTGGAAGAAGGCAGAACTTGTCCTTTTAACAAGCCTCAAAATCCTCTGTTGTTTTATTTGTTTGTTTTTTTATTCTAATAATGAAATGTCTACAAGAAAACAAACAAGTTCAGTGAACATCAAGAACCTAACAATTCAACCCTGAGCTCTAATGTTGGATTTAGTTGGAGATATTCTAACACAAACCTGCTTGATGTAGTGATTAAGACACTGGGCTAGAAACCAGGAGACTATAAGTTCTAGGTCCTGAGTTAGGCATGAAGTTAGCTGGGGGACCTTAAGCCAGTCACCTTCTCTCAGCCCTAGGAAGCAGGCAGTGAGAAACCATTTCTGAAAAAAACTTACCAAGAAAATTGCAGCGACTTGTTTGGGCAGTCTGACTTAAAGGTAGAGCAAGAAAAAGCAATAGCAGTCGGTTATTGTAAGTTGTCTAAAAGAGAGGTCCTCAGTTTCCCAATAATATTGGTTCTAAATCCTGCATATATTCTTTTAACTGGATAGGAATTCTTAGTCTCAGATTCTTAATGTTATATAGGCTATGATGAAATAACAATGAAGAATTGATTTATGAATGTTTTATTATACTTTTCTCCAGCATGATAGATGGAGAATCCACGAATGGGTTAACTCTGTCTTCCTGCCCAATTAGACTAAGTCAGTCAAACTTGCCACGCCTCTCCTGAGCCAGTATTTATGAAATTCCACATATTGTCAAATGTGAGGGTTGAGATCGGACCCAAGGTTTTCCAGGCAGCAATAGCAGTTATATAAATGTGCAACAATTACTTGGCTACAACTATCAGGCATTGTAAAAAAAAGTCAATTATTTTACGGACAGAGCAAGAAAACAGCAAATTTAAATACATATAGGTATAAGAGCAATGTGCACTAATAATATATAGCTAATTAGAACTGAGGGACACGGTGGCTCAGTGGGCTAGGATGCTGAGCTTGTTGATCAGAAGGTCGGCAGTTTGGCGGGTCAAATCCCGAGTGCCGCGTAACAGAGTGAGCGCCTGTTACTCGTCCCAGCTTCTGCCAACCTAGCAGTTCGAAAGCACGTAAAAATGCAAGTAGAAAAATAGGCACCACTACGGTGGGAAGGTAACAGCGTTCCGTGCGCCTTTGGCGTCTAGTCATGCCGGCCACATGACCACGGAGACGTCCTCGGACAAGCGCTGGCTCTTTGGCTTTGAAAAGGAGATGAGCACCAGCCCCTAGAGTCGGAAACAACTAGCACGCATGTGCGGGGGAACCTTTACCTTTACTTTTAATTAGAACTGAAGTGAAAAGGAGGGTAAAAAAAAGGAGGGCAAGTGAAAAGTGTGGGTAGGTTTTTGGAATATTTTTTTCAAAGCTCTACCTTAGTGTGGGCTTGCATATCAGTTGTACAGTTCCAGGAAAGCTTGACCTAAGAAGAGAACATCAATAAGTAAAGGAATCTGCACTTTGTACATCTTTTGGCTCATAAATCCTGTTGGCTTCTCACATAAACTCATGTTGTTGTCACTATAAGTTAGGTATTTACTGCTTATTTGAGAGTCTAGAGTTCAGTGGACAATCTTCCTGTTAATAAATTAGATCTTTGCAGTGGTTGCTGCTCTGTCATTGAATTATGTATGGTTTATAGAAAATAAATTTGCTTTTAAGGGTAATCACTGCTCTGTGGAATTTTCTTCTAGAAGGAATTATAGATGCTTCCATCTGTTGATTTAAAGACAATTTCAAGTAGATTTTAGCAAAGGGTGGGGCCTGATTGTCTCTCAATTGATAGCTTACATTATTTGTTCTTGTGTTCAAAATTTTGACTTTATCAAATATTAAATTAATGAAATTGTTTTAATTTTTAAAGGTGCTTTTGGAAGATTACAGTGTTAAAAATGACTAAGAAATATATTAAATATTGAATTAAAATAAACTATTTGATCCTGCCTTCTTCCCTCCAATAAATTTAATTTGATATTTTGTGTATAATACCTCATGTATTTTTATGAAGTATTATGTACTAATGAATGTACTGTTATTCATTTGGGAACCATCCCAAACTTTGAGAAATAGAATAAGGACAGTGGTCTGTAGGTCAGTGGCAATCTATTGCTAAAGCCATAATCCCATGATTAGTTTTAAAATTTATAACAATTAAAGGCATCAAACATGTAATTACAATAAAAGAATAACATTTGTGAGCTGACTGTTACATTTTAATGATCTGTTGGCTTTCTGTAGGACCAAAGAACACAGTGCTTCGTCTAGCTGTAAAGTTCTTTCCTCCAGATCCTGGCCAATTGCAAGAGGAGTACACCAGGTAAAGACTTTCTATATTCCATTAAAAAAATAAGATAGAAGCATTAGCTTTTATTGGTTGCAGGCACTATTCCAAAGGGTGGGAGAGTGGGGGGAAAAGGAAAGCTGAAATAAAATTTTAAGCACAAGTAGTGTCATCTGAGTTTTACTGAGCAGTGAGTTGCCTGCCCAATTGTCGCTAAACGATGATTGTCAATATACAAAAATGAGAAAGACAGCTCATTGTGGGTGAATGAAACATTAAACTTTGGGCACATGAAATAGTATTGATCAGGTTTTTTATACTATTTTTGGAACTGACTGTCCCTTGTATAATTTTCTGCTGTAGCCCAAGCTTGGTAAATTGATATATCTTTGTAGGGTGATAAATTGTTGGTGTATAATTCAAAATTAGATTCACACCCTTAATCAGTGAAGATTGGAGATACAGTTTAACAGTATCTGTAGGTTAACCATAGAATTGTGGAGTCGGAAGTGACCATAAGGCTCATATAGTCTAATCTTCTGTAGTATGCAGTCTTGTGTCCACAGATTTGAACAACAGCCCATCAGTTTTATTATTATATCCTTGGTGCATATCATTACTCAAATATGTTGTTTATATTAAAATATATTCATGCCAGATTTTGCACTCTTGTTAAAATTGATGTTAACATTTTACAAATCTGCCTATTAGGATGGTAAGTAATAGTGACTAAGATGATGTAGCAGTAAGCAAGTGGAACTCTGTAATTCTTATATGTCGGTTAGAGACATAGAGTAAAAGTAAGCAGCTGGTAATGGGCCTGTTTCAATCTTCATACTATAATTTATTTTTTGCTTTTGCCATGGCTTTTGCCAGATTGTGTCTTTCTTTCCAGAATGTGTAATATTCTGTGGTTCAAATGACCATGTTACTAATTCTTTCCTTTTAGATATCTGTTTGCACTGCAAATGAAGAGAGATCTGGCAGAGGAACGCCTTACCTGCAATGACAATACAGCAGCACTCCTCATATCACATCTTCTACAATGTTAGTATGTAATGTTCTTTTATAGATAAGAATGCATCAGCTTTATACTTGAGAAATGCTGACATATAAGTATTTGGCACTTTGTTAAATGACATATATGCAGAAATGTTTTTACTTATAATATAGCTTTGTCCAGTGCTTTTTTTTTCTTTTTCTTTTGTAAAAGCTTTTGGCGGGGGGGGCGGGGGGACCGCTTTAGGGCACTTCCAAGGCACAGATCATGTGAGCAGCGTCAGCTGGATGCCATTGCCGCGGCTTTTGAGAGGGCGCTTTTTCGGAGCCAGGATGTCTTCTATCACCTCATCCTCCTCCACCTCTGATGACACAAAGGCTTCCTCTGGAGCCAGAGCAACCAAGGCGGTAGCACGCCTGCTTTGGGAGCATGCCTGGTCCCTCTAAGAGATTCATTCCAGGAGCCAGTCCTGGTCCCTGGCGGCCAACACAGGGGTGTGGACAGGTGGCAGCGGGGGGAGGGGAGCCCCATGAACCAAGGCAGAGAAGAGGGTCTGCTTTCAGGGCCGTGGAAGTGTTTCCGGGTCGACCTTTGACGCCCCCGATTTCCCCGGGCAGCTTCCTTTCACCGAGCCAGAGCTTTATTCGCAGTAGTGGCTTAGAAGAAGCCGGTTCTTCCCTTCAAAAAAAAGTGGCGGAACACCGTTCCAGTGCGTTCTATGACAAAAAAAGCACTGGCTTTGTCATTTGATTATACAGTCTTGACTCAATGCAGTATTTTTGGACAAAAGATTGTAGGAGTTAAACTATATAAATTTTACTGTGGTATTAGTTGTGTTTGTATCAGCCATAAACAATGAGGCATCCATTCCCTTTCCATAAGCTTTAGTGATATTTATTTTTATACAGTTATGTCTGAGCCCTTTTGACAATGTAACAATTTACCTTACAATGTAACAATGTACAGCAATCCTGTAGTTAGTGTTCCAGCAGCATTTATAATATATACTAGATACTGAATGTTACTCAAGTTTAAGTCAAGGGCTGTTTCTTTTCTGGTTTCTTCCATGATAAATGAGTGTATCTAGAAAATTCAGCTGAATTTGCATATTTCTATGTACCTCACAATTTAAATATCAGTTGGAGTGAAAGTGTTAGAAAAACTGAAAACCTATTTGAACCCTTGAACTTAATCAGAATCACATCTTTAGCATTAGCCTATAAAAATCCTGTCAGAAACAAATAATACATTTTAGGATGAATGTTGTAAAATTGACATTCTTATTTTTATGTATTATTTTAATACATAAAGAGCTAATCTAATTAATTAATAAAACTGTAATCTGAAATACTTAAGTATTTTGTTTTAAATATATTTTCTGTTATGTCACAGCGGAAATTGGAGATTTTGATGAATCAGGAGATCACGAACATCTTAAAAACAACCAATACTTTCCCAACCAAGAAAGACTGCATGAAAAAATACTTGCATTTCACAGGAAGCATGTGTAAGTAAAATTATTTTATGATTTTTGTATTCAGTGCACCACTATACTGTACTGAAATTAACTTTGCAATAATGTTTGAAGTGTGGTTTGTTGCATGGTTCAGGGTTTTTTTGTGCTTAAGGCAATTTGTTTGCAATATAATATTTGCTATGTACAGTCTTAATGTATTTACTGAGTGGCCAAATTTTAGGCAAGATTTTTAACAAACAGCTTTTACTAGTCTGAGCAATATATTACAAAAGTCAGTATGAAGAAAAATGACAGCTTTTGTCTGTGAGATGTGATGTTTTTACTTCAGCTAAATCAGCATAAATACCTTACATTGTCTACTCTGCAGATACAGAGGGGAAGCATGTGGTTGCGTTTACTAACATTATAATCCTTCCATTGACATGATTTGGTGCTATAATTGAATAGGTACAGTTAATAGCCCCATTATATACCATGCTTGGAGTAGACTTCTTTCTATAGGTGTATCTCCAAATTTATCATGAAGTTCATGTATTATTTATTTATTTAAATTTATACGTATGCTATCTAACTCATGACTATAAACATTGAAAACAATAGAAGAGCAAAAAAGATCAAAACTAAAAAAGGAAACAAAAAGACCAAAACATCTCCTTGCCAGCAATCAACACCCAGATAAGCAGAGATAAATACTAAAATTAATAGGAAACCAACAGTCAAGCAGTAAATAATACCCCAGTCAAGGAACTACCAACTCAGACAATCAAACAGTAAACAACAGGCTAATCAAAATATTACCAAGAACATTTCTATCAACGCTCACAGGGTAAGCAACTTATACAGTATATAAACAGAGAACAACCCCCCTCCCTTTTAGCAGTGATGATGTTATCTAAATATCTGCAAGAAACAACCAAGTTCAGAGAGTACCAAGGACCCCATATTAAAAACAAAAAAAAAGTGCAAATTCCTCATTCTCGTGCAGACTAGAACCCTACAGTTGGATAACATTGTAGATGCTTTCTATTTATGGTTACTTTTTTAGGATATCAACTATCTTTTCCACTGAGTGCAAAGTTTGATTTAATGGCCTCTCTCGACTCTGTTTGCAAAGTTTTTATCCTGAATAGATCTGGGCCATCCAATCAGCATCTTTTTAAGACATAGAGTTGAATTGTACTCAGAGGATTCCAATTACCTTGATTGTTTTTAATCAGAGTTCAGACCTAGTTTTGAGGCAGAATCCATTTTGATCACTCTAATAAACGATATTTTGTAAGAGAATATAGAGAGAGGACTAACATGTTTCCCTGCTTGCTCTTTCAGCAGGTTTTAATATCATTGACTATGATGCTGAACTGAAAAATAAAAAAAAATATTCCATCCATGTATAGTATAGAATAGATTATTCAGTTATGTGAGTATTATGCATTAGCCTCAGTCACGTTATTTATGATATTTGTATGTTGATTGAAATCCAGATACTAAATAAAATTAGTTGATAAAGAGCATCATTTTCAAGTTATTTTTATATGCTGTTGTTAAATTAGTTCCCCCATTTGACCTGATAAAGTAAACCCATGTGGCTGCTTGCAGGAAAGGAGTATTTCTGTTTATTCCCTTAAATCATCCCATTTTCATACATTTTCAGAGTGTCATAAATTCATCGTTAACTTCTGTATTTTGATTTTATTTTTACTACTAAAGGGGTGAAACTCCTGCCGAATCAGACTTCCAGGTGCTTGAAATAGCTCGAAAACTGGAGATGTATGGCATGAGATTTCACTTGGCATCTGATCGTGAAGGGACAAAAATTAATCTGGCTGTTTCAAACATGGGTGTCTTGGTTTTCCAGGTAAGAAAGTAATTTTAAATATATCTTTTAAAATGTTCTAAGTTTAATCTTAAGGGTAAAGAGTTTTCTGAATGAGAAATCAGAGTTCACTTTTACAAGTCTTGCTAACATACTGAGTCAGATTAAACTTTACGGCTAAATGATTAATCATATTCTTTGCAAATAACTGTTCATTTGAAATCCATGTGGTTCATTTACCCATCAGTTTGCCAATGCTGGTGGTTTCAAGCTGACCTGGGCTAGTAATTTTGACATGTTCAAAAAAGGAAACATTTTTTTAAACTTGATTATAGCAGCATGACATGCTGACTAGCATAATTAAAATGGTCTGATTCAAGAGGGTTCATATATAACCTATAGCATCTCATCTCTTATCTCTGCCTTAAGTCTTTTTACCAAAGTCCTGTAGAATCTCGTTCTTGGTATCCAGGAGAGAATAGTAAATACTTTATTTATTTAGGCAGTTGTAGCTAAAAATAATAATCTGACATCATATCATTATACATATTGTTTAAATCTTGTACTATGTATATTTGGTTTTATTTATACATTTACTTTTCACATTTCTGAATCACCCATCTCCCTCAAAGAGGGACTCTGGGAAGTGTGTTTAAATCCTGTATTATGTATATTTCTTCTCTTGTTACATATTGCACTTTACACAGGGCAGTATAAAAATCAATACTTTCAACTGGTCCAAAATCCGAAAAATAAGCTTCAAGAGAAAACGATTTCTTATCAAGCTTCATCCAGACGTTCATGTAAGTACTATCATAATATATTTTCTATAATTTTGTGTTGAGTTTAAGTACGAGTTGATATGCATACAGACTTCTGTAAATGAACCTGTGACATTATGTTCAGGAATATTATTTAATTAGACAAACAAGGTTGACTCAGCCTTCCATCCTTCCGAGGTAGGTAAAATGAGGACCCAGATTGTTGGGGGCAATTAAGCTGACTTTGTAATAATGCCGCTTGGGGGTGTGTGAAAGCCCTAATAAGCAGGCATATACATAGAATGAAGGCTACTGCTAAGTTTGTAAGCCGCCCTGAGTCTTCGGAGAAGGGCGGGATATAAATGGAATTAAAATTAAAAAAAATAAATAAAATAAACATGGGTTCCACTTATAATTTGAGAACACAACCTTTCTTTTGTACATGCTGATATTCTAAAACCAGTCATGTCTTGTATACACACGACAGTGCACTCCTATGAGAGCCAATACACTGGTTGCCTTTTTCTGTAGTTGTCTCACTAATATGAGCCATGCTTCTTCCTGAAGGCTCAAGCAACCCAGCATTCACTTCGTGTAAGGATATTATCTATTTATAGTTGTACCTAATTTGATATCAGAATTTCTTGTAGTTTTCTTTGCAAGGTATTTTTTAGTTCATGTGGCAATTATTCATGTACATTGAAAAATGTTGCTCAGTGGTAGAGTAGTGTGATTTAAGTAATGAACATTTGACCTATAGTTATATTATTGGCACTTGGAAGGACATTACAGTATTTCAAAGATTGTCCTTTCAATTGATGCTAAATAGCAATTAGCTGAAGCACACATAAACTTTTGCCCCAATGATGGCATTGTGACACGAATGCCTAACACATGTGTGCAGAAGTTTGGGGGCAAAGTTTCAGGACACTATACGTATACTTTATTAGCAGTAAGAGACACTAGTTTCATCCTTATTGGAAGTACTCAGGCTTAAAGATCTTCATACTAAATTGCTATGTTTCATCATTTCACACAGCTATTTTGTTAACATAGTATCCTAAAAATGCTGTGACCAATAACTAACTACTACTTCTAACTACTTCGCTGCCCTCATCGCGTCCGCAGATAATCGCCCGGCCGCCCTGTTTAGGGTGACCCGCTCCCTCCTTAACCAGGAGGTTAGTGGGGAACCCTTGCAGGGGCGTGCCGAGGAATTTAGTCAACATCTGTTGGACAAAATCGCTCGGATTCGGACCGGTTTGGACTCCGACTGGGCAGTATCGGACGATCAGGACACGAGCGATCTTGTCAATGTGACCTGGGAGGAGTTCGATCCTGTGACTCCGGAGGAAGTGGACAGGATCATGGGGAGGCTGAGCTCCACCACATGTTTATTGGACCCGTGCCCTTCCTGGCTGGTTTATGCAGCCCGGGAGGGGACACGAGGCTGGTTCCTGGCGGTTATATCTGCTTCTTTGAGTGAGGGTAGTTTTCCCACCGCCTTGAAAGAGGCGGTGGTGAGACCTCTCCTCAAGAAGCCTGCCTTGGACCCGGCTGTTTTGAATAACTTTCGTCCGGTCTCCAACCTTCGCTTTCTTGCGAAGGTTGTTGAGAGTGTGGTGGCACACCAGCTCCCTCTGGTCCTGGATGAAGCGGATTATCTAGACCCGTACCAATCGGGCTTCAGACCCGGGTACAGCACGGAGACGGCATTGGTCGCGCTGGTGAATGATCTCTGGAGGGCTCGGGACAGAGGATACTCCTCTGTTCTAGTCCTATTAGACCTCTCAGCGGCTTTCGATACCATCGACCATGGTATCCTGCTGCGGCGTCTCAGGGGATTGGGAGTGGGAGGCACGGTTCTTCAGTGGTTCTCCTATCTCCTGGGACCCTCGCAGTCGGTGTTGGCAGGGGGGCAGAGGTCGACCGCGAGGCCTCTCGCTTGTGGAGTCCCTCAGGGGTCGGTCCTCTCGCCCCTTCTGTTCAACATCTACATGAAACCGCTGGGTGAGATCATTCGTGGTTTTGGAGTTGGGTATCATCAATACGCCGATGATACCCAACTTTTCATTTCGACCCCAAACCACCCCAGTGATACCCTCGACGTGATGTCCCGGTGCCTGGAGGCGGTCCGGGTCTGGATGGGGAGGAACAGGCTTCGTCTCAACCCTGACAAGACGGAGTGGCTGTGCGTACCGGCATCTCGGGATATTCAGGATATCCCACCCCTCATTATGGGGGGTGAGTCATTATCTCCTGTAGATAGGGCTCGCAACTTGGGAGTCCTCCTAGATTCACAACTCTCCTTAGAAGACCATATTGTAGCTGTGACTAGGGGGGCTTTCGCCCAGGTTCGCCTGGTGCGCCAGTTGCGGCCCTATCTAGACCGGGATGCCTTGCACACGGTCACTCATGCGCTCGTGACCTCTCGTCTTGATTACTGCAACGCTCTCTACATGGGGCTACCCTTGAAAACCACTCGGAGGCTCCAGCTGGTACAGAATGCAGCCGCGAGAGTTGTATTGGGGGTCTCCCGATACTCCCATGTCACACCTTTGCTCCGCGAGCTGCATTGGTTGCCAGTTGTCTTCCGGGTGAGGTTCAAGGTGTTGGTAATGACCTACAAAGCCCTCCATGGCATGGGTCCAGAATAACTTGGGGAGCACCTGCAGCCGGCGTCAACTTCCCTCCGCCCAGTACGCTCCCACAGAGAGGGCCTCCTCAGGGTGCCGCCGGTCAAAGAATGCCGACTGGTGGCCCCCAGGGGGAGAGCGTTCTCTGTGGGTGCACCGGATTTATGGAACCATCTTCCGGTTGAGCTCCGGATGGCGCCCGATCTCCGCTCCTTCCGGCGCGACCTTAAAACCCATCTCTTTAAACAAGCGGGCCTGGCCTGATGGGATGGGGTGGGATTTTTATAAATGACTTCAATTTTAAATTTGTATTATTTATGGGCATTGTTTAATCATGTTTTAATAATTTTAATTTTTGTATCTAATTTTTATGTATTGCCCTGTTCACCGCCCTGAGTCTCTTGAGAGAAGGGCGGTATATAAATTAAATAAATAAATAAATAAATAAATAAACTTCTTAAAATCTATTTTTAAGACTAAGAAATTACTTTTATTTTACTCCTGCTGGTATTTGTTCATATTGATGAATGATTGTGTCCAGATGAACTTTGTCTTCATTTTTTTTGTTCGAACACTTTGTGCAATTCAAATAATTTCTATTTCCCATCAAATCACTATAATATAAAATTAGAGGAAGGGCTATGCATTAGCTTATTTCTTAGCAAGAACTGTTTAAATTATTCTCCCTCTTACGTTCTCACAATGATAAATTAATGGCTACCCTGTGTAGTTTAGGTCTGCATTATAATATCTGTCTGACTGGATGAGAATTAAAATAGTGTGCTTGAGCCTTGTTTGTTTTGTGATACTAGGGTCCATATCAGGATACTTTGGAATTTCTTTTGGGAGGTAGAGATGAGTGCAAGAACCTCTGGAAGATATGTGTTGAGTATCATACATTCTTTAGGTTATCTGATCAACCAAAAGCAAAACCAAAACCAGTCTTCTTCAGCAGAGGATCATCTTTCAGATACAGGTATAATATAACTCATTTTCTTTTGTTCCAAAAAAGGCATTCAAGAATTTTTTTCTGTTTTTTTAACCTAAAAATTTAGGATCTTATTACTATAAAAATTAAAAGCACAGATTTAAATATATTCTCATAAGGTTTTTAAAATATTTATATTTATTGTTTTACAGTGGACGAACACAAAAACAATTGGTGGATTATGTTAGAGAGAGTGGGTTGAAGAAAATTCCTTATGAAAGGTAATAAGCAGCAAACTGTTACTATTTTGGAATTTGTTTTATATGTTCCTCAGTCTTCTAAAATATTAGCATTCTACTATTTATATTTAGAATAAATTTATAGCTGTACAATTAATTTGACTTTCTTTCCTAATAATTTTAAGTTTTGGTTTTCATGTTTTTAGCAACAACTTGGTCTTTTTGAATTCAAAATTCACTAATTTTAGTGAAGTTATTTTGATAATAGAATGTTGATTGATTTAAACACTTTCACTTCAGATAATGTCAGTTGGAGGAATATCTTACAGTTATTCTTTATATGTATTTGTTCATTATTACAATAATCACAACAAATGGTTATCTCTTACATGGAGTAATATTTGTAATGCTTTGAATTACGTGTCCTAATCTCTTAATCCCTTGTTTGTTGCTGCAAAACTAAGTTTGGACCCTATCTCATCTCCAATAGAAAAAAGAGTTGTATTGGGTATTAGTAAACATATGAAATTGTAATATGCAGAGGCAGGTTACTAGTCCTTTAAGCTCATTATCTTACTTGATAAAAATTGTTCCAAAATTCCCACTTTCTACTGTGCGATGTTTAGCTGGAAATGTGGGTAATTTAATCCCAGGTCTACTACATGAAAAATATTTATTTTAATGCTAAAATATTGTTAGACGTCCTTAAAATGCCTATTACCTTTGAAGTTGTATGAATACTATGTTTGGTGTATCTGAAGTCAAGAAAGAAACTTCATAATCTATAGCTTCTTAAAATATACATTAGAATATGGGCTGTTTAGAATGTGACTGAATCTTTTCATAATGTGGAGCTAGAAGGAATGATTTTAGTTGCTGGACAGGTTGGAGGTCTGTTTTGTCAGGGCCATTGTTTTCCTCCATCTGGACATTTGGTAGTTTGAACTTCAGAGATCCTATTGCGTGTTCAACCACCAACAGAGTTAATATGGAACTCTCTAAGCAAGTCAGATTGCCCCCATTTTTGCTTAATTATATTTAGTTGGCATTTACTGTTTTTTTCTTAAGTAATGTTATTTTAGGTATTTTAATGCTGGGTTTACTTTATATAAAAACTAGTAACTTTTATATTTGTATATTTTATATTCTGAATATTGCAATTCTGATTTGTAAGCAAAAAATTTTAGGAAATTAAATTATGAATGTAGAAAGTTCTGAGTTTCATATTTTTACACATTAAGTAAGTTTGAAAGAATCTCTTTTGTAAAATCATCTATTTTTTAACTTGTATACAGCAGAAAGGGAGCTTCGATTATTTCTCAATTGCATGTATCAACTTCTTTATTTACAGGAGGCATAGCAAAACTAGAATGTCTACTCACACTTCAAGTCCTGATGCACCCAAACAGGTTAGTCTTGAAATTAACCTGTTTTAAATAAAGTATCATGATTTAAAAGATTATGAAAATTACGTGATGCTTCTTAAATTTAAAATATGTATTTTCTTTTTTATTTCTGGTAATGGTATTAGGTAATTATATCTATGTGCTACATTAACCAAAATGTACTTTGTAAAAGCCTACAAAATAGGATTGTCTTGACAGCATGAAGATTCAAGTTTTTTCTCTTTCTTAAATTCCCTCATGCTAAATTCCATATGCCCCTGCCATACCAGCTCTTAGTTTTAGGTTTGCTATGGAGGTTGAGGAAAGTGTGTACAGTTTAAACCTATCAACAAAATATAAGTAGATAGAACTGTGCAATTTATCCAAGTTCTTTTACTAAATATTGGATATTACCTCTTTTCAATAAGGAATTTATTATTTATTTGTTTATTTATTTATTTATTTATTTATTTATTTATTTATTTTATATACCACCCTTCTCCCGAAGGACTCAGGGCGATGTACAGGGCAACAAAAATAAGAATACAGGATACAAGATTTAAAGTTAAATGATTGTGCCCAATGTAGTAGGTTAGTTAAAATAATGTTAAAACCCAAACCCATCAGGCCAGGCCGGCTTGTTCGAATAGATGTTTAATTAATGAGGGGGCAAGTATTCGAATCTCAGATAAAAAGGGTATGACTGACTGATGAGAACATAAGAAGTTCGAAATGATCATTTCAGCCTCCCTAATTCTTTATTAGCAATTTGAATAATTTATATATATATATATATATATATATATATATGTATGTATGTATGTTATAGGGACGCGGTGGCTTAGGACGCTGAGCTTGTCGATCAGAAGGTCGGCAGTTTGGCGGGTCGAATCCCGAGTGCCGCGTAGCAGAGTGAGTGCCTGTTACTCGTCCCAGCTTCTGCCAACCTAGCAGTTCGAAAGCACGTAAAAAATGCAAGTAGAAAAATAGGGACCACTACGGTGGGAAGGTAACAGCGTTCCGTGCGCCTTTGGCGTCTAGTCATGCCGGCCACATGACCTTTGAAACGGAGATGAGCACCGGCCCCTAGAGTTGGAAACGACTAGCACACATGTGCGGGGGAACCTTTACCTTTACCTTTTTATATATGTTATATATATATATATGTTATATATATATATATGTTATATATATATGTTATATATATATATGTTAAGTATTTGTCAAGTCTTTTGAATACCTTGCTAGTTAACTCTTTCTTTCCTGTTTCAGCCTAACCCAAGGCTATTCGCAGGCTATAGTCACAACTTACGACAGTTCATTATTTGTGTAAATTATTCAAATTGCTAATAAAGAATTAGGGAGGCTGATAAGTTCGAAATGGCCATATCAGCCTCCCTAATTCTTTATTAGCAATTTGAATTTGATATATATAAAATCTTGCATAAGAACTAAACTTTTCAGTAAGTGTAATTTCTTATAGGAATGTGGATTTGTCTGATTGCTGGAATATAGTTAGCATATTCACATAGTCATATAATTACTGATCTTAGTCATCTCTCAAGTTCAGAATTCAGAGCCAGCATAATTTTCCAGTTAGGCCTTGCATGGAAGTGTATTTGTTAAATTGGACAGCTGCTGGTTTTCAACAGACAACCTCTCATAGTTAGTTATAGGCTGCTCTGACTACCATCATTCCTTTAAAGCTGTATCATTAAAACTAGATAAATTCATTTAATCATATGAGAATAACTTTCACCTCCCAGTCATAAAATAAACATAATCTGTGTTTTGCTCCTTAATAGGATCCAAATAAGGTGATGTCTATACAAAGGAATCATTTAATGAACACATACCAAATAAATAAAATAAATCCAAATAAATAAAATAAATAATAAAATACCAGACACTTAAAATATCTAAAATCCATTTAAAATAGCTGGGACATAGCTTTATCAACACAAAAAAGATTGTATGCAAGATCCTAATTTCAACAAACTAGATAGTAATGAAAAAGAAAAGTCAGACAAAAATTTAGGCTAGATGTTTAAAATCATGAGGTTTGCAATTTCAACTTTATCTTAAGATGGACTGAAAAAGATACAGTTTAGATTTTAATAGGTATCGTGTTATAATACAGTTGTGAGAGAAAAAGGAAGTAGCCGTAAAATATATCACCTCTCAATGGTGACACACTGAAGTGCCCTGGCTTGGCATACCAAAAGCACTGAGTAATCTATACAATCTTCTTATTTATCTCTGACTTTTAACTTCACTGCATGCTTTAAATAAGAATTTCTGGCTATTTCTCAATAAAATCTCTATCCCTGCTTGGTGTGAAAATGGCATCATTTGTGCACATCCATATACACACGTGTATTTACACTGGACAAACACAACTTCATTGATGCAGATTGTGTATGAATACTTGCAAATCAGCTATTACTATTCTAATAGTAATTTACTATTACTTGATTTGCAAACTGACTTTAATCTCTCCTACTATATTTGCCAATATATAGACATTTATCAGAAAATTGATAGAGCAGAATAATGTGGATTTAAAGAAACATTTTTTTCTACATTCTTTTGTAGAACAGATTTCCTCACAAACCTCAGTTTTAAACCTATAATTTTTCTTCTGCCTGCTAAGTCCTTTGACTCCACCAACCATCTCTCTTTGCTCCATGTACTCCCCTAAGTATTGCCACCAATATAATCTTACAATGAAAATGCAAGAGTTACCTGTGGCTTTATATGGTAGAACTAAAGTTACAAAAACAACATTGTACAGGTAGTCCTCGACTTACAACAGTTCATATAGTGACTTTTCAAAGTTATAACTGTACTGAAATAAGTGACATGACAAGTTTTTCACTCTTATGACCATTGCAACATCTGCACAGACATGTGATCAAAATTCAGATGCTTAGTTGTGGTATCTGGATCATGTGATCACCTTTTGCAACCACCTGACAAGCAAAGTCAATGAGGGAGCCAAATTCACTTAACAATCCATGTTACTAACTTAAAACTGCAGTGATTCACTTAACAAATAGGGCAAAAAAGTCACAAAATGGGGCAAAACTCATTTAACAAATGTTTTGCTTAGCAACATAAATTTTGGGCTCAGTTGTGGTCATAAGTCAAGGACTACCTGTATGTCATAAAGTGTATGCATATACTCATACACAAGGTGAAATGCATTTAGATTTCAAATATTTATACCGATTTGTATAGCCTTCTTTTTAATTGATGTAATTCTGGGTGGCTGACAAAAGTATAAAAATATAATATAAATACTGTATAAAATATATTTCACAATGAACTAAAACATAAAGCCGCTGTCACAATATGCCAGTAGTATCGACTCACATACTCTTTTAACCCCCATTCCAATAATATAGCAAATATATTGAAATAATATAGCATCTCTTTATGTGTGGCTTGTTTTGATAGTTATGTCAACAAGGTGTCATAAGCAACCAACAAATGTCACTCTACCATGCGTTGATAATGTTACCTGCAATGTCTGCAGGAAAACAACCAGGCTCAGACAACACTAAAAACCCAATATTTGATTGTATTGCCAATTGGATAGTAGTGTAAAAGTCACATAGACATGCAGCTTTTATATTTCTATGCAATATAACAAAAATAAAATGGGCTGCTAAAGCCTGGAAATGGAGCAAGATAAACATTTTTTTTGCTATTGAGTTACACAAGTTATTCTAGTTTCATGATTTTAGAGAATAAGTTCCTCAACTAATTGATATATTTTATGTCTGACCTTCTTAGATTCATGGTGAAATAATTGATCTAATAATAAATTTTCTTTTCTCTCCAGAGTATCTCATTTACAGAAGGGTTAAGAATCCCAGCATCTAGTGCATGCACATATGCCTCCTTCCATATGGATAATTTATTATCTTCAAACATTGCCAGCTTGTCCTCTTTGACAGAAAGCAATTCTCTCTTTTTGGAACCCAGAATGTCACATGGAGGGAGCTTGTCAGCAGAAGGAAATAGTATAATATCAGAAGAAACTGGGAACAAAGTGGTACAACAGCCTGGATCACCAAAACTCCAGTCATTCCAAGGTGTTGGGATTTGTAATGTTGAAGAAAACTGCAGCCCCATTTGTTCTGATGCTGAGAATCATTGTGCTTTAGAAATAGCAATAGACAAGTATAGCAAACAAGGCAGGATAACTTACAACAATGACAATGATGAGGATGATGATTTTACCACAAGTATGGTCATTGCTGGTAAACAACATCGGCTTCAAGGTAGGGATGCCCCTCTTGTAAAGCTAGTTAGTTCTCAACTTCATGTTTCAGAGGAGTTCATTGATGATGATCCAGCTGAAATCTCCTTTTTTGCTGGAGGCTCTGAAGCTTTTTCTTATTTGTACGATGGCCTAGATTTAAAGGACTCGAATCTTTCTAAGTGTCTCTCAGAGTCACCTACTTTAACTAAAGAAATTTTGCAACAGAGTATAGTATCCTCTCATTCAAGTCCTGATAGATATTCAGTTGAAGCAGTAGATATGAATGTGGATGATGAATTTGAATTTGAAGGAGATAGTGATTTCAATGGAAATCAGCAGCCATCAGATACCTCAGAATTATTTGAAGTTAAAGCACAGGCAAGCAGAATGCAAAGTCTCCTGAGTCCTTCTGAAACGAGTTCACTGATTAATAACCAGTCTGAAAGTAGCTCTCTCAACAATTTAACATTAAATGGCACACCGTTTATGCATACTTACAGCTCTGCTAATCAGTCTGAAGCTAGTTCTATGGTGAATTTTCCAGCATATTCAGTTCGTTCTGAATCAAGCTCAGCTCTTCAGTTCACTGACATTATTGACCAGTTAGAACAACTCAGTTACCCACCTACCACTACAGAAGACTCTAGTAGTTCTGATGATTCATGGGATTCAGAATCTGCACCTCCATTAGACATAAACCTGTTTTTTAGCAATCCTTTTGCTCAGGCTACAATGGAGAATTTCTCTCTTGACTTTCAGAATAATCTAAAAAATCTCACTAAGGAAGATAAATCAGAAAACACATGCACAAACCATTAATATTTGGGATGATACAGCACATTATGCTGATCAGAATCAGTTTTTTTTAAAAAAAAATCTGAACCATCATTTTTCCTGATTATTTTCAGTCATTGGAATATAAATTTGTAGACTAGATCACTTTTGTTGATTCTCATCATTCCAATTTTTTTAAGGCATCAAGAAAAGTTATATTGCAGTAAAGGCATCAGTAGTAAATACAAGGCACTGTAATATATATTCATTTATTAAATATTTTTTAAATTTTTGTTATAAAAATAATAATGTAGGTGTGTGTGAGAGAGACAGAGATAGACAGACAGAAGTCCTGAGCTATATTTTCCAGAAGTGCTTAAAACTTTATACTTTGCCCATTTTTTCAGTAACTCTTCTAATTGTTACTGAGGTTAATTCTGTTATCTTACAAAAAAGCATGATTTTCAGGACTGGAATGAAAACTGAGGCCCATCTGCAGTTTTGAAGTAAGCTAGCCATAGGAAGATGTATAATACTTACATTCTTGTATTACATCTTTATATTTCTAGAATTTACAAATTACATGATTTTTTAAAAAAATAAGTGCAATTATTAATATATCATCACATTGCTTGCGTTCTCAGTATGTAACAGAAACTATTTCTTATATTCTCAGGTATTAGGAATATGTGAATTTATTGGTACGTTTTGTAGTAACAGTTATAAATACTTTACAGTATAAACTTTATAAACAGCTATAATCACTATAAACTCCAGGCAATGAATGAATGAATGAATGAATACATTGAATGAATGAATGAATGAATGAATATAATATATCACAGAATTCTTGAATAAAACAAACTGAACATGCTGGACAAACTACTTTCTTCACTAGCCTTTAAAAATTATCTCGATAGACTGATCCTCTAAGGGTCAACAATCAAGCAATAAAACATAGTGGGGGTTTTTTTCCAGATAGGAATATTAAAGATCCTGTACAAAATAAGTATGTTTTCAGAAAGTTGCAGCAGCCACATCAGTCTATATAATTCCATTATATACTGATAAGATATTTGATTGCAATAGATGATATGTGATCTGATTAGGTATAAGATACATTCATTTTGTATAGTATATTATTATATATCTGTATTCATTCTATATTAAATAGTTATTTTGGTCAATTTAAAAATAGTAAGAAGATTGGTGGTGTTGTGTAGCTAAAGAGCCACACGCAGTCGAGCTTTGGAGGAACACTATTTGTGTTACTATGTGGATGTCATGGCAGGTGGCGTAGCTGATGGGTTGGCTGATTTTGCATGTATTAAATAGGGTCAGAGCTGGTTACTGCTTGAAATAGGAGAACTAGACCAAGAAAACTTTTTAAAAATCTGAAAGGCAATGGCAAATCTTTTTACAAAAACCCAGCATGGACATATCTCTATTCACCAGTCAAGTTTAACCAAAAATGTATTTTACTGTTGTTTTTGTAGAATCAAATACTTCATCTCTAATCTCAGTTTTAATCATTATTGTTATCTCTTAATTAGGTAGAATTATACTTATTTAACAGTCTTGTTCACCTGAGATATATACTAATCATCATTAGATAATACTATAAGATAATAATACATATCTTAAAATATTTCTTTAGGGCATTACTTAAAATATGTTCATATTCATTCTCACTTTTTCATTTTGTAAATTTTTAAATATTATATGGAATGATTAGACTTTTATAACAAAATTCTTAATATTGACTGTTGATTACTTACCCTTTAATGTTAAACTTCTTCCCAAGAAATGTTGCATATTAGAGGGCGCAAGGTGACTAAATAAATACTGTGGATTTTTTTTTACAAGTTTTTATGCTAACCTTAAGAAATAAATTATATTGGTAAAATTTACTTGTAGCATATCAAGAGACTCAACCACTAAATAATGAAAAAACATTCCTAGGTACAGTTCTTTGAGAAGCTGCCATAAAAAGAATGAGGGTATTCTTTCAGTAGGTGGAATATATTAAAAATACATTATAATTCCATTAGTGACAAAGTATAACAGGTTGCCTTCACAATATACTGTAATTACTTTTATTACATGTTTTATAATGGAAATTATTTGTGCCTTGGTATAAGCAATTTCATGTTATTGGTGCTTACTTATTAAGAAAAATATTCTTAGACTGGAAATTCTTAGTTATTTATCATGATCATCTACATAATATGAATGCTTTATACATCATTGTTTCTGTTGAAATTGATTTTATATCTACAGATTTGTATTGATAATTTTGAAATTACATATCCAATAAAATTAGAAGGTATTCATTATAAATAAGAACACATGTTTTAATTTTTTTCCCTTGCTCTTTCTCAAAAGAGAATCATTAATTTCCTCATTTGCTGTCTGATATTTGCAGTAGGAGTAAATTTTTAAGCAAATATGAAATACAACAAATGTTTTTTCTAAAACATTTTGCTTTTTGATATTTAGTATAAGTTACTACTTTAGCTCACAGCTAAAATTTCCTTTACTCATGCAATTAGATCATTGTTAGGTACAAAAAAGAAAACAGGCCTAAACAAGTGATGCCAGTTCTGTAGCAGTAAGATAATCTGCATATCCATATTGCTTGAATTTAAAATTATTATAATTGATTTATATTTTTATTTATTTGATTTACATGTTCACCAGCTAATATTTAGGTCTCCTTCCTTACCAACAAATCTCTGGAATCAAAGGTCCTTAAAATTTTCCATGGTAAACATGTAGAGTTTTTAAACTTTAAGCACACTTAACATTTTTCGTTCTTACTCTTGAATGTCATCATATTTTGTGTCACAATTCAGGTTATAATTGTAGGAAAAGATGCAGCAGGGAGATACTTATATGTTCAAACTCTTTAAGTATCCTGTACCCACCCACATTTTCCATTCAAGCAGAAAACTACTATAAGCCTCTACATATCTTTATTGATTACCTTTAGGTGATATGTTTCAGTGATTAAATCAGACTTCTTTCCAATATTCCTAAGTTTTTGGAGCCATTCAGATTCAGCCATATGATCTTAACTGAGGGCAAAAGTTAATGAGAAACCTGAATCTTGAGTCTAAATTAGCTTTGTTCCTTTCAATAATGGCATTACAAATTTAAATGTAGATACTGTTTTCTCTAGCTTAACAGTATAATCATGTAATAGTTAAAACTTAATGTTAAAATGTGGTAGTGCTTCTGTTATTTCAGGAACACTTTGCAATGCTGGTCACAAGTTATTTTTAGAATAACACTAATACCACAGTAGTATAGTCACTTACAAAAATGTTTATATTTTTAGAGAACTTCATATAATATCCACCTTCCCATATAACTGAACATTTGTCATTGACTGGGAAATTTCTCATTCTCAGTATTTCTTAAAATATTAAACTCCCCTTAAAGATGTTATTTTAGTCAGGACATGTTTTAATATTATTGGCATTGTTGAACAATGTTAGAGAATTATAATTTGTGAATATGAATTTTCAGAAAAGATCTTGAGGAATTACTATTTCAAGTAAGTAAAATATTTTCCTTGGGATATTTATCTATCCTTTTTAATCTCCATGTACTACTATATGAATGTATGCCACATGCTGGGAAGAACATTTTTGGATTTTTATAGTGAGCAAGATGCGGATTCCCTAGTTCCCTTGAATTGCACTCAGTTTTATTTTGATAATTGGTGTTACACAATTATGACTAATATTTATAGTTATTTGTAGAAGGCAAAAAGTTAAATTACAATTTTCCAGCCTTCAGTATAATTTAATAACTGAACTGACAGGTTTTAAACAACTTTGCAAATGTAATGTTTTGGTTAAAAGATTTCACTAGACCACAGGTCTGCAACCCGTGGCTCTGGAGCCGCATGTGGCTCTTTCAGCTGTCTCCTGTGGCTCCCAGTCATCTGTCATGTGCAGTCCAAAAAAAAAAAGGTGGGACTCAAAAAGTTCAACCAATCAATTCAAATATGCAGGGTAGGTGCATATCTCACCTTGGCTCCACTCTTCAGTCAAACCCTGTTCTGCGCATATGCGCATGTACGGACATGCGCACACATTTTTTTGCGGCTCCCAGTTTTTCCTTTTGTGAGGGAACCGGTTCCGAGTGGCTCTTTCACAGTTTCAGGTTGCTGACTCCTGCACTAGACAATAAAGCACATGCACAAGATATATGCTTCAGTCTGCTTTTGATGCATTTCAGAATTTGTAGTTTTCATTTACATTCCTTTTCTTAGTAGCGTGTTATAGCTTAATATTTATACAACTTCCTGATCTCAGAGCATTTTCTGTACCCGTTTGATATCTTCTAATAGATCCTATATGTTTGTCAGCGCTTATTTGATAAATGGGGGCTTAGCTTGATACAAAGTATGATTCAATAAAGCTCAAAGCAGAGTTCAACTTTTAAGTGAAACTTCAAGGATATGTTATTAACCAACATACTGCATCAGAATTTTATTTGCTTCTGCACTTAAACTTTGGACAAAACACGAACTCATTAAAGCATCTTAAAAAATGGCCCCAAAGGCTGATATTCACATTCATCATCCTTAGAACTCCTTTGTGTAATAAACTTTTTACACAGAGTAATTAATGATTGTTCCCATACTAGGAATCCCAACATTAAAAAATTAATATTCTTGCTAAAGAATAAGAACTATTTTCAATAATTCATATCAAAATATAGGAAGTAGAAAGGATGAATAGATTTTAGAAAATGCATTTCTGTTCAAAGTATATGGAAAAAGGATCTTGCACATAGGACAATTCAGCTTTTTTAGAAAGAATTCATTTCTATAACTTTTAGTTCCTGGTATTAAGCCATATGTGGGCCTGGAATGTGACCTTTGTGTGTGTGTGTGTGTGTGTGTGTGTGTGTGTGGTATGTCTTTTTTCTTGGAAAGATGAAATAAATAATAAAGAGTTGCCAAGTCCTCTGTTTTGCAGTGACAAACAGTGATTGTGATATATAATTTGTGAAGCAGTGGAGAAATTGTATTAATTCAGTATTATAAAGTAATTGATCTTTTATTAGAGATCTTGGTTTTTATGGATGAGGCAGTATTTTAATAAATTACTGCTTTTACTCACTTCTAAATAGATTAAAATTAAGGAAGAATGGGCGAACAGAGATTATTGGAAATCTGAATGGACATTAATAATGGAATAGCTTCCTTCTTTCCCTGAATGTTTCCAAGTGGGCAAACACTTTTTTTTTAATCCCATTTATATCCCGCCCTTCTCCGAAGACTCAGGGCGGCTTACAATTTAAAGCACAAATCAATGTGCTTAGCAAGTGTATAAAACAAATAATGCAGATTTGCAGTAGAAGAGGAAGGACAGCCTTCAGTCTAAAAAATAGCCATTTTTGGAACTGATGTAGCTATAATATGCATGTTAAGTTTCCAGAATCTATATGCATGGTGACCCCAATTTTTTTTAAAGATTTAAATAATAGTTCAAACTAGACTTTGCTATGCGTTGTACTGTACTTTGGCATAACGTGCCTTTTCCAAGTATTTTATTGGTGAAATGCTTATTGAGATAATAGATTATTAAAGGACAGCTAAAACTACTGGATTTTTTTCTTTTAACTAACAGATGTGTGTGAAATTGAAGATATAATCCTGCATCATTTTGGTATACCTGTGTTCCCACTTCTTTGGCAAATAATTTCTATTTGTATTTTAAACAATCTTCTGCTGCTAAAAACCTTCACATAACTTCACTGTGTCATGATGCAGGCAGAACAAGAGGATGCAGTGGCAATGGAAGACACATCTCTTACATGCTCAGAATATTTCATCCACAGATACAAGGTCTTGGATAATTGGGAGACAGGGTATCGAAACTTCAGGACAAGATGCTAGATTGTAATGCTCCTCCTAGGCATACACTTAAACTAGTGGTTTTGCTCAGGTTTTGAGTCTTTCTACAAAGGAAGCTGTGTACGTTTATTTTATTAGATTTTTTTTAATCCCACTTTTATAAACGACTCACGGTGGCGAACATATATAATACCTCTTCTTCCTCCTATTTTGCCCACAACAACAATGGTGTGAAATGGGTTGCACTGAGAGAGTGATTATCCCAAAGACACCAGACTGAGTTTTCATGCTTAAGCCAGGCCTAGAGTTCAGAGTCTCCTGTTTTAGGCCAGCACCATAACCACTATACCATGCTCTCATACATATTTCGATTAGACCTTCCTCAATTTTGTATCAAAAATACTTCTATCAATTGATTTCTTATAATAAAAATATTTTGCTAGAGAGTAACAAATTCTGAGACTATATATTTTAACTTAGATAAATATTCATAGCATTTTGTGCTCTTTGAAATAGCTTAAAGAAAATAGCAAAGAAAAATATTTCCTCCTGAAAAGGAACAATAAACTGGACTGGTTGCAAACTGCATAACAGACATTAATTCATTTCCTCCTTTAAATTTAATTTCTTGAACTAAACCGGTTTTCCAGTAAATGGTTTTTCCTCCAAATAACAAATGTCAGTAATTTTCATTCTTGCGGATCTTACAGACGCTGGCACAAGTGGAAAATATTATATGAGCTAATGTATAGTGCAGATATGCAGTGGTTTGGCATAGAATGTTAATAGTTAACTTCTTCCCTGAATCTCTTCCAGGTGACTAAGTGTAACATTATTTAGCTTCCTCAGACTGCATATTTGTACTGAAACGTCCTTTCCTTCTCATGCTACCTCCCCCTTACTTCATTCACGACTTTTTAAACAGCTTTACTTCCTGAGTCAAAAGACCAGCAGCCAATATTGTAGCAGAAAGCTTGCAGTTGGCTGTTTCCCAGCTTTCTAATCTACCAAAGTAAGTCTTGGAAAAACTCTGCACGTCTGCTTATTTGTATCATCACTGTACAGTGACATTTTTGGACACTTTGACATAACTTTAAAAAAAATCATACAATTAAGAATAAATGTCTCCCAGAGCACAAAGACACATGTTGTTTTTCTAAGAATACACAGGGTGGAATTTGGAGTGGGAGTGGCAAACTACCATTTGAAAGCATTCTTTTCGTATCAGCATCAGCGTAGGAGACTTCTCTGCAAAACAGTTCTGTCATGGGAAACCAAGCAAGATAGTTATTAGTTGCAACATCAAAAATGTCAGCCAAAGTGAAGGTTTAAATAATGATAAGCATTTTGTTTTCCAAATAATAAACAGCAATGCTGTGGTACAAAATTTATTTTAAAGATCTGCCACTCTTGAAAGTGAGTAATATAATTGCTTGCAAAAAGAAAACTCTGGACATCAGCTACCGACTTTCTGTGCAGAGCACTTGATATGTGCCAAATTTTAGAAGGAAAGCTAGAAAAATTGGACTACAAAGTTTAGTTTGGAATCTATAATTAGTAAACACTTTGACAAATTTGTTGCTTCTCCAGTTGTCTCTCTCTATTTCCTGGGTCTCGTCTCTTGGCAATTATCTTCTTGTGGATGACTCTTCTTCAATGGTGATTGATAACTGAAAATTGTCACTATATAATTAATGATGCAATGTATTTATAAGGTTGTGTCAATAGTTAGCTTAAGGTTTTTCCAGAGAGTTTGGTCTCCTTTTCCTAAAACTACATTTCCTGTCTTTGCAAAAAGTTTCTCAGATTAGTTGTGCTGTATTATGAAATGATGAAATGTGCGTATATTTATGTATTTTTGTTTTTCATTTCCACTTTTCCAAAGGCATTACGATTAGCATGTTGTAGAACTGTTTTATCCAAAGGAGCATGTTAATTCAGTGCTGCACAACTTCGATTATTTAAACCTAAGAATTACAGGTGGTGGTGGGGATTGACTTCATTTTTTGTTTATCTAGAATTCAAATCTTTAGCTAATACTGGTTTGAACTTGAGCAAATCATAACATTTTCATGGACTATTTAAAATATATGAGGGCTTATTAATTTATTTTAAAGTTAAAGGAGGCAAGAATTGCTTTTACATAGATTTATACCTACTTTGGCATTTTACAAAAGGAGATATTTAACTATTCTCTTTCCCCTTCCTTCCTTTCTTATGTAATGCTTAGGTCCTCAACTATCTTCTTTTAAAGTGAAGAGTCCAGTGTCCTTGAGTCCCCCATTACAGGAAACCGTGAGCCAGGGCTCATCTCCTCTGCTGAGTCCTGTCCTGAGTGATGTTAGTGAAGCCAGGTTTGAAGAGGATGAAATGAGACATAAAGTAAGTGGGTAAAAAGCAGTTGACAACAAGTAGTACAATGTCCAGTCCTCCTTATTGCATTATTCTCACCGTGTCATTTTCTTTGTTAAATGTTAATATTATTTGTGCAAGTTTGCCAATGCCTGTCATAGTAGTCTTATTGCAAAGGACGCAGTATATTGGGGCCACTTCGCATATGATATCTTTGTTGTGTGGCTTTCCATCCAAAAGAGTTCAGGACAAAAAAGTACACTACAGTTACCAGAAATAACAAATGCTGTATTGTCTTTTCATAGCCAGGAATCAATAAAAGTCTGTTCTTATGAGCTCATGATATTTTTACATTGAAGTTAATAATGTATACATTAAATGCAATTTAAAGCGTAAACACATTCAACAGTTATTCATTTTTAAAACCAGACTATTAGAATAAGGCTCATAGTTATGGGCAAAGTAAGGGCTTACACAAGATTTTAATGCTCACTTTGCAAATTCAACAAAACTGGTAACTGTAGTTTCCTTTTGCTCAAAATCATGTAATAAGATGTACAAGATGGTGATCTACTACCTAACTGGATAATTAATTATATATTGAAAAATATCCAGTATTTATATTATGGTTCACTGTGACCAGAAAATTATTCACTGCATGATTTTTGTACAGTACTGGTGTCACGAACACACTCCTAATGTTAAGATGACCATTTGTTGAAGACATGCCCCCATAACAAAACTTCCGCCTTTATCCTAACCTGCTAAGATAGATTGAAGCTAAATCAAAATCATCCAGCAGGAAAATTGTGTTTTCACAATTTTCTGGAAAATGTAATATAAACTTCTAAGTGAGCATTCTTGATTCAGTTAGAGAAAAATCCTGAAGGAAGATTGGCCTGTTGCAGGATCATTTCCTTCAATGTAGCTCTGGTGTCTTTATGGCTGCCAACGAGAACAGAAACTGCCAGACAATCAAATTTTGTTTTTTCTGATTCATTTTTTAAGGCTCAGATAGAAATGGTGACCTTGAGGAAGATTGCCATTCCTATTGAACAGCCCTATCTCCAGGTGGTTGGTTTTCTAGGAGAACAGCTAAGGAAGGCAGATCCTTCACCATCCCTGCTTTTTTCGCTTTTCTATACCTGCCCTTCTCTCCATACTTTCCTTACAATAGCTTCTAAGACTGCTCGTGCATGACAGCAGCAATTTTTGGGCCTTGTTTTGGAAGTGAAGCAAGAAGACATTATGAGCAATGTTTTTTAAAATGTGAGGTGTGGGGAGAAGCCCACTGACTAGCATTGCTTCCACTGCTGTTTGAAGCTAAAAGGAAGTAGTATTCTGTCATGTTATCCCATACATTTTGGTTCAGAAAACAAAGGAACTAGAGAAATTACACTGGCTAGTTTGCCTAACTGGATAAGGATTCCTGTATGTAAATAGCAAATGGATGAAGTTTGAATGCAGTGTAATTCTCTTGGACATTTAGTCTGCATTAGAGTGCTCCTTTTCATCAGCCTTAACTCCTGTTGGTAGTACATTCATGAATTAGGCAAAATCACTTGCATTTCTTGGTTGCAGGTAAAATGTATTGAAAGCAGCCAGTTTGGACGTGGGAGAGAAAGAGAGAGAGAGATGTCTGAGAACTAATTGCCCAAACAATACTTTGGGGCTTATTTATCTCAATATATATTTTAAATGTTAGAGCAATTTGAATACAGTAATACTACATGTTTCATGTAGCATTTCTACTTTATTTACTGGGAATTTGTTTATTTCTTTCAGAAATGCTCAACAGATAAAGCATATTTCATTGCAAAGGAAATCCTTGCTACTGAACGAACATACCTAAAAGACCTGGAAGTTCTAACTCTAGTAATTCATTTAAACCTACATTTATTAGCTATTTCCTCTTTCCTGAAGAATTATTCAATTATACTATATGCAAGAATATATTTGAATCAGTTCTGTTTTTTTAATCTGCCTCTGTTACTCATTCAAAGAAGATGCTCAAAATTCCATGGCTAATGTTTGTGCCTTTCCATCTTCCCAATGTTCTGATATAGTTTTGTTGTACTGTATTTTAGGAATTGTAGGATTGTGCAGCAGGTCAGATTTGAAGGCAAAAGATGTTTCTAAGTGAATGGGGTGCTTATCTAACACTAGTCTGTAATTTTTTCTTCACAATAGGAAATTGATTTGTAGGGTTTCATTTTTAAGATATTTTATAAATGTCCCTACATGCTTTTCTAGATTCTTTCATATTAGTTGATCGCATAGTTAATCTTAAAAGAAATATTTGATCATGCTTCCAGTGGGAGTGGTTTTGGTGTAGAAATAAAGTAAATGAATAAATAGCTAAAATCCAAGCACTACAATTCATTTTTTCCTTATGCAGTGGTTCCGCAGTGCAGTTGTCAAGGAGAATGCAATGCCTGAAGGTCTCATGGCCTTATTCTTCTCCAATATAGATCCTATCTATGAGTTTCACAGAGGCTTTTTGAAAGAGCTTGAGCAGAGATTAGCACTCTGGTAAGCATTATTAGTCATATGACTATGAAAATTGGATTTCTAGAATTCTGTGATAACCTGACAAAACTCCTTTCCTGTGAAGCTGCATGAATACATATTTGAATACTGTTTGGTAATGATCTGTTCCATGAAATCAGTTTTCTGAATGGCACTGATTTGTATACCAATTGTATAATATAAACTCTCTATTTGGTGATTGCAGTTATTCTAGTGAGCAAATCATTGTTGTATTTATGAGATAAATGTTTATTTGGATGTATTTAAAAAATACACTACATATACTTTCTTCCTTATATTTTAATTGGTCAAAAATGATCTCCGAAGAAAATCTAATATTTTTCATAACCTTATAAAACATACTGTTGAAGGAAGAATACAATAAGCTCAAACATTCCCCCTCTTGCTTCAAATTAAATGTTTATTTTTATGAAGAGGAAGAGAAAAATAAATTTGTTCAGTGGCAAAAAATAATGATTTGTTTAGATAGCAAGATCTGATAGTTAATAAATCGAGGATGAAATGTTTGAACCTCTTAATTCACAATGGATTAGTTCATGAGAGGGGTTTCAGAAAGAAGGAATATGGTACATAACTGGTTGCAGCATTTTCAAATGACTAACATAGCATTGAAAGAATTGCAGAAAGAAGGGCGAATACTTAGAGACCTGAGTGAAGTTGAAACATTTGCTGGGTCTTATTTATAAACTGCTAGTGAAAGGATTCAGAAACTGAACAAGTCAAAGACTGCATGCTCATATAGATGCAGCATTTGTATGTAGTATAAATATGCAGTAATGAATTTTGCTGAAAGAACATTGTCAGATTCATCCCAAATGTTATACTTCACCCATTTATTCATTTGTATTTTATTCTTTTTTCCATTTTCCTGTTTTTTTCTTGTTTGCTTATATATCTTATTCAAAATGTTGAATTTAGTTGATAAACTTATGTTAACAATTTTCCTGTTTTCCTTTTTTATATTTTTATTACAACATTCCATTATGAGCTATAAATTAGATGATGACACATTAAATATGAAAAGAGACACATAAGGACTTAGAAAAAAATATTTGTTTTTTGAATTTTGATAATTCAAGATTTTTAATATATTTCAGAGAGAACCTCTTTGCTCAGGGATAATTTTGGGTGAGTTCAGAGACAGATTTGAAATTCTGAATGGAAAAGGAGACTATTCCTCCATTCCAGAAGTGTCAAAATGAATGTATCACTGAAAAAGGAACTGCTCTCCAAAATACATTGCAGTACCTAGGAGATTGCCTTTCTGGGAGATTTGTCTTTCTTGCTCATATATTCAGATTAAACTACAAAGCAGAAGAATGATTAACCTGCTGAGAAATTACTGCAAACAAGTTACAGTGTTTCTTTCAAAGTTACTGTGGGTATCTTATTAGCTTTGGAAGAAGAGCTGTTGTATCTATTGGTTGGCTCTGAAAAATAATTTTAGACTCAAGTCTTCCCTAGAGCTCACTTTTTCACTCTCTCAATTGTAGGGAAGGACGATCAAGTTCAGGTAAAGGAGATTGTCAGCGGATTGGTGATGTCATGTTGAGAAATGTGCAAATATTGAAGGTATGGAATATCTATAACTTGTGTTCCTTCCCCCCCCACTCATTCTCATTAATATGGTGCTTATGTGTTTTAATGATAAAAATGGCAAATGTTATGTAGGAAATTTAGATACTACAGGATCCAATCTAGGCTGGTCACTGGGATCAGATGTTTAGTCTTCTTAGCTTTTGGACTCATGCTGGAAATTATCCACAGGGAACTTCTCTCTCACCAGAATGTGTGCTTTGGGCTATACTGTGTGTAGTATTTATGTGTTACCTGGTTGTGCACGGCATTGTAAAGATCGCTTGGAATGGGAGATACTTTTGATGTAATCTACTAGATCCCTTGCATGGATTGCATCTGTGATTATGTAGGACAGACGGGGAGGAAGCTAACCAACAGGTTGCAAGAAGACAAGCGAGCGGTCAGACAAGGAGATCCAAACTGATTGGTAGTCTCACATTGCAATGAACAAGGACAGACATTTAATTTCACAGCAATTAAGATAGTTGGCCATGCAGGTACACAGAGAGCCAGGAAAATGATTGAAGCCTGGGAAACAGGCCTCTTGTCACTGAACAGGAGTGCTGATTTACCACCAACTTACAGGTACTTGTGAACCGAAGACTTGGCAGCACAAGAAACAACAGCCAATGGACTCAAAAGCCAGCCATCAACACATCGATCAACAACTAAAAAGCCACACATAAACAGGCATCACATAAACACTACACATAGTATAGCCCAAAACACACATTTCTGTGAGAGAGAAGATCCTCAAGGATGCACTTCAGAATGAGTCCGAAAGCTCAGAAGACTAAACCTCTGGTCCTGGTGACCGCCCCAGATTGGATCCTGCAACATTATCCTAGAGCGTGTATATTTGTCTTCATTTGTGAGATTTAGATATTGTAACTTCACCATATAAAAATTGTAATTTAAATATCAATAGACAGTCTAAAAAATTAATCTGCATGCTACCACATATATAAAGAAAATTATAACTATATATGATTATATAAAATTATATATTACTACTTTGAAAATGTTATAGTGATTCTAAAATGCAGCAAATTCCGGTGTTCTCTGATGAATTGTAGGCTATAAAATCTCCATTGTTCATTCATATATTGAGATTCTTAAACTTACAAAATATGTCTAATATTTTGTCTTGAATAAAGATAGAATTCACATTTCTAAAGATTTATTGTAAATTTTTATTGTTGCAGACTGATTGATTGAAATTCCTTTTTAAAGAAGTATTGTTTTTTCAATAATTGAATATTTCAGGTAAAGAGATTGCATGATTTTATAATCTTTATAGCTGTGTCTTCTGTGATCCCATAGGAATTTACCAACTATCTGCAAAAACATGATGAAGTCTTGATGGAGCTTGAGAAAGCAACCAAACGTATTAAGAAACTGGAAATAGTTTATAAGGAATTTGAACTCCAAAGAGTTTGCTATTTACCCCTTAACACTTTCCTGCTCAAGCCTATCCACAGGATAATGTACTACAAGTTGATCTTGGGAAGACTTTGTAAACACTATCCAGCAGATCATCGAGACTACACTGACTGCAGGAGTGAGTAATAGATCAAGCAAATGCTTACAAAGCATTTAGCTGACATTTTTGTTTTCTTATTTTATGTTGCTAACTGAAATTGAGTTGGTGAAATTATATAGCTACAGAATTAGTTCATTCAATTTTGTCACCTGAATCTTTTGACTATAAAATAATAAAATACATTTTAACACCTTCCTCACAGTCACCCATTTTTAGTCACCTATTTGGATCACTGCAATGCGCTCTACATGGGGAAGCCACAATTGGTCCAGAATGCAGCAGCACATGTAGAGTGCAGCAGCACACACAATCCCAAAGGTGCTTTTTCAAGAGGCAGCTGGACTTCCTTATTATTCTTTGAAGACATTTCGCTTCTTATCCAAGAAACTATTTCAGCTCTGACTGGATGGTGGAGAATGGAAGCATTTATGTTTCTTACAGACAGCTGGTCATTTCCATTCTTTTAGAAAATTGTTGAGGCCACTTGGAGGTTTGTCTGTGTCCTCAGGGTCACCTGAGTAGTGCAGATGGGTGTGGAGCCTTCTTGGAACTGCTGAAAGGACTGTGTTGTGGAGCTGTACTTTCTGCAGGATGTTTTCTGCCCTGTTGAACACAGGAGCAGGCTGTTGGGGATAAGTCTGTGTTGTCTGCATCTCAAACTGAAGCACAAATAGTTCCTGTAGAGTGCAATTTTTATGGAAATTCATTCATATTCCTGCAGCATTCAAGGGTGTTCATCCCAAAGTGCATAGTAAATGTCTATGGAGATTCTCAGTCTTCCAGGTCATGGTTGTCCCAAAGGTGCTTTTTGAAGAGGCAACTGGACTTCCTTGTTTTTCTTTTCTTTCTCTTCTCATCCAAAAAACTTCTTCAGCTTTGAAAAAAGCAGCTTTGAGACAACCATGACCTGGATGGCTAAGAATCTCCATAAGCTTTCACACACAATTTTGGTGCCCAACAGTTCACCCAGTAATATCACTGCTGCATGAACTGCATTGGTTTCCAGTTGCTTTTGGGGTGCAATTCAAAGTACTGATTATCACCGTTAATGTCGTACAGAACACAGAGCCAGTTTACTTTTGGAACTGCCTCCCTCTGAGGGTATCTGCCCATCCTACTAGGTTAGATATGATGCACATGCTCCAGGTTCTCTCCCTTGAATTTTACATTTTGATGGGACATTGAAAGCATGCCTCCCCAGTGGCTAACCTAGCCCCTTGGAACAGCCTCTCCTCCAATATCAGGGGGATCCTTACTGTTGTAGTCTTCTGGAGGACTGTAAAGACCTGTCTCCATGCGTCCCCCCCTCCCTCTCTCGGTCACAGCATTGGGCTAGGATGAGGGGTTGAGCTGTGAGGATATTTTTTCAGGCATTTGGAGATGATTCTTTTAATTATGATTTATGGATTGTTGTGAGCCACTGAGAGTCATTATATGAGATAGAGGGCCATGTAATTGCTGTGAACATTTTGGGTATCCAGGTAAAAATAAGTAGTTAAATTGTATGATATCTCAGAATTATGTTTCTCAATAAACCTCACATTTAATAGGTTTGTATAATTCAGAGAAAATTTGAATTTTTTTAAAATAGATGTACTGATGATATCTTAAAGTATGCTGTAACTTCATCCTTGATGTTCTGATTGTTTGCCTTTGGGTGGGAATTTTTGGGGTAATTCTGTAGATGCACTGAAGGAAATAGCAGAAATGACATCACAACTTCAAAGCAGTTTGATCCGGTTGGAGAATTTCCAGAAGCTAATAGAGCTGCAGCATGATCTTCTTGGCACCGATAATCTCATAGCACCTGGAAGGGTAATCGGTTCTCTTCTGTGTTGCAATCTTCTTTGTTTTTACACAGTATATTGGTGTGCTGCTTACTTATATCCTATATCCTTGCCTTAGGCATTTGTTGTGTTACTTTAGAGTTAACTTAGGCTAATGTTTTGCTGCTTATCAGTGAAATTATACTTGCATGTACCTTCTAAAATATGTTTCTAATATATTTTAACCTTATCCTGAGAAAGGCTCATATTGAAGATATCAAGAGTATTGTTATAATGTTTTGTTCCATGTTAGTCTGCAGAGGCAATTAGGGCAGATTCTAAGTTTCTTTCTCCAGCCATTGCTCCCCTTTTATCTGATCATTCTCTAGACAGCATCTCTTCCCTTGGCCATTCTCACATTCCACACGAGTACAGCTGGACATAGAGTGACAGCTGCTGGGAGGGAGAGGGTACACAAGGGCATGCTGGTGGCCAATGAGCAGAATGCAAGCACAGTGGGGCTGGGGAAGGGTGGGTGGGTGGGGAAGAGCTGCCCAAGTAGCTTATAAACTTCCCTTCTGGCTTCCCCATTGAAGGGAAGGTCACAAATTGCAATCCCATGACCATGGGATGCTACAACTGTCATAAGTACAAACTGGTTGCCAAGCATCCAGATAGTGATCATAAAAGACTGTGGAGTATTAAGGTCGCTGGAATTTCAAGAATCAGTTCAGCACTGTTGTAATTTTGAACTGCTATTGAATCAATAGTAGTTATGCGAGGACTATTGGAGCCAATTTTTCTTGTTTGATTGTTCCACAGGAATTTATTCGAGAGGGTTGTTTGTACAAACTTACCAAAAAGGGCTTGCAGCAAAGGATGTTCTTTCTGGTGAGTTGAAACCTTTGCTCAAGGCTGTCACAAAACACAGCTGTAATCAAAGGTTGTTTTTAAAAGACAAAAAGGTTTGACAAACAAAAATGCCTGCCTCAGTTTTCAGATACATTGCTGTATACAAGTAAAGGTGTAACAGGGACCAATCAGTTTAAAATACGAGGACATCTTCCTCTGCATGGGATGCTGGTGAGTAGCTCTTCATACAGCTACCAAACATTAAGATAGTATGATCTCTCTCCTCTTAATTTATACTTTTTTCATTATAGTTAACTATTAAACTATTATGTTTAACTATTAAGTTATTTGTAAAAATAACAAAGGTGGGATAGAAACAAATGAGATAAATAAATAAATAATCATTGCCAATTGGATATTCCTGGTGGCTCTGGAATTTTTTAAAAATGTTCTTACAATTTTTGTATGAAATAGAAGAGCAAACTTTGTCAATTTTCTGGTGTCAGAACAATTAAGAAACTAAGGATGAACTTATCATTATGCTGTTCTTTGTACACCTACAGTACGTGGATGTTGCAATTTCTGTTACTCCCACACCTGGGCATTGCATGCTCTTTTACTTTCCAATGAACCTTTTTTCTGTGTTTTATGTTTGATTTTCAGCTGATAGTTCTGGATCCTCCGGTAAGTACCGGTAATAAGCAAGACAAATAGGACTGCTATGTTTAGACCTATTAAAGTGGCAACGTAATTGTAGCTACTAGTTTTACCCTCTAGAACAGAGGTCTCAAACTTTGGGCAACAGGCCAAGTATGTCATTCAGTTCAGTCATTCATGAACTCATACAACAGGGGAGACAGAAGTAGGGCAACAGCTTATAAATCTTCCCTTAGGTTAACGAAGGAGCATACTGTACAAGGGACTCATATTCACAGCTCTGGGGAGGCCCACCTGGGACTGGCTGGAGTAGAAGAAAGAAGGGAAGGCACTTTTGCTGCTCCTCAATTCAAAAGCCAACCACCTGTCATGATTGCTCTTGTGTACCTTTAAATCTCCTACTCTTCCTGTGTAACCCTAACCTCAGTTGCTTAGGAATGTGTAGTTTTGTAATTCTCTGCAGATGTCTTTTTGATGCTGCTTAGAGGCTTCTGTATTAATGTAGGAAAATGTTTCCTTACTGTGGGTGTCAGGCTAATGAAGTAGTCTTCAAGAAGCCCCATGAGGATAAAAGTTTGTGTCGGCCTTACTAGATAGACGAGACAGGAAACAAAACCAGATGAGCTAATTTTACTTTATTATAAAGTGACATTAAGAGAAACTTGCAGGTCTGAAAGTACTTCTCTTCCCCATTCCCTTTACAGCCCAAGAAACCAGGGAAGGTCTCTTCTAAGCCTCTTGCCTCACTCACACTCCTTCTGTGAGCTAAGCTGCCCTTTACCTGACCGGTCCTTTGTATCTTGTTGCCCTGTCTCCCAAGATCATTCCCTCCTAATATTACAGTTTGAGACCCCTCAATTAGAAGGTAAATAGCCGTTAAATTAACAGCGCTTTTTAAAAAAATAGCTGATAGGTAGATTGCCACAATTTTCATGCCATTTCTTTTATGTCAGAACACATGGCATTGTCCGTTGAGTGACCAGGCATGTTTCTGTTGTTACAGGTGGAAGAGAGTGAAAATGAATGGTCTGTCCCTCATTGCTTCACAATCTATTCAGCTCAAAAAACTGTAGTAGTGGCAGCAAGGTAAGAAGCTGCTCAGTAGATCATCGGTGCCAAGGAGGTGATATGTATGTTAATAGTTCCAAAGGAATATGGATGCATGCACAGAGAATACAGGCATACCATCCCAACTCTGTTCCAGACTATGCAAAGAAGACTCAGATTTCATGCTTCTCCAAGTTATGGCAGAGTGGATGCATTGAGACAAAGTTCCTACCTGGAGGAACATCCAGAGAAATAAATTGCATCCTGCACCCTAAATTTTGATATTTGCTAATATGATTGTTGTTCCCTCTTTTCCTTTTGTTACCTCAGATTTCAGAAGAATTGGAAAAAATATTGAGATGTGTGGTTGTGTTTCAAAGTAAAATTTTTAATAATTATATTTGAATGTAAAATGATTATGGCAAGATTCTGGAGTAGTCAGGATGTTAGTATTGATTCCAAACCTTTCTATTCCAGTATTCTTTCCTTTCTATGAAAAAGGAAAAAAGTATATCTATATATTGGATAAGCAGTGTTTCCTTTAAATGTAAAATACATTAACAATTTATCTATGAACACATGATGCTTAATGTTTTATCTGTGCCGCTCAGCACTCGTCTGGAAATGGGAAAATGGTTGGAGGACTTGAATATGGCAATTGAAATGGCCAAGGAAACTGTTGAGAAATCGGGCATGTTCCTTGAAAATTCTCTATCCAACCGTTCTAACAGTAAGTACCATGTTTGTGATTTATGATAGTACATTGTGCCTGCTTTCTTAGGACAGCAATAATATGACCAGTAATAACAGGTAAAAAATTTTTGGCTAAATAAACTATACCCTCTCAGATGCTCCTAATAATATCAGTTTTGGCAAATAAGAACTTCCAATTGTTAAATATTAGTAATGAATTTTGTGGTACATGATCTTTTTTCTCCATTATTTGTATTAAAGGTAGCTATTTTTTGAACCCAGTTTTACAGTAGCTACAAAATAGATTTTTGAGAGTTGTATACTCCTAACTGACTTATTTTATTGTTATGAGATCCCATATGACATCTCAAAAACTACAGCATTGTTATGTAATTTTTTGTATACTTTCCTCACTGAAAATCTGATCCAGCCAGGTGGGTTACAAATTTGTGACTTCCTCTATACCAGGGGTAGGCAACCTCGGCTCTTTTATGACTCATGGACTTCAATTCCCAGAATTCCTGACCCAGCCAAGCTCCCCTAGCCAAGCCAAGCTGGCTCAGGAATTCTGGGAGTTGAAGTCCATGAGTCATAAAAGAGCCGAGGTTGCCTACCCCTGCTCTATACTAACAGTAAATTATCATCAGTTCCAAAACGTTCTGGATTGCAAAGGTCATGGATGCTAGAAACAGTTAACTTATGGGTGACACCTTTGAGAGAGACCTACTTAAGAGATTCTCATCACTATCATTATCCATGTACCACAGTCTCTTAAATGTTTGCTCCCTTCTCCTCCTTCAGGATCCTCAGATGAGGTTTCTCTAGAGCAGGAGTCCGAAGAGGACATTCATTCTTCTCGTAGCTCCCTGGACAGGCAGAGCCACCACCGTGCCAACACTACCATACATGTCTGCTGGTACCGCAATACCAGTGTCTCCATGACTGATCACAGTGTGGCTGTCGAGGTACCCAGCAGCAGTTCACGCATCACTTTCACTTGCCACTCTTTTTGGTTGCTGGTTTCTCTAACTCTATACATGCATCTGCTTTTAACCTTCATCCTCTTCATTGCCTTTAGTAATTTCAGTAGCCATATGAAAAAAAATTAAATTGCAATAAGATTTTTATGGTGTGTGTATCTCTGCATGTTCCATTACAAAGTAGAGCTTTGAGGGCAAATTATTTCCAACTCTTTAATAGTGACTTTATTCTGAGCCATTTCTCCAAGACGAAGGGGCCTTATATTGGAACAATCAATAACATTGAGGTTGCTGCTCAACTATCTCTCCTAATGAGAGGAATTTGAGGAGATTTTCTTTGTACCCTCCAGCCTGATCTTCCCCGTTTTTAATTACCGGTATGTCCTTAGAGTGATTTCTCCCCCTCGATTAAATTTCTTCTCACTGTGTTCAGCTTCCAGAGAGTTATGGCACTGGCAGGCAGACATACACCTGAGCTCTCTCACATAAATGTCCCTCTACCATTCCATTTAATTGAAAAGAATAAAAAAAAGCATTTCCATTATTTATAGTCTCTTGATCTATGGACAAATCTAGATTTGCAGAATGTCCTATTCTCATAAAATGTCCCCCAGCAAGTGTTTATTTGGAAGGAGTGATCTGTGCTTCAAGATAACATATATGCACAGCGTTTTAAGAGTTATAAAACTCTTAAATTTGTCATTACTTTTTTTTTAAAAAAACATAGCAAACATATTCAGCTCTTCTGACAGAGCCCCTGGTGTCTCTCTTTTCAGTAGCTTCTTTTTAGTATGTCCTTTTTCACAGAATGTCTTAAGGGAAATAGTGCAACCTGGAAGAGGTTCCTGCTGGAGAGAGGAAGCTCTTTCATGGAACAAACTCAGAATGGAAAACAAAACAGTCTTCTACAGCCCTTCCTCTCAGATACTGATGAAAGGGAAAGGAATCTGTGTCTATGTATACCTTTGTGTTCAAGCAAAGATAAGTGAATGCAGCAGTATGCACGAAAGTAGATTCAGGGATAGAATGTCCAGACTTAGGTTGTGTGTGTTGGCTTTATAATTTTAGTTACAAAGATTTACAACCACAATGGATTTGATAATTGATTGACAACATACACTCAAGAAGGATAGGATCAGTGTTTTTCAGCCATGGAAACTTTAAGGTGTGTGGACTTCAATTCCCAGAATTCCTCAGCCAGCATGAACAAATAATCATTTAGCCTTCACTGCCCACTGTGAAAGAAATCAGCTTTCTGACTGTGGAATCATAAATGTACCACCATGTTCGCTCACTAATTCTAACTAACATTTTGCTTTGGTAAATGCATTAATCTTCTTTTCTCATTAAAGCCTTATGATCTCTTTGCACCGCTGATTTTAAGACTCATCATTCATGAGCCTCACACATCTTCAAATCATTTATTTTTTTACTTTTTACCTTTCATGCTATTTTAATGATCTTTTCAGATACCACCTTTACTTATTCTAATTTTTTTTCTTCCCTTTTCTGCCTTGCACCTCCTTCCTCTGCTCAGTTTGCTGCTCTGTTGCTGTTTCTCCAGAGCTTCCTCCTCGCTATTTACTGGGCCAGACTCATCGGCCTAACACAATCACCCATGTTTGCTGGTATCGGAACCAGAGCCTATCCCTGTCTGATTATCTATGCATGATTCAGGTAAACTGCTTCTTTCGGTCTTAGCAGGCAGGTATATTTTTTACACCACCACCACTCACTCTCTGAAATACTCTTTTAGTATGCATCAATAAAATCTAGCATATTGAGCCAATGATAAGAAATCATTTTGTTTTGTGAAAACCAGAACAATCTGTTTTGTTGATTATATGCACATTTGCACACTTGCTCAGATACCATGGCCTTTTTTTATTCTTTCCCTGCAGCCCTCCAGATGTTAAATTACATCTGCCACCAGTATAGTACATTGGGTGCTGGCAATTCTAATTCACCAATGCCAGATTCTAGAAAACTCCTTTGTACTGTAATTTTGTTCATAACAAACTAGGCTTCTTTTCCAATAGTACTTTGGGGAGTGGTGTAAATTACTCTGCATAGCTTCTACTTCTTTTACTCTGTGTTTTTCCCCGAGTCTATTTACTATATTGTCTCCTTACCCAGATTCGATTTAGTTCTTTGCATGATGTGAGAACTAAGCCACCAGGGAAAAAGATTTAACTGGAGAAACTAGGGTTGGAGATGGTTTGAATAAATTCAGTGGTGATTACTTTTTTGGGATTGTCATTGGTTACTATTCTATCCTGGCTAAGGAGGAAATTCAGAATACATCCATGTATCTATCGGGAAGGTATTCATATAAACACTTTTTAATATGAATATTAAAACATTATAGTAATATACCTTAGAGCATTCTTTCCCAACTTGATGCCTTCCAGTTACGCTTGAGATGTTGAATTACAAGATGGCTGGGAATTCTGAGAGTTCTAGTTCAGTACATCCTTAAGAATGAAGTTGGGAAAGGCAGTCTGTTTTGTCATTCTTCAAAATTAGACTCAACTCTCTCCCACTCAGAAAATTGAGAGTTCAGTCCTAGATAGTGGTAAAGGTTTCTCTCTCTGGGCTCAAAGAAAAAGTATCTGCTGGAAACTCCACATAGTCCAAGAGCCTTGGTGGAGCAGTGGGCTAATGCCTCCTTAAGTAACACCAGATGCCTGCAATTAGTGTAGGTTCGCATCCCACCAGGCTCAAGGTTGACTCAGCCTTCCATCTTTCCGAGGTAGGTAAAATGAGGACCCAGATTGTTGGGGGCAATAAGCTGACTTTGTAATAATGCCGCTTGGGGTGTGTGTGTGAAAGCCCTAATAAGCAGGCATATACATAGAATGAAGGCTACTGCTAAGCTTGTAAGCCGCCCTGAGTCTTCGGAGAAGGGCGGGATATAAATGGAATTTTTTAAAAAAATAGCCGTCAAGAAGGGCATTTGGCCAGTAAATGGTCAGCTCCATTCAGTCACCCTGACTCTGTCCCAAATTAAGAGATTACAGGGTTGTAAAAAGACAAAAAACGTAGAATCGGCTAACTTTGTACCTTTTATGCATTTCTCCCTACAAATATCTCACTTTCACCATTAGAAGCTAATAGATGTAAGCAGGAAAGAAGCGGCCTTGTGAATGAAGAAACTGGTGATACAAAAATCAGCCGTTCACAATGAATGTTATGTAACATTTCTCAGCCTAAGAGAATCAGGTCTCAAGAATAGCAATTTGTTTTTAAACTACTATAAGCAACGTCAATAGACTTTTGCTGTGGTATCTCACAATATTATTTCTCCTCCTCCTTTATAGAACCAACTATCAGGGTATCTGCTGAGGAAGTTCAAAAATAGTAATGGTTGGCAGAAGTTGTGGGTTGTTTTTACAAACTTCTGTCTGTTCTTTTACAAAACACACCAGGTAAGATAAAAGTTGCATATTTTCAAGATGAAAGTATACTGGAATACTAGAGAGAAGACTTAGTTACCCATATAGCATAATGATCACCCGTGAATGCACATCGTTCTGTGCCTTTATCATTATAGATATGTAAGCAATTTTGCATGCCTGCAGTTTTTGATAAGCAATTGTGATCTATATGCTGTTTTAAGTGTACTCCTTCAACCACTAACTCAATTTCCTAGCCATCTGAAGTGTTTTTATGACCAACCTCTTTCTTTACTTCCTCCAGAGTAAATTTTATTTAGTTGTGACTCTGGGCAGTGCACAAAGGATTAAAACCAGCACCCAAACATAATGTATCAAATGGAAAATACTAATGTTATGCTGCATTATATTATTACAAGAATTAGGTTCTTGGATAGGGGATCTTCATGTGTGTGAAGGCCAACACCAGCTAAAGAACTGGCAGTTAGGATTGAACATGTTTATAATAATAATAAGCACTGCCACATAACTCCCTAGACTTAAAATTGTTGTTAAGAAAGATGCAAAAATCTGAATGGTGGACATTGCAGTACCTGGAAACAGCTGAATACAAGAGAAACATTGATAACCACAAATCTTGGACATTGAGAAATTTCCACCTGTCTATTACAAATGACAAACACTGTTTGGATCTGTGCATATACTACAGCTATCTGTTACAACATCCTAGGTTCCTGGGAAGAAAATGATATGTCTGAAGGCCAATAGCAGCTAAAAACTGGAAGTGTGACTTCATGTTGTCATCAACAGAGAATAATAACATCAAACAACCTGTGTCTATCCTGGGTCCTCAGATTGGACTTGATAGGGGGATAAAAATATGAAATCCTGTCTAAACATCTGGATGATTATGCGACTAACCATAATAGTTGCCGGTATCTGAAAATATTCCAAGAGCAGAGCAGACCAGTTGATTTTATTTCATTCAGTTCAATTTCTATGCTGCCCATAATGATTCTGCAGGGAATGGCAAATGTTTGCACAAAAGGTTGCCTTTGTAGTTTGATCCTTTTTTGGAGTTGTGAATGTTGTGTAGTTTCACCGTGTGAAACATCCAACCACATGCAGTGGTGTAAAAGTTTCAGTCTCTATAGCTATTTCTTAATAACCTCATGAATAATGAAGTATTCTTATATGTGGATATGTTTTTTAATATAACTAGTGATGGTTAATTTTTATTGCCTCAAAGTTTAATATAGACACATTAGGCCTATTCAAAGAACTGGAGTTTCCAACTTAATTAGACTGGCCCTTCCAGATATGGTACAAAACTCATACATCAAAACCACAATAGCTTGCTCAGTTTTTGTACTACTCTGTTTTTCTCCCACCTGCCTTTCCAGTAATATAGCCCAGATAAGCCATGTGGCTTTGCAAATATTGCTCACATCTGATTACAATCAGCTTCCAGCACCTTGGCCAATGGTGAGGTATGGCAATTATTATTGTGGAATCATACATTATCTCATGATTTAGAATGATGGCAATTTGCTGGCTAATTTTATATTTTGTGGATTTTTTTCCCCATGGACTAATTTGGTCTGTAGTCAGAGATTGAGATACACCTTTCATATGCATTCTTTAAATGATGGCATTATTTTATATATAACTTTATAAATTATTGTGTTTGTAAAGATTAGCACAGAATTGCCTAAATAAATAAATAAATAAATTCCAGGATGATTATCCACTGGCAAGTTTACCACTTATTGGTTACACAATCAACATGCCCACAGAGGCGGATGGCATTCAGAAAGATTATGTCTTCAAACTGCAGTTTAAATCTCATGTCTACTTCTTCAGGGCTGAGAGCAAGTATACCTTTGAAAGGTAAGTATGTACCTTAATCAAAATCTATTCAAGGAACTGATTACCCCAAGTTGTTACTTTAGGAATACTTGTATATTGGCCTGGTAATCCAATAAGAAATCCTCTTGTCTTTAAGAAATGGGAGTCCTGATTTACGCACCCATTTTGATAATCGCTGAAAAGAAATATATAATAGATGCTAGATTCTGCTGGGGCAAAATTGGCCTGAATCCATAGAAGAACTTTTCTGTGCAGAGGTAGAAAATGAACAAATGTACTTTGTCAAAACACATAGGAGCAGCTATTTAATGCCCAATCAGCCTATAATAAGCTGGTCTCATTCATCCATGGACTGGCTAGACACTTGGCTGACCTTTATGCAGTGCTTTTTTTGTAAAAGAAAAAGGTGCCAGAACTCACACATGTCATACAACCCGCCTTGCCTACCCTACAAGGTTCCATCCAAAAAAGGTGCCGGAACTCCGTTCTGAGCATTCTATGAGAAAAAAAGCCCTGCCTTTATGTATCACTAACATATGGCAGGGTAATTTGGGCGTATTCCTCTTAAAAATTTGCCCACTCAAATTTCAGGTCAGTAAATGAATGAAAGAAAATGAAAACAGATAGAATAGAGGCAGATAAATGTATAACCCCATGATTCTTATTCATTATTAAAAAAAATACTTCCCTCAGTTGATCTAACTAGTTAAGCTGTGTAGAAATCCAGATTCAAAGGGCAAAATGTATTACAGAGCTCTTATGGATATGCATGTAGACCTGCTAGGAACATATTAAGCTATGCATGGCTTTCCCCCAAAATACACATCAGATCTAGAGAATGGCTGTGAAAGCCCAAGAAAAACCCAGTGTTCCCCACAGACTCTACCTGCACATCCATAAGTGCTCAAGTCTTTCTTTTCCTTTAAAATTTGGATCTCTATATAAAGATCTCTGTTAGATCTGTCATCTAACCTCTGTAAAAAAAAATCCCTCGTCAAACTTGATGGATCATTTAGTATAAACAGACGATGGTGTAGTTTCATTAATGAGTAATATGTTTATTTAGTGCTATCTTTACTTTCTGGTAATATGTAATATTAAAACTTATTACAGTCTATGACCTAACATACTGTACATACATACTGTATATGCATATATATTTATGTATTGTATATATGTACATAAAATTCTACATTATTGATAACAAAATAGTTAAAAAGAAAAAGGTGTGGGGGGAGGATAAAGTATTGAAAATATCAAATAAGTGCAGTTTTCTTGGACAATATGTGCTGGGTGATATGAAATCATAATAGCATTGAGAGCTAGTACACCTTTGGAGAGCTAGTTAAACCTTTGGATGTTGCTTTTCTCATCAGGTGGGTGGAAGTAATAAAGAGAGCCACAGGTTCTCCTGAAAGATCCAGCCTTCTGACCACAAAGGATGAAAAGGAAAGTAACATAAACTGAAAAAAAGGTAGAGCTGGCTCTCTGTTGTAAATTATGTGCAGCAATTTGGTGGAAGACAGGAGTCTTGACTTTGGCAACAATCAAAGGAGAAGACTTCTGTTACTTGCTGTTGATCGTGGTCAATTTTGCTGTAGTATGAAACATGGACTAAACTTCCACTGGACTCAGATCCAAAGAGAAAACATGGGTGCTGGATTTATATATGGCTCGATGTTATTGTTTCTATTTATAAGAATAGAATAATTGGAAGTGTTTGGTTGGTTGGAAATCTTGTGATTTTTAAACTGATTTCCTAAAACCCTTGAATAGTTTGTATTTAGTAATAATCTTTGTGCAACATGCACACCAGATAGGCACCCCCACCCCATCTTGCAAGCCATCTTTACACTGTTTATATGGTATTTCAACTTGCAGTAAAATGGAGAGTTCTGAAAATTGCCAGCAACATAAATTTTCATTTTGCAAAACTGATATGATGCTTTTTTTTGTTGAGGAAGCAAGCGAATTGACTGGAAACTTTGCTCAGAGCATGCAGTTAATTCTGATACAAAGGAAATCATGTCTGTATCACTGCAGTTAATATTTTGAGTTCCCTATGTCTTGATATTCTTCCCACTGGTTTCCTATACATGTTTCTCATGGCTTTTGAATAATGTTCCTCTATTTTCTTTCTGAGTTATAATACGGACGCAACCTGGTGAAATAGGAAAGTCAGTTTAAAAAACAGCCTATTCCCTTTGCAGCAGAAATAAATGCCTGCCAGTACATGTCTGAACAAAATCAATTTTTAAAAAAATGAAGCTGGGTGTTTGACCATTAATTATGGAAAAATAATAAGGTACTAATGAATTTGTATTCAAAGGAATAAATAAATGTCAAGGATTTACAATGTAAAACTGGAACAGGCATAACTTCAAATGTATGTATCCTGTTATTATTATAGTTCATCTAATTTAGATACCACACAGCTACAAGTCAGAAATAACAGATATCCCATTCACAGTTGTCTCCTGTAACTTAGTGCTGTTGTCCTATGCCATGAAATCAAAGTTGATGTGTCTGTCTATATGGTATGTTTCAAGGAAGATGAAAAAAACTACCCTGGCAAGAAGGCTCCATGCCGTGGTGGCGCAGTGGTTAGAGTGCAGTATTGCAGGCTAACTCAGTGCTCACTCCAGGAGTTTGATTCTGAATGGCTCAAGGTTGACTCAGCCTTCCATCTTTCCAAGGTCGGTAAAATGAGGACCCAGATTGATGGGGACAATATGATGATTCTGTAAACTGCTTAGAGAGGATTGTAAAGCACTGTGAAGCAGTATGTAAGTCTTAAGTGTTACTGCTATTGCTATTCTTACGTGGCACAGAGCCGCATATTGTCTTTGGGTAGCAGTGTAAGTAGCTATAGAGGGCTGGTGTTAATACAGCTGTATTTCTGTTAAATTGAGCAACAATGTGGTGATGGGTGATGTACTGTAGGGGAAACACTGTGTGGTGAAATGTTATCTTGAATGTTATCTTATTTTGAAATGTGGGAGGCTGAAAGTAGGACTTGACAAAAATTCTGATTCAGTTCATTACTCATGGAATTGATTCAAAAACTATATAAAATTAGGGTTTGTTTCCCACAAAGGGCAAACTGAAAATTCTGACCTCTTTCTTGATGAAGAGCAAATTCCTAAAGATGGCCATTCGTTATATATTCTGTCTTTATTTATTAGTCTGTTTTGGGAAATAAAACTATTATAGATCTCTTAAATGTGTTTCACTTGTAATCAATCATGCATAAACTGGACTTTTTAATGGTTGATAGGATTTCAAGAATAACACATGAGAACAGCAACTCCTTTGGGGGCAGATTTTTATTTATTAAGAAAACTCATCAAAGTATATGTAAAGGTAAAGGTCCCCCCGCACATGCGTGCTAGTCGTTTCGAACTCTAGGGGCCGGTGCTCATCTCCGTTTCAAAGCCGAAGAGCCAGCGCTTGTCCGAGGATGTCTCTGTGGTCAGGTGGCCGGCATGACTAGACGCCAAAGGCGCACGGAACGCTGTTACCTTCCCACCGTAGTGGTCCCTAGTTTTCTACTTGCATTTTTACGTGCTTTAAAACTGCTAGGTTGGCAGAAGCTGGGACCCGCCAAACTGCCGACCTTCTGATCGACAAGCTCAGCGTCCCTTATCAAAGTATATAAGCTGTTTCAAATTCACCATATTCCCTAGTAAGTTTTAGCAAGGATTTACTGCTAGACAAGATCAGGTCTTCTTCTCTCCCTGCTCTTTATCCTAACCATCCAATAGATTCAGATTAAAAAGACATAACTTTTTTTCCTGTGTTTGTGAATATCCAATCCTAAGATTTTTCTAACTGCATATATGCTTGCAAGCTATGAAACTGCTTTAACACGCATGTGCACCTTGGTGTTTATATTTATGCTACTCTCTGTTATGCCCTTAAAGATAAGGGTAAAAATGCATTGTTCTGCCTCTGCCCCCATTGACACCTGAGCTATTATCTGCAATGAATAGAAAAACGCCTATGGCACAGCCTCTTCTTGACTTTGGCAGAGTTTTGCAGATCTTCCATGTCAGATGCTTTCCCTCCCCCAGAAAAAAATAAACTTGTCATATAATATCCAATCCTTTTTGAGTCCCTTTAAATATCATTTGCTTTATATTGCTAATAGGGTTACAACATATAGTTGCCTATAAAATCAGATGACTAATTCCTCTCGCTTACCTAAGATCAAGCTTTACCCTCAGATTAAAAAAAAATAACCTAAGGAAAGTGTACATGTAAACTCTGGCCCTTAATTAGCATCAACCTGAAACCCTGCATTCAATCCTTCAAACAGTAATACCAGTTATCTTTGACTGGGGAGACCTAGATTCAAGTCTACCCCATGGCATGGAAGTTCAGTGGGTGACTGATCACTAACATTCAACCCAAACTACCATATTGGATTGTTTGTGGAAAAATTAGATGAGCAGGTACTTGTCTTGAGCTCCTGGAAGAAAGGCAAAACATAAATCTAATGAATAAAGAAGCAAAGTCAAAACTTGTTTCACAAGTTAATTTTATTGGAAGTGGCAGATCCCTTTTGCTGCTTATTTGAATAGCAATAACTGTTTGGAGTCAATTTGGGAGCATTCTGGCAAGACTGTGTGGAGTAGCATAAAGTACCTTTTATGAACAGTACAAAGTAGCAGCTTCCTATTCTCCATTAGTATATTTGTATATGCTGTATAAATAATTTGGAGGAATAATGGTAAAGAAATTGGATTCATATTCATGAGCGTGGCTGAAATACATCTATCCCAGATATTTCTTAAGAGCATTATGTTCCAGCATAATCTGCTTTTTATCAACCAACCATTTTTCAGGGAGAATAAACAGAACTGGAAGATCTACCTCCACCCACAAATATAATTATTAGGCAGTAACGTCTTTCTCAAGTCATCCATGGCACTATCAGATGTTACAGAATTAGAAAATGATACTTGAAGACCTCCCACTTCCATTTTTAATACTGCTATAGATCTGCTAACTTCCTACTTGAGTTTCAGATTGCTCAGAAAATGATAGGATACCTCCTAAAACTATTCGGGTCCAACACAGAGTAAACAGTTAAAGAGACAGAACACAAAACACATTTCAGGAACATCACCTAGAATATTCTTCACTGGTTGGCACCACACTTTATTTCAATTTAACAGAAAATTTTAGCCACATTTCACAAACAAAGCTCTAAACGTGTAGAAACTTTGGAAGGACTCTGTTGTTTCTCTAACTTGTAGGAGTAGTTAATGTCTCTCCTTTTAATAAGTTCGTAATACTTTGCTTGTCAAAATTAATGAATCAGATATGAATTGACAGTAGTGAATACTGTATAGCAGCAAAAGGCCTTGCCACACTATAAGCATTTCTGCTTTGAGCTATTGTCACTGAAACGTGGCCAAGGGCAGATTACAGCAGCAGACAAGCCTGCCTCACAAAAGGGGCAAGCAGACTGAGGAGGAAAATATAACCTGTATAATTAAATTGAGAAAGTCTAAAGAAGATTCTTTTGAGTAACAGCCTTCTATTGCTATCTAGCTGAATGGCAAGAGATCATCTATGTGCTTAAGTAAACTTTGCCTCTGGCCAGAGGAGAAACCCACCAGCATCTCCTTCCTTCTTGGAATGTGTTTGTCTAAGAGTTTTGATTTTCCAGCAGTCAGGATTTTGCTTTGAAACAAGGTCTGACCTGAGCAAAATTGGTTATTGTTTAAAAACCTTCATGAAATGCATTGTAGAAATTACCCTCCCAGTACTGCAAAGTAGTCCATGATCATTTGCTTTACAAATCCCATCATGGGTGCATGACACATACAGACATAAAGGCTCTGAAATGACTGGGAATTCATAGCACAATGTTAACATCCAATAGCAGATAACAATTCAAGATGCAGTTCCGGTGGGGCTGGGGGGGGGGTGGGTTTCCACCCTTTTCATGAGCAAAAAAGAGCGGACTCATCAGCGTGCTGAAGACAGATGGTTTCTACTGTGTGAGAACCTGAGGATGAACAAGAGAAATCTGTCAGGATTTTCCACCATAAGTTATTAAGCCCAAAGTAGATAGCATCACAGGCATGTAAGTTGCACGAGGGGTCTTTCCTTATTTAGATGAGTACAGTCTTTGTATGTCTGTGTGTTGTACTTTTTCATATGTTCTGTGCCTCAAAATAGTGGCAAGCTGAAATTCAACAGCGAAGATAGGAGAGCTTTGCGTGTCACCTGTGGCCCTGAAGTCTCAGATGGCTCACCTTCACTTTACAGATATTATATACAGAAGTAATGTGTTATATACACCAGCAGTCCCCAACCTTTCTGGCTAAATGGACCGGTGGTGGGGGAGAGGGGATGGTTTCGCATGTGCAACCTAATACTGCTCATGCACAAATGAAGCTTCATGCGCCAGTGGCGTAGCGTGGGTTGTCAGCACCCGGGGCAAGCACCCGGCCGCTGCACTGTCCCTCCCCCAGATAGTCCCTCGCTCTCTCTCCGCACCGCACCGCACGCCTGGCACACACCCCCTCCACAGTGGGCGGCAACCCGGCGGCTCGGATCGGATTCGCACAGCCAGCACTGCAGTGAGAGTGAGTGAGTGAGCCAGGCAGGGGCAGAGAGCTGCGAGTGCAAGTGCGCCCCCCCCCAGATGTTGCGGCCGGGGCCCCCTGCACCCCCCGCGCTACGCCACTGTCATGCGCTTGCCCGTTTGCACGGCTTGGTTCCCAAAAGGCTGGGGGTTGGGGACCCCTAATGTATACCATAACCTTTCTTCAGATTCAATAACAAACGGGTAAAGCATTGCTTTGGGCTAAATATTCAGTCATGCTTAGCCAAAATTGGTGTGGAATTAGTACCAGAAGGGATTTTTAGTATCCTGTCCAGAGACCATTCAAAGGACTAAATTGTAGAAACTGACTTCTACAGGAAGGAATCCACAATCTATATTGTGGGCACAAAACAAAAAGCAGCACATATTAGAAATAGGTAGTTGCTCTTTTCACACTATTAAGTTTGATCAGGCTAACAGCTCTTGCTGATTTTACCTTTGCACTCGTTCCACCATATATGCAATTAGTTTATCTGAGATTCCAGGGCAAGACTCTTCAGCTAAGCTAAAAGCATTTTCAAGTTCTTCCATAGCACCTACATTTCCTCCAGTCTGCTTGTGCTTGTCTTTGAGCTGTCAAAAAAACAAAATTAACATTTTGTTTGGAACAGTCAAAATATTAGTTTTAAATTTTCATTTTATGTCAGAGATGATACTATATACCTCATAATAACAGTCACAATTTTAATATGTAAGTTTATTGCTCTCCACCCATATGAAAAAGGATGTCATATACAGGTAGTCTTCAACTCACAGCCATTTGTTTAGTGATCGTTCATTCATTTAGCGTTTAGTGACAGGCACTGAAAAAAGTGAATTATAACTATTTTTCATACTTAGGACCATTGCAGCATCTCCATGGTCAAATTATCCAAATTCAGATTCTTGGCAACTGGCATATATTTATGTAGTGTCCCAGGGTCATGAGATCACCTTTTAAGATCTTCTGACAAAGTCAATGGGGAAGCCATTCATTTAACAACGATGTTACTAACAACTGCAGTGATTCACCTAAATGTGGCAAGAAATGTCATAAAATGGGGCAAAACTCACTTAACAACTATCTTGCTTAACAGTAGAAATTTTGGGTTCAATTGTGGCCATATTTGAGGACTACTTGTAGTATATTTCTTTATTAATTTTTGTAATGTAGGTTTCATCCAAATCCAAATGTTTAGACAACTCTTGATTCCAATGGGAATGAATCATAGGTGAGAGCTTGAGACCAGCTGATATATGAAACTGTGAACACCATATACGTTAGGCAATATAATATGGAACATTTTTGTTCCATTAAAAATAGCCTGCACATCCAACCATCCAGTAAAAACATTTTTAGCGTGGCTTTTCATATCTCCAAACAGCACAAACTCTAGAACAGGGGTCTTCAAACTTGGCCCTTTTATGACTTGTGGACTTCAACTCCCAGCTTGGCTGGCTGAGGAATTCTGGAAGTTGAAGTCCACAAGTCATAAAAGGGCCAAGTTTGAAGACCCCTGCTCTAGAACCTCCTATTTAAGTTTCAGCATACTTGGCATTTACATTTCAGAAAAGTGTGTGCTCTGGACAGACTGCAGCATAAGAATTTTTCTTTAAGAAATTTCTCCAAAAGAACTTGAATAGCTAACTGAAAGGCAAAACCAAAAGCAAAAAATGATCAGTAGAAGAGCAATCATAGCTTGTCTGGCTGAATATCTTTCCCCTTCGGTATCAATATGGCTTATATACCCGTACTGTGTCCTGAAGAGATCCTTACCTAGCCAGTTACCCTTTGCTTTATGCCTCCCACATAATCAGGATGCAGAACAAGGCAAAGCTGAGCACTGATAGTGCGAGAAGAGCAGCAATGTGCATTACTCCCTCTGGGAAAAAAAAGCCTGTTGCTAGAACACACTGAAAAGATGCCAGACTGGCACCAAAGAAGCACTGGACTGATGTCAAACAGATACTGTGATGCTAGTTTGTTACCGCTTCTTTTGGTTTTCAGTATTTTTTGGCTTGCAAGAAGTATTCTGTACTGAATTGGATGTGTCGCAATTCATCTGTATGCTATACCTGACACCTACTTTTTTGGCATTGTGAACCACCATAAATACTTGCTATTTAAATATAAAAATAACCCTCCCCAAAAAGCCCCTATGCATGACCCAACAGTACTGGTAAAAACTATTTAGAAGCCTTAGTGAGTAATTAGATACCTGTATAGAACCTGCACCTCATTTCTCCTTTCAAAAATCGTCTCTTCCTATGCGCTTGCTTTTCAGTTTCCTATCTATTTCAGAGAGCCTCACCTAGTTATCCAAGCCCTTTACATCAGAGGTCCCCAACCTTTTGAGCATCAGGGACTGGTTCCGTGGAGAGAGGTTTTTCTGCGGACCGGAGGGTGCGTGGTTTTGTGTACTGCCTGCATCCCACGGATGGGGCTTGGCTTGTTTGTGCAGACCGGTTGCTGGCATGCCGTGGCCCGGTACTGGTGGGGGATCCCTGCTTTACATGTTACACAGAAGTTTACAAAAACTGCTCAGAATGTGCCGAAGACTCACCTCTCTAAAGACAGGACGGACAAGAATAGAGAGACACTGGGACCGGGGCTGCCTCTTGATGGGTTCAGAAGCCTGGAAAGAGAAAAACAAGGTTGCCAGATACTGTTTCCCTAAGCAAGACCTCCAGTTGTTAGAACAAGGATGTTCATCAACTGGTTCATATATTATTTCATTTCATTTTCATTTCATTTATTATATTTGTATACCGCCCTTCTCCCGAAGGACTCAGGGCGGTGAACAGGGCACATATAAAAATACAAAATACAAAAATTAAAAAAGAATTAAATAAGAGCCCGAGCTAAAACAGTAGAATAATATAAAAATCCCCAATAAAAACCCCAGCACATCCCCCATCAGGCCAGGCCGGCTTGTTCAAATAGAAAGGTCTTCAGACCGCGTCGGAAGGAGCGAAGGTCAGGTGCCGTCCGGAGCTCAACCGGCAGCTGATTCCATAAAGCCGGGGTACCCACAGAGAAGGCCCTCCCCCTGGGGGCCACCAGCCGACATTCTCTGACCGGTGGCACCCTGAGGAAGCCCTCTCTGTGGGAACGCACAGGGCAGAGGGAAGTTGATGCCGGCTAAGACAGGGTCTGCTTTAATCAAGATTTTGTTGAAAATGCCATATGGCCTGATTCATAATGCTAAGCGTACATGAGGATCCACAAACCAAAATGTTGTTGTGCCTACATCATGTTAAATGAAAATCAACATCTTTATGGCTAATGTAATGTACAAACCTAGCCTGAATGTTTTGGATTACATGTCCCATAATCCCTGGCCACTTGGGCTGATGCGGGTTGAAATCTGGAGTGCACTATCTATATTTGCTTTTTATCCACAAAATTGTAGTGTTTTGCCAAGCATCATGAACCTATATTGTTTTGAAAGAAACAAGTAAACAAACATCATTAACTGCTTTCTATTCTTCCCTACAGACTCTTAGCAATCCCACTCTGATTTCAGAAAAAGCCTAAGGCTGGAATGACATCCTATTTGCCACTTTTATCTGGTACTAATGACAAAAATAAAAAAGCAGTCAAAGCAAATGTTGTCTTAGTATAGAGAAACATTGAAGTTCCCCCCAGACCTGCTATCAATGGTTTGGTTCTTCTCAGCTGCAAAAAAAAACCCCAAACTGACCTTTTGAGACCCATGATGAGGCATCCCTTTATGCAATTTGTTCAAGGAGCTGGGTCGAATAGTTGGAGGGAAAGTCCAGATGGGCCCTTGATCCCTCTCATCTGCATCTCCATCACTAGGAAATAATAAAAAAACCCTTGTATTCAAAAAATATGTTGAACTGGAGAAATTACATTACAGATCAAAAATTAGAGATGTTTCCCCAACTGCTCCTATGCCCTCACAATTGGCATGGTGTATCCTGACAGTTAGAACAATTAACCAGTGGAACAACCTGCCTCCAGAAGCTCTGAATGCTCCAACACTGGAAGTTTTTAAGAAGAGACTGGACAGCCATTTGTCTGAAATGGTATAGGGTTTCCTGCCTGAGCATGGGGTTGGACTAGATGACTATAAGGTCCCTTCCATCATCATCATCATCATCATCATCATTATTATTATTATTATTTTGATCATCACAGTCAGCCAGGTGTTCCCACTGGATCTGGCATTTTTGTCTATCGAGTCCTTACCAAGAACCTGGGATAGGCACATGTGGATGTTTGATGGTACTACAGATATCATTGCAGGATGGAAGCAGTTCCTAGTAAGGCCGCCTTTTGTAATTGACTAATGGCGAATTTGTCAATGCCAATGGTGTTCAAGTGGTGCTCCAGTTGTTTTGGGATTGCACCCAAGGCGCCTATTACTATTGGTACTACCCTTGCTTGCCTTTGCCACAGTCTTTCTATTTCTATTTGTACGTCTTTGTATTTTGTTATCTTCTCCAGTTTTTTCTCATCTATTCTGCTGTCTCCTGGCATTGCCACGTCCACTATCCAGACTTTTTTGTCTTTCTTATCAACAATTGTTAAGTCCAGGGTGTTATGTTGCAGGTGCTTGTCTCTTTGAATTCTGAAGTCCCAGAGCAGTTTAATTTTATCATTTTCTATAACTTTCTCTATTTTATGATCCCACCTTGCTTACAGGCAAATGATATTGCTTGCAGATCTTCCAATGCACCATTGTTGCTACTTTGTCATGCCGCTGCTTGTAGTCAGTCTGTGCGATCTTCTTGCAGCAGCTTACCAGGTGGTCCACTGTTTCTTCAGCTTGTTTGCATAGGCGGCACTTACTATCTGTTGCTGTCTTCTCAATTTTGACTTTGTATGCATTTGTCCTTAAGGCTTGGTCTTGTGCAGCCAGAATTAGTCCCTCGGTCTCCTCCTTCAACTTTCCTGCTCTTAGCCATTGCCAGGTCTTGTTATTATCTGTTTTCCCAGCTATTTTTTTAATGTACTGGCCATGTTGTGCTTTGTCTTCCCATGCCTCTATTCTGTTCTTCTGTTCTTTGGTTGATGATGATGGTGGTGATGATGATGATTAGGCTAACATATGATGTGATACCACATGCACTAGTTTTTCTGGCAGGTTTCCAGCAAGGATATTCATTTCATTTTTTTTAAAAAGGAAGCATCTAGCATTAAAATAATATACGGTATGTTATTCCTTTCTCATCCATACCCAAAAAGCCACATCAATTATATCCATGTTAAGATCTACAAAAGGTTATTTTCCATGAAACTAAATTTATATAGTTCAGATTCCTCTCACTAACATCTGACTGTGAGTTATTCTTATCTGGAAATGGAGCAAGAGACAGGGAGTATACATACATGTCAGAGTCATCTGAGCTGGAGTCCTCACCATGCCCCTCTGATTTCCACCGTTTGTACCGGTCAATGAGTTCCATGAGAAATGATGTTTTCTTTGTGTAACGTGTAATAAATTTGTGCTTTAGCAATTCCTTTGCAGTGGGCCTCTGTGCCAACAAAAGAGACAAAATAAGGAGTTTCAGCTAGCAGAAGCCCAAATAAGAAGTGGACATCACTTCTGGCTTTCTGAAGAGCATTTCTGTTTAGAAAATGACTCAGGCAGACTTACTTTTTAATTAATCTTACATCCACACTTCCTCCAGAAGGTCAGACGAGTATACATAACATTTTTCCATCAACAATGTTGTAAAGTAGATTGGGCTGGAAAGCTGATAGCATGACTAGCCCAAAGTTACCACAATCTTCTGTGAAGGATAAACCAGAACTCAACTCTTCTCTAGACCCTTAGCTCATCTCCAGAGGTCAAGTATATTCTTTTAATAACTTTTGCCAGATATTCTGACACAGTACTCTGTATAAAGTCAAGGAAAGAAAGCCACTTACAAATCTGGGGTCCTTGTTAAGGCAGGCTTCCACAAATTCCTTAAAGGGCTTACTATGGTGCCCTTCTAATGTTGGAGGGTTGTTCTTGGGAATCAGGAAGAGAACCCTCATTGGATGCAGGTCAGAATTTGGAGGCTCTCCTTTTGCCAGTTCAATAGCAGTAATGCCAAGAGACCAAATGTCTGCCTGGGAAAAAAAAAACAAAGGCTATGAACTCAGAATATTCCACCTTAATTTGCCCATGGAAACCAACATTGTGTGGCATAGACTTTGATTCCTATTTCCAGAATACAATAGTTCGATTCACCTTCTAGAAAGAGAGAGAGAGAGAGAGAGAGAGAGAGAGAGAGAGAGAGAGAGAAGGGGGGAGAGAGAGAGAGAGAGAGAGAGAGAGAGAGAGAGAGAGAGAGAGAGAGAGAGAGAGAGAGAGTGAGTTGATATATGTAAGTAGGAGCAAAGCTCTGCTAGTATACATAAACATTGCCATGGGCAAAGGATGTAGATGTAACATACTGAAATCTTTTATTTTTTCTACATAGGGCAATTCCCTGGTGAGATAATATACTGATGGTCTTTTTACTTCTAGTTGCTCCTCTCAGCTCACCTTGAAGTCATAGGCTGATTGCTTGATGACTTCGGGTGCCATCCAAAAAGGAGTCCCAACAAAGGTGTTTCTCTTGATTTGAGTGTCTGTCAGTTGGCCAGCCACACCAAAGTCAGCTAGTTTCACATCCCCTTGCTCCGAAAGTAACACATTGGCAGCTGTTTATACAAAAAGTTATACAAGTAACTTAATCAAAGGGGGGTTACCTCTCTTGTGGAAAGATAGTAACTTTTGAAGATTTGGCATATAGTTTTCAGTTAATTTTCAAGATAGAGAAGACAAATAGTTATTTAAAGAACTGTAGCAGGAAAGCAGAAGACAGCCAGAATTTTGGTTCAGTCCTTAAGTCTACTTCTCGGTCAACTTACTTATAAATTCAGAAGCCAAACAATGGGATATTATGATTGTCCTACTTGAAACATTTAATTCTGTTTTTCATTCTCTGTTCTTTCCATGTTTTATATCTTTCCTTTATATATTCTAGTGGAAAAACCATTGTAGTTACCATTGTACCCTATATTCTAGTTTAAAAAATCACTATCCAGAAGTACTATACTGAACACAATTTGAAAGTAACTGCACAGTTTATACACACAGCATAAATCTCATCAAAAACCATTATTAATAAGATTATACTAATACCATCCTTTTATGAAAGGGAGTCAATTGTTTCTATAATATACTTACTATAGCAAATGGATTCAAAATTGTAAAATTTATGCAGATTTCAAATTATTTCCATTTATTATTCATTACAAACATAGTGCTTGGCAGAGTAAAATAATATGCTTTCTGTTTCATAAACCCTTTTTCCCATTCATCCCCTCTTCTCATTTTCAAAATCATGAAACATTTCCCTCTTAAAAAAAAAGAAATCTTCATTAATCTGTTGCATAGATTTATGTCAGCATTCAGACCCCTTAGTTTAATACATGATCACAGAAAGGTATATACTTAGCTAGATTCTTCTTCCTAGGATATTAGTGCAAACAAGAACAAACATGGATTCACTGATCTCAATAAAGGAACTGCCAAGAATGAACGCAATGTGTGTGCCTTACCTTTGATGTCTCTGTGAATTTTCCTCTCAGAGTGAAGGTAGTCCAGACCTTTAAGAATTTCTCGCAGGATTGTGGCAATGTAGATCTCTTCCAAGGGACCAGGCTTGAGCTGAAAGACAAGGGCAAAAATAAGTCTATGAAATATATAAAATGACTTTTGCTATGAAGATTTTTCAAAAAAATATGAAACCAGCTCATGAGAAGCCCCAAACTGCACATTAACTTTGTTAAGGAAAGTGTATCCCCATCAAGTATCAAAGATGAATATCACCAGATCCTAGATAATGAAGAACCCAAGTCACTCCTTGGTAGGATTGAGTTAAGAGCTTGTTCTTACCCATTCAGACCCTCAAAATCTCCAGGCACTGGGTCAGCATCTCAACAGCATCACCTGACCAGTTAAGGTGGAGATGTATAAGTATTATCAGCATACTGATGATACCACACTCTATGAGCACAAATGATCTTGCATAGCAAGTTAATATATATATTAAAGAGGAGTGAAAAACCTGAACCCTGAGATATCACATATTGTAGGAATCTAGGTTGGATCTTCCCCCCCCCAAAAAAAAATGGAAATGGCTATGAGAGGAAGAAGAGAAGCACTACAAAACAGTATCTTCCATTTCCAATCCTTGAAGCCAGTCCAGAAGGATACCATGGTTGATATTAAAACATGCCAGGTGATTCAAAAGGGTCAGGATAGTTGCACCATCTCCATCCCACCCACCCCCCAGAGGTCACCCATGAGTGGGATCAATGCTGTCTCAATGACACATTGGCTTAAACCCAGACTGAAAAGGATCCAGATAATCTACTTCATCCAAGGTCAGAATATCAAATCTGTTGACTGGATGGCACCAAATAGCAGTTGTGTTAGGTAGATGGTCATAACTGATTATATGAAATCTTGAGCTGCTCCTGAGTTGGCAAATTCTCTTTGGTAAGGTAATAAACGAAACAATAAAGATACTTACTAGATCCAGAGCGGAGCCACCTCCCAAATACTCCATGATTATCCACAATTTGGTGCCCTGTAGATTAAGTCAAGCAAATATGTCAAATTATCATAACGTTTAGTTAAATCCATCTACTGTATTAGAAATAGACAAAATGGGCTGCCCTTCATCTCTTATATAGTTTCTTAATACCAGAAAGACCTAGCTGTCTCATTGACCTTTGTAACTAATTCATGGTGATATTTTTTATAGTTTAAAAAATTACATAAACAGTACCATGATAAACAGTTTCATACAAGAATGTTAGCATAACGAAATACAAGGATACCTTTATCTTTGCTGCACACAAATTGAAACTCTCATAACAACCCTTTAGGCAAGAAGATTAGCATTTCAGAAGCAATGTTCATCCACCATAATCAAACACCTTCAATTAAGAAATGACAACAGTTTTACCAAATTATTAAGAAAGTCTAATTTAGAATCAGTAAATTTAGGGAGGGACCACTGTATGTATGTATTACATTCACTACATTGATTACTTAGACCAGACATATCAAACTCGCGACGTCAGATGACGTCGTGCAATGTATCGAAGCTTTTCACCATTGCCGGCAATGGGGTGGGCGCGGCTTCTGGATGACACGGCTTCTGGATGACGCATCCAGCCCGCAGGCCGGCAGTTTGACACCCCTGACTTAGACTGAATTTCATTCAAATTACTAGATCTCTGAAAGATTAAATATTGATCATGAGTATTTTTATTTCAACAAGAACAGAGAGAGGATTTTGAAGAAAAATCTTCCCATGTTCACTGACATTTATCCATTCATACCAGTATCTTTACCACAAGATTTTGTGCTGCAGATTGAAATATAAACAATTATTGGGAAAACAGAAGGGTTTGTACAGCAGTTGGTTTTTGTTTCCCTTCAATTTTGTAGATAAATTGCATTGCAATTCAGGCTACTTTTCTAGCTTCAGTTACCTTCAAATAGGAGCCATAGTATCGGGTGATATATGGACTGTCACACTGACTAAGAACTGTTATCTCCTGCTGGATGTCTTCAATTTCATCCTCTGCCTCTTCCAAGTCAATTATTTTGATAGCTACTACCTCCTTGGTACGGTTGTCAATTCCTTTGTACACTTCCCCAAATGATCCTTTGCCAATCCTCTCCAGCTTAGTGAATAATTCCTCTGGATCAACCCGAGAGTGCTAAGTTGGATAAAAAACATTGGGGAAATGAAGAAGTGAGAGGGAAAGACAACACATTAAGACAAACTATTCAGAACTCTAAAAAGCAGAAAAACAAAGGGTGGTTATTATTATTAGCCAGTATAACAGTTCTACGGTAAATAAACACACTGTAGGAAGGAGAGTTCATTACAGGACAGTGCAATAGTGGCTTACCATTAGAACAGAAAAAGAACGTATGTGAAGATCTATCAGTACCAAAAACTATATTTTAAGTTATCATTTATGTTTTCTACAGGGGCAGTCATGGCAGTCAATTTCACCAAAAGTAAAGTGGCAGTTTGACTACCACCAGATGTAAAAAAAGAAACGTCAGACCAAGAAAGTTACATCATAATAAATTGAAAGCCTTTTATGTGTTGCAAGACTCTATGTTTAATTACACACACACATAAAAAAAATATCAATAGTGTGTCAATGTAGTCAATAAACTATTAACCATGTCTATAAATGTGAAGAGCGAAACTGTATGCTCAACATAGAACAAAGCTTGAATTATCCTCCTCTTTTGCATGTCATGAGTTCTATGACTTAGTGTAGCATAGCCTTCCCCAACCTAGTGTCCTTCAGTTATGTTGAAAATTCAAATCTTAAAAGTTACTTTGAAATAAGTCTTGAATTTGCACAGCCCTTTTCACATTCCATGCTGGAGATTGCCAGAAGGACCTATTTTACATTTCCTGAAACTTTGGCTTATTGCTATCAGTCAGCCAAGAGTCCACATATGAAAACATCAAGTTCAGGAGAATTTTTCTAAAAGTAATTTTAATCTTACTGGTATAATATAATGCATAACATATTTCTCATCAATTTAAAGAAGAGGAATAGGAAGACTACAATATGAATACTTTCTCTAATAGTGAAGCAAAACATTTGCTTTCTCTCGTGTTTATTTCATTTTAGATTGATTTCATAAAGTGGCAATAATTGGCTGATCTTTTCTCAGTTTATGAACTAATATGAGTACATGGAATTCTGGAGTATAAACTAGACTGGGAAGTTAAAAATATCTTGAAAAAAGGCATGCGTAATAAGGACTATGAAGTCATCAGCTCAACTCAGAGCCTTTACTTTTTTTTTCAAAATAAGTCAGTGAGTGATTCATACATAGTGATAAAGCATGAATTGGGAATCACAAATGACAGCAAGTCCAAACCAAGCAAGCCAGGTTACTTAGTGTGATATGTGAACCAGTAATGTGATTAATTCAGACTGCCTTAGCAGAATGCTAATGAATCAGTAAGACTAATACATGCATTTAAAGACAGCAGTAAGTGGACCAACCAAATATAAGATTTATGTAACAGATTAACTATGGATTTAGAAATTGAACTGGTAAGTCAGTGTTAGGTTTGCAAATAAAGGTGGTATCAGCACAAATCTCTCAAAATAGGAGTAACCCAGTATATTTTTCTAAGGTTAAATTGTTCATCATAGATTTACCTTTTTTCTACATAAAGTATCTAAAAGAGGGGAAAAAACACTATGTAAGAAGACCGTCTGGAAGTTGAGTCATTGCAACTGGACTTCTTTTTTGGTTTGAAACGTTTCGCTGCTTATCCAATAGGTTCTTAGTCTGAACTCAGACTGAAGAAGCTACTTGGATAAGTAGTGAAATGTTTCAAACCAAAAAGAAAGTAAGTCCAGGTGCTATGACAACTTCCAGACAACTCTACCTGGATGACTGAGAATCTTCATCGACATATGTAAGAAGAGTTTTTGGCTGTAAATATCTGAGTATTGTTCAACTTGTAACATCTCCTTAGAATTTCAGGGTTCTACTCATATTGGGGCTATTTAGATAAGAGATTATATTAATTTAACACTTTAGAAAATGTCTCTGAGAGAACTTTCATGATTTACTTTGTAAATCCGCAGGACACCCCTGTGAACAGCAATCTATATAATCATTATATATATATATTAAAATTAATAGAGGTAGAAGGCTATCTCTATCCTGCCTTTATTATTTTTATAAACAACAAAAAGCAGCAAATATACCTAAAACTCTTTCTTCCTCCTCTTTTCCCATCGCAACAATTCTGTGAGGTAAGTTAGGCTGAAAGAGTGGCTGGCCCAAAGTTATCCAATTTGCATGGCTAAAACAGAATTATACCTCAGTTTCCTGCTTTGTAGTTTGGTTCCTTAATCACTAGACCCAGGTGGCACCTGTTAATACATCAGTTTTTTCTGATGCAGTCTTAGATAAATGTGTCTTCTACACTGGAGATTAACTGCTCTTATATATCTGTTGTGATTCAGGGTCAGCCTGTGGGTTCGGCAGTTGGGTCGGACGATTCAGAGGAGGAGGAAGGGGGTTGCTGAGGGTGTTGGAGAGGTTGCTGAGGGTGTTGGAGAGCTTGCTGATGAGAGCCTTCAGCCAGGCCCCTCCCACCTGGTTACGACGCAGACCCAGCTGTGTGAGCCTGACAGCGTGGATGAAGATGACCCACAGCTGGCCCTGTTCAAGGACGCCCGACGCAGGAGGTAGTCAATCAGGAGTAAACAGAGGAAAGCAATGGGGCACCTCGGAAGGAGGCAGAGAGAAGCCACGTCCTGAACTGTTTAAAAGGGGAATGCGTGGGAGGGCTGGTTTGCTGAAGGTAATCGTTTGAATAGCTCCTGTTTCATGGTTCGTGTTTGCTCTCTTTGCCCTGTTTGCTCTGTTTTATGTTAATAAACTTTTACTTTTGGAGGAGCTCTTTACAGCCTTTGCTGCCTCTCCACCATCTTGGCTCCGCCCCAAAATCTGTTTTATGTTAATAAATTTGGCAGGCTTAGTTCCAGCCTCTTGCCTTCTTGTAAAGGGGTTGTCCCTGCCTTTTCTGCAGGGCTGGTAGCAGGCTGGTACAGAACAATATCATCAAATTAGCTGTAACCTTTCATCAAAGTTTCTGCCACCTTGAGAATTAATTATAAAGGCTTGAAGTACTGAAGAAAACTTGAAATTGTTCATTTCCTTTCTGAGTAATTTTGAAAGAGGGTCAAATTTAGATTTTATCTAAAAGGAAAGTGTGAAGATCTACTATAAAAGAATCTCAGCTTAAAACATTCTTATGAGTTGAAATATTTATCGAAGTGAAGTAATTAATGGAATTATGTTCGTGAAAATAATTTTGAATGCTGTAGAATTCAATCCTAGCTTTCATACTTTAACAAAATTTCCAGAGCTATTTCCATCTGATCTTCTGCAGCTCCTGTAAGTATAACAGTACCATAAAAATGGTAAGATATTTAAGAGCCCATGTACATCTCTTACAGCTGACCAACATAAAAAGAACAGGTACATTCTGTGTCTACTTTGTATGAGAAGCTCAATCCAGAAATGGCTGTTCCATATAGGTAGTAGAAAGCACACTAATATGGAATATGGGTGGATGAGTATCAATTATTTTCAGAGAACTGTCAATAGACTACATTATTAAAATAGTAATAAAATCCATAGCTATCCAGAATTATTACTAGTGCACAGCAAACTTTCATATATACTGATGCTGTAGTTATCCTCTCACAGTGTCTGAAGTCTGTGAGAGTTTGGATGGAGGATAATTGGCTTAAGACACAGTAGCTCTAGGTTCTGTTTATCATCCTTAATTCCAGATGGAGTTTATTACCCCTGACAGATTTGGTGTGCAATCTGAGGGTTCTTCTAAACTCCTGACTCCTGCTTAAAGAGCAGGTGACAGACATGGCTAGAAGAGCCTTTGCATGACTTCAAGTTGTACACCACTTGCGCCTTTTCCTGGATTATGAAGCCCTGCTTGCAGTCACTCATGTCCTGGTCATCTACTGGTTGGATTACTGCAATGTGCTCTGTATTGGATAATCCTTGAAGAGTATTTGGAAGCTACAACTGGTACAGATGTGGAATTTTCAATTGGTTATTATCTATAAAGCCCCTTATGGCATGGGACCAGGATATCTGAGGGACAATTTCACCCTGAAGGGACTAGTCTACCTCATTTGTTTTAATAGGAGGGCCTAGTTTGGATCCTGTGTGCCAAAGAATTTAGGCTGGTGGAATTCAGGAGAAGAGCCTTTTTTGTTGCAGCCTCCATCTCTGGAATATTCTTCCATTAGAAGTGAGGTCACCCCCACAGTCCTGGTCTTCTGAAATAGTTTGAAAACTTGGTGCGCCATTTGGCCTGAGTGTCTGGCAGGGACCCAGCTATGTTGAGGGTGGCTGACCAGGTAGAGAAGATCCAGACTGCCTGTTGCCCAGTTTTCAGCTTTTCTATTTAATCCCTCTACTTTTAATTGACTTCTAGGACTCCTTTACTTTTTATCATATTGTAAGCCACCCAGAGTTACTGTGTCAGTGAGATGGCCAGAATAGAAAATTAATAAATAATATATATATGTTCATATGTTCATAAACATACAAATTACATAAAAGCAAAATATTAAAGATGTGAGGAAGAGACCAGTCACCTCCCATAAACTAAGCTAAAGGTTTTACTAGAATCAAAATAATATGAAGTGTGCAAGCATACAAGTACAGAACAATATGACTAGAAATGCTTTCCACTAGAAGAGTAATAGAAGCACCAAAAATGCCAGACGGCTAGGAGCCGAAATATTTTCCCACTTCTTTTCACTTTCAAGATGACAGACCATGCTAAAGAGGTAATTTGAGCTAAAAGCTCAAATTTCTTAGAATGGTCTTATTTTTTTGAAGCCAGATTATACTCTCCCACCTTCCAATGTATATTAATTTAATCCCTGGTGTGGGTATGCCTTTCATTTGGCTTGTACCAGTTTCAGTTTCTGTTCTAAGGCTTTTGAGTTAAAGACATTTGCTCTTACTCTTAATAGGGCAAGTACTGGTACTACATGTAAATTCCACTAAGAAACTCTTTGACGGGACAGGGTACAAGATGTAAGCAACTTTTCATACAATGCCACAACATCCATGTATGCTCTCAAAAAGCAAGCCTCACACTTGATTTCTGCATTCAACTATCAACTATTAGCAAATACATATTAGAAATATAAATAGAGTATAAACATAAAAAGAAATATAAAAAGGAAAAAAAGTACGAGGGGGCAGAGAACAGGCTAGAAAATCAGCCAATCCCTCATAAATGTAGGATAAACTGTGGAAAACTGGAACATATAAAGATATATACAGCATAATGCCATCTAGCAAAATGGCAGAATAAATCATCCAGGGAAACTGGCTTGGTAAACATGGCAAACCGGACCATGAAAACTGATGCCACCTTGGACTTTTGCAACAAGAAATGTCACAATGTAATGTAAAAGTGGCCACATGCAGAAGGTTGTCTGGATATTTCAATTTCATGTAAATGATTTAGAAACAGCCTCAAGTTCTCACTCACCTGATTGGCAAATTCCCTCAGATGAGCCATGGCTGAAGACTGGCACCACACCCATATACCAATTCTTCCACAGCAATAAAAAAATATACCTTCTATTGATCATTTAGCTACAAGAAGAGAAAAAAAAACTGCAGCCAATTAATATGCTGAGATACAAACATGCTTACATTTTAACACAGGCTCAGGAACGATAACCATTTTAACCGGGAGTCTACCTCTACTAATATCTGAATCGTCTCAGAATAGGCAACTCAGAACCTGATATTCTCTATCAATTCACAAGTGTGCAAGGAGCTGGGAAAAATTCAGCTGTATCCAGATATACTATCCAGAACCGTTTGGAAAAGAACGGGTGATAGATATTCTTGTTTAATAAAGAAGAAAGAAGCTCCCTTTTTTAGTAACAGTATGATAAAGCACAGATTTAACAGTGTGGCTTTGCAAATGGAGATGTCAGGAGGGACTTCAGCTTAAAGCACAGTATGAAGTTTAACTTCACGATTAAGCCCAGTATGAAATATTTCCGATTCCATCCGCTCTTATGGATGTTAAGGTACCAATCACGTTGGATAATGGGAACGGTAGTCCAAGAGATACAGAAGAAGATCCGGAGAAGGTTAATTACAGAAAATCAAACCAAACCGTACAGATAACATAGTCGCTTTTCCAGCGCGGGACAAAACGACCCCTCTTATTCCCCCGTCCAGGTTTATTATTAAGCACGACGGGGCTGGCTGCACAAAGAGGAACGTTAGGGCGGACTGCAACGAGAAAGCAAAAAAAACCATCTGAAGAAACGCCTTTCCTACCACCTGCGTAAAAAAATAAAAAATATTTTTTTAAAAAAAAAGCTTAATTCGGAGAAGATCCCCTGTGGTTGATTTCCATCAGGTATTTCCAGATGGGCAGTCAACTCCAGATGGATATCAGGCCAACATCTTCTCTGCCTTACTGCTGCCCACAAAGAGAAAAGCTTCTAGATACACCTGCCATGGCAACGGTTGTCGCGGCCGGCCTTACTCCCAAACAACTTGTTCCGCCTCTGCCAGCAGGCGCGCCCGAAGCCCTTCACCTCACCTGCATCCCGAGGGTCTCCCCCAGCCCAGCTGCTCCATTGCAGCTTGGCGGGCGGCAATCCAGCCCAGCGAACTCGGCGAGAGTAACTGCAGGGAGCAAAAGGAAAAAGAAGCATGCGCAGGAATCCGACTCGCCGCGGAGTCTACTGGGAAGGCTAGTTCTTGGCCGAGGGACTTGCTAGAAAAAGATAGGAACGGAGACTGCAATGAATATGACCCATTTCAGGAGGGCAGGGCAGGAAACTCGGAAAGCGAGGATTTCTGGGAAAGGTAGTACATCAGGCTTCGTTTTCGGCACTCGGGCAGAAATAAAGGCTGAAGTTCCTACTGTTTGCGGCGCTTTGATTCCTTCTGGTGGTCGGATTGGGCAGTACAATTTTTTGCATAAAGCCAAGTGTCACACGAACTCCTCTGCTAAACCGATGCGACCAGATTCTTTTATGCAAGAAACTCGTGGAATTTTTTTTTAAATCAACCTTCTATGGTCATTATTTAGAATTCTGAGGTAGCCGTGAAGTTTAATAAGGAGCAGAATGTTCACAAAGCAGTTAAAAATAACTTTTGTTTTTATTGTAAAGTAAAATTCACAGATGATCCCTTTCAAACCAAAAGCGATCATTTATTTATTTATTTTTATTTTCATCCATTTTTTAATATTTCATTGACTTGTGCAGAAATATATTTCAAGCAAGTTTTAGAATTGTATAAATTAGATGATTAATAAGACAATTTTGGAAAAACTACACAACATGGAGCAGGGGAAGTGGGACTTATCCCCAAATAACTGTTAGGAATTTCACAGTAATAGATGAAGATGATTGGTCAGTATCAAGTAATAAATTATTATTGGAGGACTCAAATCAATACAGACTGATGACTTGTTAGGTTTATGCAAATGTCATTTATAAAATAAGAGCATTGACAGAAGAACCTTAAACAGCTATTAACTAAAAGGCTTGCTCTCTGGAAGTCTGGAAATATTTGAAAAACAAATAGTTCAATTCAAAGTGATTTAAACAAAGTTCCAACATATTTGCTTGGAAGTTGTATATTGTTAATTAAATTTACAGGTTGTACTTTGAAAGATACTTGAGAGTCAACTGTCACAGAATATAGCTGGGTGTTCATACAGAGATTTCCACAGTAAATAGTTAAAACTTAATATGTTGCATTAGCATAAATCAAATGAAATGTATAATACTGAATGGCCCAACCAGCAATTTAAGAATGTATTAGTAAGCAATTTAATTACACACTAAAGTCTAGCCTCAAAAGATAAAGCTCAGTTTGGGTTAAATAAAACTTAATGGGAGGTATAACTGCTTTGGCCGGTCATGCTGGTTCTCATTTCAGAGCAGAATGGGGGTGGTGTCAGATTTTTCAGGTGAAAGGTGGCATCCGAATAAATATTCCAAGGGGCTCAAACCTATGTTAATCTATTTAGATAACAATTTTACTTTTTTATATTTAATCCCAGTCTATTCATAGTTTTTGCCACTGCTTTAGAAGTTCCCTTAACCTTGCATTTGAATCTGAAGGTAAAGTATAAACTAGGTTTAGCATAACATGATAGCTGTATGGGTTAGGAATTACAGTTTTGAAATAAGTCCTTTCTTAGATACAGACACTCTACAGACACCCCACTTCAGTATAAAGTTTATTCCTGGAAACAATCTTTTTTAATCTCACCCATTCCTTCTAGCAATCCACTCCGGATTACACCAGGCAATGTAAAATATGATGACTTTCTGTCAGATGAAATTGGCCACGCAGAGGTGTGAATTAGAGCAGAGGTCCCCAATTTTTTGGGCACCAGGGACTAGTTCCATGGAGAGAGGTTTTTCCGCAGACCGGAGGAGGCCTGGTTTCATGTACTTTCTGCATCCCACAGTTGGGGCTTTGCTTGTTTACATGGACCAGTTTCTGGCATGCTGGGACCCGGTGCTGGTCCACGGACCGGGGTGGGTGGGTGGTTGGGGATCCCTGAATTAGAGGAAAAAGTGAACTGCCAAAACAGAATTAATGCAGACATATTTTTGGTAGACAATTGTAAATTTGTTGGGGATCCATAGATTCTTTAATTTATGCTACTATTAGAACAGGATGCTGTAGCCTCCCAGCAAATGGGTTTATAAGAGCTACATTCAAAGCACAAGGAAGGCACCAGCTTTCTTTCCACTCATCTGGAAAGACCTGAACACTGTATAAGTATTGATCAGTAACTTGAGTAGCCCTTTCTGTACTCTGTTTACTACCCAATATTTTATAGTACAGCTTCCATTTAAGCATTGTTAATATAAACATCTACTACTTGCTACTTCTATTTTTCAATGACTAAAGAGTATGTTTTGCCTACGAATGATGGCAGTTCCCAGTAATAATTTGGATTCTGTAGTTTGAAAAATATGGGATCAAGCATTGGCTCCTTGCTTTTGCAGTTTCGTCACTCTCAGGAGTCTTTGTGCTAATCCTTACATTCTGCTAAATATTTTCAGAGACATATTTTTGTGATGCACACTTTCTCTCATCTCCAACCCATGATGGACACAACCTAAATTCATCCTTAGCTGTTCCAGTTTTAAAGTAGTGTTTTCTATATTCTCCTGACAAACGTCTTGGCATATAATCAGTCATTGATGCCTCATTCATTATCTTGGTGTTAATATAATAAGAACAGCTTATGTTGAACTTCCACTGGCAGGTTGAAGCTATTATAGACATATTCTTTCCCTCCAATAATTGACTGCTGACTTCCACAGTCACTTTGGCTTGAGTTCAATGAGATGCTGGATACCTGGTTTCTGTGGAGTGATATGCCTGAATAATATCTGGCACATGCTTTGCAAAGTACCATTCAAGTCTTTTGGAAGACAGTTTGATCTATTGTTAAACACATGTTTAGCAATATTTCAAAAGTAGACCTATTTGTAAAAAAAGACTATTTAAACTGGGAAAGAGATGAATTGCTTGTTTTGTCTCAAATCAGTGCATTACAGAGTGATTATTACTTCTGCTAACAAAAGTTTTCCTGTGGTCATGCTTTTTGTTGTTTACGTTATTTGGGAAGGAAGCTGCCATTTTGTCTACTCCAATGCCATTTTGTATGTCCCAAGGGATAAACATAGATGCTGCTAATCGTAACCATTGCCCTTCCCTTGCAGCACTTATTTGGTGGGATATTTGGAAGTTAGAATGAAATTGATGAGAATTCTGCCTGTTTGTCCACCAGCCTGTATCTCTGTGCCTGGTTGAATCTAATATGAATCGCTGTGCAACCTCCTCCAATTCATGTTAAGACTGTGACTAAATAAGATACTGGGTTTTTTATATTAAAAATATCTATGATTATATTTATAAATGGAAGAAACTGCACTCGGTATAATAAAATTTACTCCCAAGCGGGTAGTTTTCAACATCATTTACATTTTTAATACATTTTTCTAAAACAATTCATCAATTAGCAGGCAAAGGTATTTGGAGAATTCTTCATAATTTGAAACACAAGAAAAGACGTTTATATGTTTTCATGTCTTGTATAAATACCTGTTTAGTCTCTGAAGCGTTCTGGACGCTACACTAGAGCCATCCCTTCTTGGAACTCTCCTGATGCGCCTTTCTTTATAAGCTGCATTGGAGAATATTATCCTAGATTCTCCCTGGGGCCCAATAGGATTCCCCAACAGACTCTACTCCTTAATTATACAGTAAAAAATTTCAATTTTCCAATGCAAGACAGATTCTTCACTGTCATGTTTCAGAAAAACAATTGAAATAATTGTCTTAAGCATGGTACTTTTCTTAACTATGTAACATAATAAATAATAATAATAATAATAATAATAATAATAATAATAATAATATGATGATGATGATGATGATGATGATGATGATGATGATGACAAAAAAGTCTGGATAGTAGATGTGGCAGTGCCTGGAGACAGCAGAATAGACGAGAAAGAACTCGAGAAAATAACAAAATACAAAGACCTACAAAGAGAAATAGACTGTGGCAAAGGCAAGCAAGGGTAGTACCAATAGTAATAGGCGCCTTGGGTGCAAACCCAAAATAACTGGAGCACCACTTGAACACCATTGGCACTGACAAATTTGCCATTAGTTAATTGGAAAAGGCGGCCTTACTAGGAACTGCTTCCATCCTGCGATGGTATCTGTAATACCATCAAACATCCACATTTGCCTTGGTAAGGACTCGATGGGTAGACAAAAATGCCAAATTCAGTCTGAACATCTGGCTGACTGATCAATAACAACAACAACAGAGTTGGAAGGGTCCTTGGAGGTCTTCTAGTCCAAACCCCTGCTCAGGCAGGAAACCATATATACCATTTCAGACAAATGGTTGTCCACACTCTTCTTTAAAACTTACAGTGTTGGAGTATTCACAACTTCTAGAGGCAGGCTGTTCTACTGATTAATTATTCTAACTGTCAGAAAAGTTCTCCTTATTCTAGGTTGCTTCTCTCTTTAGTTAGTTTCCATCCATTGCTTCTTGTCTTGCCTTCTGGTGCTTTGGAGAATAGCTTGACTCCTTCTTCTTTGTGGCAACCCCTGGGATATTGGAACACTGCAATCATGTCACTCCTAGTCCTTCTCTTCACTATGAATGTGGGCATTCCTAGATTATATGTAGGTCAACATTATAGAGATCAAATGCTTTCCATTAGTTTCTGACAACACACATAAGTCACTTTAGATAGATGTTACTAGAGATCATGACTATTGCACTCAACCTCATCAAGCATGTACTTGTGAATAGGAAGTGTGATGTTCCAGTCCACATGCAGCAGCATAGAGGCAGTGACTGGGTTCATTAAACTGTCAAATCCAGCATCTTCTTTGTCACGTTGCAAGTCTTTGTCCCAAAGATGCTTTTTCAAGAGGCAACTGGATTTTCCTGTTTTTCTTTGAAGATGTCTCGCTTCTCATCCAAGAAGTTTCTTCAGCTCTGACTGGATAGTGGGAAATAGAAAGATTTATACTCCTTGCAGACAACTGGTCATTTGCATTCTTTTACCAAATTGTTAGTGCTACTTGGAGGCTTATCTGTGTCTGCAGGATCACCTGAGTAGTGCAAATGTGTGTGGAGCCTTCTTGGAACTGTTGAAAAGACCGGAGATAGATGATGTCGTATCTCTCCCACTCTGTTAAGAGAATGGTTTGCAAAAATCTGATCTTTGTAGCTATAGATACATCATGGTATCTTTTCTGTGATCAAGACCTTTGGATGGTCAATCCAAAAAGGCAAAAGCTATCTACTAGAGTACTTTAATATCTTCATTGTCAATTTTAAGGCTGGTTATTCTACCTGTGGTCATCATTTATTATATTTATATTTATTCTTAGTCCCATTTTTTCACTGTTCCCCCTAACCTTTATTACTGGAATTTATAAATCATTTGCATTTTTAGCTTTCAGGCCCTTCTGTTTTTAGAATACTTCACTTAGTAAGCCTCCCATCCAAAAGAAAGCCTAAAGTTGAGGTTAAACTTCAAAGGCATGTTGAGGGCCACACCCCAAAGTAAACAGGGACAGGATCCAAAATGGCCCTGAAGGATGTTGGCTTAAGGAATGAAATGAGCACCAATTCTTTGGACTTAAAATACCCATTTTCCTTTTTAAGAAAAGGAAATTGAAAAGGGAGAAATACATTTTAAGGGGATTCTGGGACTGCAAAGTAGTGCTAATGAATCACGTGCAGCCTAAGACTCATACTTTTGTACTCTTGACATGTGAAGCATTAACCTTAGTCATGTATTTTCTTTTATTGCCATGCGAGGGCAGTAACTGCTCACCAACACTATCCTGAATTGTGTTATGCTCCTGTTTTGTATTTCTCAGTGCTGAGCTGAAATGCTCTTTACCCATCCTTGAATTGACAAAAAAGCATGACATTTGCTGACTTCAGTCCTAATATTGTTGCTTCTGTTTTAAATCACTCCAATTACCTGACTTCCTGTAAGGCGATGTGTGACAAATCTGGATGTCTCAGACTAAAGGGTGAAACCTATAGCACTGCTAAGAATGGCTTAGGTGTATTTCTCTAGCACAGCTGGAGAATGGCTTCAGCTAATACAATGGCTTAAGGATATTTCTCTCATGGGCATAAGTCATCCACCAATCAAATAGTTCTGAACAATAGTACTATAGTGCATGCTTTTTCCAAGATGGGGAGAAACCTTTGGGGCTTAGTGGGCCATTTGAAACATTGAGAACATGTTGGGGACACTCTAGTCAAATGGCTGCTGCAAGAAGGTTTCATCATTCACAAAATGGCTGCTGTGAGCAGTACAATCACCTATGAAGTATTCATTTACCAGAATTACTGCCAGCTACTGCTTCCCTACTCCTTCTGTCCATACATGCCTGGACATGTAGGACCTCTTACAAGGACTATCAAATCTTAGTTGCAATTATCCAGAACATCACTAGAGGGAAGCAAAGGGTTAGCGTTTTCTGTATCATTTTGCTGTCATCTAGTGATTTTCTAGATTTGTGCACTACCACTTATAAACATATTTGGCTGCAGCCAGTCCAGCTTTTGAAAACTCTTTAGGGATCAAAGTCATCACTGGGAAATAGAGATGATACAGGAATCAGGTTAAAAACTCCAGCCCTAGAAAATGTTTAATATGTCTATTTAACACAGCTAATGGAAGTAATTCAATGATATCACTTCAATATGAGCCAGCAGTGTGCTGCAGCTGCCAAAAAAGCCAACACAGTGCTAGGCTGCATTAACAGAGGGATAGAATCAAGATCAAGTGAAGTACTAATACCACTTTACAATGCTTTGGTAAGGCCACACCTGGAATACTGCATCCAGTTTTGGCCACCACGATGTAAAAAAGATGTCGAGACTCTAGAAAGGGTACAGAGAAGAGCAATAAAGATGATTGGGGGACTGGAGGCTAAAGCATATAGGGAACGGTTGCTGGAATTGGGTATGTGTAGTTTAACGAAGAGAAGAGTGAGGGGTGACATGATAGCAGTGTTCCAATATCTCAGGGGCTGCCACAAAGAAGAGGGAGTCAAGCTATTCTCCAAAGCACCTGAAAGCAGGACAAGAAGCAATGGATGGAAACTAGTCAAGGAGAGAAGCAACCTAGAACTAAGGAGAAACTTCCTGACAGTTAGAACAATTAACCAGTGGAACAACCTGCCTCCAGAGGTGGTGAATGCTCCAACACTGGAGGTTTTTTAAAGAAGAGACTGGACAGCCATTTGTCTGAAATGGTATAGGGTTTCCTGCCTGAGCAGGGGGGTTGGACTAGATGACTTCCAAGGTCCCTTCCAACTACTACTTCTTCTTCTTCTTCTTCTTCTTCTTCTTCTTATTATTATTATTATTATTATTATTATTATTATTATTATTATTATTATTATGGCTTTTTTTCTCATAGAATGCTCAGAACGGAGTTCCGGCACCTTTTTTGGATGGAACCTTGTAGGGTAGGCAAGGTGGTTTGTATGACATGTGTGAGTTCCGGCACCTTTTTCTTTTACAAAAAAAGCACTGATGATGATGATGATGATGATGATGATGATGATGATGATTATATGATACTTCAGATAATGTGATATGGGTGGAATGGAACCAAGCTGGGCTTCTTCTCATGATAATGGCCTGTGTTGATAGCTATATTTTTCTGGGGTAGTAATTGCTAGAGATTGTACAATGAGTTGTAGGTACCATGTGTTTTGAAGTCTTCAGATTGCTTATGCAATGAGCAAGCATTTTCCAATCTGTTATCCTCCAGACAGGACAAACAACATTTTATTGATATTAACTTTAATTTCTAGAAACTATAGTCGAGTGTATTTCAAAAGCATCAGCCTAGGAAAGGTTGTAATAAGCTGTGGCATTTACCTATTATTCTAAATGATCTATTTATACATCAGGCAGTTTCAGTCTGAATCCCAAGTGCTCAGATACACACCTGGACAAAAGACCTTTCAAAAGTATTCATATGTGCTTGCTAGCACAAATTATTCAGGTAAGCAAAACAACAACAACAACCAGCCACCAGAATTACCTGATTTCAAGGAGCCAGAATATCCAGTTAGGAAAGCTGCTGCCTCTGCTGCCTCTCCTCTCCCTGAGGCTGCTGCCCAGCAAACCTCTGTTCCTCATTCTTAAAATGATTCTACACATTCAAGGCTCTGTTTATTTCTCTCTGCATAGGAGCTAGCAAAATGGAAAACTCTTTTAAAAGGAAATTGCAATGTATATTTGTCTTATGTGACATAAACATTTGATGTGATTAGCACTTTTAATGTCCTATTTTGTAACCTTTAATTTACATCATGCAATGTAGGTAAGATTAAAACAATTATATATATATATATAGCTAATGCCTAAGCATAAAGAGCAAAACAGTCAGTGCAGAATAGGGCTTGGAGTACTAATTCCAGGGCCTTTCTCCAACACTGAGCAGAATTCTTGCCATGCACCCTTGACACACCAGTAAAAGCATATCAGCATGACATTTGCTGTCCTTGTTGCAACCCCTATCCTTTCTTTATGGCATCTCTTCCTAATCACTGCAATCCTCCAACTTCCTTCAAGATACTAGGAGTCCCCTGCGGATTTTACTCTGCTAGTCATTGCTGACTATAGTGGGTGGTGCTCATCTCCATTTCAAGGCCATTGAGCCAGCACTATACAGAAACATCTCTGCAGTCATATGGCCAGCAGGATGTCATGGAACACCATTACCTTCCCACCAAAGTGGTACCTATTTATCTACTCACATTTGTATGCTTTGGAACTGCTAGGTTGGCAGGAGCTGGGGCAAGGACAAGAACTCACCCTATTGCGTGGCACTTGAACCTGGGCTGCCGGCTTTCCAGCGAACAAGCCCAGCGTCTTAACTGCTGAGCCACCACGCCATCCCTCAAGATAATAGACAGTAGTCTAAAAAAAATTATAAATAATAATAATAATAATAATAATAAAGTTGGAAGGGACCTTGGAGGCCATCTCTTCCAACCCCCTGCTTGCCCTTGCATAGGTTACATTAAGGGGAAATCTTACTTTAACCCTACTACAGTTAAAGATTTCTTAAGCCTGAATCAGAAAAAAGGTGTTGCAAAGATATTTTGGCCCAGTGTTTAGATTCAAGGGGGGGGGGGAAAGGCCCCAGAGTGGGGCAATCTATAGTCCAGCCTGACATTGACCACAAGTAGAAGTCCTTCTTCTTTTGACCCACCCACCAGAATTATTATTTTTAATAATAACTTGGTTTTTAATTCCATAAATACAACAGTTTTATTTTAACTTAAATCAATTGAACAAATACGTTTCTACTTGGGTTACATTTCCAATTCTTTAAAATTAAAATTGTGGATCATTTTTTTCTAATTCAAATATAAGCATACATTTGTAAATGTTTAAGCAATTTCTGTAGCTGCCTATTTCACCATAGCAAGACTAGGCAGATTACAAAAAACTAAAGCCACCACAACAAAATAACACAGTTTAAAGAATATACACAATACGTAGGGGGAAAAGTAATATATAACATGCCTGAGTTCCAAAAGAAAAAAAATGTTCCACCTCAGTCACAAAGACAAAATTAACAATCAGTGGGGCTCGCCCAATCACCTGGTCCAAATACATGTGGGAACATCCAGATCTTTAATGCTTTACAAGAGGCCAAGAGGGTTGGGGCCAATGGGCTCTGTGAGGAGAGGCTGTTTCATTTTTTTTAATTATAATTTTATTAAATATTACAATTCATAAAAACTAATACAAGCTTAAAAGAATAAAGTTAGAATGTGCAGAAAAAACAAAGTAAAATAGAAAAGAAAGAAAAAGAATTTAGTAAAGAAGAAAAGAATAAAAGTATTGTTATAGTACTAACATGAAATGTAAGAAGATATAAGGTATAAAAAAATCACTATCACTGTCGTTTAATTTTTCACCAGGAAAAAGCAGAAATTATAATTTTTCATGCTTTTTACCATTTCATTATTTAATATATCTTTAATATTATTAATACATCAGAGTGCCCATGTATCCTTAAGACATAGTGGGAAAAATTGTTCTGAGAAGCAGGTGATTCATCTGATCTAGTCATATTCCTAGGAATCCTAGAGTCTTTGTAAGTGGTTAAGGATCACAACAACGTGGGTGGCCAATTTTCTTCCAGGCTATAAATTCCTACCAATCTTGTGGGGAATAGTTCAATTCCATTTCACAATAAGATTGGTAACCATACTATGTTCAATAATTATTAGGAATTATCTTTCTCCCAAGACATTTTATAATAGGCAGTTTCTATTGTGGATTTTCCTTCCTGTATAGAATAGTAAGAGTAGAAATTGACAACTGTCTTTGTTAATTTGATATTTAGATTGTTTTAGAAAGCAAGAAGTGAAGTGGTTTGGCTTCTTAACATTTCTGCTCAATGCTTATTGTGTCCTTGATTAAGTATATCCCGCCCTACACTAATCTGCTTTTCAGTTGAACTCCAGAAACGATTCTTTTATTTGTAATTCATATACTGTACTTTCTACTTTGAAATCTAACATTGTAATAACATATAAGTTTTCAGTTTTAAAAACTTATCTTGCATTTTTGTATTGTTCATGAGTGCCACTATTCCTCATGTACCCAAACTTGTAATCCTTGAAAAGTTTTCTGCAGTCCCTCTGACCTATAAGGGTATATTCTTCCTATCTAAAAGTTTCTTTTACTAGGCATGATGCTCCAATTTGCATTAGAATGAAAGAAGTAGAATCCAGGAGGCAAAATTCTCTGCAAGTTTAATAGAGATTCATTGTGTCCCAGGCTTGACAATTGCTACCATAGAAAATATACTATATCATATATCATTTTCAGTTCCAATATTTACAACTATGTTCTTATTGGTAATTATAAATATGTTTTGAAGGACATTTCAGAGACTTAAAACAAAACTGACTAAAATTATTCAACCTCATAATGATAAACACGCTATCTTAAAATAAAATAAATGTAATATGCCCATCCATGCCATGTGTTTGCTTTATTCTAATTATTGGCTCTCTTGAGCTGCTATAAATCAAGTACAGTATTAGTATTAGAAGCCACCATAGAAAATACTGTAGCTATAAACTGTGTGACACTCCACACTGATGGTAGATTTCCAAAATGTAATTGTAATCACGTAAGTAATACAATATATTTATTACATGCTGAAACTATAATGTGAGCATGAGGCATAGATGCATTAAGTAAGAGGAGAGGAGAGTAGGAGGTGATTTAAAAAACAGTTTTGGGTTTTGTAATCAATAACATTGTACTTGCTGATTCAGATGTTGTCATGTATGCTGGCTTTATTTTTTAAATCCAGATTTATATCTGTAAGTCTGAAAGAGCTTGAACCATAAGTCCTTCATTCCAATGCCTTTCATTCAGATTTGTTTTTTTTAAAGAAATAATATTTTTGATAAGAGTCCCCCAAGGAAATATTGACTCTAAAGCAGAGGTCTCCAACCTTTTGCACAACAGGAACCAGTTCTGTGGAGAGAGGTTTTTCCGTGGACCGGAGAGTGCGTGGTTTTGTGTGCTGCCTGCATCTCACATATGGGGTTTTGCTTGTTTGTGCAGACCGGTTGCTGGAATGCCACAGCCCAGTACTGGATCGCAGACCAGGGGTTGGGGACCCCTGCTCTAAAGTATTCCTTCCTGCTTATACTGTCCATGATGAGAGACTGACTGAATATGTGCCATCAAATTGGTGTCACCTCTCAGTGACCACCTAGATTTCACTGAGATTAATCTGTCCTTCAGGTCCTGCAATTGTCACTATAATTGAGTCCATCCACCTTACTGCTGATTATTTTATTTTTTCTTCCAACTTTCCTAGCTTTATAGATTTGTCTAGAGAACTAGGTCTTTGCATAATGTATCCAAATTTGAGCTGGACATTTGTTCCTTGATTGAGAATTTTTGGTTGATGATCCATTTGTTTGTTTTCTTGTCTATCTATGGTATTTTCAGCAGCCTTCTCCAACATTAAAGTTCAAAAGCATCAATATTCTTTCTATGCTGCTTCTTAAAACATTTGCTTCCATAGAGTATCACAAAGAAAATCTGATCTTTGTAGGAATAGACACCTCTGAGGTGTATTTTATAAGTTTACCCAATCTTAATTCTTTATAGTGTGTCCATCTATTCTAGTTTACAATGCTTAATAGGCCTCATAGTAAACAGAGAAAAAAAGGATTGAGAGGAAAGAAAAGAGGCTGTTTTGAAATTATTATTATTATTATTATTATTATTATTATTATTATTATTATTATTATTATTATTATTATTATATTTGTATACCGCCCTTCTCCCGAAGGACTCAGGGCGGTGAACAGGGCACATATAAAAATACAGAATACAAAAATTAAAAGACAATTAAATAGGAGCCCGAGCTAAAACAATAAATAGTAATATAAAAATCCGCAATAAAAACCCCAACACATCCCCCATCAGGCCAGGCCGGCTTGTTCAAATAAATAGGTCTTCAGACCGCGTCGGAAGGAGCGAAGGTCAGGTGCCATCCGGAGCTCAACCGGCAGCTGATTCCATAAGGCCGGGGCGCCCACAGAGAAGGCCCTCCCCCTGGGGGCCACCAGCCGACATTCTCTGACCGGTGGCACCCTGAGGAGGCCCTCTCTGTGGGAACGCACAGGGCAGAGGGAAGTTGACGCCGGCAGCAGGTGATCCCCGAGGTACTCCGGACCCATGCCATGTAGGGCCTTGAAAACCATTACCAAAACCTTGAATCTCACCCGGAAGACAACTGGTAACCAATGCAGCTCGCGGAGCAAATGTGTAACATGGGAGTATCGGGAAACTCCCAAGACAACTCTTGCGGCTGCATTCTGTACCAGCTGGAGCCTCCGAGTGGTCTTCAAGGGAAGCCCCATGTAGAGAGCGTTGCAGTAGTCCAGACGAGAGGTCACGAGCGCATGAGTACACAGGGCATATAATGGTTACAGTTTAAGGATGACATGAGGAAGGCAATGTGAACATCAGCAAGATGGTTCCTAGAAAGTCACACGTTTGTTTAGAATTGACACAGTATGCTGTGGTGAATACAACTATTGTGATTTATGTTTTAGTGCATTATGCAAACCCAACTAGTTAAAAGTTATCCAGGAATCCATACTATGGCTTAGAATAATGTATGAATTTAGTCACACAGAATAAGACTTTATTAGTGGCTGAATTAACTACTGTTTGCAGTTAATCTGTCCAAGGGCATCTGGGAAATAAAACACATGAGCAAACTCAAAACAACCATCCTGTTTTTCTCTATCAGCCCCTAAAGAAAGGAGAATGTGTCTGTCAGTCTATACAACATTTAATGATAAGGAGCTTCTTACCCTATCTGACTAGTCCATGTGGCAGTGGAAGTTAGTAACCGTAAAATGCCATCTTCTCTTGAAGCCTGCTTGCAATGGAAATGCGGCCTTCCTTTGAGATATATTTCAATTGCTATCTTTAATGTAAGCAAATGTGGACCAGGACTCAGTTTATTATTTGAAACATATAGGGACGAACTCTTTTATGCTGAAGCTGTGCAATGCAGGTGTGCATATTTGCCAAATGCTTTTTGGAAAATAGTGAAGTTACATTGGATACAAAAGGGGTGAAAGAAGTGTCAACCATTGCATTACAAATGGATAATGGATAAATGCCAGTTGAATGTTCATGGCATGGGTGTCAAACTTGATCACATCATGCGACATATCGTGATGTTTTTTGCCTTTGCGGAGCTGGGGTAGGTGTGGACTGCGCGTGACACGTCTGACCCATGGGCCTCCAGTTTGTCATCCCTGGTTCATGGCTACTGCACAGCAATTGGTACGTATTCATAATGAATAGAATTATGCTATCTCTAAGTTTTAAAGATTTTACTTTGCTAGGCATAGGCAATGAACACCATTTAAGAGAAGGGTCTTCAAACTTGGCTCTTTTATGACTTGTAGACTTCAACTCCCAGAATTCCTCAGCCAGCGTGCCTGATTTAAGACTTCAGGGGCCAGTTATGTTAGTTGAATACATAAGTGGTTGGTTCACAAACATGCTGAACAAAACAGGAATAGCTGGTTCACACAACAGAGTAAGTGAGACCAAATATTATGGTTTAGTCTAATGTCTGAGCCCCATAACTGAGAAGAGCAGAGAAGCAACTGAGCTAACACTCCAGCTTTGACTGATTGGCTGATGTAATTGATGTAGAAGTGACACAGCCAGATAGGTTTAGATGGCAGATTCAGTATGAATTATGATGGGTCTCATTTCAGTAGGCAGGGGGGAAAAAACCAAACTACTCTTCGGTCCTTTGAGGAATAATAAGATTTTGCTCTAAAACACTGTCTCTTTGGGGCATAGATTCTTTTGAGAGTATGAGACTAATGGCTTCCTTTTCAGAAAAATACAAGTTTTTTAAATAAATAAATAAAATAAATAATAAAATAAATTATGCAAGAATACAAAGGAAACCAATATCCAATATAGTCAGGGTTACAGCCTATATTGGATAAATTCATAGAAGCTAAGCCGAGACCGAAGGAACCACTTTTGGCGTAACTCTTTAAAGGAACCGCGCTCAGTTTGAATGAGGCAGCGCTTGAACACCCGAGGGCCAGCCGGTAATTTTACGCACAAAACAGCCTTCAATCCTCCTCGGCCCAGCTTCCTGGGGCCTCCTTAAGAGAAAGGAGAAAAGGGCGGGCGAATTCTTTCACGCTCCTCCTCCTCCTGGCTCATTCACTTGCCTTACAAGGCTATATAGCAAGAAGGTCTTTATCCACGGAGGGAATCGAGCGAGCGCTGGGATCTCTAAAGCTTCGTGAAGGCAGAAGGAACAACGGCAGGAAGTTTTTTTGGGGAAGCATCAGGGCTTTCTGCGGAATTTCAACAACCAAGAATTCTTGGGATCTCTGCCCAGCCCGGTCCCAGTGGGAGAATCAAGGAACTCTCCTCGACTAAAGCGGAACACGCAAGGAACCTTCTGCGCTGCAGATCATCACTGAGGAGTGGAAATTGACTCAAGGTTGACTCAGCCTTCCATCCTTCCGAGGTAGGTAAAATGAGGACCCAGATTGTTGGGGGCAATTAAGCTGACTTTGTAATAATGCCGCTTGGGAGGTGTGTGAAAGCCCTAATAAGCAGGCATATACATAGAATGAAGGCTACTGCTAAGTTTGTAAGCCGCCCTGAGTCTTCGGAGAAGGGCGGGATATAAATGGAATTTTTTAAAAAAAAATGCCTTGGAGAGGTACATCGCTGGGAAATGTTACGGGTGGACGTTGCTGTTGCCTTTTTATTGATTTGGAACAGATTGAGGAAGACTAACTGCCCTGTCAGAAGCTTTGTTTATAAACATAGTGGCACACTTAACTATGGTTTTATCAGTTAATTTGATTTTATAGGTTCGCATGGCACAGTGGATGGTAGATAGTTTCTCATGGTTCTGGGTTTGCAGAAGAGACTAGGCTAAAATATGGTTGGCTCATTTGTGTTGCTGTGTGATTTGTGAGTACAGCTAGAGTGTCTGATCCCTAAGTAGGTTTCTAACTCCTGTGTCATGTTCCAGGGGGAAAGTTATGTATTTTGGCTACATGCAGTCCCTATAGAAATAGGTATAGGGTGGCACTGGATGCTGTTATGCTTTAACTCTCACTTTAGTGGTACATGTGTTTGACGACATTCCTTGAATATTCAGGGTTGTACTCTTTACCTCAATATTGATTAAATATTATTTTATCAGTAATGGATTGGCTGGAAAGGTTTTCTGTGTCCTGTGAGAAACTTTTAAAGTAATTCTTGGTTCCTGCGTTAAATATTCAAGTCACACCATTAAAAAGATTACCTTCTGACTAAGAGGAGTATTTGAGTATGTTAAAACATAAAGTCAGTAGAAATGAAATTCAAGGAAAGGTGTATCCTTACAGAACTGAGAAATAATGTTGTATAGCCATGTCAATTTATTTTAGATGGAGATAAAAAAATTAAACAAAATTTTGTGGTTTTTGGCTTCTAAAAGATGACATTGATATGTCATCTTTGGTGAAGAAACTGTCACTATTCCTTTTTTTTTTGGCTTGGGCAAGTGATATAATATGGCATGCCTATCTCTTTTGGTGTTTGCCTGTCTGTATGTTGTCCTGCTTTACAGAAAACGAAATGCTTTCAAATGTTATTTCAAGATTCCATTAATTTCTTTTTATAACTGCTGATTTTTAAGAATGTGTGTGAGGCTGTTTCCAGACTCATATGCCCTGTTCTATCATTAAAAAGGTACTCTGCAGCTTTTCTGTCTTAATGGATTTTTTTCTGGTTTTTCTTTAAGCAAAAGGCAATTGATATGGAAAAACATAGAATGGTGACAAAACAAATATATCATTTTCTGGATCTCCTGTAAAAATTCCATCTTAGTTCACATGGTGTAATAAGATGGAGGTTTGTTGTCACTGTGAGTTGGGGGGTGGGAGCACGAAGGGAGGCTCAGCTAATCTCAATGTATACATGGTTGTACTTTGACAATAAAGGTTCATTCATTCATCTTGAAGACAAAGGATAAAAGTTTGTCTGGAAACACCCTTCAGAAAATTAAGTTTATAAAAATGTGTGTTTGCATCTTCCATTGTTTTTGCATATGATTGTGTATTCAAAAGAGTTTACCTCCATATTTTCAAATGCTGATAAAATTGCAACCATGAGCACATTTATCTATATGTAGGCTCCCCGGGAAAACAATTTGATTCAGTTTTCCTTGATTGGGTTCCTTACTAATGCTGGTTTGGATTTCTGGGAGTTATAATGCTAATATAGCTGGAAGGCATCAAGTTAGAGAAAGCTACTTTGAACAACCAGGCATCAGATAATGCTGCACATTGATTTCAGCATAAACTAACCTTTATCAGGAAGCCAACATGAAGAGCTATTGATTACGGTTGGATAATTTCTTCTTGTTCATTTGTCAATCAGGGATCTCCAACCAACATCTTTACTGAAAATTGCAGCGAAGCAGTATCCCGCGAACACATTCTCTAGGTATAGATTCCTCTCCAGGTGACCCAACAATGAAATCCTGAAGAAGACTCTGCCCAGCATGTTTGAAGATCAGTGATAGGATGGAAGTGCTCCGTCGTTCTTCTGTCTTTGCTGCAGAGGTGATGGAAGTGTTTGACCGGACTCCCACTGACAAGGAGCTTGTATCTCAAGCCAAAGTGCTTTGCAGGGACTACATTCACTCTAGACTCATTCGGGCTGGAATTGGCTGGAATAAGCCTGAGCACAGCTCACCTGTTCCAGTGGGCAAGTTAGCAGAAGTGTCCAGCATACTTTTAAGGTTGGGTAAGTGCAAAAATGGACGAAAGCTATGCCTGGCTAGATAATTTAGAATGGCATTGGGCTTGTGGTACTTCTGCTCTTTTCTCCAAAAGTTACCTGTAGTCTTGTTCAGGGCTTTTTTTCTCATAGAACGCTCAGAACGGAGTTCTGGCACCTTTTTTGGATGGAACCTTGTAGAGTAGGCAAGGCGGGTTGTATGACGTGTGAGTTCCGGCACCTTTTTCTTTTACAAAAAAAGCACTGGTCTTATTCATCCCTTACGTCGAGATCATCTAACAATTTTTTGCCTCTCTCTCACTCTCTACCCCTGTGACACAAAGGCTCTCTCTTCTTCTTACAGTCCAAAATGGCAAAATCTATCCCACCCTCCCCTGCATTTAGTGAAAAGAGAGGCAAATGTACATGATTTGTTAATAAAGACATTTGCCCGTATTTTTTGGCACCCTTCCTATTTTCTCACCATGGAAAACATGTCTCTCTGATCTGTAATGCTAGTTGGCCAAGAGCTGCATTTCTCAGTCCTTTACCCATCATGTATATATGCTAATATTTGAAGAAGTACTTAAAAACAGGCTTTTCTTCAGTTATGGAAGAGGGAGAAAAGAAGGACGAGGCAACATATTTTTTTTATTCTTGGCATGAATGTCTGCTTGAGGAACAAAGGTGTAACATAATATATAAATAAAGCGAGCTTTTGTCATGCTTCAAAAAATATTTAACTAAAGGCAACATCCAGGCTATGAATGTGTGTGTGTGTGTGTATGTATGTATGTATATAATTATAATCAAATATTCTAATATCTTGTATTCCTAAATGAGGTATCCCACCATTCAGGTCCTTTAAAATAATTTTTTATTGGGTTCAAGGGATGTCTAAAACAAAATACTTCCGGGCTGGAATCCTCATGAATATGCCTAATCACTATCTGTGCATGCAGAGGTTTGTCATGTAAGATAGAGCTGCAACCTTATTTATTTTTAATACTGCAATTTATAGGCTGCTTGGATCTGAAAAGGCTCTTATGAGCTCAACTAAGGTGCAAAATAGCCTACCTACATTGTCTTGAGAGAGATATTGAGTAGAAATACACATTTCGATATCATTGCCATATCAGAGGTATCCCTTCAGCACCTAGGTTTTCTGAAGTTCTCTGTAATAGATCGGACTTGCATCTGTTCTTGCCAAGAGCAAACTAGCTTCCAGTTCTCCTTGAACCAAGCTGTGCTAAGCATCATATGTGCTGATGGTAGTTACAATGGACACGTCTCACTACAGCATACAGGCTATCTGCTTTCATTTGGTCTGAGTTTGTGAATCCATTTTGTTGAAGTGCAGCAGCCTTCCTACGCCTTTGGTTTTTTACAATTTATTGAAAACAAAGGTATAGTCTGTTCCTCATGCTCTCAGACTGGCTTGGTCTGTGCCAGGACTAGCCCTGGATTAGCCAGGAGTAAGAGATGCCTTCTAGGGTTTCAGGTATCATGCAAGAGCAATAAGGTATTTTCCCAATTGTTCTTATGGATGAAGAGGGAGGTGTATGTGCTGGATTTTATGCATTCATTTCCAAAAGAGCTTTGATAACCCTTCTTTATTCCCAGACTAAGAGGATTGTGCATGTTAGAGTTCATAACAAGACATCAATTTGGTTAGAGGTGTTTTAGGCTATATTTCTTGAGCTGAATTTGAAATTTGCTGCTTTTGTGGACACCTATTAGCCAATACCTAGAAAGGCCATTTTACTTTCTTGTACAAAGGTTGAAGGGGAACAGAAACTATTTCTGGTGTCATTCTTGTTTGTCCAGGTTTTTCCCCCTGTGATATTAAACTTCAACAGTGCTAATGATGTACACAAGGAAGCCAAATAGCCTTTCTCAGCATGTTTATTTATTTGATTATTATCCTACCTCACACTAATGACCTATATTAGTTACAATATCCCCCCAAAAAGTGACCATAGGATTAAAGCAATTTATAATCCAAATTGCAAAAACCAAATGAGAGAGAAAAATAATAAGTACTGGTGGTACTACTAAGAGATTTTTTCCCTTTTTATATTATTTTTCATAAAACAAGTAGTACATTATATTATTTGGATACAGTGGTATTTATACAATTTTGATTGGAAATTAAGATCACGCTGATGGTTAGATAACTTTAACTTTTAAAGATAAAGAAAAAAATTAACTCTAATTTCTAAATGTTATAACATTGCTTAAATTTTACATTTAAAGCTGAATTTGCAATCAATATGTGCAAAGTACATTAAATTATTTCATATACATGATTTCATGAATTGGTCCAATCTTTTGTGAAGCTGGCCAAGGTGGTAGCTACCACTGTATTCTTTGATACCAAATTCCTAAATTTAATTAATTAAATTAAGCCCTCGGTTTGGAACATCAGTTTTAAGAGTTAAACATGCAATAACATCTTTGTACAGTTGTTATCCTCCACTACTTTTAAACTATCCTCCAGGATGAGAGTTATATCATAAAGGGTCAAAGAGCTTGATATGTCATTTTTAGTCCATCCTAGTGCTAGTAGCAGTTTAAATTTTTTCTACAATATCCTTTCCGGCAGAATTTGTGTTTTGGGGAAAGGGGTGAATTAGTTTTATTTCCTTCTTGCTGTTGTTCTTTCCATCTATTTTCTTAGTATAACTGTCCTGTTATTTTTCTTGGATTTTGCACCCCTTCATTTAATTGCTGCACAGAAATATTGAGCTTGATTATGTTGGTGTTAAATATTTAAACAAGAGAAATGTTGATACAACACTTGAAAGTATCTACTTGATAATCATCTTGACTATTAAATCCAGTTAAAACTGGAATGAAACATACAATAGATTGAGTTAGGATTAGCATTAAATGAAATCAAATTCACACCAAAATACATATATTACCAAACCCCCTGTTCAGTAAGTCAGACCTGCTCTAGTTTAATGCTGTTTCTCAAACTTGGCAATGTTAAGGTGAGTGGATTTCAACTCTCAGAATTCCAATTCTTCTGAAAATTGAAGTCCAACCATCTTAAAGTTGCCAAGATTGAGAAACACTACTTTAATGAAAATAGCTGAGAATTGCATGGTGGGCAAAAAAGTATGATGATAATTGCTTTTTTTCCTGTTACAATTACCTCAATAGACTTGGTGCTAACTTAATATTTTTAAATTATTTTTAGGCAGTTATTTAGAAGCATTTCAGTACTAAAACTTTGGCAGATACTGTAAATAATGTAGATGACAGTAGGCCAAAACTTTTCTTCTGAGTGAACTTGTAATAAAAAGTTGTACTTGGATGACATATTTATAGTTACATTAAACTTAGTTAATAGAGAAAATATATAAGATTTTGGGGTCATCTAGTTTGTGATTCAACACTTCATGCAAATCCAGTCATCAAAATGTTCCAGCACAGATTTCAGGAAGAAAAGCTCAATTTATCTTGAGTGAAAATCTCAGTGCCTGCTAGATATTTTTTCAGCCTACACTCCCCGCTCTTATAGCCATTACTACTTCCCAGATCAGATAATCACCACAATTACTTTTTTTTTAAAAAAAACTAAAAATCCAGAAATACTGTAACTTTCCTTATAAAGGCATTGATCAAGTTCTCTCATTGATTCAGTTTCCCTTTCTTGAGATTGATAATCAAACAGTATTCTTAATAATGATTATACTTAATATTCCAGATTTGGTTGCAGGCAGCTTTGCTAAAGAGTTACGGTCGTTTTCTTTGCTTTCCTTCTTCCCTAACATGGAGTTTGCCTTCAGCTCGTCTTTTTCTAAATTTGTTGATGAATGTATGATATTGGGTCCCCGTTATGGTCCAAGTAGGCAATCGGTGTGCCTGCTGAGATATATTCTTCGGCACTTATCAAATTCCCTGTCCTCCCTGTTTTTTGATTTTATTAAAATAATGCATTGGAACCTGGCATGCTGCAAAGCAAAATGTAGCTTCCGGTATAATCTGCATTTCCAAAAATGCCCATAAGTCGTAAATAAATCCTAGAGGTATTCTTACAAATTTAATTAAGAGGCGACTGCAGCATAATGCTGTTTTTTTTTAAAAAAAATTGTTTGTTTTTTCTGTGTGGAACTTCCACACCTGATTGTCACGGCAGATGTCAGAAATCATTTTGGAAGAGTTACAAGACAGTCTCCGTATTCCAAATGTGCTCAAACAGCCTAGGAAAGCCTGATTTCAGATTCTCTTAGTCACCAGCTGTCAAGTCAGACTCCATCAGTGTATGAGTGAATTTGAGGGTGGGGGTAGGGAGTATGCAATCCTTGTAGACTTGTACTGCAGAGCGCTTGCTGTTTTATTCCCACACCTTGGAGATTAGCTTTTTGGAGCTCTCTGCGTTGTCTTTTTGTACTTTTTTACATTCTAAAATTATGTGTGAAAGGACCACCAGCGGGAGATTGATGCTAAGATATATTCACATTCATGGAAAAGTGAGTGATGCAGATACGTAAATATTTTAAAGCTTCGGGTAGTGACATAGGCAGTCTGCCACAATTAGAAGGCCTCCCGAGCAAAATAATCAACTTATATGACAGCAAATAGCTTTCCCTAGGAGTTTCAGTTATAGCTCATCCAAATGTGGTTTTATTTTTCTCAGAAGCTGCCATCCTTGATTTCCTGCCTTTTTTTTTTTTTTTTGCTTTATTACATGAAGGAGTTTTACACACTCTGGGCAGAAAGTTCTTATTCTCAGAAAAAGCTAAATTCCTTATCAGGCCGTGCATGTATATGCCATGTTTCCTTTTTCTCTTTTTTATCAGATTACATGGAACAATTTAGCCCTTCAGAGGGTCAAATGTTACAGGTTTCTGCCAAATATTTCATAAATCGGCTTAAATGAGATTTCCAAACTATTGTGTAAGTAACACATAAAACAAAAGAGAGGAATGGAGGGAGAAATGGCTTTCATGTAGAGAGCTATTTATTTTATTACTTTAAAAAAACCATTTAAGCCATTCTTAAAATATAAAACTCCCAGGATGCTACTCACTATATAAGATGAATAAAATATAATACCAATAGATTTTCAAAAAAAGAAAGTATAAGACTTTTCAACCAGCAATTTAATTTTTCCAGTAAGTATACCATTTTTCTGTTTAAGTGAGAAGTTGAAGCAGCTGGCAACAGTTAAAATATAGAAGATTAAAACCTAGAAGAACTAATGCTAAAATTAATTAATAATGAATTATCATGAAAAAAAATCATTTTGGTTTCTCTGCAAAAGCTAGTGATGACCAAGCACAATTCCTGAAGCAGTACATTCCAGAAGTAGTTAACATTTAATAATTCCTGGGGTGTAGTTATCCAAAAGACCCTTTTAATTTCTATATTAAAAGTTATACAGTTTTGCATTCTTGAGTTGTAGTGATAAATCTCTTTACACTTGTATGTAACAAGACTTGTTTTTTATAATTGTCCTTGCTTCAAGATAATACCTCTGCCTTTCCCCAATTATAATTATGAAGTCTGCAGGGGTTGAGCTTGATTATTGGTGACTACATAGCCATGTTGATATTATATTTTTGGCAGCATGCAGAATCGTTTGCCATTGCTTTCTTCCAAATTCCATATAGAAGACAAGATTTTAATATTAACCAAAAATGCCTGTCAGAGAGAAGGAGTTCAGACTGATTTGATGCTGAAAATATAGATAAATCTTCCTATTAATGAATGATGCACTGGCACATATGAAAGAAGAAATAAATGCATATTTACCATGTTCAGAACTGGCTAGTAGCTAGTTCAAACTGGTGGTGAAGATGTAGGATCCAAGACAGAGAAATGAGTGGATAGAAAATAGCAACAGTTATCAATGTTTGTACAATGGGAACACAATAGGTTCTCATCCAGCAAATCTAACTGCTGGTCCATCTAAGTGTATTTTTTATACACTGATTAGTGGTGGCTCTTGAGGGTTGTAAATTAGATTATTTTCTCGTACTACAGTAGTAGCTGTCTGCACCTGAGCTTCTGACCTTTCACCTACAAAACAAGAGCACTATGCCTACTGAGATTGTACTTGCAAAATGTCTGGAGAAGTTTATGGAATTGATGGAGCTGGAGATTTGTCCCCAGAGATTCTCCTTTTGCAAAGATAACAAACATCCCTGGCTACTTCCAACCTCTGTGCTCACTCCAATTTAAAAAAAAATATTTGATGATGTTGAGAAAGTTGATGTTGGATATGGCCTTTTCTGAGTGAGATAATCTTTCTCCTATGCTTCTGTGGGAAGGGTATATTGAGGATCAAGGAGAGGCTGCCAAGCTAGGGAGGAGTCTGAGAAATAAGTAAGGTTCCTGATTTTAGCACCTCATGTCTGCCCTAGTGTGAAATAGCTGGTGACACATTAGTCTGCTTGATGAATGTTTCACAGCTTCAGGCAAGCCATAAACTTTTATCATGTTCCAACCATGGAAATCATTTTTTTTTGCTTGAGATGAGGTTGACAGATTGCTTTAATGGGATACACCCGTTTTTCAACAATGAAAAGTTAATCCTCATTTTGCCTGGGGTCCTATGTGGAAGATTATCACATCTTTTAGCCATACCTGAAGCAAAGCAATACCACATTTCTAAAGATATTGGGGGCAAGTTTGAACAAAATATTATTTTAAACATTTGAATCCAGAGTAGCTTTAAAGATGATTAAAAACAAAAACATAAGCAAGAAAATCTGGTGAATCGTAACCACACAACTGAATAGTAAAAAATATACCAGACTAGCATAATATAAAGCTGATGTACCTTCCCCCCATCCGGTTGCTCTTAATCCTTTTTTTAGAATAGCATCTAGTGAATCACATGAAATCAGGATTAAGACATAGATTATATTGTCTTTTCCTATCCATGCTAACATAAGTGCAGAAGGGCACTTTGCCATTTTTCCAATAGAGGAAAGAAATCATGCCTTTTGAATTGAAAGTAGCAGCCTCAAGAAATAGCATGTTTGCCTCTTTCAGCTTGATAATCCTTTTGTTGTGTTGGGAGTATAAACATCAGAGTTCCCAGCACAGAGGCCAGTTGTAGGAAGGACTGCCCTGATCTTTTAGAAAATTGTCAACAGCCCTTTTTTGTTACTTCTTTTTTATTTATTAGTTTATAATATAAAATACAAAACTACAAAAGAAAACAGTAGGAAAAAAGGAAGGGAGAAGGGAAGGGAAAAGTGTAAGGCAAAGAGAAAAAAAAAAGAAAAGTTGTTACTTCTCACAAGAACACGCGCACACACACAGTATGAAGGTCAAAATACATGACTCGGTTTCACTTCTTGTGGATGTTTGTAGTCGCATGTCTACTTTTAGATGTAAATACCACATTAGGGCAACACCTCTTTAGGTCAAGTCAAAGTTGCAAAACAATTCTCTGAAGGATCAGAGGAAGGAAGACATAAGCAGTGATTGACTTTCAAGTCCTTGATCTGAATTGTTTTGTAGAAATATTTTTAAAGCTATTTTTTTTAGCTTATTTACAAAATGTTTGCATTAGAGGAATATGCATTGAATGTATATCTTATGAACAAATATATGAATATGCAGTTTCAAAAGAAGAAATAGCCTGAATACCATCCTTCATAAATATCTGATAATATCACTGTTTCCTAGTTCAATGTACTTTTTAGTATGTTAAACAAATCTTGATAAGAGAAATAAGCAGTTCTTCAAACTGTATCCATTGGTATGGATGGAGGAAACAGATGGTATCTGACTCCATAATGGGGAGTAGATGCTTATGAAGCGCAGGCTAAGGAGGTCAGCCCAGAGTAGGAAACAAAGGCACTCACTGCCAAAAAGCATTATACAATTGATTGTACTGAGAATATTTTAATTCTATTTTAATTTGGGTACTAATGTTAGGTAGCTGTTGATTAATTTGTACCTTTTCTAGGTTGGCTACAGGTCCACCATACCATATCTCAACTCATGATAAAAGTCAAATCATGAAAATGACCCCCAGATATCTGAGCTGTGCTCATTTCGAGATGATGTATTGCCTTTCTAAAAGCACAGATAACTGGTCTCCTGTTTTTTTCCCCTTTATCCTTTGATATTCTCATTGACTTTATTCTCAGGGCTACTCAAGGAAATCCATCTGTCAAGGGAAACCCATCAGGTAATAAGGAGAGGTGTGGTCTTTCTACTAATGGCACACAATCTGTGGCACATTATCCTTCCTAGTTCGCACTGGGAATGATCCTGTCTCTGCTGAAAATTAGACACTCCCACTAATGATATTACCTATTTGGAGATATATATACGGTTCTAAAATGGGCAGCAAAGCAAATCTTTTAAATAAATACATACCTACTGTTCACTGAGATCTTAACTATAACTATGTATGTATGTATGTATGTATGTATGTGTGTGTGTATGTATTTAAGATCTCAATGAACAGTAGGTATGTATTTATTTAAAAGATTTGCTTTGCTGCCCATTTTAGAACCGTAACTCTGGGTGGCTCACAACAATTATATAAAACCAATATCATACAAAAAGCAACACAAACAGAAACAAAGAAATCTGGTGCCACAACAAATTCCGTTCGATGCTGCCAATAGTGGTGTATTCCTTCTTTGCCTTCACCCAGTCCCAACATTTTAGCTATTCTGTAAGAACATGTTAATAGCTTTATGATTTCATCCTATAATTTTATTGATTTTTGTGAATTTGCATGCAGTTTGAATGTCTTAACTGAAAGTAGGATCCAGATATTTGAATAAATATGTTTTTCATGTGTATAAAATGCTTTTTATATTTCTTTTTTTAGGGGATGAACTGGAGTATATCAGGCCCAATCTTTATCGAAACATAGCACGGCAGCTAAACATATCTCTACATTCAGAAACTGTGGTGACGGATGCATTCTTGGCTGTGGCCACTCAAATCTTTTCTTCAGGTGAAGTATTAAAATGCCAATGTATGGGCAGAGGAAAGAGAAATTAGAGAAAGCAGTGTGTGTGGGGCATAGCAGTTGTTGGTCAGTGGAGTGAGTGGAGGCCACTTGGCAAAGAATACCACTGGCATAAGCAACGACGTGGCACTAAAGATATAATGTAAGCCAAATGCACATTTTTCTTGGGTAAAGAAATATTTTGACCTCTCCCTGTTTTCTCTCTTCCAGAAAGGGAGTCTTTTTAATGTCAAGTGATTATTTTTATACGTTCCTGGCAACAGCTATGTTTGCTACAGACAGTTCTGTTTTTCTCCTCTCTTTGGTTTGTGAGATTGTACAGTATATGCTCCTGGGTAAAAGTCTACATGGAAAATCAAGGAGTATCATTATTTGAGCTTCTTGTCTTTATTCCAGAGACTCATGTTTTTGCCCTTCCCCTTGTCTAATATATATCGCAACACTGTGAAATAGGCTAAGTTTTGTGTCACTTTTGTGTCCCATTTCAGATCTGATTTATAGCATTACATTGGGTGTTCATAACATTGGGATTTCCCTAACTCTGCACAGGTTTATTTGAAATCAGAACAATGCTAGTCTTGAAATGATAACGTAGCCCTGCAAGGCAGTTTATATTTCTCACTGGAATGGAGTGGATATATTCAGCCTCCAGTTCCTGGGCAAGCTGTTCCTTGCCATAAAAAATTTGGTATTGACTTCCTGAAGACTGTCTGCAGTGGTAAGAGTTTATCTCCTCACACACAAATTAGTGGTTGCAAAATGGCTGATAAGTTGTTCTTTCATGTTCAGAGCTGTTTCAGAGATTAGCAGAAGGAAATGCTTTTTCACAAGCACAGGGTTACTGTGAAATTTATTCTCAGTGTTATGATAGCCATTTGGTTGGTTAGAATAAGACGACATTTTCATGGAGAATCAGACTTATCAGTGATTCTTGTTTACTACCTGCTGAATTATAGGCAGCACAGCTTAAATTCTTGTTGCTGAAAGCAACAGTGGAAGGGACAATCACTCTTCAGTCTAGGTTGGGAACTTATCAATACTTCCAGATGGCCAATCTGTGCCAGACAGAACCATGGTAGATGTGCATATGACTTTCTCTAGCAGGATGGTTATTATTTCCATGCATTTTTCAGTGCAGCAGAGGGAAGTCATTGTACTTATGCTAAGTTTAAAAAGTACATTCGACCTTCTCTTACATTGTTTCCATCATACATACATGGGAAGCGGTAGAGATTCTATTTCATTCTTTCACTTTTCTGCATGTCATATAGGGGAGAATAGTGATTGATTCAAGATGATCCCTGTGTATTCTCAGCATTTTGAGGATAACAGAAGTGAAAAATATCATTGATTAGTTTCAAATTTCTTTATGAGAAGTAAAAATGGTATGGTATGGAAGTAGCCATAAAGGTTTTATCTACATAACATACTTAGCAGGGCTCTGTCTTCATCATGGTTAAGGTACTGATGTATCAAACATTAGACAAACTGAAGGTTCCCTTGGTTTGCTACACCCTGTTGTGATTCAGGGTCAGCCTGTGGGTTCGGCAGTTGGGTCGGACGACTCAGAGGAGGAGGGGGGTGTTGAAGACCTTGCTGAGGGGGTTGAAGATCTTGCTGATGATAGCCCTCAGGCAGGCCCCTCCCACTTAGTCACCATGGAGACCCAGCTGTGTGAGCCTGACAGTGTGGATGAAGATGACCCACAGCTGGCCCTGTTCAAGGACGCCCGACGCAGGAGGCAGTCAATTAGGAGTAAACAGAGGAAGGCAATGGGGCTTCTCGGAAGGAGGCAGAGAGAAGCCACGCCCTGAACTCTTTATAAGGGGAATGTGTGGGGAGGGCTGGTTTGCTGAAAGCAACCGCTCGGATAGTGTTTCAAAGCTCCTGTATCTTGGTTCGTGTCTTGTTTGTTTTTGTAGTAATAAATTTGGCAGACGTATTCCAGCCTCTTGCCATTTGTAAAGGGGTTGCCTTTTCTGCAGGGCTGGTACAGAACACACCCACTCCTTTTGGACCTCATAATTTGTGATGATTATCACTTTCTACTTTCAGTTTTTTGTAAATAACAAAAACCCGTAGGTATCTGACCCAGAATGAAGTAATTACATATGGGGTTCAGGAAAGCTAGTATTACACCAATCCCCTTATTTTCAAAATATTAATGCTTATATAGCCATAGGGCTTTCACTACTTTGTACCTAACTATAGTACAAACATGCTGGCATTTTTTCCTGTGTCTCTATCATGTAATTGTCATTTCATCCCTAAGACATGAATGAGTTGGATATCATAGCTGCTTCTTCTTAATAGTTATCCATTGTGATTAATGTAATCTATTTAACCACGAAGTTAAGACCACAAAGTTTCTATGCTAGAACAAGATAGTACAACAAAGTACCATGTGGCTTAGCAGTGATAGTTCAGCATGGCCCATGAGTCTGATGAATTTGAAACTGGCTTTCCCCGATCCCAGTGAAAAACCAAGCAACTTGACCATATTGATTTAGCACTGATGAACCTTTCTATACAAATGTACTTCAGGCTTTCTTCAATCTTTTAATACATATGCAATTTTAAAATTTATCAAAATGTATGTTTATAAAGCATATGTCAACACTGCTAACATCAGATGTTTTTGCATTGACAGCAGATGGAAATATAGCCATTTTTTACCCTTTTTTTTACCCTTTTGGTTTTAGAGTCAGATGATGCTGGGAGGGGGGGGGAATGTGAATGAGAGTCCAGCTAGACATAACAATGCTACAACTTAGTGTGAGAATCAAGGTTATTGAACTCAGAGCTCATAAAGAATTGGCGGGCTGGAGAGCTGGAGAGGAAGCCTATGCTTCAAGCTAATTGGGGAATGTGATTTACGACTGTTAATTGGAGGAGGGAATTGTGCTTTGATACTATGTGCCCAGGGGAGGGGGATTCAGTTTTTGGCTTTGATTATGTAAGTGCCGATATTATGCTACTCGAATAAAAGATCCTTTAAGGCAGACATGTCAAACACAAGGCCCGGGGGCCGGATCCGGCCCGCGAAGTGGTTTCATGTGGCCCGCAAAGCCATCCTGGAAAAAGTGAGGGAACGGCCCCCACTGCCTTGGCCCTGGCCCAGAGACCCTCCTCCTGCCAGAGACCCTCAGATCTGTCCCACTTCTGCTCAGGCCCCCATAGGCACCCTTGATGCAAATGATGTAGAGCTGGCCATGCCCACCCAGTAGGCCATACGCACTCTAGCCACGCCCACCCAGTAGGCCACACCCACCCTGGCCATACCCACCCGGCCCCCTAAGGGCAACCGCAATGCTGATGCGGCCCTCAATGAAATTGAGTTTGACACCCCTGCTTTAAGGTAAACAATGCCTTGAAGTTCTTTGAAGAGTTTCATCTGTCGGAACCATGACAACATAGTTGCTTTGTTTAGATAGGCCATTTTTTTAAAGAAACCAAAGAATATGTTTTAAAAATAATATATACTTTTTTTCAGTGCCTCTTTGAAAACAGGGATCATTTTTTAAAATCTCCTTTGTCAGAAGGGATACATTGCATAAGACACAATATCAAGAAAGTGGGAGGTTATGGTTGCTCAGGGAAGGAGGCGTTTGGTATTTCTGGAGGAAAAAAAGGTTAAAGCTGAAACCCTGTATATGCTTACTGGATTTAGCTTTGTTGAATGGAATATGTGTGATTTATTCCGTTTCTCTAGAATTATGTGACAATATAACAAAGCACCGGCTTTGTTAAGAAATGAAAAACTTAGGTATCAGTGGAGAACCAAAATGTCTCATACTTTCCAAACAGTGCACTTAGTATGGTAATTTCCCAGGTACTGTGTATTTTCCTTTTATATTCAGTAGAAAGTGAGGTGGGTAGGTCTGCCTTTGGATTTTTGTCACTTGTGCTCACATCCACATGCAATGCATATGTAAGTGAGGCCATCACTTTCTCTCACGCAGAAAAGCACATACGGAAGCACATTTAGTTCTTTCACTGCAGTACAGGACTTGTTCACATTGTAAACGGCCATTCTCTTGGGTCTTTGAAAATGGATGTGCCAGTCTATGGCATTAAGTATAAACAGGGAGGTAATTATACTGACTAAACCTCAATACAACACATTAGGTTGCCTAGCTAATGTGCTGCATACTTTAAAAAAAAACTAATATAACAATCTACTAAAAGGGCTGAAATGCTAACATTATTTTTAAAAACCTAGTTTCCACTCTCAATTGAAAATCATCCTCCATGATGGATAATTCATTTTCTCATTTGCCTGAGCTCTGTGGGAATGACAGTGGTAGACAACAAAAATATTTCCATAGTAAATCACAATACAAAACCATTTCACATTGTATTGTTTAGTTGTCATGACGTAAGTGGCAATTTAAAAAAAACAGGCTTTCCTAAATCCAGAGGTTAAACTATCAGTGATAGTCTTTCAATGTCACCTTATCAGTTTCTGTTAAACACAGACAAAAGTATCCTGCAAATATAGCTTATGACTGGGAGTGGCTAGATTTGCACAACTTGTGAGTTGTTGTATAACATAAAGAGGCAAGGGTATCTGCCAAGGTATGGTCAAAAAACATACCCTGCTGACTTTCCTGTGAAGAGACAAACCCAAACAAGTCATGTTTACTCTAAAGTAACTTCAAGGACCCAGAATTATCAAGTCTTTCGTATGGGTGCTTATTTGAGGTATCATCTCAATTACTTTAAGAGGCAGTTGGAAGAAATCGAGAGAAACTGCCTTCTGTTATAAGCAAGACATTGTATAAACTACTATGTAACAATAACAATAATAGAGTTGGAAGGGACCTTTGAGGTCTTCTAGCCCAACCCCCTCCTCAGGCAGGAAACCCTGTACCATTTCAGACAAATGGCTGTCCAGTTTCTTCTTTAAAACTTCCAATGTTGGAACATTTAGAACTTCTGGAGGCTGGTTGTTCCAGTGCTTAATTGTTCTGTCAGGAATTTTTTCCTTAGTTCTAGGTTGCTTCCCTCTTTGGTTAGTTTCCATCCGTTGCTTCTTGTCCTGCCTTCAGGTGCTTTGGAGAATAGCTTGACTGCCTCTTCTCTGTGGCAACCCCTGAGATATTGGAACACTGCTATCATGTCCCCCCTCAATAAACTAGACATACCCAGTTCCAGCAACCGTTCTTTATATGTTTTAGCCTCCAGTCCCCTGATCATCTTTGTACTGCTCATCTTTGTACATCTTCTCTGTACTCTTTCTAGAGTCTCAACATTTTTTCACATGATATTTTATGTGATATTTGGTGCTTACTTTAAGGTGAAACTACATATACTCAGTCTCTTTGCAACTGCTCTTCTCTGTCACATAAGTAACAAGGCCTGGTCACGGCTCAATTTTGAAGACCACATAGGAGCCGTGACCAGGGGGGCTTTTGCCCAGGTTCGCCTGGTGCGCCAGTTGTGACCCTACCTGGACCGAGATGCCCTACGCACAGTCACTCATGCGCTCGTGACCTCCCGTTTAGACTACTGCAACGCTCTCTACATGGGGCTGCCCTTGAGGACCACTCGGAGGCTTCAACTGGTGCAGAATGCGGCCGCGCGAGTTGTGATGGGGGTTTCCCGATACTCCCATGTAACACCTCTACTCCGCGAGCTGCATTGGCTTCCGGTTGCCCTTCGGGTGAGATTCAAGGTGCTGGTGATGACCTATAAAGCCCTAAATGGCTTGGGTCCGGGATATTTGAGGGAACACCTGCTGCCAGCATCAAGCTCCCTTCGTCCTGTGCGCTCCCACAGGGAGGGCCTTCTCAGGATACCGCCGGTTAAGGAATGCCGGCGGGTTATTCCCAGGGGAAGAGCGATCTCTGTGGGCACGCCGGCCCTATGGAACCAACTTCCCACAGAACTTAGGACTGCCCCCGACCTTCGCTCATTTCACTGGGACCTGAAAACCTGGCTCTTCGAGCTGTCTGGCCTAGGCTGAGGGGTTTTAATTTTTTATTGGGTTTTAGTTTTAAATTTTGGGGACTTGAATTAATTAATTGTTTTAACTGATTTTAATTTTTGTATGTTATGCTTTTAATTTTCCCTGTAAACTGCCCTGAGTCCTACGGGAATAGGGCGGTATATAAATTTAATAAAATAAATAAATAAAATAAGGCGCAAGGAGTTGACTCTAGACTAACTACTCCCTTCCACATTCTCTTTCTATCTGCTGCTCTATTTTGATATTTCCTATATCTATGAAAGATAACAGTAATCATTCCAGACTAAGACTGACTGAAATTATTTTCCATCTTTTTACACCCAGGCTGCCAATCCCAAAATGACTAGCATTTGCTATCGCAATTTATTGCTGGCTGAATGATTCATGTAAGGTTTATAAGGTGTAGCCGTTATATATAAAGCAAGCGTTTCTATTCTATTAAAAAGCTTTACTGAAAATAGACCATTGACCATTGACCTCTATGTAAACTCTGTCTGTTAAACAGGATCTTTCTGAGATTCAGAGTCCTGGAACAGAATTTTCCTCATAGGCCTCTCCTTGACATTTTCTTCTCATTGTGTCTTGTGCCAGAATATAATTCCTCTGTTAAAGAAGCTGCTGAAGTTTTATACAATTGTAAAACAATCATCTGTATTGACATTAGAATTAATACAAATGTGTGTTAAAACTGTATGCCTTAATATGGAATGAAAAAGATTGTTTTGATTTAGTTTTACATGCAAAGTGTAAGACACCTACAAACTGTCATATGTTTCATGTTTTTATAAACTATTATGAGCAATGCTTACACATAATTACAGTGTATTTTTTCTGACTAATTTTTACTGTTGGAATTGAGGCTGAAGTTAAATGCTATTATGTGCTGATTGCTGTGGTCCCGCTTTCCATTCCAGGAAACACTTGTCAATCACATTCCTTTCACTGGGCAGATTTTACTGGATATAAATGCTTTTATATGTATTTGCCCATATGCATACAAAAATAAAAATATGTGTATGAATCAGATGGGCTGTTTGGGAGCTGGAACTCTTCTATCTCAGACATCTGGAAAAATTATAAGAATTATGAAACAAAGCACTGGTGGATTTATTATTTTTTCAAAACCCAATAGAAAAGTAAATAATCCAGGAAAAAGAATACAGATAATCCTCAATTTATGACCACAATTAAGCCCAAAATTTATTTTGCTAAAAAATTTGTTAAGTGAGTTTTGCCCCATTTTATAACTTTTCTTGCCATATTTGCTAAGTGAATCACTGCAATTGTTAAATTAGTAACATGATTGTGAAGTGAATCTGGTTTCCCCACTGTCAAGTGATACTAAATTGAGCAAGTTCTGAATTAAAACTTCAATTTCCAGAACATGTTAAGTTAAAATTAGTTGACTTATTTGTGGCTTATTATCTTGAGTAATCCTGGACTAAATTAATAAAACATGGTTTGGTTATTCAAGGTTAGTGAGTATGTTATCCTTACTATTGTCATTTGCAAGTGGTGCAAAGGTGGTGACTTTGAAGGGGAACACGCGCTAGTTCAGCTTTGTCTCCCTACCCCCTTCTTGTAATAGAGCCCATCACAAGTTTGTTTTGGACTGGAATAGAAAGCTGTGCACTTTGATCATCAAGTGGATAGGTTTATTTGTACAGTGAAAGGAAGTGTAGTTTTGTGAGCTCAGAAACTCTCCAGACACTTATCCACATGGTTTCCTGGAGATTTTCCAGCATCTAGGAGACTAAAGCAGGGGGCCAGTTCTCATTTATTTTCTCTGTTTTGCTCCATTTGGTATTTACATATCTCAGCTCAACAGATGGCTTCCATCTGTCTGCTCTTAAAAAACAATTCAGCAGGATCAGCTTTTTTCTGCTCTCTCTCATAGTTTTGTAATAGAGGTTGGTTTGTTCCTTATATGGAGCCTGTTCCCCCAGCTGATTTCTTTTTTGCAGCTGTTAGGAAGATGCTTATATAAAGATGAGAGCTTTGCCCAGCTCGAATCTGACCTGGTGGCATTTTTATTAGATGCTGTTTGCCTTCACTGTTCCCACTGCCTGTTGTACGTGGGTGGGCAAAGGGAAGGCATAGAAGCAAGCAGTTTATGCCCACTTTATGTAAGCACATTCAGTGGGAGGAGAAGATGGGGGTTCTCCCTCTTCCCAGCAATCTTAAGAAGACTGGTGTGTGTGTATGTGTGTGTAGTTCTTTGACTGACTTTTGTGGCCGCTGGGGCCAGAAATTCTGTATATGCCTCCACAAAGAGATGCATTTTTAAAAACCATTAAAACACAAATTGTGAACTTCTAGTATAATCATTAGAATCAGATACTAATTTTATCTCTAGAAATAACTCTTTGGGGATAACTGGCTTCCATTTTCTTTTTCTGGCCTTTTTCATTAATCATATTGCAGCTTTATATAATATGTACGTTTAGAAAATAAGCAGGGGCAAAGTTATGCTGGCATATTATCCTTTAATTTTAATTTTAACTGGGGTTTTATTTGTTCAGGGACGGATATAATTTTTTAAATCTGTTTTTAACTTTTGTATTTTTTGTTTTAACCACCCTGTAAACCGCCCTGAGTCCTTCGGGAAAGGGCGGTATATAAATATAATAAAATAAATAAAATAAAAATAAATAAATAGATATGTAGATTTTTAACAACAACAAAAGAAATCAATGATGAAGGCAATAATAATAATGCAGGAAAAATGAAACCAACCAGAAAATGGGTGAAATGTGGCAAGAAAGAAAAGAACAAAGAAAAAATAAATATCAAAACCTTTTGTATTTATGATACTCAAATCTTAAGGAACAAATTAAACTCTGACCATGTGGAATTATATTGTATTATATATATCTGTAATTGATAGTCATGTGTGACTAATGTAGATGTAAATATTCAGTCAGATATCATGAAATCATCCATATTTATTTTTTGCTCTAATACATGAAATCAAAATTCTTCCTACTTCAATATGTTCCTAATTTTCAGAATGTAGAATGCTGAAATACATTTCTATTACTTTTTAAAAAAAAACATTTTTTGATTCTGTTCTCTTCTGAGGTGTACTGATGAAAGTTGATTTTCTGAATTATTGGGGAAATAAGATTGTACCCTGATAATATCCCTGGGTGTTAATGTATATAAGTTTTTTTAAGTCTCTAAAAATGAAAATAACAAATTTGGCATCCCTCACCTGAAATGCTTTACATTGGGCTAATATTATCTAGAATGCTCTTATGTCTTGCCCTTAGTCTGGGTTTAGCTCTTTCATATGTAAGACAAAGTTTGTTTGTTTATTACATTTATATACCATCCCTCTCATTGGTGAGGTGACTCTGTATCTGCTGTATCATGCTTTATATTTGCTAAGAGTGAATATTAATTGGTGGCATTACATAAAATATATTGTACTGTAAAATCCAAATCAGTTGTTATCTCATTTGAAACTTTGGAAAAAGTTCAGAGAAGAGCAACTAAAATGATCAAAGGCCTGGAGACTAAAACATATGAAGAACGGCTGCAGGACTTGGGTTTGGCTAGTCCAAAGAAAAGAAGAAACAGGGGTGACATGATAGCAGTATTCCAGTATTTGAGGGGCTGCCACAAAGAAGAGGGCATCAAACTATTCTCCAAAGCAACATAGGGCAGGACAAGAAACAATGGTTGGAAACTGACCAAAGAGAGAAGCAGCCTGGAATTAAGGAGAAACTTCCTAACAATGAGGATAATTAACCAGTGGAACAGCTTGCCTTCAGAAATCATGGCCGCTCCATCACTGGAGGTTTTTAAGAAGAGACAAGACAGTCACTTGTCTGAAATGGTATAGGTTCTCCTGCTGGAGCAGAGGGTGGACTAGAAGACCTCAAAGGTCCCTTCCATATTCTATTCTAGTCCAGGGCTTTTCAACCTTTTCACCCATTGTACCATTTTTAGGATATGGCAACATCCGAGTACCACCAGTCACCTAGCAAGGTGTCAAAAACTTGATGACCAAAAAAAAGAGGAAAAAAGTGATGAAGTACAGACAGTCCTCGACTTACAACAGTTCACTTAGTGACTGTTCAAAGTTACAATGGCACTGAAAAAAGTGCCCCCCAAGCCACAGCCGAGCAAGACACCTGCCTGCCCGCCTGGCAGTGCTCTTCCTCCTGTCCGAGGTTTTCATTGTTGTGAGCATTTCTGTTGAGGATTGGCAGCGGGGGTGGGGTGGGGGGGTGTTTGGTTTTTATTCCCCCCCATCTGCTGGGTGGTTGCAGCAGGTTTTGGTCACTTCACATGACCCTGGGACACTGACGGTCATAAATATGAATCAGTTGCCAAGCATCTGAATGTAAATCACAAAACCCTGGAGATGCTGCAACATTTCAGCTATCGGCGCTTCTTCTGGGCTCAGCAGACGCGCCGGGATCAATGCCGAACTCCATCTGGAGCTTGGCGCTGATCCTGGCGCTTCCACTGAGCCCTGACAGCCCTGCAGCTCCAGCTGTCTCTCGCTCAGGCTTGTGCGGTGCTGCCACTGGTTCAGCTCATTCCCCTCCCCCGCTACCACTTTTCTAGGATGGTCACGTACCACCTGCTAGGTGCCAATGTACCACAGGTGGTACCCGTACCACTGGTTGAAAAGCCCTGTTCTAGTCTGTCTAGTCTATTCTGTAATAAGTGTCAAGTTTCCGACAGATGAGCTCTTCAAATGACTCTGAGGCATTGTTTACCTTAAAAGTCTTTTATTAGAGCCTATAACATCGGCAATCCTTGCTAAGAGAAGCTGGAATCTGAATTCCCTTCCCCTTAGCACAATATGTTAAACCCAGTTCTCCTTTTCATTGCTGTCATAAATCACATTCTCCAATTAGTTTGAAGGGTCAGTCTTCCCTTCTGTTAGACAACCCGCCAAATTCTTATCTTCTCATATTTTGAGACAGCCTTGACACATTCTTCCTCCCCCCTCCCCCAGGAATAACTGATTATACCTCTTAAAGTAACACATAAGTTTAAATATCAAATAGCTGCTGCTTCATCTTTTGTCAAAGCAAGAACATTCGAAGTTAGCAGCGTTGACATCAAGCAATTTTGTAAATAAATGTTTAAAAGCAAATTGAGATGGTAGAAGGGGATAAGAATGGAGATTGGGCTGTCCCTTGATGACTTTAATTCTTCTCTATATCAGAATCAACAGTGGTCCTAGCAGTTGTGCGTGTCCAGATTTCTTATTGTAGTAAGCATACAAGAGGACAGAGGGCAATCTAGACATGATCCAAAGCGGGATATTATATACATTTATGCATACTTTTATAAGTTGTGTGAATGGCATCTCATTTAATTGGGAACTTTAAAGGATTGTTCTTGAGCTTATCCAATGGTAGCTATTCAGTCAATGCCTATCCCTGGGGAGCGATTACAAAATAGGCAATGTTAATATACCAATTGGGCAAATGACACTGCTCTATATACTGTCTACAGTCTGGGTCAGACTATGTGAAAATAAATTCTGTGTACACATAATTTGGTATAGAATCTGGCTACACATCTATCCAGCTCAACTGTCTGGTATATGATAAGAGTGGGGTGAGGGGAAAAAACAATGCCAAATACAAAAATACTTGCCTGACGAGGTTACCTAAATACACAGGCTATAGCTACCCAACTTCACCATTTTCCTGCCAGGTTTGGGACAACTAAGTTTGATTTTTCCCCCGTTCCTGTAGGAATAACATGGGGTAAAATTGCATCTCTCTATGCCGTGGCAGCAGGCCTTGCTGTGGACTGTGTGAGGCATGCCCAGCCAGCCATGGTCCATACCATCGTGGACTGTTTGGGAGAATTTGTACGCAAGACTTTGGTGACATGGATGAAGAGGAGAGGAGGCTGGGTAAGTGGTCCTGTAGAGTTACACCTTCCTTAAAAGCATGAGAGGACAAGATACGGGACTGTTACTGGCAGGAATCAAAGTAGGCGGGTATTTCACAGGAGGACAAAGGTGTCCTTTCATAAAAATTTGTCTGTCAGGCCTTCTTGCCATCCTTGGTCTGAATTTTGAGTATATTAGTTTCCCCATGTAGCTTTGGGTCTGATCCATTGGGACTGTGGCTGCCTTTCTTCTCAAGTTTTTAGCCTCATTCCATTGGCTTAATTTGCTACTGCTGACTTGTAATAATTGTTTGTATGAATCTGGCCTTTCTGCTTTTAAGAGAGATAAGTAATGACACAATAGGAAACCTTGGCCAGTTATTAGTCACCTGATGTGTGTGTATATACGTATCAGGGGCACCTTTCTACATTGGTCAGATACTTTGTGGTAGATTGGAAGATACCACTGCCCCCATTTTTTAACTGCCATTTTCAGTGGCCAGGAGGGTAGTATAATGCTGTACCAGGAAGTAGAGCTGATTCTGTGCAGTCTTATACAGGTAGTCCTCAACTTACATCCACAATTGAGGTCAAAATTTCTGTTCCCAAGTGAAACATTTGTTGAGTTTGCCCCATTTTACGATCTTTCTTGCCACAGTAGTTGTAGTTGTTAATCAAACTGTTGTTAAGTGGATCTGGCTTCCCTATTGACTGTTGCTTGCCAGAAGGTCGGAAAAGGGGATCATGTGACCCTGGGCCACTGGAATCATCATAAGTATGAGCCAATTGCCAAGCATCTGAGTTTTGATCACGTGATCACAGGGATGCTACAATGGTCATAAATGTGAAAATTGGTCATAAGTCACTTTTTCAGTGTTGTTATAACTTTGAACTGTCACTAAATAAACTGTTGTAAGTCGAGGACTACCTGTAAAGGTACAGGTAATCCCCAGGCTATAACCTTTCAGTCAACAACCATTCAAAGTTCTGAAGGCACTGAACAAGCAGGACTTACAACTGGACTTCCCATTGTTCCACAGTCACAACTTCTGATGTTCTCTGCTGGTTTCCCACAAGCAAAGCCAATGGGAAAGGCATCAGGACATCAGAAGCACTCGTGCTTGTGCTGCTTTTTCTCCCACCTGTACTCCCCTAGTGCCTGTCCAAGCCACCAACACCCTGAAAATTTAAATCTTTGAGATAGTATTCAGAAGTGGGATTGTAGTGGAAAAGCTCTTGGATAAGCATGGGGAGATATATATTTTGGACAAGAAATCTATTGCCGTAGGAAGAATTTATAGAAGGGCAAATGTTTCTTCTGATATAATGGTTGCTGCATACATGTGCTTAATAAATAAATGAATAGCTAATGGTGGTGGGCCATCCATTCTTTGGAGTCCTGATTCACTTTTCATGTGGCAGATTAGGACTGCTTTAGGCAGAGATCAGAATCAAAGGCTTCCTGATAACTTTATAAGATTTCCAACAGGAGATTTACTCAAAGCTTCCCAAAGCTCAGATCAATGGAAGTATTTTAGGGATTTTGATAAATCCTTCACCAGCAATCTGGCAGGAATCATGCAAAAGCTCTATTAGTACTCAGTCTGTAACCTATGCAAAAATGCTGATCCTCTTTTTCTTCTTTCCACCACAGACAGACATAACAAAATGCGTAGTGAATACTGATCCCAACCTCTGCTCCCATTGGCTTGTGGCTGCCATTTGTAATTTTGGCCACTTTTTGAAGGCCATCTTTTTTGTGCTCTTGCCAGAAAGATGATATCTAGTTATCAAATGAAGTTTCATTTTCTTCTCAGTGACAGACACAGTGAAGAAGTAATGAGATGACTTTCCTCGACGATTTTCCAGCAACGGAAAGCCTTTTTTCAATTCTTGTCTTATACCAAACAGCTTTTGTACTTTAAGATTTGCATAATCTGTTCACAAGGCTGAGCCATGGAAGAACTTGTCACCCAGTTTATTGTTTATAAATTGTGTCACATTTTAATGCACTAAAAAAAGGAAGCTGATTTGGAGTTGTGCAAAGAAGAAAACTATCCTAAACTATTTTTCAGTCGTGATTTTTACAGTGTTATTCATTCTGGATCCTAAATTCTTGATTAATGATTGCTAAATAAAGAAGGGAAGGGTTTCTCCAATATACTGAAATTTAGTTTAAAGACCACTTCCTAAGAAACGAAACTGGGATTATATAGCATAGATTCCCAATCCACATATCCATCTTTATATTTTCACACCTGACGCATCAAAATAAAAGATCATGATTTTTTTTTAAAAAAGCTACATTTATGTTGAATAAAAGAATCCAGAGACATCAACCACAACAACTTTTAAAATACAGCAAAAATCTGTATGAAGCATACAACCTTTTAATGTAAGGTGCAATTGGCAAATTGTGTGATTTGATTTTAATCCTACTCTAGCCCATGTATGATAGATAACAAGCATGATCAGGACAGAAGGAAAGTATCTTAAAGATACTTTAACTCATTTTGTCTCTTTCTACTTTGTAACTTGCAGTGTGCAAAATACTAGTAAATGGGAGTGGGATTAGCAATGAAGATTATCCCTGAAATTTGTGAAAATAGCAAAGCTGTTAAACCATTGAAACAAAATTTGAACCCTGTATATATTGAAATGACACCTTGAAAAGGTTGGTTGATTTATTGTGACTAAATAAAAAACAACAGAGCATGAAGAACATGACTTCTGGAACTCTTTCTAATCACTTAATCATAGTTTTGCTCTGGGTCAAGTGGTCAGGAGTGGATCTTAGATTTGAGGCATCAGCAATACTCCAAGTGGCTACCTAATTGCCTTTTCAAAAAGGATACATTTGGGGATTTTTCAAGATTTTTTTTTCTTCTTCAAAGACTCCATCTGGACCTAGCCTGGTTTTTTTTACTCAATCTTCCTTCTACAAGAAAGGAAATGGGATGAAATTTCCACGAGCGAAAATTGAGTTCCATTAGCTGGACAATGTCTTGACTTCCTTTATGCAACTTCTTTCCACCATTTTATGATTTTTTAAAAAATATTTGTATATACTTATAAAGCCAAAATGATGCAGGCGTGAGGAACAGGCCTGAAAGATTCATCACTAAGAGAAGAAGAAATATATATGTAGGGTGTGGAAAGTGGGAAGACCCCTCAAAACTGTATTTAGCATACTCTGAAAATACATATTTTTGGTGGGGGGAAATGGAATATTTCAGCGCCAGAGCAGAAACAATGTACACTGCTACATTTTGTGAGATCTGTTGCCATAGATACAATCAGAGCCCTAAATAAAATGTATATAAAGGAGATGTGGGAAAACACTACGTTTTCAGAAGAAATATCCCAAGAAAACATGTGCATTAAGTGTTCTTAAATATTATATATATGATCATCAAGCAACATGACAATAACTGAAAGAATTATCCTCTGATTTATGGAATGAATGGAGAAATATAACAGGACAGTTCTGTCAGATTAAAGAGAAGCTGGATTTGTACAATATGCTTAGTAAAGAGCAAGCAAGTTACCAGTGTTAACCACTTGCGTTTACAGAGTTTTCATACTTTATATACAGTAAGGTAACTCTAAATATTAAATATATTCAGACTGGTGGTTATTTTGAGTTTGACTGATGGTAAGTCTAAAATGTTGCATGAGAAAGGGGAGAAAAGTGCCCTGTGCTTATTGAAGTTTCACACAAACATGTGAGTATGGCAAACAAAATAAGTATCAATCCAGATTAGCCATGATTTCAGGGGTGCATTCCTACCCAGAAAAGTTTCTGATAATTCCATGACGTGCATTTATTTAGATGTATGCTCTACCCTACCATCTCATGGTCCTCAAGGTGCCTTTTAATGATACATAAAAATGGCATGAAGATTTCAAACATGCAAACAAAAACATCAACAATGTAAAACTTGTAAAAATATTTTAAATCAATTTCAGTGGGCCCATTCGTAGTTCAGGGTAATCATACATTTAACTGTTTCAAAAAGTCCTCAGGCCTGTTGGAAGCTTATTCCAAGCTCTGGAACTACTGTGGATGTCTGCCAATTCTTTTTACAAATGGGACTGTCATCAATCTCTCCTTAGTAAATCTCAGATTGTGGATATTAGGCAAAATGCTGTCAGATATCCTGGTTCAGAACTATTTAGAACTGTGTAAATAAATGCCAACATCTTAAATTAGGTCCGGCAGCTAATATAAGGCTTGGAAAGTATTAGTAACATGCTTCTGTTTTCAGAGCCAACATCTGTTTCTAGCCATAACCTCTTGCAGCAGTTGTAATCTCTAGATTTTTATAATATGTACAACTGAGGTCATGCTATTTTTTTCTGACAGAGTTGAATGCCAGCCAAATATGTGCATCTTTCTAAACAAAGATCATATGCATCTCGTGATAGTTTGACTTCCCAGAGCTCCCCAAACTTGCTCCTAGAAGGAAGTGCTAGCACCAGGGAAAAACCAATGAATTTTTAACTGCCAGGGTCCATTTGCCTTCATCTGGTTTGTCACCATTTGTAAACACTGGTCAAATATAGGCTGCTTTTTCAAAACCATTTTAAAAGTGATTTAGTTTTTAAAGAATTCAGAAAAGGAAAATTGACTCACCCCCCAACACTCAAAACTATGTATTCTTTGTAAGGGGAAGTAGAGGTAGGAAAGGAATGATTCAGTTAAGGGTTCCAGCATCTCCCTTTCATTTCATTTATGGACAGTATCGTCTTCTATTTTGGGAAATAGGGACTTCCATACAGACTTCAAGCCAGAGGACTCACAAGCTGCATTTGGACATGAAATAGAGATTCATCACTGGTCATTTAACATTAAGCAGGTAGTGGTTCTTCTACTATACTATCATAAAGGAATTAACAGATTTGGACTTTGAGTTGCATTGAAGTAGAATCATCTGCAATACACTTTGGAAGTTTTAATATATCCCTTTGCAAGCATTTTTAAAGCAACAGAATGCCACTCCAAGTCACACCTTTAAAAATAAAAGCTTTTTTATTGGCTTTTGATTTTGTTTGGTTTTGTAAGTCTTCTATTACAGAAACTCAGAATAAACTCATTCAGCAACTGCAGTTTCTACTCTTGGTTATGAATTGGGTTGTGAAGATGCAAAGTCATATTTTGCTTTCAAGCTATTTCAGTTCTCTCCATGTAATGTCTTTTTCTTGATGAAACAAATCCTCCTTTTTAAGGAATCACTTTTTTGTAAGTTATATGAAGGTGCTGAGTCATTGGTTGCGTAGTAGTTGACATAGAGACCGTCTGTTCTAGTTTTCCCTCAGAATTGAGCCTGAATTTTCTAGTAATCTAAAAAGAAAATAAAAGACATTATGTATTATTGGATTCTGTTTAGAATTCAAGAAAATGGCAAAGCAAATTAAGATGAAGGAACATAAACGAATAAAAATGTTCCTCAGTGGTACTGTAATATGCATACTTAAAATCCTTGCAAAATTTCAAGCATGATATTGAGTCTTATTTCAATGTTTATCTTTTCATTTTGACACTTATTGGAAGAAGGAGAAAACTTTTTAGAAGGCTTCTGAACACAAACCTGGTATGTAATATATAAAGCTCAGACTAACAGGTACCCTTAGAATAAGATACAACTCAGACTTCTAACAGAAATGGGGAAAAAATAATATATCAAATAATAAAAGTATAGAAATCTGTCTATAAATATGGTGATCGCTTTGCTTTGCATATGCTTTGTCTGAAACTTACATTTGAGAGTAATTCTTAAAAGAGAGGTAGCAAAGAATAGTTTATGATTAAATACCTTTACAAATTATTGGATATTGTGTCAAAGCAGGCATATACATAGAATGAAGGCTGTTGCTAAGCACATTGATTTGTGCTTTAGATTGTAAGCCGCCCTGAGTCTTCGGAGAAGGGCAGGATATAAATGGGATTTTAAAAAAAAGAGTTTATTATCAGCCCAACTCACCTCACAGGGTTGTGGGAAAAATAGGAGGTGGAAAGACTACAGTATTAGGTATGTTTACCACCTTGAGTTACTGCCCCCGACCTTCGCTCATTTCGCCGGGACCTGAAAACTTGGCTCTTCGATCTGTTTGGTCCAGACTGTGGGGTTGTTAATTTAACTAGGTTTTAGATTTACTCTTGGGGCTTGAATTTAATTTGTTTTATTTGTTTTTAATTTTTTGAATTCATGGTTTTAACTGCCCTGTAAACCGCCCTGAGTCCTACGGGAATAGGGCGGTATACAAATCCAATAAAATAAATAAATAAATAAATATAAAAATAATAAGGGCTAGATAAAAATAAATAAGTAAAATAAATTATCACATAGTAAACCCAAACAGCATACCCCTTGGCACTGGCCCCTTGCATTTCTCTTCAAATTGTTTCTAAAAAACAATTATGTTTCTCATCTAGGTTTTGAATCTTTTGGTGCCCTTTGTCCTTTTGAAATAGTTACATTTAGAATGGGAATGAAATATCTGGGATTTGCAAAACCTTCCCCAGAAAACTGCCAAAAATTGTTCTTTGGGGGCAAGTGTTCAAAACAAGTTGAAAAACAATTTGCCAGGTACAAATCAATAATAAAAATGGAACAGCAATAACATTAACAGACCAATGTCTGTTATGGTCTATTAATGGACCGAATATTTTGAGGTATATATTATGAAAAAAAGACAACTACGGCAATAAAATCTGTTCCTTATCTACTCTTCTTATTCTTATGCCAAATCAATCCACTGCAAAATAAAGGCCTCTTCAGTGAAGCTTATGGGCTGTAAACTACAAGGCTAGTTAAGTGCAGGTGGGCAAACAGGTGTCCTCCGGCTTCCCAATCCAGGGCTAAGACTAGAAGAGTAAAATTTGGGGACCTGGCTCCCAGTCCAGCACCTTAATCACTACACCACATTTTCAATTTCTGAATAGACTTTTTTGGTATGTGGTCATGAAATTCACTATTGTTACATATTGTTACCCAGAAATAGAAAAGTAAATATCAAAAATGAACGCTTCACTTAAGACACAAATATCAAATATATAAGAAGGGGGAGACCTGATTCAGAGTAATAGCTATGAAAAAGATTTTGGACTAGCAAGCTATTTCAAACTTTTGAGGCTATTAATGTGGCTGCAAAAAAAAAAAAAGCAAAGGCAAAAAGCAAACTCTGTCTTGAATATTGTGTCCAGTTCTGGGTACATCACTTGAGGAGACTTCAGACTATTTAAAGCTGGTCTAGAGAAGGGTAGCAAGAAAGATCATGAAGACATGAACTATGTCCTTGTGAAGCAACATTGAGGGCAATGGGGCAATTTGACAAAAAAGATTTTGGCTAAAAACTGATACCTGCTGGAAATCTCTTTGCTCTTCCTCAACTATTTGATATTTGAGGGAACACAAGTTCCCTTCGTCCAGTGCGCTCGCAGAGGGAGGGTCTTCTCAGGGTGCCGCCGGTAAAAGATTGCCGGCGGATAACATCCAGGGGGAGGGCCTTTTCTGTGGGTGCGCATGCCCTCTGGAACCAGCTGCCCGTGGAGCTCAGGACTGCCCCTGACCTACGCTCATTCCGCCGGGACCTGAAGACTTGGCTCTTTGAGCTCTCGGACCCAGGCTGAGAATTTTTAACTGGGGTTTTATTTTCAGGGATAATTTAATCTTTTAATTCTCTTTTAACTTTGTATTTTATATTGATGTGATTTTAAAATGCCCTGTAAACTGCCCTGAGTCCTTCGGGAAAGGGCGGTATATAAATCTAATAAAATCTAAAATCTAAATCTAACTCTAGAAAACCTTTGTTCACTAGCTCAGGAGAAAAAGGATGCTATTACTCGACTCAAAGAGGAACAAGATAATTTTAAAGCAAACCTTTTAGCTTAATTGTGAAAGCCACTTGTCTTTTGGGGATAGGCAAGGATGTAATGCGATCAAGTTGCTATCAGTGTTTACTAGATTTATCAACAGTTTCAGAATAAACCTTTTTATATTTATGTTGTGAAGGTAAAAATATTTTTGTTTTGCGGAATTGGTAAATTAGCACATACTCAATCTCAAAGATTCTCATACTTTAACTAGGATTTATATTACATATCATAAAGATTTGTGAAGAACAATGCCAACTCAATCCCTATCTACCATTTGTATTCACACAGCCAACAAGGTCTTTCTTGCTATGATTATTTTGCACCTTCTCTTTGGGATTCAGATTTGTACTTTTATAAAATGTAATATCCTAAAAGCTTTCCAGTCCAAGTTTTTGAAAGCTATCTTTGCAGTTCCAAACCGCATCAACATTGCTGGCTTATGGCTAGAGACACATTTGGTTTCTGTGGGTGCCATAGCCTGGTATTACTTTCTGTTAAAATTATTTTTTCCCCTGTGCATCTGATCCCACTGTTTCTCAGATACCATTTTAAATCAACTTGTCTAGCAACTGGTAAAAGCAGTCTTCAATTACTAGCATTCTCTTTGGAGCCTCTTCCCATTTGGGTCTGAAAATGCCAGGAGTCACCTTAAGCAGAATCTGAGATACTGATTTTTCAAACCAGTCTAAGTCTAGTCTCCAATCTCAAAGTGCACGGATTCATCTTGACCAAACTGAACACAGCCATCCATTGGAAAACAGGGTAGTTTGGGGACATGCAAAATTCTATCAGAGCATCAGAATCTCTGGGAAACAATACAGAGTAAACTCTGCTCTACCAGTCTTAAAACAAGGAGGACTAGATCACTGGATCAGATGAAAAATCCTAACAGTGATGCAGGAATGTGAGTAAAATTACTATTTGAAGAGTTTTAAATATTATAATAGTATTAAGAAACCTTAGCAGGGATGAAAAACTAAATGAAAGGTCAAATGATTACAAAATATTAGAAGCACAATCTCTGATGATTCAATTAAAATCCATATGTTTACAAAATAGCTAGTCATTTTCCACAGTGGTAATATAGCTAGGGCTTTAGAGAACACACAATAGATATGACAGCTGAGTTTTCTGGCCCAATCCACCCAGTCATTGGTGTAAGTCCCAAGTATTACTAATAAATCATGAAACAATCGGACTGCAATCAGACTGCTTAATTTGACAATAACCTAAAAAAAATTGTTGTGGTTCAGTTGAATAGAAAAATAAACTTTTCAGTAGCATTAGAGGCAATTGTTCTCACAACACTTTGTCCAAATAGCATAACATTACAGTCTTCTCTCTTTAGACCTTGTATGGTGAATTCACCAACCCTTCATTACTGTACTAGATTCTTCAGAAATTCCAAAGATTCATTCTAAATACATCTTTAATCACCTTTTGTGTCTTGTAGTTAAGAAAAAAATATACTATAGAATGAATAATTATAGAAATTATTAGAAATATACAGAATTGACCAGAAATATAACAGTTTCTGGGGAATGAACTAGCAGAATTATATTGTTTGGGATAGCAATAGGAATACATACATATTCATCAACTAAATTACAATTAAACATACTCACTTGCTCTACATGAGGTTTCTTGGCAAAAGAAATCCTTGCTACTGAGTGGGAAGCTATAGAAAGCTCTTGCCCGTTTACCTCTCCCTCTTCTACTTCCACCAACCCTACATAAAACAAACAAACATTAATGTCCATATCACAGGACTGCATCAACTATACATCCAAACTAATCATTTACAAAAACAAAAAGTACATTGCAGAAAATTTTCTAAGTGCTTTCAGGCAAATCAGGTTCAAAACTGGGACAGCTATAATGCAGTAAGATTAATACCTGTGTTCTGAGCACTAATGAAGGCCACCTTGTTAGTGTCAGGTTGGATGCGGATAAATCCACATTCTCGATGCATTGGTTTCTTGGTGTCTGGATGGAAAGCACTGAATCTGTTGGGATAAAAAACAGTACTATCTGCATTCTTCTACTATTACTTTCCTATACTTTAATTCCTCCATGCTACACAAAACAAGGGTAGTTGTTTATGTCTAGCTTAGATGGTTCCTAAAAAGCTATGCAAATAATTTAAAAACCACCAATTCCCTCAAGCTAGCCCACAAGAGTTAAAATGCTTCTAATAAATAAATAAATAAATAAATAAATAAATAAATAAATAAATAAATAAATAAATAAATAATTATTAACAATTAATAAAGAGAGCTAAGGTCTATGTGGCAGTGGTTTGGGGGCTTATAGTTTAGAAGGGGGTTTTCTTCTAAAAACATGAAAAAAGAAAACTCACGAGAAATTCAACATGGGTTGACCAACATGAGAGATGTGCACTTCTTCAAGGTATTGGAAGGGCTTCATTGAAGGGAAGGTACCATCTCCTGGTGGATCTGAAAGCCAAGTGCCCAGCATCCAGGAGAGCGGCTCAATCACAGGATTCAACTGGGCAGTTTCTAAAGAAATAAACCACCTGAGAGTATCAAACTGTACTAGGGTTTTTTTGAAAGTAGGAATAAGCAAGCTTCCTTAATAAGTTGTATAAAAAACATGATAAATTAACAGATCCTTATATCATCTTTTTAATTGCAAAATAAAATGATTTATAATAATGTATTCTAAAAGCTTTATTAAAAATCTATTCTTCTGAATTTGAAGAAAACCTGAAGAAAAGCAATGGAGTGGTTGTAAAAAAATTTTTTTAAGCTAATTTTATTTCACAGATAGCAGGTGGGGCTTCGAAGCTACAATAGAGAATAATCGACTTTAAAAGGATCATCTTAAGACTCTAAGAAATTTCTTTTGATCATGTGAAGCTTAGGTAGTGCTGAATTTGGACTAAAATAGTATTTCCATGGAATGGAAACTAAAAATGATAGATTTTTTTTGGGGGGGGGGGGAATGAATTCAAATAACAAAACTTGAAAATGAAGGGAGGCTAAAGTTTTTTTTACTACCATCTCTAGTGGATTAACTCACATTATAGCAACTCAAAACATAAGCATGCATAGCACACTATTACTTTCCAAATTAAGCAACATTTTGCAAAATGTTTAACTTATATTTACTTATGGAAGTGCAACCAGAACTGTGCCATCATGCACAATAGAAAGGCATTCAGAGTTTCAAGTTAAATACATGCTCTGTAGGCATTACACGTCCATTCATTCTCACGGACACACACCTACACATAAACAAAACACACTAACTCAAGGAGGGAATGAAGAGGGTAACTAAGTCACTAATATCTCCATGACTTTAGATTTTTAGGGACCAGAATGAAAAAAAAAATGAAAACAGATTGGGAAGGGAAATAGAATGAAATAGAATTGATGGCTACTAACAATGATTGCAGAAAAGAATGCATGAGATAAAAGGATGGATTAAACTATGTTATTGTTTGAGTAAGCAATCTGCAATCACACTTAAAACTATTTTTAAATTTCCCTAGGGATGACTGTGAAAGCTACCCACAAACATTAATGGAGAAATCAGATAATTTAATGCAGTTGAGTACCGACATATTGCTACTGTATTTCCCCCTTTTTGTGGGTGGAACAAATAAAGGATCAGAAAACTTATTAAATATGTTTGCATACAGTAGAAATTTTATATCATGATTCATACAATTTAAATATAAAAATTGGATCTAAAAACCAAGATACATTTTTATTAGATTTGTTCCATATCATTTTGATCACAGACAACTTGATTTGCCGTATTCTTATATCATAATTTAACTAATTTTCCAAACTGATCATGAAAGAAGCTTTATTTTTATTTTTGGATTGAATTAAACCAGAGAATGGTGAAATATAAATAGTTGCCTAACTTAGGAAACTGATCAGAAACAAAATATTACATATCTAAAAACGTATTTATTTGAGCAATCTGACCTGGTTTGATGGGGTAGGGCAGGGGTTTTAATATGTTTTAATTATTGTTTTAAATTTGGGCATTATATTTAATCGTTTTTTAACTTTTGTATTCTGTTTTTATATTTATTGCCCTGTATATTTTATATTTTATATTTTATATTTATTGCCCTGAGTCCTTCGGGAGAAGGGCGGTATAAAAATATAATAAATATAAATATAAATATATATTATTAACCAGTATCCTTCTCCAAAAGCCACAAACAGTGCCCAAGCCAGTTCTCTTCTTGCTCATTCTCACCCTTTTTAGTACTATGCTAAAAAGAGGGTGAGAATAACTCAAAGCTCCTATTTTACATTGCAAATGTTGCAATAGTACCTAACTGAACAGCTTCAAGGAGTGCACAATTTCATTGAATGTGTATTGTTTTCCTTTAAATTGGTATGGTTACATGATTTAATTTTTTTTATATCTATGCTCCTACAATTTTATAATTATGTATATATTTTGAAAAGGAGAAACTCGTGGAACTATATTTAATGATATACCGGTAGTTAAAAACTAATAAACTTTATAAATGTTTCAGTTGACCTATCAACTTCTTAATCCCCTTCTGAATAGTTCATCTGATAGTTATGTTATTAGATGCAGTTGTTAATAGTAAATAGTATAAAAATAATAGCGTTTTAAAACTTATGAATGTATTATAGTATTTATCAGGCCTTAATTACTGAGAAATGATCTGTCACAGAAAAAAATAATATGCTATATATTTTTTAACTGTGTATGTATCTTGAATACAAGAATATTTTGTTTGCATTCATGCCCTGGAAATTGAGCTGAATGTTAGCCAAATCCTTCCCACCACAAACAACGTTGACACAATTGAATTTAAAAACATATAGGAACATCCTGGTCTCTTCTTAATACTACCTTAACGTTAACAAAGTGGGAGAAAGAATGTGTAAATCTGGTGCTATCATGGGTTCAGAAACAATCAACAATCAGCACAAATTGAAACATTATAGAATTGTCTCTGTGCAGCACTGATTGAAAAGTTTTCTACATGCAAAGGAAAAAGAATACAAATCAGCAGTGTAATTTAATATACAGTACATAAAACATAACCCAAATCTCATATTCAAAATGTATTAGCACTTCAGTTTTAAAAAGTAACTCTTTTATACAGTACCTGTTTGGATTTCACTGCTGGCCATATTTTGCAATATTACTTATAGCTTGCGTACTTACAAGAGCACTAATCCTACCTCTAGCTTCCATGAATCAAAACAACACTCTAAGACCAAACAGGAAACAAACTTTGGACTCTATAAAGGTTACTGCAGTGTTTTCTGGGATTTGTAGTCAAGTTTAAGAAAGTGATGCAGAACTGATGTAAGACTTTGGCATAGATTGTGATTCATAGTTCTTTTAGGTTCCTTCTGCTCTTTCATAAAGGCACATACTGGCAACCCATAAAACAAAGGCAAGCATTCAGTACTGTTTTCATCTTGTAAAACAAGGGAGAAGCAAAGGAGGAGGAAGTGAAAAGCCAGACCGAGAAACGTTAGTATGACTAAATACAGTAGTTCTTTTGCTAGTGAAATCCAATTTGCCAGGCTTTCTTTTTTATAAGCTAAGTAAACAAGGGATAGAAATGGTGGCAGCCTATACACATTTACAAATGAAAATGCACCTCAACAATATTACAGTTCATTATCAGTGATATATGTAAATAAATTTACGTTCCAAGCATAAATTAGGGGTCCCGGGTCTTTTGTGAGCTTGATTGTTTTCTTGCAGATATTTCATTACCCAAACTAGGTAACATCATCAATGCTAGTCCATCATCAATTGCACAGATGATGTTACCTAGTTTGGGTAATGAAACATCCGCAACTCAGCTCACAGAGTACTAAGGACCCCTCATTCCAACCCTGAGTTACAAACATTCTCCGTTATCCTATATAAACAAGTAATCTAATTAGGGAATATGAAAAAGGCAATGTGGCCCTGACAAGATTTAAACTGTAGCATCAGGTAACTGTAGCCAGTACAGTATAAATGTAATTCCTAGACTTCTTGTTTGGAAAGTGCAATATGGCACTGACCTAAAGCAGGTGCACATGGCCAGGCGTAGGTTCAAATACTGAATCCTTCTCCAAGCCCAGGGGTTTTATTTAAATTAGGCAGCAATTTATTCCAATTATCACCTGCAACTCTCTGAGTTGGGAGAGTGTGATTGGGGGCAGGCAAGAGTTTGCCTGCCAGGCAAAAATCTTACCCAGTTTCATTTGTTAAACCCTTGGGGAGGCTGTGGGCTGGGCCGGTTTAGTGAGGCTCTCTCTGCCACACAGGACTTCCAGTCACTATTGCTCTCACCTGTAACCAATGAAGATGTGGCTCAGCTGAGCAACCAGCCTGGGATCTCTCACAGGCTAATCCAGAGACACTAGCAGCCCAAAGAGTATGAAACAAACCACCATTATCACTGGAGCTAAAGCAGCAACAGGACCTGTATCAGGTGTGTCATTTTAGTCTGTCGTTTTATCTGACTGTGTCTACCTGTTTCTCAAAAGGAAAAATCTGATGCAGCAGAGTTCTATCCTGCATCCTATGCTCTTTAGCAGAAATATGAAATCAATGGGCAGATCGCTCAGAAACATCAATACACTGCTGTATTTTAATTCTTCTTGAGCCAAAACCAGAAAATGATGAATGTCAATGCAGATCTTGTAAGTAAGTAATGTGTAGAACAAAATCCATTAAAAAGTTGATCCAATTTGTTTCTGACACTTAGTTCCTTCAAAATGCCTTGACTATCTGGTTTTAAATGTTATCCATATTTTCTTCTTTTGAATGTTTTTCCTTTGGGGATTTTTTCCCCCCAATTCATTATGATTGGGGCAGGATATAAATTGTGTTAAATAAATTGACAACTCGCTCCTATTAAATTGTACCCTATTCTAAAAATAAATTAAAAGGATTAGGTAAGAAATCAGGCAGTCAGAATAAACATTATATAAAAATCTGAAGGCAGGCAACAACTGTTATCCAATACAAAAAAAATCAATACATAATTTCCCCTACAGAATACCAAAAATATATTTTTGTGTTTTTTAGTCTCTTTAAACAAGTAATAAGCAACAGTAATTGTCCCTCAGAAGTATGAAATCTGTTCTTCAGTATAGCACATATAATACAACTAAAGCCATAGTTTAGTAGATCATTAAAAATTACACTAATAAGGATTATCATAATGCCAAACCATAATAGTTCTTTGATGCTTCTCACATTATATGAAAATTCTAAATGTTTCCATCAAAATCTCAAATGTAACATTTGTTCTTTTAACTTAAAGTACATGGCTTTCATAGATTTCTTTGGGACAACAGCTGTAACCAGTGATATCATTGAAACTGGGACAAAGAATACCCACCCTTCAGGAGGTCTTAGAATGCAGGCAAGGAAAGCATTCTGACCTCATTTCAGACATCCTTTTCTTTTGGCCCACGTTCATCAAAGGTAACTGCTATTCTAAATCACTACTGAGGAAAAAACCCTTGGTCCCTACTGCTGATAACCTCAATATTAGGAATAAAAGACAGGATTTGTCTATTTCCCACTGGACGGTCACAGGCCCACTTCACCTGGCCATGTTCGTAGGTGTTAGTAAATTTGCATTACTAAATACAATTTACTTGTAAAGAGCATAAGAAATGGATTTGAAGGACAGGAGGAAGAGTCACTACCAATAAACTAAATTGATTGACAGAGGATTGAGTCTGGCTAAGAAACTAATTGGGAAAAACCAGCCCCTCTAATTCACATCAAGATAAAGTGAAGGAAGGCGGCAACACATTCAGACTTGTAAGATTCTGTAACTACAGCTGTTACACATAGCATTGTTTCTTAGTCTGGTCCAGCTTGCAGGGCTGACAAAGTGACAGCAAACTCTGTCATTTGTATTATGTACCAGGGAAGTGACAAAGCTTGCATAATTTAAGATATTTCTTTCCTAAGTTATTTTGGGTGTAATTTATGTTTGAAACTACATTCAAATGCTGGTTAAGCTATAGTTTTGGCATGGCCTATATTTAAATAAGTCTGTTTTCCACCACTTGGGAGCCAAGTCTCCAGTTCAAACAGAATTAATTTTATCTCTTAGGAAATGCTATACTAATCAAGGGATATTCACTTCTTGAATTTAAATATGAGAACATATTAACAATGAGGAGAGAGTAATTGTGTAGCTGCATGAAGTGGAAGGAAATTAAGATTAGTGAAAGTGAGCTGGTGAACTATGGGTAGATGAGAAGATAGAAGCATGAGTGTGTCAACTTACTGGAAAAGAAAACTCAGTTGAAGATAAAATGGAAGGGAAGAAAGACAGATTGAGATTATATGAAACAAAGGAAAATCTATTTGGGAACATTAAACATGAGAATGGTATGTTGAAGGGGTCATATGGTAGAAGACACTGATGGCATGCAAGGATTGAGTAGAATAGTGAAAGTGGACTGAAAGTGAGGCAACTGGTAAAGATTGGATGGATAGCCCAGAACATTATAAGCCTCATGGTAGACTTGGCTGGGTATATCCACAAGGACTATACTGTGAGGTCATTTGATTGCCTTCGCCTTTGGACAAGGAGAAGACAGGTAAGAAATGACATGACTTCAACTATTCCATGAGGATTACTGGCTGGTTTTGGTAAATGAAATCTGTTTTGTGGAAGGCTATTTTGAAAAACAATCTATTTGAGGTGAGGATAGGGAGGATAAGTTGATAAAAATGAAGCGTGTGGTTTGGATCTATTGATAAGGAAAAGGATATATGCTCTTTTCCAGTTTAAGACAAGAGAATAATCAGAATAGGTTTGGGGAGACAGAAAATAAGACTGATATTTTCCACCATTTATGGATGCAAGTCTATTTTGGGAGAGTGGAAATATAATTGATCTTGGTTGGGATTAGGGTAATTAGAGGACATTTAGATGAGATTTCTGCAACTAGCAGTAACTCAGGCAAGGGAAGCCAAATGATGGGGAAAGGACGTGAGGTTGTTGATGGGTGAGAAGTGTAAAGAGTTGGAGTGTCTGACTGGTATAATTAAAAATTAAGATGAGAGAGTGATGGGTGAGAATCCCTTTTAGGTAGGCAGGAGCAGATCTTGAGAGGAATAGCATTGGAGGAAGATATCGAGAAAGGAGTGACGATCATGATAGTATTGAGAGAAAGAGATGCGGCAAGAGCAAGTGCGAATCTTTCTTGAACAGAAAAAAAAGAAACAGCTTATTGTATGCTAGATATCCACATATTTTGCCATCAATTTTTCTCAGCTGTGAAAGTGCAGAGAATACTAACCACAATCCTGGGACAACAGGTTGCTCAAGAAAGGGACATTAATCCTCTTCAGCTCATCCAGCTTTTCCTTCAGCTTTTTAACCTGGCTGTCCGAGCGGCTGATCTTTTGCCTCAGCTGTTTTAGCTCTCCGTTCTTCTTTTCTACTTGTTCTCTCAAACAACACACTTGGCTTTTACTTTGCCTAGAGGAGAAACAGTACGAATGAAGGGAATCAATGAGCTTGCATGCTCCTGAAGCAGACATGATGACCTCATTGATTGACATGAGGTTGGCATCAGTCTCTCCCTTCTGACCTACTACAGCTTCTGTGGCTGGTTTAGGGGTCAGATCTGCAGGGGATGCAGACATGCTTTGGGAAGACTTCTGGGGGATAGCAGTAAGAGAAGAAGTAGAGGAGGCTTCTCTAAACCTAGTGTCCTGCTCCACAGGGTTGTTACTACAGTTTGATTCCACACTTCTCCTTAACCTTTTTCTTTCTAGTTGTTCCTTTGGAAATGATGATTTCTCTCTAGTATGTTTGGAGAAAAAGCTGTAAGAATGAAGGGATCCAATAAATTTACATGCACCTGACACCGGAGGTGTGAAGTCATCCTCTGATATACCATTTTTATCAATTTTGAAACTTCCTGGATGGATAACCATTTCAGAATGGTCCTCAATAGAATGTTTTTCTGGCTTATTCTGAGAAACTTTTGTAACTAAGTTATCTGCTAACATCCTCCTAAGGGAACCTTCAAGTTGGACCTGAAAACTTGCCCCCTGCTCACTCATTGATCCAATTTCAGCTTGAAGAGTCACGTGCTCCATTTTATTACTTCCTTCCACAAGCAAGTCTTGATCAGATGATAAGGTTCCTTCATCTACCTCCCCATGTCCTTCATTTGATTGATTGCCATTTCTTTGTAGAGTCTGGGTTATTATTTTTCTCTTTCTTTTGACATAACCCCTGCTGTTGCCCCTTGTTTCAGAAATATGGAATATAGTTGGGATGGCGGTGGGTTTCAGTAACCGATGCTGGTCTTCCAACCGTTTTGAAAAGCTGTCCTTAGTGAAGTGTTCACTGCAGAGAAAGGAATATTTGGTAGGAATCCAATTGTCCCGTTGTACTGCTTTTAGCCACTGGATTAGTCGCTTTGAATCCTTTAATGGAAACCTTTGAAAAAGTATAAAAGGAGAAAGTTACTATTTACATTTCTTTTTCTTTCTTTCCTGGAATCATGAAAATACATAGATGAGGTTAAACTAAAAAAACCTCAATCTTCTAAAAAAGTTAGATATAATATATAGATATAAATAGCATCCATTACATTTTTAGAACCAGTATTTCAGAAAGATGCTGAGCTGTTTTAGATTTTGATCTATTCAATAGCTATTTTTATGAAACAATCATTTCCAAAAAGTGGTTCAACAATCAGATTTTAATAAAAGATTCATCATCCAAACATTAATCCCAAGTGAATTTATGCCCAAAGGTTTTCATTCAATTAACTGCATATGACTGAACTACAGACTAAAAATGACAAAGAATTGGGTGATATAGCTAATACAGAAATACATAATTAAATATTCAGAATGGTTTTGTTGGGTTAGAAAAGCAGGCTATAAATAATAGAATTTAAAAGAATCAAACACAAAGTTCCCTTCAGAAAATACAAATAAATATTCAGATAAAAGATTGAGGATGCTTGACTTGGTTATATGTGAGAAATTCCTATAATGCTGTAAACTGGCTGAGTTATCAAGGAGATACCAAACACTTTAGGCTACAACAAAAGGAATCATCTCCAAATCATGGGATTATAGCTTCACTTCATTTTGAGTGGTCACACGCCCATTTCAAATATTGTGTTCAATTATGGATATCATATTTTAATAAAGATTCAGAGAAACTGGAACACATTCAAAGAAGATCAATGATAACTATTAAGATACTAGAAATCACAGTCTAAAAAGAAAGATAGAAATAATTGGGTCAGTTTACTTTAAAAAAAACAGAGAAAATATGAAAGCACTATTCAACTATCTGAAAGGATGTCACATACAAGATTAAACCTGTTCTCCATCATTCCAGAATGTAATAACATTTAGTTTAATACACTAAATAATACATTAAAGTCAAAGAAAAGTATGTTCCAATTGAATTTTACAACTTTTTTCCTAGCAATAACAGCAGTTTGAAAGCAGCATCAATTAGTGAGAACTGTGTGTTCCACATCACTGAATATGTTAAAGTAGATGTTAAAGGTCCATGTGATGGGATGGTTGTATTGTGTTTTTAGATGGATGTTTTTCCACAACTCATTTCTATTTATTTTTCAAAGTGTTTTTTAATAGATTCAGGAAGTGAACCCTGAGAGGGGTCAAGCATGTCATCAGCCTCAATCCCTTCGTGCCTACAACAGACCTAAGTCCAGCCCCTCTTGAATTCTGTTGACTCTTATCTACTGCCAGTTTGGTTTGATCAGCAAGGTCTGAAGTTGATGTTAGGGTTAATCTATGCTGATCTGAGTTCTGATTACTGATGGAGATCCAGCACCTCTCCACCAGTAATCTGCACTTGGAACAGAATAGATTAACCCTAAGGTCAACTTCAGACCAACAGTCAAGTAAGCAATACCCCAATTAAGAAACTGCCAAAGAGCCATTAGTAAACAGCCCAACCAAAGAATCCCTAAGACTGCCCCCACCCACACAGGCAAGACACCAGAATATAAACTGACAGCAAACAGCACTTCTTACTAGTACTGATGATGTAACCTAGTTAGGGTAATGTAACGTCTGCAAGAAAACAAGCAAATTCAGAAAGCACCAAGGACCCCTCACTTAATAACTTGTCTAGTATTTTGATGATGATGATGATGATAATAATCATAATCATAATAATCATCATCATAATAATAATCATAATAATAATAATAAAGAAAATCTCAAAATATCAAGACCTGCAGATAGCAGTAGAATGACTGTGGCAATAGAAAGCAAAGATAGTACCAACAGTAGCAAATAGTAGCCCTGAATGCAATTCTAAAACACCTGGAGCACCATTTGAACACCAATGGCATTGACAAAATCATTATGGTCAATTATAAAAGATAGCCTTACTCAGAATGATTTTATGATGATACCTTTAATACCATGAAACAACAACATTTTCCTATCTATCCCAGGTACTTGGGAAGAACTCAGTAGGTGGACAAAAAATGCCAAATCCAATCTAAACATCTGGCTGACTGCAACAAACCATAATAATAATAAAGATCTCTTTCTCATATCTCATCCATTCGCAATAATCAAATTATTTTTAAAAAATCATCATTCAGTCCTAATCAACAAAAGTCTATTACGAGGTGTCAGGGAGAGTTATGCACAGTGAGGGAAAAAAGTATTTGATCCCCTGCTGATTTTGTACATTTGCTCACTGACAAAGAAATGATCAGTCTATAATTTTAATGGTAGGTTTATTTTAACAGTGAGACAATAACAACAAAAAAATCCAAAAAACACATTTCAAAAAAGATATAAATTGATTTACATTTTAATGAGTGAAATAAGTATTTGATCCCCTATCAATCAGCAAGATTTCTGGCTCCCAGATATCTTTTATACAGGTAACAAGCTGAGATTAAGAGCACTCTCTTAAAGGAAGTGCTCCTAATCTGAGCTTGTTACCTGTATAAAAGGCACCTGTCCACAGAAGCAATCAATCAATTACATTCCAAACTCTCCACCAAGACCAAAGAGCTGTCCAAGGATGTCGCAGACAAGATTGTGGACCTACACAAGGCTGGAATGGGCTACAAGACCATCAACAAGCAGCTTGGTGAGAAGGTGACAACAGTTGGTGCAATTATTTGGAAATAGAAGAAATACAAAATAACTGTCAATCTTCCTCATTCTGGGACTCCATACAAGATCTCACCTCATGGAGTTGCAATGATCATGAGAATGGTGAGGAATCAGCCTAGAACTACACAGGAGGATCTTGTCAAGGCAGCTGGGACCATAGTCACCAAGAAAACAATTGGTAACACACTATGCAGTGAAGGTCTGAAATCCTGCAGCCTCCGCAAGGTCAACCTGCTCAAGAAACCACATGTACGTCTGAAGTTTGCCAATGAACATCTGAATGATTCAGAAGAGAACTGGGCGAAAGTGTTGTGGTCAGATGAGACCAAAATCGAGCTCTTTGGCATCAACTCAACTTGCCGTGTTTGGAGGAGGAGGAATGCTGCCTATGACCCCAAGAACACCATCCTCATTGTCAAACGTGGAGGTGGAAACATTATGCTTTGGGGGTGTTTTTCTGTGAAGGGGACAGGACAACTTTGCTGCATCAAAGGGACGATGGACAGAGCCATGTACTGTCAAATCTTGGGTGAGAACCTCCTTCCCTCAGCCAGGGCATTGAAAATGGGTCATGGATGGGTATTCCAGCATGGCAATGACCCAAAACACACGGCCAAGGTAATAATGGAGTGGCTCAAGAAGAAGCACACAAAGGTTCTGGAAGGGCGTAGCCAATCTCCAGACCTTAATCCCATGGAAAAATCTGCAGAGGGAGCTGAAGGTTCAAGCTACCAAATGTCAACCTCGAAAACTTAATAACTTGGAGAGGATCTGCAAAGAGGAATGGGACAAAATCCCTCCTGAGATGTGTGCAAACCTGTTGGCCAACTACAAGAAACGTCTGGCCTCTGTGATTGCCAACAAGGGTTTTGCCACCAACTACTAAGTCATGTTTTTCAAAGGGGTCAAATACTTATTTTACTCATTAAAATGCAAATCAATTTATAACTTTTTTGAAATGCATTTTTCTGGATTTTTTTTTGTTATTCTGTCTCTCACTGTTAAAATAAATCTACCATTAAAATTATAGACTTATCATTTCTTTGTCAGTGGGCAAACATACAAAATCAGCAGGGGATCAAACACTTTTTATCCTCACTGTATATGTTTTAGCCTTAATCAAATAAATCTATTTTTTAATCCAACTTATCACTTTCTCTAAAACAAAACAAAAGATTTATCTCCCCATTTATGAACCACATTGAAAGCCTTATCAATCAAATAGGGTCAAAAAGAAATTCCATTAATGTCTATCAGAAACCACAACACAAATGTTTTAGTCCTGTTCAGATAAATTCACCTTATAAACCTTCTATTTTCTTTTTAAAAGCTTGATCTTTAATGTCATCGAATCATGTCCCAGAAATTGATTTCTTCTCATTTTCTCTTTTCAGAAATAGCTTGATTGCTTTAATACCTTCTGTTTGTAAATCCAAGACAAGAAGGCTTTCCAAATTGCTCTGCTGACTCATTTTAATAATTAAAAAGAGACATAGAAATAATATCAACTGGTTTCATTTATAAATCCATTTTGGCATCCTTTTCTATATTAACTTCATACTCTTGGCATTTGAAATTCATTTTCATATCCATAGCATCCTTTTTTATATCACTGTTGTAATCCAGCATATTTTAGAAATCCAAATCCATATTCAAATCAATCTCAGTCTGTTTTATCCAATAAAATCTGTTGTTCTTCAATATCTTCTGCTATAATGCCTCCTTAAGTAACACCAGCTGCCTGCAATTAGTGCAGGTTCGAGTCCCACCAGGCTCAAGGTTGACTCAGCCTTCCATCCTTCCGAGGTAGGTAAAATGAGGACCCAGATTGTTGGGGGCAATTAAGCTGACTTTGTAATAATGCCGCTTGGGGTGTGTGTGAAAGCCCTAATAAGCAGGCATATACATAGAATGAAGGCTACTGCTAAGCTTGTAAGCCGCCCTGAGTCTTCGGAGAAGGGCGGGATATAAATGGGATTAAAATAAAAATAAATAATATCAAACAATCTTATAAGTAACTTAGGTTATTATTTATTCATTTATTTATTAAATTTGTTTGCCGCCCATCTCACCACGAGGCAACTATTTGTTTCCAAACAGCCTCTGTTCCTTCTATTTTGTTCCATTATATTAATGGCTTTGTTCTCCTCTCCAATCTTTTGTTCCAGGTTCCCTCCAGCCAGCCTTCAGATCTCCTCTTATCAATATTTCCCTCCAAATTCACAAAATTTTCCTATGATAGGATTTGTTACCATTAATTTCAAAGACTTCATATATTTTTAAAATAAATTTTAGACCTCCTTTTACTGTTTTCCAAAAATGAAAGCTTTTCTCGTTAATCCTTAAATTTATTAACAGGGCAAGTTAGTTAGGGTAGAAGAAAATCTCCTGGTATTATAACATCTTATCTTGGTTCTTAACATCCAGAAACGCATTAATAATGAACTTCTTAAAGTAGTTAAGAGAGGGAGTAGACAGATTCAGTGTCCCCTTGAAGCTGCTAGACTGTGGCTTAGGTAGGACGTTTTTTTCCCTGGCTCACAAAGCTCTCAAACCCGCTAGAGATATCCATTTTATGATATCTTCACAAGGAGGCTCGGAATAGAGAAAATTTGTGGGTGATCCTAGTCCTTTCCTTTATCTGGAAAGGAATTTCAAGGAACCAATCCATTCACTGGTTCCACTTTTCACTTCAAACATGACTCCATCTTCCCAGAGCAATCTTCAGTCTTCCATTGCTCTTCTTGAAATTGGAAGCTCAGATCACTGGTCTGATGTAAACTGCCTTTTGCAAAGAGCTCTTGGGCAAGGATGGATCTGGCTCTGACAAGGGGGAAAAGGTTGCTTTTGGCTGTTTTTCCCTTTTACGCAAAAACACACAAAAAAGGGTATGTTTTGTGCACTCCAACTTGGGGTAAGCCTGCTTTGCACTTTTTTCCCCTTTTTTCAGTGCAAAGTTAGCTCCATATAGTCCAGGAAAGGGATGTTTTAGCACATTTAAGCACCTTTAAGCTGCTTTTGTGCTTTTTAAATCCTTTTTTTTTGCTGTGTGTAATCAGTCCCATATGGCCTGGCAGCCAGGCCAGGTATGCCTCATCATCAGCAGGAACAAGAAGGCGGTGAAGGTGAGAGCTTGAGGCACAGAGCAGCACTGATGGTGGTGAGAGACGGTGGGAGAGGCATTTTTTTTCAAGCATGGTGCTTGTAAAATAGATAGAAAATTATTCTCTCTGTTTTCTTTTTCATTGTTTATATTAGTGTTCTATTATTTTACTTATGTTTTGTTTACACTCTTTTCATTTCTTCCTTTTTATTGTTTTAAGCCACTTAGAGTAGCCCCTTGGCAGGATAGGCAGCAAATAAATTTAACAATAAATAAAATAAATATGTACAATAATGGGGAAATACTGAAATTCCCACAGTAGAGAAATAGGCAGTAAAGTTGTCAGAATTATCAGAAATGGTGAAACTAACCTGTTTGGTCAGGGATAAAACAATAAGTATCTTCTTAAAAAGACTGGAAATTGTTTAAATTTGGACTTTTTTGCTGAAAAAGAGATAAAAATTGAAGTGCTGATTTATGGATGTTGATGACTGAAAAAGAACTAAACAAGAGGCTAAAGGGATTTTTGTAATATTAAGGAAGGAAGGAGGCTGGATAATAAGCTTGTTAATTTCTGTTGCAAAGAAGGCTAGAAGTCATTTAAGTCCCCAAAGTCTTTTTTTTCTGACTTTTGTTCCCTAGGTTCTTCTTTTTTATGTATTTCACTTTCTTCTTTTTGTACCCTGAACCTTTTTTAATTTTATTTCTTTTTCTTTTAGATTTGTCTTTCCTTGTTTGAAAAAAAATCACTAATAAAATTATTAAAAATATATTTAGAAAGTGTTAAAATAACCAGGTTGACAATATATAATAGAAAGAAATTTTATTTGGGTGGGAAAGGCATAGACCTCCTCTCCAAAAATGAAAAGTTTCCTCATAACAAGGGACAAAACATGCTTTAAATAGCAAAAAAGTTATTCAATAAAGCAGTTTTTTTAAAAAAATGCATGGAAACCAACAATAGCATCAGAGGTTTATATGGGGGAACAATGCCAGGTTCAGTTGACAGTAAGGAAACAGAAAAAAGATATTAATGAAAAGACTTCTTGAAGAAGTTATCCATGTATAATCAGTCCCTCCCAACTTTTTTTAAATCCTATTTATATCCCGCCCTTCTCCGAAGACTCAGGGCGGCTTACAATCTAAGAAGCGTCTTAGATTCGGAGAAGGGCGGGATATAAATAGGATTAAAAAAAACTTGGTCCCAGAAACTAAACAATTCACAATCTAATACTATAAACCATCTTTAAAATATGGAGACAAGCAAAAATAATTATAGTGCATATCAAATAATTACACATGAAACTCTCCATAATTTCTTCAGTTCATTAGAAACCAATGACTATTTCTAATCAACTCATATTTTAAAATAGCATACATTTATACTATTTTTCAGAAATATAAATTCATTTCACATGCACAGAAAAATAAATCACAAGACAAATGCGGAAGAAAAATCTGGGACCCAAAGAATACTCACTGCTCGTAATAATTGAATCAATCTCCTATGCTGAAAAGGGAATATATGTTTTGAGTAGCAAACAGGGCCCAGACATTGTCCTTGCATTATACTTGGGAATTACTAGATGCATCTCATTTGATGCTTTTAAGCAGAGTCACTATCCAGCATGGAACCCTTAACTTAAATTCATATAAATTTCTTCAGCTGAATTAAATTAATTTTGCATTTTTCACCTTTGGACTACTTTCACATTTTAATTTTTAAAATTAATCTTAGATAGAAATAATGGCTACTATTGAATGTCTGAATTCTTAAAATGTTTACATTTAACACCAATATCAAAAATATTAGGAACCATTCATTGTAACAATGAACATATATTTGTTTTTGCTGTATGCAGAATAAAATGAGAATGCCTTCATAGTTGCTTGAGTATACAGAGATGACATTTCTTGTTTTATATTAACAGTATACTAAACAGTTCTGTCACTTTTTTGCTTATTTTCTCATAGCTGTAATGTGTTCCTTTTCTAGTTTAAATAAGGATTTGCACACAACTGTATATATTGGATAAAAAACAATCAATATTCAGTTGATATTTCTAGAATACAATTTATCTCTTGCAAGGATTGGCAAATATGCCACGTCTCAGAGCAAATTCAGAGATTAGGATGTGACAGGAAAAGCAATCCTCAGCTTTCTCGGTTGCTCCACAAGCCACCTACAGACAGATTTGCTACTGAATAAAGTTGGTTTCTCCAATGGATGCATACTTGCAAAACTCAAGACAAGACAGAACAGGTAAACTTGCAAACAACAGTAATACTGCTTACTCATGCATCAGTGTCCTACATATGAAATTTAATAACTAAATAAATAAAAATCAGGGCTAAACCTTGAGCCACATCTTAACACTGGAATGCTTCAACTACAAATCCATGGTGGAAAGTGGCAGTAGACGATTAGAGTTGGTGTCCCTATAACCAAGCAAGTATAGAGAGTCCTTGCCTTCCCTTCTCAAAGACAAAAAGGAACTTTTTAGCTTAAAACACCGTAGAGTCATTTTCACAGGAGTTGCAACCCTCTGGCTATTTTATCTTAAACTGTGCACAGATGGCAAGAAGAAGCGGGTGAAAGAATAAGAAGGATGAGAAAGGCAAAAAATGAGTTTTGACCGTGCGTGTGTGTGTGTGTGTGGGCGGGGGGGGGGAGAGTTGGTCCTCTATTGCAGCGTTTCCCAACCTTAGGAACTTGAAGATGCGTGGACTTCAACTCCCAGAATTCCCCAGCCAGCTATGGGAGTTCTGGGAGTTGAAGTCCACGCATCTTCAAGTTCCTAAGGTTGGGAAACGCTGCTCTATTGTTGGCCTCTCTGGGAGGGACCCGTAATGAGGGATGCTAGTCGGCGAAAGAGAAAGAACCCGGTCCAACTCCCCAGAAACCAATGTAAAAGGTACGCAAAGGGGGCAGCCGGGCAAGCTCAAAGGGGCATCAGCCTGTCACAGAACTGCGAGCGGAAGAGAAACGGGAAGCTCTGCGTCGGTCTACCCGATCGAAAAGGTGCGCCTCGAGAAGCCCCGTGTCGAGGTACGAAGCAGGAGACGGGCAGGTGCGAGCGCTCCTTTCCCTCCCCCTGGTTACCTGTGGAAAGAGACGGCCGCTCGGCCCCGGGCACCTTTGCCCTGCCGGTTGGAGCAATTCAGTGCCGCGCAACAGATCACCATCGCTGGAGGCCGCACGGGCGGCCCTGCCTCAACCCCCTCTCCGCCCCCCCCCCTTCAGCCGTACAACAAGATGGCGAAGCCGAGCGAGTCACACAGCGGTCTCGCCACACCCTGCAAAGTAACTTCCGTACGGAAGAAGCTGTCATTCAGTTACACCCCCATATGCCTTCGGCGGTACAGTATATGAGCGAAGTGGCTCTTACGACCACCAGCAACGCTCCTTAATTCCCCTTTCCCCCCCGTTGCATCTCACCGATTGACTCGCTGTCAGGCAAACTAGAAGCAGCGAAAAAATAGCTCCTCTGTCGTTGAGCCAATGTTGTTAAAACCACGCTACGCTGCGAATTACTTGAGAGCGCCATATTGGGTCAAGGGGGTGGTGTTTAATATTCCGTACAAGAATATGGCGGCTCCCTTCTACTTTCTACTCCTGAAAACACCATATGTCATTTAAACTACTCCGAGGGATAGAAAGCAGTAAATGGTAACTAACGAAATTTTTTTTTCTGCTTCAGAAGGAAAGCCAGGCCGATTTAAGTAACCTCGTTCACCCATCGCTCTCTCCGTAAAACAAAATGGCACCCGCCATACAGCGGGAGAAACCATCGCATCTGAAACTAACCAATCGTCGCTTAAATGAGTGGTGAACAATTCCGCGATTGGGCGAGAGCAGCGCTATGGGATGAGAAGTATAAAGTGCGCCGCTTTGGAGATCTGTGTCAGTCAGGAGACAAGCCGTGGGCCCCCGGAGCTTGAGAGGGCGGGGGCAGGATGGACGCGGGTGAGTGGGGAAATGTTTGGTGGGGGTCAACTGGGAAAGCTGCGTGGGTCGACATGCAGCTCTCTATATTTGGGGTAGCGGGCAATGGGTGTGGAAAAGAAGGAGTCGGTTTGTTTTTCAGCAGAGGGCTAAATTGCGGACTGGGCTAGTCGGTGGAACTGTGAGCATGGCTTGCCTAAAAGGGAGAGGTCGATGAAAGCTCCGTTATGTTGCCCTGGGAACTCTGCTTTCCTACAGTTTTTTTCTTTGTTAAATGACTGTGACGAATAGAAGTTGCTAAAACAATTTGACTAATATGGTACTTTGTCTTGTCTTCTCTTTTCAAATAGAGGCAACTATACAATAACAAAGCCTGTCGAGTTTAAGATATGTTGTCCAGCCTACCCATGTTTTTGCGTGGTTTATAAAGCTTAGTGCTGGTCCTTCAGTGCTTTGATGTATGGAACTAATCTTAAAGTTTTCTAACCTTTATAAGGACCCAAGGTTCTTGTTTAAGTAGTTAAAAGTCAATGCACTGATTCCTTATATAACTAATTATAGTGACCTGACATGTGATGGAAGAAAAATAATGCTGTTTTAATGCTGCCTACCAATGTGCCATAGTCCATATGGGAAAAACTAAGAATCTAGGCAAATGGGTAATACCCTTTTTTCATCCATTTCTTGATTTCCCCCAAAGGGATAAAAAAACAAATAGCATTTTATATAAAGATTTGTACTTGGTTTTACTGTCTGAATAAGATTATGAAGACAAGTACAGTGTTTTGTAGTAGGTCTACACCAAACTGAATTCTTATTGAAACTCTCAAATACGTCTTGGTAAGTGATAGTTAAGGATTTTTATTTGTTTATTAATTTGGTGTCTTCCAATCAGCCGGAAAACTTCCTGGAAGGATTTTTATTTATTTGTTTATTAATTTGGTGTCTTCAAATCATTCTGATGACTTCCTGGTCAAAAGCTTCCTTCAGTTTTCCTAACAAAGTTTTTCTGAAGCGGTTTGCCATTGCCAGCTTTCTAGGGCAGAGAGTGTGTGACTGGCCCAAGGTCATCCAGCTGGCTTTGTGTCTAAGGCAGGACTAAAACTAATGGACTCCTGGTTTTTAGCCTAGTGTCTTAACTGTTACATTAAACCGGCTCTCTAGTTAAAGAATGAATTTTGAAAATTCTCTTTTATTTAGTGATATTTCACATACAATTGATAATTGATTCTAAAGCATATAAAATACACGTTTTTTCCACAATATATCGATACTATTCCCATCAGTTACAATGTTACTGCAATCCTATATGATATAATGTACTTAGGGAATAAGGCCCAGATAGAATGCACTTCTGCGTAAATATGTTTTGGATATTTAAATAAATTTATGTCCAGCTTGGCTCCTATAACGGTTGTTTCCATCTCATTGGTCATTTTGTGTTTTGGCCATTAGCAGAAAAAATCTTTATAAACTTCCTTCTCTCCATCTTTATTTGAACTTATATTAATATTACATAAAAATAAACTGCTGAGTAATATTAGTTTGTTTTTTAAGTTCAGTCCTGAAATTTGACATTCCCTTCTTCTGTTTTTATTTCCCAATTTAATCTCCCATGTTAATTCTGATATTTGATAATTTAAATGTTGGAATATATGTATTAATAAATTTAACTTCATATAAACAGTGTATTGAATGCAACAAACTTGAGACCTCACAGCAAGTGCAAAATGAACTTTGTTATATATTCATGACTAGACTGAGGAAAAAGGCTTAGCAGTCTTTTCTTGGAACCTCTCACATTAAATGCCATTCTGAATCACATGGTGTATGGGACATGATGTTCTCTAAGGCAAGGTTGCAGAGTATGTGAAATTTGAACTGAATGGGTTATCTGGGCAGTAATTTTTGCATTTAACAACTATGAGGCAAATAGAAGGATGTGATGTAGATTTACAATAGAGTGCACTGTACTGATTCTCAGTTCTTTCTTTTTTAAAAAAAATTAAGTACAACAAACTTTAATCTCTGAAAGCAGAGGAGCAAATAGATGCCCACAGTCAATTTGGGCTTAAAGTAGAGTGGAATGAGCTACAAATATTCTTTATTGGCAGAGTGGAATATAATAGTTTAAGAGGTTTTAAAATGAAAGGATGAGAAGAGCTAACTATAACAAAAGGAGAAACTTGTTCTAAACTAAAACGTGTGCCATTATTAAGACTTCCCATCTAGCCCATGCCCTTTATGCTTGAACATCTGCACATATTTATACCAGTCTTGATTTTGGCAAGGCAGTGCCTGATGTTTAAAGATGCTGAAAAGAATATTGAATCTTGAGCCTAAGTAGAAGGTTAATGTTCCATCTGATGCTTCTTGCTAGTAACCCATTCCATTACTATTAAGGTCACTTGAAGGCAGGCAAGGAACCAAATGTAGTTTTAGTGTAGTACATATGTAAATTGTTGTCATAGTACTGAATCGTTGCTTCACAGAGTGATGCTTTTTTGGCAGAAAGCATGATTACGTGATCACCGTATGCTCTGAATAAAAGGTGAGAAATTAAGGCTAGTCTTTCAGTTCCTTCATACCATGAAGAAAATGGTTATTACTGGCATTTGATAATGTGCTAATTTTCAAAACAGAGTTGGACCAGACCTATAATAATCTAACAATCCTCCCCCCCCCCCGCAATGTTAGAAAATGTCTGTGGGAAGGAAAATATTCCTTTAGTTTAATTAAGTGACAATATTTTCTGCCTCTGTTGTTTGATGTTACAACCTGGAACATAATTGCTATTTTTTATCATCTAGAAAAGAAAAAGAAAACTTTTTTTGAATTTTGAATGGCAGATCCTGAAAAGTGTTTGAGACTGCTTTGTTTGTTTGTTTTGAGCAGCTACTCTCACTTATGATACTCTCAGGTTTGAGTACGAAGATTTCCCAGAAACCAAAGAGCCTGTTTGGATCCTGGGAAGAAAATACAGCGCACTAACAGGTATTTCTCCTGCTAATATTTCAAGGGCTTTATGATTCTGTACCGTGACTTGAAGTCTGCTGTCTCTTTATAGATTTGACATGCCTTAGAATGCATGTAGGCTAGTTTCCTGATCTTATTCTGGATCAGCTCTGCCATCCTGAATCTTTTAGAGAAAGCATGCATTTTGCAAATAATAGATGCTAGAAGGTGTTCTGCTTTTCTATTGATACGAGAGAGAAATCTGAAAAATCTTAAATTGTTCCCACCCCACCCCTCAAAAAACTAAAGTTTACTACTTTATACGTACTATACCAGGGCTTTTCAACCTTTTCACCCATTGTACCACTTTTAAGATATGGCATCATCCAAGTACCACCAGTCACCTAGCAAGGTGTCAAAAACTTGATGACCCCCCCCCCCGAAAAAAGTAAAGAAAAAAGTGATGAAGTACAGGTAGTCCTCGACTTACAACAGTTCGCTTAGTGACTGTTCAAAGTTACAATGGCACTGAAAAAAGTGCCCCCCCAAGCCACAGCCAAGCAAGACACCTGTCTGCCTGCCTGGCAGCGCTTTTTCTCCTGTCTGAGGTTTTCATTGTTGTGAGCATTTCTGTTGAGGATTGGCAGTGGGGGTGAGGTGGAGGGTTTTTGATTTTTATTCCCCCCATCTGCTGGGTGGTTGCAGCAGGTTTTGGTCACTTCACATGACCCTGGGACACTGACGATCATAAATATGAATCAGTTGCCAAACATCTGAATGTAAATCACAAGACCCTGGAGATGCTGCAACATTCCAGCTGATTGGTGCTTCTTCTGGGCTCAGAAGCACCAGGATCAGCACCGAGCTCCAGCTGATCCTGGCACTTCCACTGAGCCCTGACAGCCCGGAAGTAGCACTGATCCTGGCGCTTTCGCTGAGCCCTGACAGCCCTGCAGCTCCAGCCATCTCTCGCTCAGGCTTATGCAGTGCTGCCACCGGTTCAGCTCATTCCCCTCCCCTGCTAACACTTTTCTAGGATGGTCGCGTACCACCTGCCAGGTGCCAATTTACCACAGGTGGTACCCATACCACTGGTTGAAAAGCCATGTACTATACCAGGGGTCCCCAACCTTTGGGCACCAGGGACCGGTTCCATGGAGAGAGGATTTTCCACGGACCAGAGGAAGTGTGGTTTTGTGTGCTGCCTGCATCCTGCGGATGGGACTTTTGCTTGTTTGTGTGGACTGGTTGCTAGCATGCCACGGGCTGGTACTAGTCCACGGACTGGGGGTTGGGAACTCTTGTGCTTTACGATTCTTAACTTTAAATGTTGAATAAGTCTAATTTAAAAATAAAAATATTTTAGTTAACAGTTATCATTGAAATCTTAAGTTCTGCAAGTGTATTGAAACATTGTTTGTATCCCTTTAGAGAAAGAGGAGATTTTGTTGGATGTCACTTCTCGTCTTTGGTTCACATATAGAAAAGGTTTTCCAGCCATTGGTAAGCACCAGTTTTCATTTTCCAGATTGTTGGGGAAATGGTGCTTATTTATTTCTAAAAAATCAGATTTACATTTACAACCTAAAGAAGCCAATTAGAATATTGGTATGGCATATTCGTTTGTTATGAGATGGGCAGCAAATAAATTTCATAAATATTCCATTTAGTGTCTTTTAACCATCCTGACATTTGAGTTTGTATTCAACTATCTAGGTTTCAGAAAATAACATTGGCTAATGGTCTGTTGCGGACCTCTGAGTATGTTTTCACTTTATTGAAAATAAGATTCTTCCACTTTTAAAATAGTATGGAAGGATGGAAATTGCAGAAAATAAAAAGGTGTTCTTTTTTTAAAATCAGAGTTGTATATTTATTTAAAACATATAGCCACCCATCTTTCAAACTTTATATCATTTAGATCAGGGTGTCAAATTGCCGGCCCGTGGGCTAGTTGCCGCGACCACCCCAGCTCCGGCAATGTGAAAAAATTCATGACACGTTGTGACACGTCACGTGACGCAGCAAGTTTGACACCCGTGATTTAGATCAATTATTTTTTTCCTTTCTGTTTGCATGAAGATTATAAAGCAAATGATAAAAATAGAAAAGTCCTCAAGTTTGAAAATAATTTATCTAACTTAAAATTCTAATATAGTTGTTGTTCCTGCATATAAACAGAGAGGCTGAACAGTATGTAAAATTCATGTTTTAAATATCCATAGTGCACTTGGGCTGTATATTTAAAATGTCTAATATTTTGGGACTTAATTATTCATCTATGTATTAATATATAGGAATTGATCTTATTTTTTGAAATGGTTAGGAAACTTTAAAATTATAACCATATACACATGGATTTATATTTAATAACATCTTTTTCTAAAATGTGTATATTTATGTTCTCCTTTTTTATTTTCCTCTCTAATTTACTGACTTGGTGAGTAGACAACAACACAAGAGAAGGAAACAAAGTATTAGCCACATTCAATAGGATATAACCCTATATACAGTATGTAGTTGCATGTTCCCTTATATTCCGAGGGGTATAACGTCAGAGCAGCATATTTATATTTCCAATCATATTTTGACTTCTGTCTGCCCCCTGCCCCCTGCGATCCTATTCAGGTACATCATAAAACTCAAATGCTTCAAATTATTAGTGATTACTTGTCAAAAATTTTGGTTTGTGTGATCTGTTTATGGCTGCAGGGGGAACAGGTCCGACATCTGACACTGGTTGGGGTTGTATGCTAAGATGTGGCCAGATGATTTTTGCCCAGGCTTTGGTTGGCAGGCACTTAAGCAGAGGTAAGTCGCACTACTGTGACAATTATAATGCAAAATCAGGATGCTCCGTATGTTCAAGTAACACAAGGTCCTGCATAAAGGTGTTTTTCACTGTAAAGGAATGCATACTGAAGCAGGCCTATTTGCATATGTTCCAGTTCCCCTTGGTAGCATCTTTTCCTTCAAAATCTATAATTCTTATCATGGGAATAAGATAGTTAGGACACTGGGTTGACAATCACAAAGTCTATGCTTAAGTGCTGAGTGCTGCTATGTAATTAAACTCATCATTCGCTCCAGTTGTGCTGAGTTTGCAGTTCGAAAGTTTGTAAAAACGCAAGAAGATAAATAGGTACCACTTTGATGGGCCCTTTAATGGGGACATGAAAGGGCCCCCAATCGGGCATCTCCTGAACAATGGTGATGTTCACTCTGAAAGCACCACCAGCACAAATATGATGACAATTCTTCTCATGACTAAAAGGGCTGTGGTAATTGATATGTTTAATGATTAGATCAGTTTACTTCTTGCAGTGTAAACTATATTTTGAACATAGATTTTTCCAAAGAAATTAGATATTGGTGAAATACAATAAAAATAGAAGCAGAAAAATGTTTGTCATTTTACATGCAGATTGTATTTGAAGTTATCTTTTCAAGCAGTTTCAGACTATATTCATCAACCTTTTGAATTAGAAAGGATTTGTTTAAAGCAGGCTGATTATTTTGGTATGAATACCTTGAAAATGTAAAGGTGGCAGTTGGATTTTCTTTTGGTTTTTTTTAGCATTGCCTTTTGTTTCTTAGATTGGAGGTGGATGAAAGGGAAGAAACAGATAGACAACTATTACAATGTTCTCAATGCTTTCATTGATAAAAAGGACAGTTACTACTCAATCCACCAAATAGGTAAGATGATTACCAGCATCATGGGCAATCAAATGTTTCAATCTGTATCTTCCTTTTTAATAGAAGTAGAAAGGTTCTGAGTTTATTAGTTTAGGTAGCCCATATGTCCATTTGCAAACATAGTATAAATTACTATCTGTTTTATTATTGGAAATTGAGTTAGGGAAATAGTAATGTAGAAACTAGTCCTGCCTTTCAGTTTCTTTTATTCTAGATCTAGGCTATTTGGGTTAAGGAGCCATGGTGGGGCAGTGGTTAGAAGTCTCTGGCTCAAGATTGACTCAGCCTTCCATCCTTCTGAGGTCAGTAAAATGAAGACCCAGATTGTTGGGGGCAATACGCTGACTCTGTAAACCGCTTACAAAGGGCTGTAAAGCACTGTGAAGTGGTATATAAGTCTAAGTGCTATTGCTATTATCTAGGAACAAGACATTTCAGAATAATACTTAATTGTGTAAAAACCAATTGATATACACATTAGAAATAAATTCCATTGAGCTTAATGGAATTTACCTTTAGAATTGAGCTTGTCTATATTTTTTCCCGTATAACTTATACAGACAGCACATTGGGCTACTTACGTTTTCTGTCAGAGAATAAATCTATCCTAAAGAAATTTTGTTCTGTGAATTATAATATGCAGTAAGCTAACCCTTCAGTATGCCTTCAGCTATAAATTATGTAAACCGTACATACATGTACCCTACTGTAATCCCTTTCAGGATAAGCAGTGTTATACAAAGTGAAACAAGGGAATCAGAAATACTAAGCCAAGGTAATTAAAAACATGAGCTAAGGAGAGGAAATATAATGTCTGTTTTATACCAATGCTTTTCACTATACCTCTTCATACCCTTCTCTGCTTACAAAACTCCTGTTATGCTTATGGCAGCTGAAAATACCTCTTTCCCAAACACAAATTCAGAGGTTTCTTTAGCAAAATTTACTAAAATAAAATAGCACAAGGACTGCTGCATATGAACATTTTTTCAGTTTAGAATGAATGAATCTCGGTGTACATCAAAGCAGAAATTTTCTGCATCTCTTTCTCACTGCTTTATGATGTACCAGAGGGATGGCAGTCCTCATCACTGTTAACGGGGAACTCTGCAGCTGGTTACAGAGTTTACTAATGGTGGTTGAAGTTTACATAAAAATTGCATGAATCTTTATAAGTCTAAGAAACAACTCTTATACCACCTGTGCTTCCACCATATCCAAACTTTGCTTCATTCTTTAAAGTTCTCAACTCTTTTAGAGAATCCTATTAGTTCCATCCAATGACAGTCTTTCTCCTCCTTTCAACACAGCTACTATTGATTTATAATTTTATCTTACAATTTGACTTTCAGTCATTCTCTATACATGACCAAACTACCTTCCTATATTCCCTTTATAGTGCTAACTATGTGTTCAGTCCATATTTATTCCTTGTGCTCAATTTATATTCACTCAGCATTTACTCATTCTGGACACTATCTCTTCTTGTTTGCCACACATACTTCTTAAACATCCCAATCTCCCTGCATTCAACTTAATGTTTATGATTTTACAGGCATACCCAAAAGTGGCTTCTATATAAAAAAAATAGTGGGAAAGAACACACTCTTACACATATACAATTTTTTGCTTCTTTCAGCAAATATTAGTTCCCCTCAAAGAGACCACATGACTGGTACAACCATTTTCCATTCATTCTGCTGGGAGGTTATATTCTAATACTATTCATACAGGCATTGTATTTTCTTTTCCTCAGTCATGGTACATTGGTTTTTTCCACTGTTTTTCTTTTATTTCTTGACCATTGTCTCCAAAGATTCCTTCCTGACACAATAAAAAATGCTTTGCCTTATATACAGAATCTCTTTATCACCATTCTATCTTTCACTCATTCTCTAATCTTTCACCATAAACAATCTAATAAAATCAGTCATGCACGAATAGCCTTCTGCCTTAAACTATCCATTTGAAACAAACTTTTTCCTAAGCAAATACTTGCTAAATAGCCACTATTCGCATTCATTCTTTGGTCTCCAAATGGCCCAGTTGCCTGTTCCTTTTGCATTCTTTTATTCCCATCCATCCATTCATGTCACTTCACAAAATAATTTCATTCATTTTTCCTAAAACTCATTCCTGCCTCTTCCATTGTCAGCATTCATTGGAGTATAATCTTCTACTGCTATTAATCTATGGATTTGAAACCTTTAGCTTGGTGGGTGCAAGGTGGTACCCTCATGTAACACCTCTCTTGTATGAGCTGCATTGGCTCCCAGCAGGCTTCTAGTGCGATTCAAAGTGCTGATGTCACCTTTAAATCCCTGCCTAGTTTAGGACCAGATTATTCCCGATGGTACTCGTCTTAGGGAACATCTTCCCCTCCAGAGATATGGATGATCCCAACTCTGGCAGCCTTCAGGAAAGCAGGGAAAACATGGTTTTCCCCATTCAGGCATTCAAGCCAATATGTTGATTCAGCTCGTATGGGGTGGTTTATTAATAGATGCATTTTATTGGGGCCGCAACATTGTTTTTTGTTTTAAATGGGTTTTTTTTACTCTTATAGTGTTGCATATATTTTTTTACTACTACAGTTCTTTCTGGTAGATGAGTAGTCATGTTATTAAACTTTATTAAACTTTGTTTAATAAAGAAATAATAATGTAATTACTTTCATATACATCTAGATACAGTAACCAGAAATTGCCAGTTTATTTCTTCTGTCCATTCAAATCTTCCCTTCCCAGTCTGTACTTTTTTATCATTTCCCTGTACAATATCAGACCTCCTTCCTTCAGATCTGTAATATTCTTTCCCCTTTTTCTTAGTTCCTTACGACATGCAAGCTCCTTCCTTCTATCCCTTTTTTCCCCTCTACTTTGATGCTTAGTTCTAGATTTATTTATTTTTTATTTATTTTTTATTTATTTTAATTCCATTTATATCCCGCCCTTCTCCGAAGACTCAGGGCGGCTTACAATCTAAGCACAAATCAAATGTGCTTAGCAATAGCCTTCATTCTATGTATATGCCTGCTTATTAGGGCTTTCACACACCCCAAGTGGCATTATTACAAAGTCAGCTTATTGCCCCCAACAATCTGGGTCCTCATTTTACCTACCTCGGAAGGATGGAAGGCTGAGTCAACCTTGAGCCTGGTGGGATGCGAACCTGCACTAATTGCAGGCAGCTGGTGTTACTTAAGGAGGCATTAGCCGACTGCTCCACCAAGATAATAAAGTCGTCTTTGAAAAAGGTACAGCAGCAATTCGTTCAAAATAGCTATTTAATAATTTTGCCGAAGTGACTTCTATTATGTAAGGCTTTTTTGTCTCCATTTTGTCTGTTTTTTCTCTCTATGGAGAATAATCTCTTGCTGTGAGAATCATTTTTGAAAAAATCTGTTGAGACGTTAGTTTTAGATATGTTTTTATCTGATGCAGAAGCCTTTAACTTTACTAGGAGTCACAAAGAGAAATAAATGACTGAAGGACTTAAGGATCCATAATGAGAAAAGATGGCATTTTATCTTAAAGGAATTAAGGGAGAATACAGGAAAACATGTTCTGTGTTGGATACTAAAGAGAGAAGTTGCATTTCTACTCAGTGGGAACAGAGCATTCTTTGCATCTCTCAGAATAGTCTGTTGTCCTGCACCAGAGTGAGCCATTCACAGTAAAACTCATAATCTGAAATGTATAGTCCCCAGATTGCACCAAAAAATGGCAAAATAAGGTATTACTGCTTCGTTTTTCACTTTTTAAAGAATTACATCTTTGCTTCATCTATATATTTCCAACCATTAAAATTCTTCCATATCTCAACGAATGAAAAAGGCCAACAGTTTTCAGCTATGTTCCCTTAGCAAGATCATCATTTTGCCAGACATTTTGCTTGCAGCCTCAGAGATCAGATTTTAAAATGCCCCCCAAGGAAAAAGTCCTTGCCCTAATGAGCATAATGATTTTATAGTAGCAAGGGATGACAATAGATCAATGTTTCTCAACCTTGACAATTTTCAGATGTGTGTATTTCAGTTTCCAGAATTCTGCGAGTTGATATCCCGACTTCCTAAAGTTACTAAGGTTGACAAACATTGCAATAGACTAATATGCCTGGAATTATTTGTTCTTGTTTTGAAGCCTAGGGGGATTTCTTATTCCAGACAAGGTAGAAAGATTTTCCCTGATGAATTCTTATGTGTGATCTTCCAAAAAATTACTGTAGTACATTTCTCCGGTGTTCATGAATATACTTCTCTGCTAGGTAGGTATGTTACAATTTGAAATATTTCACATTTTTAGTAGGACTTTAGTTCAGTACTCTTAAGAAGTCTAAATACTTGTCCAATTAATTTTTGTAAGTGATTAAGAAGTAGTCCTGAATGATACTATGGAGCAATTATAATGTGTTTGTTGCAGCCCAGATGGGAGTTGGAGAAGGCAAATCCATAGGCCAATGGTATGGACCAAATACAGTTGCACAAGTACTCAAGTAAGTATTCAGTAGCTCCAACAATTACGGTTTTATATAAAATAAAATAAAGCAGTTAAATAACTACCTACCCAAAAGCGTGAGCTTAAATGGACTCCAGAAGATGGTAGAGGACAGGAAGGCCTGGAGGAACGTTGTCCATAGGGTCTCGATGGGTCGGACACGACTTCGCAGCTAACAACAACAACAACAACCCAAAATAAATTTTAAAGTTGAATTTCTATTCAGTATGTTTCCAAAATTCTGTGTCTAGTTTTGGGATATTAAATTCCATGGGAGATTTCTAGAGTGTGGGTAGTTGACCAATCTTCCAGTTGTTCTAGCTTGTGCCCCGAACCCCCCTGAGCAACTTGTATTATTCTTTGCAGCTATATTTGCTCAGTTTTGTGCTAGGCGTGATGTTACTTAGGGTTGAGCTATACCTAGGGAATCTTATCACACTATCTATTAATATCTGTCTGAATTAGTTTCATTACTTGTTTTTTGAGGAGGTCTATACAGGTTTTCATTCTGTTAATATTACTACTTGCCTCAATGTTCCTCAGCCTCAAACAGTTCTATCCTACCAATGATAGATCAGTTTTATCTTAAGACAAACTGATGGAGAAGACAGTAGCCTTGTAATTTCAGGAATATTAAATGAAACAGTTTTTCTTGATCCTTTCATCTCCAGTTTACATGTGGTGATGGTCTTGATCACTTTTTTTTTGGATATTCTGTACTAGGAAAGAGAGAGAGGGAATAGGATTCTATTGGATCTTTCTGTAAATTTTGATATTGTTGACTACAGTAACTTGTTGGAGTGCTTATGATAGCTGGAGGTTAAAGGTTTCATCTGGTATTTCCGTGTTGGTTCACTGATACTGTCCCAGATGATAGGATTGCCCTTGATGAATTTCTAGATTTCTTAATGTGCACCTTATTCATTTAAATGTCTGTCTTTAATTTTTATCCTTAGAAAACTTGCCACATTTGATACATGGAGTTCTTTGGCAGTGCACATAGCCATGGATAATACTGTTGTGATAGAGGAAATAAGTAAGTATCATTGAACGGTTTATAAAAGAATGTGCCTATTGTTGAAGGGATATGGTTTTGAAGATAATCGGGTTTAGGAGCCATAAGACATTAGGTTTACAGGATCCTGTTGCAGTGTATCAAATCTCTAATAGATTGGTTTGAATAAGTTTTTATTGATACTGTTGTTAGAGGTGGATTTCAGAAATAGCACAATTTTATATTTAAGTATTTACTGTTATGTCTGGAAAAAATTGGATTGTTGGGCTCTCTCAAGGCTAGGATGTTCAGATCTTTTCTACTTATGAAAAATAAAGTTTTACTTCTGCAGCTTTATGATAGAATAGCAACAAGATGTGTGGAAGAACCTGCTTCCAGGCTTTGAAAGGTTGATTATAAATATTTCCATTATGATAAAATAAAAATTATATTAGCAATAATAGATGTAAGTGATATGTGGTAGATGTACTGTGTGTTGTTCTATTTGCTAGTCAACAGCAAATTAGACTATATGGGCATAAGGCTATTTCTGCTTATTTTTCATCTTTTGGCAGGAAGGTTATGCAAGGCCAACTCTCCATGTCCTGGAGCCTCAGCATTTCCTTCTGCAGAATCAGATTTTCTCTCTAATGGTTATCCAGATGGAGATGAACCTACAGACTGTTTATTGCTTTGGAAGCCACTAGTGCTGCTGATACCTCTTCGCCTTGGTCTCACAGACATCAATGAAGCCTATATTGAAACGCTGAAGGTATAAAATAATTTTAACTACCTGGATATCTGAAACCATGTGGTTTGGTGTATGCATTTTTAATACTCATAATTCTGGTCCATATTCATACAACAGAAATAGTATGCCAAGACTAAATTCATTATCAAGCTCAGAATGTCTGAAATACATGATCTCCATGTTCAACTGTGCTATCCAAAACGGTCATTATTAGAGGAGCTCACTCTGAATGGGTAGAATTGTTTTACTGTTTGTTGCAATGATTTATATATGCAGGTGCCTCATGCACATTTGTGATCACCCTAGTTCTATTTAATAATTCAAGGGCATATATTTTTTTCTGAGCTAATTCCGAACAATTGCTTCTTCATTGACTAATTAATATGATTAAACTACAAACTTATATAAACGTTTGCCTGAGAATAGGGCTCAGTTTTGAGTAAACACTATGCATAGAATTGTGCTGGTGGGTATTGTGTGTAGGGAGCCAATCATTTCATGCTACCATTGTCAGTCATCCTTTGTTGGAGTTTAGTAATTATATGAAATAGCTTTGACACTGTTATTTCATGAAAACTATTGCAGTGTAAGTGGCTTCCCCCTTTGCTTTCTTGTCTTAAAAATGGCAGTGTTTGAATGTTCAGTGGATAGGTATTAAAAAAAAACCTATTCTGAATAGCTGTGTAATGCTTTTTATTGTGATGGTGTTATCTTCCACTGTGCTTAATTGTGCATATATTGCTTTCCAGCATTGCTTTATGATGCCTCAGTCCTTAGGTGTGATTGGAGGAAAACCCAATAGTGCTCATTATTTCATTGGATATGTTGGTAAGTTTAAGCTGTATGTATGCTGAATATACCGGTATTAATGAATATGGTCTGTAAGATATTTCAAACCATTTTCTCAAGTGCAAACCAGCTGCTATGAACCAAGATAGGCTGAACAAGGCTTAGTGCTATTTATTGACATATGTTCAACCATTCTTCTTAAGAGGATGCACCATGGGGAGTCTTACGTTTCTGTTTATATTATGTAGGAAACCTGTTTTTGTTCAAACATAGTCATCTCTAAAATCTATATTCCCTCAAACTTTGATCTGTAAAAAGGTAATTTCTTTACATAACCATGCAAAATTTCTTACATGAGCATGCAAAAATATATTGATTTTTGTTTTCTGCCTATACTATGATAAAGTGGATTGACAATCTTTATCTTTTGGAGACTATTAAGATTATATAACAAGTTTTCTAGTAACACAGAATCACACATTCACACAATTGAAGGTAGTCCTTGAATTGTAATGACTCATTTACACGTTTTCCCAAAAATAAGACCCAACTGGAAAATAAGCCCTAGCATGATTTTTCAGGATGCTCGTAATATAAGCCCCATCCCCAAAATAAGTCCCAGTTAAGATTGTCAGCCAGACGAACGCATGTAGAACTGTATTTCCCAGAATATAAGCCCTAAGCAGAAAATAAGCCCTAATGCATCTTTTGGAGCAAAAATTAATATAAGACCCATTTTTATTTTGGGGGAAACACGGTAGTAACTGTTTGAACTTACATTGACATGCAAAAAAGTGATTTATAAGTAACTTTCACACTTAAAGACTGTTGAAGCATCCCCATTGTCATGGGAACAAAATTTGGGCACTTGGCAACTGGCATGCATTTATGACAGTTCCAATGTCCTGGGATCATGTGATCACCATTTGTAACTTTCCCAGTTGACTTTTGATGAAGAATGGTAGAAGCCAGATTCATTTAACAACCAATGATTCACTTAATAACTGCCAGAACAAGGCCAGAAAGCAGGAATTACACATGTTAGTAAATCCCATTACATTGTTCAAAAGTGGAAAAAGGTTACTGCAGAAATGTCAGTGTAGGAGAACATGGTTCAACCTATTCTGGATCCAAGGTCATAGTCACGGCAGATACAGTATTTGCTTACATCTTTCTTCTAAGCAGTGGTGAGTGGAGAGCATTACATAAGGCTGAAGTGAAAACCCTTCTCTGAGTTAGAACATTTACTTGGTATTTCCTATATCTCTTATTAGCCATAAGAAACAGAGAATTAACTGCATTGATTTGATGATTCAGTTGCTTCTTAAATGTTGCTGTTATTTGTTCATAACCTAAATAAAATTAGGTAGGAAAGTGAAAATCATAGGAACAAAAACTTGTGAATTTGTTTGGTTCTACTTGCTTTGAAATTTGTCCTAAGCTTGATGGAAGAAGTGTTGACTTTAGCCAGTAATTTAATGTGGTCTGCACATTCTGGTCTCCACACTTGCCATTCCAGCCCCATATGTATTAGAGATACAGTGGAGGACTCAAAAATTGCCCTTAGAAATTTGGACTGGATGAGTTCCAATGAAGAAAGATTAAAGAGTGTTCCAAACTGTGCACCACATAGTAATTATGCTAGATGCTTGGTTTAAAAAGCTTAGGAGTTGCAGATGTTTATATTGGCCTTTACTAGTAAAATCTTAAAATATCCACTGCACTCTTATGTGCATTCTCTGTAACATAGTTAGCATCAGCCATTTTCTTTCCATTATCTTGGAGGGACTGTGCTAGGTATTTAAAGCAAAGCACTTGTTCAGTGGCATTGTTGATAGACTTGGAGAGCCTTTTGGGTCAATTGGCAAATGCAGTATTTTTTTTTGGGGGGGGCACTGTAATTAATTTCCAGTTGGTTTTTTTTTATTTAGCTGTACAAAAGCATTCAAGTCCAACAGGGATCCTTGAGAGGGTTAATGCATCAATATCTTCATAAATGACTTAGATGAAAGAATTGAAGGGGAACTCATCAAATTTGCAGATGACACCGAACTGACAGGAGTAGCCAACACCCCAGAAGACAAACTCAGGATCCAAAAAGATCTAGACAAGCTTGAACAATGGGCCCTACCCAACAAAATGAGTTTCAATGTGGAGAAAAGCAAAGTTTTACATTTAGGCAGGAAAAATCAAAGGTACAAGAACAGATTGGGTGAGACCTGGCTTAAAAACAGCAATTGTGAGAGGGACCTTGGAGTCCTAGTGGACAATCACTTGACTATGAGCCAGTAGTGTGCACATGACAAATAGCATTAGAATGATATTTTCTCATGGTTCATGAATAAGAAATAACAGTCAGTGATCAATGGTGATATTGTACACCTTTTATGATAGTTTTGGCTGAGACATGGAATCAAGATAAAGGCAGGGAAGAGATACTATTCTGGGGGGGCTCTATTTCTCAATAAGATGTTCGAGTATGAGGCACTGGTCAACTATAGAATGACCTTCTCCAAAGCGGCTTGTTCTGCAGGTACTCTTTTAACTTTCCCATGGATATGTCTCACGTAGAGTTTACTGATAATATTAAGGAGCTTGTAGATAATGATCTTTCCATTGATCTTTGTTTAGGTGAAGAACTAATCTATCTTGACCCGCATACTACTCAGCCTGCAGTGGAACTTGTAGACAGTTGCCACATCTCTGATGAAAGCTTTCATTGCCAGCATCCGCCTTGCAGAATGAGCATTGCAGAACTGGATCCTTCTATTGCAGTAGTGAGTATGCGTACCTGAAGTTCACTTTCCTATCAAGGGAGTGCTATGATCTTGGACAATCCTCTAGTTCAGGGGTCTGCCACCTTGACAACTTTAAGACTTGTGGACTTCACCTCCCAGAATTCCTCAGCCAGCTATAGAGCCAGACCCCTGCTCTATAGTTAGCTACTGATTCCTCTCTTTATGAAGATAAAATGTTGTGCTCTCCCTTTTCGTCACACAAATTAGATATATTCCCGTTCTGAAGCATGAGAAATAATTATTTCCAGATTACAATAGTTGAGGCTTTCAGATTACGGTGTAACAGAAGAGAGACAGGTATCCGAGATAAATCTTTGTACATGTTGTGTAATAAATGGTCAGAAGCCATATTGTTTATATTGTGTTGATATTACAAGTAAAGATCATCCATTGAAGTGTAATGTAGTGTTGTGATTCAGGGTCAGCCTGTGGGTTTGGCAGTTGGGTCGGACGACTCGGAGGAGGAGGAGGGGGGTGTTGAAGAGCTTGCTGATGATGGCCTTGAGGCTCCACAGAGCCCTCAGCCGGGCCCCTCCCACTTGGTCACGACGGAGACCCAGCTGTGTGAGCCTGACAGCGTGGATGAAGATGACCCACAGCTGGCCCTGTTCAAGGACGCCCGACGCAGGAGGCAGTCAATCAGGAGTAAACAGAGGAAGGCAATGGGGCACCTCGGAAGGAGGCGGAGAGAGGCCACGCCCTGAACTGTATTTAAGGGGAATGTGTGGGAGGGCTGGTTTGCTGAAGGCAACTGCTTGGATAGTTCCTGTTTCATAGCTCCTGTTTCATGGTTGGTGTCTTGTCTTGCTCTGTTTTATGTTAATAAATTTGGCAGGCTTTATTCCAGCCTCTTGCCGTTTGTAAAGGGGTTGTCCCTGCTTTTGCTGCAGGGCTGGTAGCAGGCTGGTACAGAACATGTAGGGAGATTCAGGAGAGACATAATTTCATACAGAATCTAACTAAATATGGAATTTTCTCCCTGTTAATATAATGGCAATACATTGGGGTGGTTTTAGAGGAAACCTGGTCAAGTTGATGGACAGTCAGGCTATCAGTGCCTTCTAATATGAATGGCTATTTATTGCCTGCTGAATCACAGGCAGCATGCCTTAAATGTTAGTTACTGGGAATTCATATTGCCCTCCAAGTGCAAGCTTTTGAGCTTTCCAAATAGACCTGTTGGTCACTCTGTAATATTGAATGCTGGAGGAGGATCCCTGACTTATCTAATAGGAGTCTTCTTAATTTGAATCTGTTTTAGAGTAATAAAACTATTTCTTTATAGGGATTTTTCTGCAGAAAAGAAGAAGAGTTCAGTGACTGGTGCCAGCAAATCAAGAAGGTTTGTATGTAGCTTTTTTTTGGTAAAAAAATTAGTCAGAACTTATGACTAGGGCAACATCTGATTTTTTTTAAAAAATATAAAAATGTATGCATTTGGAAGAATTCAAACTGAAGAGTTATTTTAAAAAGTATACTAATCTTGTCAAGATATCTGTTGCCAGTGTCATGTTAGCTCTGTTAGATATCTTAGAGGTTACAGCTTTTCTTGATTGCCTAATTATTAGCATTTAATATAGTAGGATAGATGAATCTGTGGGCTGTATTTGATATTGGCAAAGTTTTACCTCCACCATTTTCTCCTTTGGAGATACCCATTGGAATATTTTTTAAAAGTGATAAAATATGGGAAATGTATACATAAAAGTGCTTCTGTTAACTTGAATCATCTGGCAAACCAGATTTAAAGCTTATTGATGCTTACCATGGAATTATTTGTTTGTCCCATGTCTCCAAAGAATCCAGATAATCATCCTCTTGGAGGGGGCTGTATAATTGCCCTCTAATACATCTTTCCTTTTTTTGAGTCAAAGGTGGTCAAAAATTGTTGAATCTAGGAGGCCTATTAAGAAGGGGATACAGGAGTTTTTCAGTTGCTTATTGAAGTGAAGTGCAAATAACCTCCCAGATCCAGTCCCCGTATGATCTGTAGAAGAACCAGGTATGGGTATGGGGTGGGCATCTAAGCCAAGGACACATTGAACTCCACCCATGAAGAGACAAGAAATTTGGAGAAAAACTGTTTAAAAAATAGGAAATTGAATGTTTAATGTCTAACTTTATGTATAATGTACTATGCAAACTGGTCCTAGTAGCTGGGTGGGAAATCTACCTTCCACCACCTCCCAAGAAGGGAGCTAGTTACCTTAAACAAGATCACTGGCCAACAGCCCACCAACACAGAGAGGAAAATAAATTCCTCTTCATGGTCTCCAGACATTACTTTGGCCTCTTCACTTACCAGGAGCTCCTCAGTCCACTAGGGGGCCATCTGCCAATAGAGAGAGGCTGATCAAGAGTAGTGTCTGCATCATCCCCTATTGTCTGTGAGCACCAGGTACTCAACAACTACCCACATGATAACCGGGGAATTCTCCCAAGTTCCTGCTTGAAATCATGTGATCCGTAAGGCACCTGAGGCAAATAATCTTAACTCTAAAACATTAAATGATAAAACATGAAATAACCATATCCCAATTAGTCATATTGCAAGTTTCAATAAAATTAATAGGGCCTTGGCTAGCCAGTTATCCATCCTGTTCACTTGAAATTGAAGCCTGTACTTTTTCTGCATTTCATATAAGGGACGTTAAAGTCAAACTAGGTCCTAGACAAGGAACTTTGGGAATGTAGTTTCAAGAATAGATGTAGAAAATAGGGTGGAAAGCTGGATATTGTGATGGAAATCCTGTAGCCAATTATTAAAGTATTAATTTAATAATAGTGTGCTAGAAGCAGTATTTCCATGCCAGTTCTATTTAGTGCAAAATAGGTTTTTAGGTTGCACTAAAATAGGGGTCTTCAAACTTGGCTCTTTTATGACTTGTGGACTTCAACTCCCAGAATTCCTTAGCCAGCATGCCTGGCTGAGGAATTATGGGAGTTGAAGTCCAGAAGTCATAAAAGGGCCAAGTTTGAAGACCCCTGCACTAAAACAACTGCATAGAAAGTCCAACAATGAAATATGAAGTTGTTTAAGGCCAGGGCTTTTCAACCTTTTCACCCATTGTACCACTTTTAGGATATGGCAACATCTGAGTACCATAGTCGCCTAGCAAGGTGTCAAAGACTTGATGACCAAAAAAAAAGGAAAAAAGTGATGAAGTACAGGTAGTCCTCGACTTACAACAGTTCACTTAGTGACTGTTCAAAGTTACAATGGCACTGAAAAAAGTGCCCCCCAAGCCATAGCTGAGCAAGACACCTGCCTGCTCGCCTGGCGGCGCTCTTCCTCCTGTCCGAAGTTTTCATTATTGTGAGCATTTCTGTTGAGGATTGGCAGTGGGGGTGGGGTGGGGGTGTGTTTGGTTTTTATTTTCCCCATCTGCTGGGTGGTTGCAGCAGGTTTTGGTCACTTCACATGATTCTGGGACACTGTGACCGTCATAAATATGAATCAGTTGCCAAGCATCTGAATGTAAATCACAAGACCCTGGAGATGCTGCAACATTCCAGCTGATCGGCTCTTCTTCTGGGCTCAGCAAAAGCACCAGGCTCCAACTGGAGCCTGGCGCTGATCCTGGCGCTTCCACTGAGCCCTGACAGCCTTGCAGTTCCAGCCATCTTCACTCAGGCTTGTGTGGTGCTGCCACCGGTTCAGCTCATTCCCCTCCCCCGCTACCACTTTTCTAGGATGGTCACGTACCACCTGCCAGGTGCCAGTGTACCACAGGTAGTACCCGTACCACTGGTTGAAAAGCCCTGCAATAGATGAAACCCATCAAAATAACTTTGAGGCAGAATTCTCCCTTAAAGAACATTTTATTCAGGAAACAAAGTATCGGCACTATATAGTTGAACCTAAAACTAAATTCTCTTTCCCCCAGATACAAAGTAACAAAGTGCAATTCCCACCCCCATTAAGCTGTCATAAATCATTCTCCAATTAGCTTAAAATGCAGACCCTGTCCCCAGCTTCTCAACCCGCCAAAACGTTATCAGCTTAACCTTGGGTTCCCACAAAACAGTGTTATTATTGTGGCTAGCTGAGTTTTCATTCCAACCTCCAACCTGCCCCCCTCTTCTGCACCTAATTTCTAAATACCAAAAAAGCATAGTAAAGAAGAGAAAATGGCTGCATTTTCATCAGTTGTCAGAGCAGGAACATTCAACATTAGCAGCGTTGACAGCACACAAAAATATATATTCAAATTTGTGCAACCTAACAGATTAATGTAATGAAAAACAGTGCAATCAAACTATATAAATTTGCCCCTTGTTGGGTTCAAATCTCACTTGAAGGGAATCAAAGCTGCTGTTTTGCTGGCTGCATTAATTTGTGTTCCTTAAGTGGGCCTGTGTATATTCTATTCTCAAAAACAGTATATTTTCTTGTGCTTTTATTATTGTGTTCTTTTTTATTGTTGGCAGCTGAAGGGAAATATACCAAATATGTAAAACCGCTATACTTTTCAGAAGAATATTTTTTAGTATTGCAGTATTCACACATTTTAAGCAAATCTTTACAATCATAAAGACTAGAAATTAATTTGTTCTGTAAGTGAAACTGAATTGAAGATGTATTATTTATGTCAAATACTTGACGCCCCTAGAAATAGCAAAGAAGTATATAACTGGTTTTAATACATTTCTAACAGTTGTCACTGATTAGAGGAGCCCTTCCCATGTTTGAGCTAATAGAGCATCAGCCTTCACACTTCTCTAGTCCTGATGTCTTGAATCTCACTCCAGGTAACGTTCATTTATTTGGTTGTAGAATGAATGAATGCTGTATGATTAAATAAGTTTTAATATTTGGAGATATTTTTTTATTCCAGATAATTATGATAGCATTTGTTTCTTCATTGACTAAGATATAGTACCAATTTTCAAAATTGTTATTTGATCTTTAAAAATATTGAGATTGTTTTTAGATGCAGTTCCGTACTATGATATTTTAAGGTCAGCTGTTTCAGATAGACTATGAAACCTTGTTCAGATCTAAAGTGACTTTATTGAAACAGCTATAACAACAGAATTCTGCAGGTTTAAGAAATGTTCCCTCCATTTTATCTTCAGGAAAACGGGAGGGCGGCTGTCTGAGGCATTTTCTCAAAACAATTTTCTTCACCTGGACTCACATTTGGTGAGGGGAGTCTTCCGTCTTGGGAGTCATCCTCTTTATTCACTACATAAAATGCAGTGATTTATAAAACAATTACTTCTAAATCCTGCAAAGCAGAGCTGCTCTTGCAGGATTTTTGTTGTACGGTACTTTTTTCATCCCTGTGAAAACCTCTGAAAATAGATAAGGAAGGCTAAATTATCATCCTACATATGTACTGTGGCTGATGCAAACTGAAACTACCAGACTGGGTTTCAAATTTGCTAAAAATAATAGTTAAACTTTGTGGCATTACTTATTTTTATTATTCAGAGTCTGGCAAGTCACAGTTGATGTTCCACATAGTTTATATATAATTATGATTATGTGTGTTGTGGGAACAGTCTAAGTGTAATACTGAGGCATATAAATCATTCATGTCTTGTAGATTCTTCTGATGCAGACAGATTGGAAAGATTCTTTGATTCAGAGGATGAAGATTTTGAAATCTTATCACTTTAACAAAAGAAACTACAATAACTGCCAATTTGGGTTGAGTGGGGGAGGGGAGCTCCTTGGAGAGCCTAGGGCTACCAGCTTTCATAGGTGCTTGTTGACATCCTTGCCTCCCATTTACCCCAGCATTCTGTGCAACCTTGGAGCAGAGTGGATTTTTGCAGTGGGATCAAGAAACGGGTCGTCATTAAGGCCTTAATAGCTTTAGTTACTTTCTCAGTGCAAGAATATCCATGGGAAAGGGATGCAGTTTCCTAGGAGCTGGAAATTATTTTCATAGGAACAGGCACAAAGGCTTGACTATAATAGTAAAAGCTCTTCAGTGTTTGGCCTAAGTTCTCTCTATTATTAGGGAGTCTTGTTACTTCTGTTCCCATTTTTATAGTGTGAAATGAAAACCAGCATAACAGCTGTAAGACAGGTATCTGCATTATGTCTCCCTAATCAGCTGGCCATATTCTGAATTATTTGGGGCCACAAGCTCTCTCAAAATCGACAGCACCAAATGTTCCAATTGTACTTTAGATTTTCTCCAATACAGTGCTTCCATGGTTTTGGTTTCAAAGTTGCAATTTATTTTTAAAAATATAATGTTCTGCACTCTAGCAATCACAAGAGCATATCATACAGAACATATTAAAAATATGTTCTAAAGATGACAAGAGAACATCAGTAGATAATATAGGGGAGGCTCTGACAGTTACTCTTCTCACAGTAAATGCACAAACCGAATGGTGTTACTCAGATTTTGCTTCGTTATTTTTATTTGGATATTTTTCTATTTTGTATTAAAAATATGGCTGCTATTTCATAAAATGAGGTGAAAACATCCATTAGCTGATGAATTAAAAGTACTTCTGATTCCTGCTTTTAATAAAATTTAGACTGTACATGGACACAAATCTTGCGTTAACAGCTATTTTAAAATCATGATTTCAGGCCAAAGGTGTGCTCTCATCTCCCCTTTTGAAAGTACCACACAGAGCTATTTCTGTTGTCTTTGTTTTTCATTTGTTTCAGTTCTTAATATGTAATTCTAAAGAAAGTTAAAGCAAATTCTTCATCCCTTAAATCATTACTTTTCTGGCTAGGATTTCCAGCCTATTATATTCCAAAATAGCAGAAGAGCTCCTCCTCTGTTTCTAAAAGATAGGAATGGCGGGCAAGAACCCCATCAGTTCCAAGCATTAGCTCAATCAGTGGATGTTGCAGTGGCAAATATGTTTACAAAGCGTTCTTGCCTGCATTTATAAGCAGAACTGTCAACCTACAGATGGTACTATAACCATCTATAAAGTAACTGCATATAGTAGGTCCAGTTGCCTATTTAGTACTAAAAATCAAATTTGAACCATGATGCTTATTTGTCATTGTTATAGCTTATTGTGCTTCTTCTTTTGGAAGAAGAGCATAGTCAGATTGTATTTCATTCATCAACTGCTTTCAATTTGTATCTGAATAAAACAAATTTAAAAAGGCTTTTGTAGTCCTGGTACATTTTTCTGCACCACTGATTGAAAATAAGACAAAAGAGAATCATAGTTTCTTTTTAATAAAAGTTCTAAGGTAAAGGTAAAGGTTCCCCCGCACATGCGTGCTAGTCATTTCTAACTCTAGGGGCCGGTGCTCATCTCCGTTTCAAAGCCGAAGAGCCAGCGCTTGTCCGAGGACGTCTCCGTGGTCATGTGGCCAGCATGACTAGACGCCAAAGGCGCACGGAACGCTGTTACCTTCCCACCGTAGTGGTCCCTATTTTTCTACTTGCATTTACGTGCTTTCGAACTGCTAGGTTGGCAGAAGCTGGGACGAGTAGCAGGCGCTCACTCTGTTACGTGGCACTCGGGATTCGACCTGCCAAACTGCCGACCTGATCGACAAGCTCAGCGTCAGCCCACTGAGCCACCGCGTCCCTCAGAGTAAAAGTTCTATTACATATTTAAAAAAAATGATACACATTCTAAATATTGTAATATAACCTTTCCCAATCTAGGATATAGTACTTAGGTTTCCTCATTAAAGTTTGTGCAGACATAACAAACATTATATAGGATTGAGGAACTGATTGACACATACAGCTCTGAAAGAACATTATACAGTATTAAAGCCTTTTAAAAAGCATAAAAAACTGGTGGAGAAATAATTGAATTTGAAGAACACAGAACTAAAAACTACAATTTAAAATTTGAAAACGTAAACCAGATATATAATTCATAAAAAAAGTACCAAGAGTAAAGGAAAATAAGAGCAACTCACTCCATGTGCCAGTGCTAATTTGAAAATATCTCATAACCAAATCACTATGAGGAATTTTCAAGGCAGACAATGGAGTAAGGCACACACAAAAATTAAAAACAAAACCTAGTTACCTAAGAATTCTACAGAACTTGTGGAAGGTGGTTTAAACTCCATTGAAAATAATATGCTGAAAACCTTGCTCTTCTTCCAACTCAATAGTTTTTAGCTATTATCAACTGATTACATGAACGAAATATTCCTCCAAACACAAAACGTCCTGCATGTGCTTTGCAAAAAAATGAAAATAATTAAAACATAAAATGAAAGAGCTAAAACAAGGAATCAGCTATCGTCTTCCAATAGAGGGCAATGAAACCGAAATGCAAGCTCTTAAATCATCTAGTCATTTAAAATATTTCAATTCAAACAAGCATTTGTTTTCAAGAATTCAAATGGGGCTTGAAATTGGAATGGAGAAAGTCCTTTATTTGAACAAAAGATTTAATAGATATGTTTGAGAGAATTGGCAAATATTAGATATTACTCACCAAGTGAAGCTTATAAACTAAGTGTTAAAAATGCCCGTAATATACAGTAAAGATTGAGCAGGCTATCATTGAGGTTAAAATAATAGTAAATAAAAATAAAAAATAGCAAATTTTGAAGTTTGTTACAAATGAAGAGATATTAGCAAAAAAGCTTACAATGATATGATGGATTACATAGCAACACGACTTCATGATCTCTTCCCAGATGTACATTAGATGAAGTACAGAGTTCAAAATTGCAGGCTCGCAAAATTCAACTAATCAAGGACAGTACTTGTTTTAATGTATGTACTGGAAATGAAAATATTCAGGAAGCATCCAAACTGAAAGAAATAAACTTGAGAGGAAATGAAAGCTTTGTTTTATTAAGATTGTAGCCAAACTATTTACAATAAAATTGCATTTAAATCTATTGATAAAGAACTATTGATAAAGGAATTCAATATATTTGGGGATTTCCATCTAAACATAATATTGAAGTGGGGCAAAACTCACTTAACTGTCTTGCTTAGCAACAGAAATTTTGGACTCAATTGTGGTTGTCAGTTGAAGACTACCTGTAAAGATTCCAGATGATAGAAGATTCTGACAGTAAAGCAAAAGACCAAAAAATATTAAAATGAACTCTTAAATTTCTGAATGCTTAGTACAGTATTAAATCATTAGCTTTTATTAGAATTAAGCTGTAACTATATGAGATAAGTAAATATTTAGAAGAGAAGCAGAGTTATATGGGAAGAAGTATGAAAATATAGTTGATTTAAGATACAGTAAATACTCAATTCATTCTGTGGAAAGCAACAAAGAACTTATACCAGGAAGTGGATGAACCTGTGAACCTCACGTAGTCACATAGGGAGGGGAAATGGAAACTACAACTAGAAGCACTATTGGAAGGGAAAGACTATGGGTAAGGCCGAGGTAAGTTTAAGGGAAAAACCATGAAGAACCAGATTTACTATTGGTACTAGTCATATAAAATTTATAATAGGACTACATAAAATTTGATTTATTTTATAGGATGCAGGAAATTAAAAATAATGAAAGTATATTACGAGTGACAGCTCTAACCTTATTTTTTTAATAGAAGTTCAGGAAAACAATGAACACATACAATATATAATTAGGTCATTTCTCACCTCAACTGTTATGCTGCAAGAAACTTACACGACAGTGCTAAAGATTTTTTCTTTTTGAAAATTCTTGTTCATTAAAGATAATTTACTAATTGCTATTGCTTCAATCTGTAATCAGTCTCTGTTTAATTGTTGAAATGTCAGTGGTTGCATTATGTGTGAATAATCAAATTCAAGGAATTAAAATAGAGGGAAAAATTATTAATTGAATCTAAGTTGCTGATTATTACAATCATCTGTAATGCAACATATTCTTACTCATTTAATAAAAAGCTTTAAGAATCTGCTTGAGTCTAACAGACAATTTTTAAAATTCTATAACAGTATATGAATAGCATTCGTATTTAGCCTTGTAAGGAAAAATTATGTACAGTATTTTAGAAATTTCCTTTGAACATAAAATCAATCACATAAAATATAAAAGTAAATAAAAGAATTAACATATAAAAGAGTTTAAATAAGCTATTCAATAATAATTATGGCTTTGCTTGGTATAAATAAGAAAGAATACAAAAAGGTGGAACAGGAATTATATTAGTATTTAGGCCATGTATCAGCAATTAAGACATTATTCCCAAAATTAATCTATTCCAAACTCTTCCAGTAGATATTCCTGACAAGTCTTATCAATTGGAACAAAAAAGTTTATTATTTTGCTTTAATTCAAATACAATAAAGTTAATTTAAAATGATGCTACCAGTCTTCCAAAGACTAACCTGGTTGTCTTCCTATAACAATGGCTGGAAGACTCTGTGTCAGCTTGGAGGATTATTACCAGCATCTATACATACAGGCAATATATTTTAAGCTGTTACATCAGTGGCATCAAACTTCCTTAAGAATGTCACACACAGAGACACATTGTTAATACCTCAAGTTATTAAGTGTCATTAGCCAAACATGCCCACTGCATGTTTGAAAATATTTTATTGATAGGCTTACAAATGGAATTATTTTACTACACACACACATAAAACCTTACTATAGTGAGAAAAAGTTAACGCACTCATACACATGATTACATTCGATATATTTATAGTAAAACTATATTATTGAACATTTCAAGTCTTATCTAAATGGAAGGTATTACTCCTTTCATGCATTTCTTTTCCAGGTGTGAGTCCCTGCAGAACTGCTTTCTAAGGAAAGGACAAGCTTCACTCTTCTAAAACTCCGGTCTATAGAGAAATGGAACTGATAAATAGTAAAGACTAGCAAAAGAAACCTGCTTGTCCTCTCAAATATAGATACACAGACACGCAGGTTCACAGAATATGTGAATGCAAATATTGCAGAATTTGATTAAGTAAGCCCTGATTTTAGGAGTTAAATAAACTTCATTTCCATAGTTCTCCTAGAGCTTTGTGCTGAGCTTCTTGCATAGCCTCTTCTGCAAAGGATTTAATTTCTTTGTGCAAATCTTCTACATTCTTCGAAGCATCAATCAACTATGTTCAAAAACAAAACATACAGAAATGAAACATTCGACTAAGAAAAATGCGTAACTGAATGAATGCCTTAAATTCAGCTTTTCAGCTGGAGAGAAATGACTCATTCCATCTTCCTGTCATAAAGTTAAAACAACCAACAGCTTATGGTTAACTAAAAACCAAAGTACTACTAACTAATTCTAATTGTTTTTTTTATATTTAATTTCTTACCTTCCAATTTAAAGATTTATCTTTTATCAGATGGTAAAAGCACTGTAGAACTTTCTCCTGAAAAGAAGCATCCTCATAGCGTTCATTTCCAAATTCTCCTCGTTTGGCTGCTTCCAATGTGCTCAGTTGAAGAAAAAGGATCAAATCTGGCTTTGGAAGCCCCACATCAGGTTGCTTACACCATTCCAAAGAGAAGTTCTGTTCAGAGAGAATTAAGAGATATAGTAAATAGTTAAAAGAAAACAAAGAACTATTTGATGAGATTATAGGAAAATAAATTATCAATCTATTTGTTCACTATTGTCCATATTTTCAGTTCTCAACCGATAAGCATTCTTCAAGTGTTTGCATCATGTAAGTTTATATCTTGTAGACTTTTACATACAGTACAACGAGGTGTGCTATCAACTATTATCCTTCCCCAAGGATATTGTCTATTCTGCTAAAATTCCCATAATATTTAGGTACTCGACTATGACTGGAGCTTTTGAGAACAGTAGCACAATATATTAGGATAAATGTTACTTTCCCAGGGAGTTTAAATAGGCTGTTTCAATTTTATTCATTTATAATTGCCTTTAGCCAGTAAAGCAGAAACAAGAGTCAAAATAAAGACAAATAAGCATGTACAACAAGCCATCTTAAATATTAAAATGGATTTCCTGCCAAAGCCTTTATACTAAATAACTTAACTTTGCAACACTTAATACATATATATATTTACCTTTATATATATGTACATGTATATGTACATGTATATCTGATATAGCTATTAGACTTATTTGTTCTCATCAGTCAGCCACACCCTTCTGAGATTCGAACCTGGGCTTGTTGGCCCAAATATGGGCCAAATCTTTTTGCCTGTATCAGCCCAAATTCGGGCTGTCCACAGACAGCAGTTGCAATCAGCCCAGGTTCGAATCTCAGAAGGGTGTGGCTGACTGATGAGAACAAATAAGTCTGAAATAGCTATATCATTCTTCCTTTAATTCTTTCTTAGCAATCCAAAAAATTTACGCAAATAATGATTGTCGCAGTTGCGACTGCCGTCTGTGGACAGCCCGAGTTTGGGCTGATACAGGCAAAAAGATTTGGCCTGTATTTGGGCCGACAAGGTGTTCAAAATACTCAAGACATATCTTCCCTGTCTCTTCCCTCCCTGATGCAGCTGACAAAGTGAGAAAGAGCCTGTGGCCTAGAGGTTAAAACAACTGCATAATGTGCAATCAGCCCAGGTTCAAATCTCAGAAGTGTATGGCTGACTGATGAGAACAAATAAGTTTGAAATAGTTATATCAGTCTCCCTTTAATTCTTTGTTAGCAATCCAAAAAATTAACGTGCATGTATGTATAAAGCTTATCAGCAAGCAGCAAATTGACAAACTATCTGCTAGAAGGGGTAAAATAAAAGTTTGACACAATGCTAGGCTAGTACATTTCTGATTTACTCACTTCTTTTGCAGCTGTGAAGGCTACTCCAGAAAAGGCGTATCTGTCCACTATTAGAGTGACACCTTGGCTTAATTTTTCTTTAATAGATGGCCTGAACAAGAGAATTGCATGTTAATTACCAAAAATAAAAACTAGATTTAAGTTACTATACTAGCATTTCATGACTATTCATTTATTATGTGGCGGAGGGCTCATTGTTCACACATCTTAGGGAAGAACTCCAGAAGAATGCAATGGTGCAAAATGGGAGATCTCAGTCCTTCTCCTTTATATAGATTACTTTAAGACTACATTGCTTCGTAACATCTTTTAATATAATGAAAATAATATACCAAATTGGACTACTTCAAAATTATAACCAATTATAATTACCATATATAATCACTGGCACTTGGGCAGCTTTTTAAGGACAGTAAAATGTGTTTGCTAATAGTTTTCAGCGCCTTCATTTTGTTACTTATAGTTCAAAAACTACATTATGTTTTTAAGAGTCAATTTGATGCAGAGTTTTAAGACCAGAAATTGAGAGACCATAAGTTCTAGTCCCGCCATAACCATGAAACCAGCTGGGTGATCTTGGGCCATCACTCTCTCTCAGCCTTAGGAAGGAGACAATGGCAAACTACTTAAGAAAAACCTTGCCAAGAAAACTGCAAGGGCTAGTCCAGGTAGTTTCCAGGTGTCAACATCTCTCAAAGGTACAAAAAGAGATGAGTGAGTCTTTACAAAAATTTCAGTACAAATTTTTGGATAGGTTTATATAATGCTGCACCACTGAGTTGCCATCTTATGACCTATGGAACAGTGTTATAATTCAAAGTTGATTTTGTCCCCTTTTCTTACATTACCATGGCATTCTGTACCATACCTGTACCAGGCTTAATTGGGTGTTAGAATCTAATTTTTAAAAAACTTTTGGAGCAGTATAATTTAAACTTCTTGTGTTAGTTTGTACCTGCTTCATTATGTTATTCTATAACATTCCTTTATTTCAAACATTCTATCAGCATTTCTTTACCATAATTCTGAAATAAGAAAAGGCACTGCTTTATCTTCTCAGAAATAATGCTTAACCTTTTGAAATAATTCTGCTAATTGAATTACATGCTAGTTTATAGTAACAAGTGGTTGATATCAATAATCAAATTCCAACCTGCCTCCTCTCATCTTTTTCTAAAAAGAACTACTGTTGTTTTGAATGTTCTAAGGAGAAGGGACTTTATATCCAATTTCCTTCTTTGAAATCAGAGCTGCCTCTTCAACCTGAGGGCACCTAAAAATATTTTGAATCTTGGGACCACCTACAGACCATACCACTGCAGCCTAACACAATATTTGAAACACAAATGATCAGCTGTCTGGAAGGAATATAAATCCTTCCATTCCCCACCATCCAGTCAGAACTAGAGAAGCGAAACGCCTTCAAAGAAAAACAAGAAAGTCCAGTTGCCTTTTGAAAAAGCACCTTTGGGAAAATATTTGAAAGTCATACATTCGTAATTTTCCCGAAGTAAAATGTGAAATCAAATTGGATTTAATGGGAACTATTTGGACCCCCTAGTACTAGACAAAAAAATATTTTACACTTGCTCCCAACGATTAGCAGAAAATAGTAGATGCACTGTATGGTCCTCCAAGTTGTTTTTCTTTTCCAAGTAAGAACTTATTAGCTGTCCAGTTTCTGTTGACCTTTCTGTAATAAACAAATAGGAAAAAATGAAATATAACACACATCCTCAGTGTTTGCAAATTCTTTCTCTCTTAAACATGCACATTTGAAATAAAATGCAATTGCTTTATCTAATAATTTTCATTTCTCTCAAAATTCAGTTAAAAAGTATGGCATGACTTCAATATACAATTAAAGTACTGATAAGAACATAGAAAGACTATGACTAGGACTGCATGTTAGTTACACTACATGTCTTGAAGTGCAAGAAATAAAGCTGTATATGCTTTTTCCATCTTTATTGCCATAACACATGCAAACAAGATCCTAATGGAGTATTAGTTTACTAAAATATTGTATGTACAGTGGTACCTTGATACTCAACTGCTTTGAAACTTATCGAATTTTGTACTCAACGCATTTTGATATGAAAATTTTGTCCCAGTACTCATTGTTTGTTTGGTAGTCAATGCATAAACTAAAACTTGTTTGTTTCTTTGTGGGGAAAAAAATAGTAGTCAGCGTTTTTGGTACTCACTGCGCTTCCTGGAACCAATTAACAATGAGTACCGAAGTACCAAATAATTTGCAGTGGAAATAAACGAAACATTACATTGTTTAAAATCTCCCTAGTACGCTGAACATGATTAAATGTAAACATATTCTGTATAGAACCAGCAGCCGAAAATGGGGGTTCCACGTGTTCCAATACAAGAGGAGCTTAAAGAAAAGCTCAAAAGTATAGGACAGGATTACTTTTTATTTATTTATTTATTTTATTTATTTATTTTAATTCCATTTATATCCCGCCCTTCTCCGAAGACTCAGGGCGGCTTACAAGCTTAGCAGTAGCCTTCATTCTATGTATATGCCTGCTTATTAGGGCTTTTGAGCATTTTGAGCATTTATTAACTATAGATTAATCGCGGATTAAAACAAACCACAGACGGTGCACACCACTTCTCCTATCAAATAGCACCATGGCAAAAACTCTTTTAGTGTTACCATTTCTTTCACTATAATTTTATTGCTCAATAAAAATAAATTCAACGATATCATCTAAACCCTAGTTGTCTGGTTCTGAAAGGCTGTACCCATTGAGTTTCAGTCTGCTCCGCGACATTCTTTTAATATCCTTTTTCTTTTAACAAAATTGGGGCGACGCCATTCCTGTATTGTGCATCCACTCCGAGGTCTGCACTCCACTTACCGGGAAACCTGAGAAGTTCGGCGTGGTGTCCTCCTGCCCAGAGGGCCTCCACCAGCTTTCGGCTCTGTGTGCTTTTGCCTGCTCGATCAACACCCTCCAGCACAATCAAAGCCCCTCGTCGGCCCGCCATTGATAAACCCTTCCGGTCTCTACAAAAAAAAAAGTCACTGAACTTGCAACTCCCGCGCTTGACAAGTCATAGAAATTATTCTTCCGGCGTGCAGAGCGGCTCTACTGTCGCCATGGTAATCAAATAGGAAGTGTGAAACCGGAAGCGCGCGTACATTTTATTTTCACGAGGCCCTAGAAAAAACTCGTTAACTCCAAGAAATAAGTGTGATCCAGAAAGGGGGGAGCGGGAAACGAATTTCTTCTTGAGCATCCAAAAGAACTGCGAATTAATAAAAGGCGTGAGCGCTGAAACCGGTCGCCCAGTGTTTCGTCGCTTCTCTAGGCTGGCTAATATTAACTCTTAAACCTACCGTATTAACCGCCAAGTCTTTGGGCCACCTTGTAGAAAATTCTGTACAGTGTAAAACAGTCGCGGATCAGTGTGTAGGTCACAGGGGTCTTCAAACTTGGCCCTTTTATGACTTGTGGACTTCAACTCCCAGAATTCCTCAGCCAGCAAAGCTGGCTGAGGAATTCTGGGAGTTGAAGTCCACAAGTCATAAAAGGGCCAAGTTTGAAGACCCCTGGTGTAGGAGGAGCTGGAAGCTGGAGAACTGCACGTGCTGGCGAGGAAGGTTTTCGAAATTATTTTTTTAAAATACGGGATCGACGGTGGTTACCCTTTGACGGCAATGGGAGAAGAAGCGATCGCAGAACACCCTCGTATGCAGCATATTTATTTAGTGACAGAACCTCCCAAGCTCATTCGGCTATACTTCCCAAGACTTTTATTCATCCTAACGTATGCCAAACCTCTGCTTCGGATGCTGAAGGCTGAGCACGTGGCACTCCCCTAGTTTATCCCAACGATCCCGGCACGAAAGCGGCTGGCTCCAATAAAGCAAGCAAGCAAGCGGGTAATTGGGTGGACTTGTACCTGGATCTATTCAAACCATTTCTGCAGGTTAACCACGAAAAATAAAAGCACCGCTTTCAACTGTTTCCCCCCCCCCGCCCCCTTCTCCATTCCTTTCATTGAAAAAAGAACCCTCCAAAGCGGCACGCTTTGCTTTTATAAGTTCATTTCCTCTGTCGGGTGTGTCTTAAGAGAAAAGGGCACTGGCTGGAATAGGACAAGGCAGAACTCCCTTTACTTTGAAAAACAAAATACGAACGAATTCGTCCAAGAAGCATGAAACGTTATAAGCTTGTAAGCCGCCCTGAGTCTTCGGAGAAGGGCGGGATATAAATGGAATAAAAATAAAAATAAATAAATAAATAAATAAAGGTTCGAGCCGAGAACCTTTTATAGGCATCCAAGCTGCATTCGATATGAAGCAAAGACTCTTTAGGGAGTTGCTGCTTCTTGGCTGGCGCGGCCCGGGGCCATCTGGTGCGAACTTTCCAGCAGCATCCAGCCAACTTCGCCCACTGGGGGAGACGCTGTGGCCGGACGGCTCCGGCGTTCCAGTCCTCGTCCCCGCCCTCTCATTGATAGGCGGCGCAACCAATCGGTGGCGGCGTCTCATGACTAGGCGATGAAAGCTCGGCCGGCCATTGCAAAGGGGCTTAGGCGGCTAAGGTGACAGCGCCGAGCGCGCGACAGGCTGAAAGGTGGGCGTCGGCCGGTTGGTTGGCGGTTGGCTGACTCGAGATGGCGGCCGCGGCCTTGTATTTGGAGCACTACCTGGACAGTGAGTGAGTGCGGCGTTGGGGGAAGGGTTGAAGCGCCCGCGTGGTCTTGCCGGCTGTTACAGCTGCGTCATAGCCCCGATGTGTGTTTGTGCCGGGTAGCGCGGGGGGGAGGGGGAGGAGAGAGAGGAACTAACCGGCGAGGTATTTTTGCTGCGTCACACCTCTAACTGCGAGCGGAAAAAGACGTTCAGTCGGGTCTGGGCCTGTAGTTGAGGGTCTTGGCCGGTAGGGGCCGCTTCCGCGCTCCTCGCCGTCAGTGCCACCTGTAAGCTTGTTAGAGCAGCGTTTCCCAACCTTAGGAACTTGAAGATGCGTGGACTTCAACTCCCAGAATTCCCCAGCCAGCTATGCTGGCTGGGGAATTCTGGGAGTTGAAGTCCACGCATCTTCAAGTTCCTAAGGTTGGAAAACGCTGTGTTAGAGAAACATTCTCCTCTCCTTTTTTTAAACTTGAAGCATTTTCCCGGCTGAGTGCCCCTTTTACGGCAGGCCCCGTCTTCTCTTTGAACAACCTCGTGGCCGTCAAAGGACTTCCTTTTTATGCCTCGCTGCAAGTCTGCGCAGTTACTTAAAATTAAAACAGTTACTCTAAAACACTTTCAAGAGGAAAAGCGAACCATCTTTCCAGATTTTGCTCTTGAAACTCCTGAGCTATCGCTTTCACCATCTACAGGTAGTCCTCTAACGATAGTTCATTTAGTGACCATTCAAAGTTACAGCTGTGCTGAAAAAAGGCACTTATGACCGTTTTTTTAAACGCTTAGAACAATGCAGCATCCCTGTAGTCACGTGATCAAAATTCAGATGCTTGGCAACCGGTTCATAATTAATGACGGTTGCAGCATCCCAGGGTCATGTGATTCCCTTTTGTAACCTTCTGACAGGCAAAGTCAATGGGGAAATCGGATTCGCTTAACAACCATGTTACTTAATTAACAGCTGCAGTGGTTCGCTTAACAATTGTGGCAAGAAAGGTCGTAAAATGGGGCAAAACTCAACAAATGTTTCACTTAGCAACATAAATGGGCTCAGTTGTGGCCATAAGTCGAGGACTACCTGTAGAAAGATTGAGTTGAGAATCTGGTCTGCCCCCCATGTTAGGCTTATGCACATATCTTCATGGATGTGGATGCCTCATAGACTTGACTGGAGGAAAGTTGTTGTTGTTAGTTGCGAAGTCGTGTCCGACCCATTGCGACCCTATGGACAATGTTCCTCCAGGCCTTCCTGTCCTCTACCATCTTCTGGAGTCCATTTAAGCTCAGGAGGAAAGTATGTCCCTGCAAATATGTCATGTTGCAGCCCAGGTTTAACATGTCGCATCATTAGAGTGCTCTGAACTTGGTTTGGGGATTGCAGATACTGAATTATTGCACTGGAAAAGATCAGTGATCAATAGTTTAATTACAAGAGAAAGAAAGAGAGAGAGAGAGAGAAGCAGCATTGATATTTCTTTCTCTTCAGCAGCCAGAAAAGAAATGACTAGGAAACAACAAACTCCCATGGCTGGATGGGATGAGTGGTCTTGCAGCAGACCAATTGGAGCCTTGCATGTTACTGATCTCTTTCATACTCCTCTTCAGTGTAACAGGGAGCGTTCACATAGAAAGTTTTAATGCGTTTTCCAATAGAACAGACATGTCAAACACAAGGCCCGGGGGCCAGATCCGGCCCGCGAAGTGGTTTCATGCGGCCCGCGAAGCCATCCTGGAAACAGTGAGGGAACCCCCACTGCCTTGGCCCTGGCCCAGAGACCCTCCTCCTGCCAGAGACCCTCAGATCTGCCCCACTCCTGCCCAGGCCCCCATAGGCACCCTTGATGCGAACGATGTAGAGCTGGCCATGCCCACCCAGTAGGCCATACACACGGGCCCCTGCGGCCCTCAATGAAATTGGGTTTGACACCCCTGCAATAGAAGATCGCCTGCAAACCTCCTTTTCTCAGTAACAGGCTGGTGAGATGGAAGACCGCTGTAAAGGTATCTCCCAGATACCCAACAGCATTGATAAAGGGTCCATAGGATTACAATGTGAAGTGTCAGAGATACCATATGTATGGAAAATGTTTTTTTGTAATGGAAAAGGTATACATTTGGTGCCCAAAATGTATTATAAGTGGTGGTGATGGAAGTAAAGTTGGTGAAAGAATTCTGAGCAATATCTTCTGCCATTATCCATAATATTGATAGAAAACAGGGAAATTGCATGGTGACATCACTGCAACTTTAGATTTTCTGCTTTTTTTTCTGCTAATATTTTCTGGTAACAGAACATTCAGAGACAGCAAGAGTGTTAGTGAACAGAACTAATGAAGTGAGCTATGTAACACTTTTAAATTCATTTGGAGATTTTAAAGTATCTTGGGTTCGAGCAATATTTGTTTTCCAATCTTAGGCACTGGGATCTATGAGACCAAGAAGGATGGGAATGATGTATGGTGGGAAGAAATCATAATGATAGTTACAAACTGTTGTTTGTGGTTAGAAATTTAATTTGAATAGATTTGTGGTATGAAAATAATTCAGTCTTTCTACATCTTTTTCAGGCATTGAAAACCTGCCCTGTGAATTACAGAGAAACTTTCAACTTATGCGTGAACTGGATCAGAGAACAGAAGGTATATTTAAATATATTAACTCTCAGATCTTTTTCACATAATGCAGGGATACAACCTATTGTTCTAGGATCACATGTAGCCTTTGGTCTAATTTAAAAAGCCCTTTGAAAGAGATCAGTTCAGAATCACGATACATATCCTCTCCTATACTTTATCCATGGAAGAGAGTTGAAAGAGCAACAGAAAATATTAACAACCTAAGATATGCAGATGATACTGCTCTAATGGCAGAAAGTGAAGAAGAACTAAAGAGCCTCGTGTTGCGGGTGAAGAAGGAGAGTGCAAAACTTGGGTTGAAACTTAACATTAAGAAAACCAAGATCATGGCATCCGGCCCTCTCAATTCCTGGCAAATAGATGGGGAAGAAATGGAGGTAGTGACAGATTTTATTTTCCTGGGCTCCAAGATCACTGCAGATGGGGACTGTAGCCAAGAAATTAAAAGACGCTTGCTCCTGGGGAGAAAAGCCATGACAAATCTAGACAGCACACTAAAAAGCAGAGACATCACCCTGTCAACAAAAGTGCGTATAGTCAAGGCTCTGGTCTTCCCAGTTGCAATGTATGGCAGTGAAAGTTGGACCATAAAAAAGGCTGAGCGCCAAAGAATTGAGGCCTTTGAACTATGGTGCTGGAGAAGACTCCTGCGAGTCCCTTTGACTGCAAGGTGATCAAACCGGTCAGTCCTAGAGGAGATCAACCCTGACAGCTCTTTAGAAGGCCAGATCCTGAAGCTAAAACTCAAATACTTTGGCCACCTAATGAGAAGGAGGGACTCACTGGAGAAGAGCCTAATACTGGGAAAGATTGAGGGCAATAGAAGAAGGGGACGACAGAGAATGAGGTGGCTGGATGGAGTCACTGAAGCAGTAGGCGTGAGCTTAAATGGACTCCAGAAGATGGTAGAGGACAGGAAAGCCTGGAGGAACGTTGTCCATAGGGTCGCGATGGGTCGGATATGACTTCGCAGCTAACAACAACAAAAATGTACTTTTGGTTCTAGCCCCATTATTTTAGCTGTATCTCATGTTACCCTCAAAGAAAGGTTTCCCATTTTTGATGTAATGTATACCTGGTGTTAAAGTTAGACAGATCTGAGAAGACAAGTTTAAGGACTCGTCATACATTTTTAAAATAAAAGTCAAACAAGATTATTTTCCACATCTTGAAAATAATTAGTGATAAGAATCAAATTATTGAATATTTTATTTTTGTATATGACAAATATTTAAAGGACAAACAGTACAGTGTCCCAAAGGTGCTTTTTTTCAAGAGGCAAATGGACTTCCTTGTTTTTCTTTGAAAATGTTTTGCTTCTCGTCCAAGAAGCTTCTTCAGCTCTGAGTAGATTGTGAGGATGGAAGGATTTATATTCCTTGCAGACAGCTGGTCATCTGCATTCTTGGGTTTAAAGTGTGCCAGTTGCCTCTTGAAAAAGCACCTTTGGGACAACCATGACATGGATGACTGAGAATCTCCATAGACAAACAGTATAGTGGTGGTACAGCAGTGCTACCGGTATTCATTACCAAAAAGTATGATATTAGAAGTAGCCCATTTCTTTAACTTTGGTTCTCTACTTGCATATGGGAAACAAGTTAGGCATTTGAATTTATGAGATATTGTTGGAAAACAGATGTTTAAATCAAACTATTTCAGAGGGCTGAATACAAAGGGATATTTCCTTCCACCAGCAGAAATTTAATGTTTTGATCCTCAAAATTATTATACCAGCCATTTACGTTCAAGAGAGTCAAATAACACACCACTCTCTTTCTCTAAATAGCTGATTTCTGTGGGCAGAATGAGATATTTTGTTTAGCTAATACTAGTTAGCATCCCAAATCACATATGAGATATTCAGTAAATGCTCCATACATCTGGTAGTATGCTTAAGGATTTTGTGGTAAAGAAATGGCTGCCAGTGAGTTAGTAGGTGAAGTAAATTAATTGGAGATTGAGATACTGAAATTTTAGAAATTTCTGTACTAAGGACTTTTAAAATTACAACATCTCAGGCTTGGAATTTCCATCCTATATTTTAAAATAAATGTATCTGTATTTAAAATGAGAAATAGGTTTTGTTTTGTATGGTTCTTGAAACATTTCAGTTACAAAATACAATTAAATACTTATTGTGTTTATATGAAACTAAATGCCAGTCTGATCAGTAAAACATCCCCTAGTAAATGAGCTCCTAACTGCAGCATGAAAACACAATTTCCTAGTTCTCTACTTAGACAAAATCCTCATTAAATTTTTGAGGCTTTTTGGTATGATGAAGTTTTGATTGCAGTTTCAGTTTTATATCATTTCTCATTATCCTTCAGACAAGAAAGCAGAAATAGATAGTCTTGCTGCACAATATATTTCAACAGTGCGGGATCTGTCATCGGAGCAACGAGTGGAAATCTTGCAGAAGATCCAAAATGCTTATACAAAATGCAAAGAATATAGTGATGACAAAGTGCAGTTGGCCATGCAGACCTATGAGATGGTAAGATTAAATAGAGCAGTGATACTGCAGAAGACTGCCTATGTTTATGATATCTCTTATCTAACCTTTTAGTTTATGTTTCTGATGGCAACTTTTTTTTAATATTTAGTAACTGTTCACTGATGAATGGAGGTGCTGTGCTGGATTTCTGCTTAACACCAATCATAAATTTTCTGCTTCAGAGATTGTGTATAAGATTGTACTATTTCCTCAATTAATCTTTTGCACAATACAAGGACTAGTGAAAATATAAAGTCTAGAGTGAATGTGTCTGACAAGTAACTATATTTATAAGAAGTACATTTATCAGAAATGTCTCTTCAGCCAAGTTTCTAAAGTGAATTTATTGATTGGAATTTCATTGAGGAATATATTAACAGCTGTGAGACAATTGGTACTCACACATTGTACTAAGGCATGATTTTTGACAGTTATAATAACTATATTGTGTACTTGACATTGAGCCATAGCTGATTGATTCTGCTTAGTAAAAAGAATTGCTATTCTTATGATAGTGTTCCCTTGTTTCTGCACTTACAGAAAAATGTTTCCAATGTGGTCTGGGAAAAAAATTGTAATTATCACATATTTTTTACCGCTACAAAGCTTCAGAACAGCTTGCCAGCAGCCAAATTTAGTGTGCCTGCTAGCTGCACTAGCAAATGAGAAAAACATACAAGTATTTTGGGGTGGTTTATAAAAATTATAAAATATATACAATATATGAATATTGCATACAGTATTCAATTATTTAAAACTAATTCTGTATTGTTCATAAATTCAGTATTAATCGATTTGATGCTTTCTTTTTTCTCTTCCTGTTTTTCCTTTTCTTAAAAATCCTTAATTAAAAAAATAATATAGTGTCTGGAGAGGACATTATCAATCATGTAGTTTAAGAATCCCTTATTTATAACATCATTCTGGCTATTTTTATATCCTTGCAAGTGAAGGAGAGCGTGCTACCTCTTGAGACGGTTTGTTATGATTAGGAAATTCTCCCTGATATCCAGTCAAAATCCTGCTTCCTTGTACTTTAAACCTATTCTTGTTTTACCTTCTAAACATGTTTACCCAAACTCTTAGCATTTTATTACAGAAAAGAAGTCTAATTAGAATTAAAATACTATTTAAGAAAATTTGTTTTCTTCAGCTCTGCGGTGTATCTGTCTCTGTTTCAGGTGGACAAGCACATTCGACGGCTGGATGCTGACCTTGCCCGATTTGAAGCTGACTTGAAGGATAAGTTGGAAGGCAGTGATTTTGAAAGCCCTGTGACACAAAACTTAAAAAGTATGGATATTGTGACTAAGATGGTAGAACCTGTAGAACTTGAATTATTTTTTTTAATCGGTTTCAGCAATCAATCTTGGTCCTTGGCGTGTGTATACATATTTGTGTATGGGGAAGCTTGCAATATGAGGAAGTGTATGACTGATGATATAATTACACATTCAAATACTGGAATGGAGAAAGAAAAGGCTATTTATTTGACCAAAAATGATTTATGAGAAATTGTCCTCAGGAGAGAAAAATGAGAAAGATCCAGGAATGCAGTTTTTCTGATTTGCCATGTCTACTTTTGATTAGTGACTGTTCAAAGTTACAATGGCACTGAAAAAGTGACTTATGACCGTTTTTCATACTTAAGATTGTTGCAGCATCCCAATGGTCACGTGATCAAATTTGGCCGTTTGGCATCTGGCTTTTATGACTATTGCTGTATTCTGGGGTCATGTGATCACCTTTTGCGCCCTTTTGACAAGCAAAGTCAGTGGGGAAGTCAGAGTCACTGAATCGTACTACCAACTTAACAACTATAGTGATTCACTTAACGGTGGCAAGAAAGGTTGGAAAATGGGGCAAAACTCAATGACTGTCTTGCTTTGTAATGGAAATTTTGGGCTCAATTGTGGTCATAAGTCAAGGATTACCTGTATTTCAAATTGATACTTTCAATTAGGCAGATTTTGTGAAGAGAAGTTGTTGGAACTAGACATATCTATCTTCCTTTAACAAGACTCCTGATCTGCCAAGGGAGTAATAGTCCCTGAAACAATTTGAGAGATTTGGGATCATCAGGATTCCTGCAGAATCTGTTTGTTAAAAGAAGCAAGCAGTGAATAATAAAAATTAAGAATAAATAAATAAGCAATAAAATTATAGATTAAACCCTTCAGCCTTACTTATTGCAACAATTTGTATTTGATGTCCTGCCAGCGGATGATGCTGAGTAGGAGAAGAAAAAGATTTGGGAATCCACCACACTGTTCTGAAGTTATACCATATTAGCATCAAGGTAACAGCAGTGCCTGATCCCATTGCTATGGTGCAATAATAGGTTATAGGAGCAGCTTGATTTATTTCAGTATGTTTTCCTTTATGATTGGAGAGGAGGAAAGTGTATTAATGTGGCCTTGAGGAAGTGCCTTATGACAGCCCTATAAAAAAGCTTACTCCTTGCCTGGATACCTATGAGATTACTCAATTGAAAATGGCATTGGAGAAAAGCCTCCTGTGATAATAGTACACATGTTTAAAAATAAAAATCATACTATTTTCTTTAATAATGTAATCAATGAAAAATACTTGTGTTTCAGAGGGGAGAATTCCAAAGGATAAGAAAACGTCTCGTGGTCGAGGCCGGCGGACATCAGAGGAAGATGCTCCAGTGAAAAAGAAACCAAAACGAAGGTTAGAAATTAGTACAGACCATAGGCAAGAGTTCTTGGGTTTGGATTTTTCCCCCAAAGTCAACTTGCAGTAGAATCACATTTTCATTCCAGAGTCCATGAAAGTATTCTATAGTAAATATGTTTTGGATTGTAGCTTTTAGTGAGAAGGAAAAAATCCCATTCAGACACAAAAGATTTCAAGATTATTCAAATTGGATCTGTCAGTTTTGAGAATGGACAGAAACGAATAAAACATAAGAACCCAACCACTGAACAACTAGTCAGAAGCAAGAAAGTTCTTTTCTAGGTAGGCCTTAAAAAAAAAGAAGGGAAACTCCATCTCTTCCCAGACTGGCTTCAAGTGGGTTTAAAAAAACACCCAATCTGGAGAAGGGTTGGAGAATGAGCAGATAATAACTATTGGAAATAGCAGTCCCTAGTTTAGATATAATAGCTCGCAGAGGGTAGTGCCAATGAGCTTGGGGTAAAAATTGAGCATCGGTTGCAGTTGTAGCATATGGACAAAGTGTGCCCAAACTAATTAGTACTGTCCGTACCTTTAGCAGGAAATACTTTATGTGACAAGTTTTCATGGAGGGGTTCATCTAAACCAGGGATGTTAAACTGCTGGCCCGCGGGCCAGATGCATCATGCCAAAACCGCACCCACTCCATTGCCTGCAATGGAGAGAAAGTCAATACATTATGTGAATTTGCGAGTTTGACACCCCTGATCTAGACTTTACTCTTAACCACAACTCCAAAATGGCTTGTTTTCCTTTTGTTGAGGATATAGTAGACCTCCATTTTGTACCAGCCTTTGGTAAGGCTTGGTAAGGCTTGGTAAGGCTTGGTAAGGCAAGTTGAAACCAGATCAAAGCTATCTGGCAGGAAAATGGTTTTTTTAAAAAATATGTTTTATTCAAATACAAATAATACAAACATAACATATAAATCTAAATAAAAAATAGTATAAAAATACAAATAGTACAGTGCACCCACACCCTTGGAGACCATTTTTATTCTATATTTCTTTTCATATAACTTTATATCCATTTTCCTTAACTCTAACTGACATATTCTTATATACTCTTCTGTTCCAAATATTTTTCCAATCTTGTATCGTTTGGAAAAATATTTGGAAAATGGTATTTTTCATCAGAAAACTTTCACATGTTGCATAGAGAAATAGGCCAAGAGAGTATCGTGGTTGTACTTTCCAGCAAGGTTAGGTTAGGGAAGACGCATTGAAAGGAAAAGGAACAGAGGAAGCAAAAGCAATGGGCTAGGAGCAAGAGGGAGGCAGCAGAAGGTGGGGGGCGGGGAAGCCTTATTCTTCCCTGCTCCCCAACTACAGCAAGCACAAAGGAGTACCTCTGTGTAAAGACTGTCTCTACCTGCCTAATCTGAGGCATGGCAAGTGGATTATGTGAGATGGGAGAAAAACACATTCTCTGGTTGCCTGGAGAAGTCATTCAGCTGGTAACCTAGTGTACGCCTTCCCTATAATTCCTAAAACCATGTGAAAGCTTTGTTTGACCAGAGCCATGGGGGGCAGCAAAGATTAATGTCTGTGGGTGAGTCTGATGATGACCACAGCTTACAGAAGATTGCAGTTTGGAATGTACAAAGAATAAATGATAAAGAACAAGCATTAAGGAGTGAAATGAATGAAAAAACGTTGACAATTATGTAATTATCTGAATGAAGATGGTCTGATCTTGGACAATGGGGCTGATGGATACTACAAGGAGATGAAATTGTAAGTTTATGAATGAAACTGTAGGTATCATAAAGGAACCAATAGCATCATCTAGATGATTGCAGATGCATATTAAAGTGGAAAACCATAGGTTTGTGACTGCTTTGTGTTATACTGCTGTGAATATAGTGGAAGAGAATAATTTCATGGGTGGCATGAATTTATGAGTTGGAGCAAGACAAAACAGTACAGAAAAATGTTTACGCTATTCAAAAACCCAACGGTAGTATCTTTCTGCTATGTATCATCTTTGAAAAATATCTGTTGATAATTGTTTGTGTCCTGGAATGTTCTTCCAGGGATTTGTAGAGACTTGTCTAGTTCCATTTTCTGTCTTTTTTCCCCCTAAAGAATAAAACATAGAAAAATAGTCTCTGTTCATAGAATTTACTTTCCCAGTCCTCTGATCCTTCTCATAGCCTTTCTGAACCCATTCCAGTATCTTGAACTTCTCTTGTTTATTAATATTGTGTTAAATTTTATTTCTGGCTTTGAGGTATTATTAATACAGGTAGTCCTAAACTTAAAAGGGACGCGGTGGCTCAGTGGGTTAGGACGCTGAGCTTGTCGATCAGAAGGTCGGCAGTTTGGCGGTTCGAATCCCGAGTGCCGCGTAACAGAGTGAGCGCCTGTTACTCGTCCCAGCTTCTGCCAACCTAGCAGTTCGAAAGCACGTAAAAATGCAAGTAGAAAAAGAGGGATTACTACGGTGGGAAGGTAACAGCGTTCTGTGTGCCTTTGGCGTCTAGTCATGCCGGCCACATGACCATGGAGACATTCTCGGACAAGCGCTGGCTCTTCAGCTTTGAAATGGAGATGAGCACCGGCCCCTAGAGTTGGAAACAACTAGCACGCATGTGCGGGGGAACCTTTACCTTTACCTTTAGTCCTAAACTTATGGTCATAGTTGAGCTTAAAATTTATGATGTTAAAGAGGCCGTTGTTAAGTGACTGCCCCATTTTACAACCTTTCTTGCCAGTTGTTAAGTGAATCACTGCAGTTGTTAATTTAGCAACATGGTTGATAACTGAATCTGGTTTCCCCATTGACTTTGCTTGTCAGAAGATGGTAAAGGTGATCACATCACCCCAGGACACTGCAACTGTCATGAGTCAGTTGCCAAGCATCTGAATTTATATTCAAGTGATCATGGGGATGCTGCAATGATCATAATTGTGAAAAACGGTCATAAGTCACTTTTTTCCGTTCTGTTGTAACTTTGGTTACTAAAACGGTTGTAAGTCAAGGACTACTTGTACTATATTGTTTTGTCTGCAGGCTTGTTAAGCATGTTCTCATCTCTTCTTTCAAGTCCTTAATAAAAATGTTGAGAAATAGAAGGGATATTGCCCACTAAATTGTTAACCCATCCAGACCTTGTCAATTTGCTAATCAGAATAGCATGGAATACTTTGTCAGATGTTTTTCTGAAATCATGATATAGAATTCACAGCATTGTCACAATTTATTAAGGATGTTTCTTGATTAAAAATGCAATAGAGTTAGTCTGGCAAGACTTGTTCTGACTTTTGGTTTTGATTGTAAATATTCTATTCAATTCATGGTATTAGAGAAATCAAACAACTTATCTGGAATGCACCTCTCTATTGATTACTACTCAAAAAGCATTATTTAAAAACTTATCTGCAATGTTCAAATTAATATTTGCACTGTACAGCTTCTGTTTCATTGTAACAATTAGAACATAGTGCCTGCTTTCTGCTCATCACACAACCAATTTTATGCACATTTTTATTTAAATGGTTACATGTGAGAAAGGCTGCCATTTCCACTAGAATTTCAGCAAGGAAAGAAATTATTTCTATAATTGTTTAGGATTTTTAAAAAATAACCCTATGTTTACTGGTTTCAAAGAATGGAAACTAAGGAGCATTTTTTTACTCTGGGAGTGGTAGCTTCTTATGTTGATGTATAATTGAATTGATTGATGGACTGCTATATATGATTGAAAGTGAGAATAAGTGTGCTAGTTGAACTGCAGAAATAGTTTCTGAATTTCCTTGTGATCTGACTGGTATATGGATACAGAAACTTTTTAATATTTCAATTTTTGAACTAATTAATGACAAACTCTTACATTCTGAATTACTGAGTCACTGACATTCACCCACTGAATTTATATCATTGCAGATCTGAATTAGCTGATACCATCCTGTCAGTTCACCCTTCTGATGTCTTGGACATGCCGGTGGATCCCAATGAACCCACATACTGCTTGTGCCATCAAGTATCTTATGGAGAAATGATTGGGTGTGACAACCCTGATGTGAGTATTGAAATAAACCAAAGTATGACAACTGCCAATCCATTATAGGATTCTTCATAAAATCACAAACCCATCCCTGGTTCTTGCAAAGTGTTGGAACTTTGAGTCATCTTGTACCCTTCCAGGAAATACAATTTATTTTGCAAGAATTTGTATTGCAAATATGAAGGAAGCAGCACTGCAGTAGCAATTTAAAATTACACTGATTTATAGGCTTAAGGGAAAGAAAAAGATGATGCAAAGAAAAAAATCACAACCATAGTAGTACCATAGAGGGATTCTGTAGACTTTTTGTTATACAATTTTGGAAAAGTTCAATTATTATAGTTTTTTAATTTGAAAAATCCATACGTTAACATTCTCCACATATCATTGCTCCATATTTCATATTATGAAATATGGAATACATACTACTATGAAATGAATATCAGCTAATGTGCTCCTGTTTTCTTTGCTGTAAAAAATAAGCCCTGTACTTCTACAATGTAAGATTTTGCAAGAAAGAATATTGAAATAAAATTTGCCACTTCTGCATATGATACAGAAGGACTAAGTAACTGATAATGAAAAAATAATGCCATTCATCTTATTTTCAACCCCAAATATAGTGTCCAATTGAATGGTTTCACTTTGCTTGTGTGGATCTCACGACCAAACCCAAAGGGAAATGGTATGTACCATGAGTTATTTGCTTTTTGTTCTCTTATTTTCTTTACAGATCATTTGTCCCAAGGTTGAAAACACTGTTGCTAAGATATATTTGATCCAGTGCTTTCTAAATTATTATGGAAGAGCTATCTTTTGATATCTGACCTTATAATATAAGGCAACCCTTCCTCAATCTAGCAACTTTCTGGATATGCTGGAAATTATAGTCCCAACATATCTGTCAGGTACCAATTTAGGAAAAAGTAGTCTGATGCAATTACTGTAAGCATATCTGCTGGAAAACATATCCCACTGAATTTAGAAATGTATATCATTCAGCAAACTGCTGTATGAAGAAATTACTGTTCCTTTGAAAAATATCACTGAAATCTGAGATTTTAAAATTTATACATTTGCAAAGTGACTTTAAATTGGCAAATTAAAAAAACTACACATCCTCATACATAATATACATATCTTATGTGGGTCTAGGACGTTTAAGCCAACATGCAAAGATATGTGTATGTATTAAATCAGTGGATGAAAATAGGGGAAGTCCAGTGGTCATGCTAATCTAGTCATAAATCAATTTATTCCTTTGTCTAATAATAGCAGTGGTTTCATAGAAGTGTATTGGGCTAAATATAATGCTTTTCTTTTTTCAGGTATTGTCCTCGCTGTGCGCAGGAGAAGAAGAAGAAGTAGAAATGATGTATGGAAAAAGTTTAATATATTCATTTGTTGCAGGATTTTGTTTTCATCACCAACTCAACTTGTTTGGCCTGAAACAAAGCAGTAGCCAGATGTTCTCTTTATTAGCCATGCTAATGATAAAAGTGGGGTATATAGGAAGTTCATTAGTGATGATTATTTGGGTTACAAAGTACAATTCTTTGTCACTGTAATCAAAGGTATGAAGTACTTAAAAAGGTATGAAGGTCTGCACTGGAATTTCTGCTAATATACTGAACCCTGTGAAAACTGCCTGTGGCCTTTCATGTGAAGAAGATAGCATTTTTTGTTGTCACAAAATGTAGTCATTTTGGGAAGCTTTCACCAGTGTCATTTCCCTGGTGGAATGACATGTTTTCTCTTGTATTTCCCAATGCATCCTCTAAAATTATTGTAGAGATTTGGGATGAGCATTGGGAAACACGTTCAGAGTGAAGTATGAATCCTGTTGTGTGAGAAGGATAGGCTTGCATAATTTTTGATGCAGGCCTTTGCTTTGCACAATATTTATGAAGTCTTTTAAACCCAGTATTGATAAGGTATGGAATCCTGTAGTTCACTTTTGCAGGTAGAATTTCCATTTGTACAACATTGGATTCTGTCAAGGAGTGGGTTGAGAATTTCAGTGTGCAATTTTGCCTCTTTGGAAATAGGTTTGCAAAGTTATATTTTACACAAAGAACAAAGAGAATTTGCTTTTAATTAGGGGAGTTCACACATAAAATATAGGAGTTTCAACATGTTTATTGTTTCTGTGTACTGCTCCCTCTGGGCTTCATTCTGGTTTCACTGAAACTGAAGGCTCATTCTGCTGAGAAGTAATACCTGTGATATCAGTATAGTATAAATCCCTCATAAAATAAAGTAAGATTTAATATTTTAAAATAAGTTTGGATTAGCAAACAAAGGACCAGGAAAGCTAGTTTTCAGGGAATAACAGTTTTAGAAAAGGAGAAGTTCCCATAACTGCACAAAAGTGTTTGATAGAAGGTTATGCAGTTCTGAGGCTTATCTGATATGAAATGCTCATTTTCTGACTTCACTAAGATACTTTCTACCGCCCACTGTAAACATTAGCATTCTTTTCTGAGTTTCTCATGTAAGAGATAGGCATTCCCCTATCAAACACACAGACACACACTTTTTGTTGCCCATTTGTCATTCTCTCATAGTTCAAAGTTTGCATGCTTTTGTATAATTCATAAACCTGACAATTCTGTTCAGATAAAAACATACACTTGTTCGTCAAGGACTCTGTCATACAGTCTTCAGCTTTTAAATAGTATATTTTAATTTTAAGAAAAAAGTGAAGGCAATTTAAAAGAGCACGCATCTGCCAAAAACAGGGCGGGGTTAGCGCCCACGAGATACTAGCCCTGCCCCATTCTTGTGTGGCACAGCGCCTTGTTTCTGCGCCCTGCGGTGGCTGTTTTTGCGCCTTGCAGTGTGGCGATGTCCCATTTTTGCATGGTGCGGCGGTGGCTCATTTTTGCACTCTGCGGTGTGGCAGTGGCCCATTTTCACACCCCAAGGTGTGGTGGTAGCCCATTTTCACACCCCATGGCACGGCAGCCCATTTTTGTGCTTCAGGGCGCACTGTCCTGTTTTTGCACCCTGCAGCTGTGGCACTAGCACAAGTGAGGGGTGTGCACGTGTGCACTGATCAGCCTGTCCTGCAGCCCTGGTGCCAGTAGCCACGGCCCACCACCACGCTGTGGCCCACAGGTTGGGGACCCCTGCTTTAAACAATTCCCACCTTTCTATCTGCAGCATCAAAATGAACCCCATTTAGTTTATTAGTTTATTGAATTTATATACCGCCCTTTTCCCATAGGACTCAGGGCGGTTTACAGAGTATTTAAAAACGTCAATACAATACAAAAGTTAAAGACAGTTAAAATAATTAAATTTAATCCCTGAACAAATATAAAACCCCATTTAAAAACTCTCAGCCTGGGCCGGAAAGCTCAAAGTGTCAGGTCTTCAGGTCCCGGCGGAATGACCAAAGGTCGGGGGCAGTCCTAAGCTCCACGGGCAGCTGGTTCCAAAGGGCAGGCACACCCACTGAGAAGGCTCTCCCCCTGGGTGTTATCCGCCGGCAGTCTTTTACCGGCGGCACCCTGAGAAGGCCCTCCAAGTGGGAGCGCATAGGACGAAGGGAACTTGATGCCGGCAGCAGGTGTTCCCTTAAATATCCCGGACCCAAGCCATTTAGGGCTTTATAGGTCATCACCAGCACCTTGAATCTCACCCGGAGGGCAACCGGAAGCCAATGCAGCTCGCGGAGTAGAGGTGTTACATGGGAGTATCGGGAAACCCCCACCACAACTCGCACAGCAGCATTCTGCACCAGCTGAAGCCTCCGAGTGGTCCTCGAGGGCAGCCCCATATAGAGAGCGTTGCAGTAGTCTAAACGGGAGGTCACAAGCGCATGGGTGGCTGTGCGTAGGGCATCTCGGTCCAGATAGGGTCGCAACTGGCGAACCTGGGCAAAAGCCCCTCTGGTCACGGATCCTATGTGATCTTCAAAACTGAGCCGTGAATCCAGGAGGACACCCAAGTTGCGAGCCCTATCAACGGGGGGTAACACATCACCCCCCATCGTTAAAGATGGAATAGTCTGGTTAACCTGAGATGCTGGTATGCACAGCCACTCAGTCTTGGCAGGATTGAGACGAAGCCTGTTTCTCCCCATCCAGACCTGGACCGCCTCCAGGCAATGGGACATCACGGCGAGTGGATGGTTGGTTCGGAGTGGAGAAAAAAAGTTGGGTGTCATCAGCATACTGATGATACCCCACCCCGAAACCACGAATGATCTCGCCTAGCGGCTTCATATAGATGTTGAACAGGATGGGAAAGAGAACCGACCCCTGAGGAACTCCATAAACGAGAGGCCTCAGGGCGGATCTCTGCCCTCCCGTCAATACCAATTGCGAGCGGCCCAGGAGATAGGAGAACCACCGTAAAACGGTGCCTCCCACTCCCAACCCCCTGAGACGCTGCAGTAGGATACCATGGTCGATGGTATCAAAAGCCGCTGAGAGGTCTAATAGGACTAGGACAGAGAAACAACCCCTGTCCCGAGCCCACCAGAGATCATTCACCAGTGCGACCAATGCCGTCTCCGTGCTGTGACCGGGCCTGAAACCCGATTGGTACGGATCCAGATAATCAGTTTTTTCCAGGAACAGAGGAAGCTGATGCGCCACCACACTCTCAACAACCTTCGCCAGAAAGCGAAGGTTGGAGACTGGACGATAGTTATTTAAAACAGCTGGGTCCAGGGCAGGCTTCTTGAGGAGGGGTCTCACCAACGCCTCTTTCAAGGCAGTGGGGAAGATACCCTCCTTCAAGGAAGCAGTTATTACTGCCTGGAACCAGCTTCGTGTCTCCTCCCGAGCCGCATAAACCAGCCAGGAGGGGCATGGGTCCAACAAACAGGTGGTGGAGCTCAGCCTCCCCATAATCCTGTCCACATCGTGAGGGGAAACAGGATCAAACTCAGTCCAGATAACATGCTCAAGACTGTCCGATTCATCCACGTCAGACTCTGACCAGTCAGAGTCTAAGCCGGCCCGGATCTGAGCGATTTTGTCCATCTGATGATGACTAAACTCCTCGGCCCGTCCCTGTAAGGCAGACATGTCAAACACAAGGCCCGGGGGCCGGATGCGGCCCGCGAAGTGGTTTCATGCGGCCCGCGAAGCCATCCTGGAAAAAAGTGAGGGAACGGCCCCCACTGCTTTGGCCCTGGCCCAGAGACCCTCCTTCTGCTAGAGACCCTCAGATCTGTCCCACTCCTGCCCAGGCCCCCATAGGCATCCTTGATGCGAACGATGAAGAGCTGGCCACGCCCACCCAGTAGGCCACACCCACTATAGCCACGGCCACCCAGTAGGCCACGCCCACCCTGGCCATACCCACCCGGCTCCCTGAGGGCAACCGCAATGCTGATGCGGCCCTCAATGAAATTGAGTTTGACACCCCTGCTGTAAGGGGTCCTCCCTCACCTCCTGGTTAAGAAGGGAGCGAGTTACCCTAAACAGGGTGGCCGGGCGATTAGTCTGGAAAATTAGATCTCTTAGATTGCTGCAAAATACTCACAATTGTTAGTTTACATTTAGAAAAAAAACTACAAGAGTTTGGTTTTTATTATGTAAGAATGCAAATTCTTACAGTTTTATACACACAATTTTGTAGTTCAGTGGCAGCATTCTTTGCACCATTTTATGTTTTCTGTAACTTGTACTTGCTTTCTAAATGTGCAAACTGCATTATTTTCCCAAGAAGGAGAGAAGAAATAACATTGTAATATTCCTGCTGTAGGGTCCTTATATGCTTCTGGAATGTCATATTGCTATACAGTGGTACCTCAGTACTAATCATTAATTGTTCCCAGGAAGTACCAAAGTACTTTTTGAGTACCAAAAAGAAATTTCAATACATTCCCAAACCAAAAACAATGCACGTTTTAAGGCAATATGTTAAAAGCTGGGATTGTATATCATTACTTTATATGAGAAACAAACCTAAAAATTAATACTTAGATTAAATAAAATAAAAACTTCACTTTAACTGTACTGATGAGGAAAAAGTGCAAATATATTCAAAATTACCACAGAAACTAAGATAAGACTGAAAGGGGATGTGAACAGGGCAAGGACTACCATGTGATTAACAGATCACCCTTTCTTTTGGCTGGAAAAAGTAGTGACTCATGAGGCAACGGACACTGACAAGTTCTAGCTTGCAAGTTCTAGCTCTACCAAACAAATGACAAGTACCAGGACAAAATTTTCTCTTCAAAATGCATTGAGTACCAAATTGGATGAGTTTCAAAGCATCTGAATACCAAGGTACCACTATATAGTGGTGTTGTCAATGCTTAGGAATTTTAGAAGACAGATTTTGTCCCAAGTCAGATTCTTGAGATGCTTGCAAAAGAGATGAAACAAAGCACCGATAATATTTCTTTTTACAAAAAGAGCAGGAGTCATTGGCGCCCTGGAGTCACAAATGAGTAGTCTGTGGCCACATAAATGCTGTTTGATAATTCCTATCATCTTACATTGTTCATGCTGATTAAAGTTGACAGTCAGCAGAATCTGGAGGATCATATTGTATCTATTCCTGTCCTAACGTAAATTCCTAGAAGGGAACAAAAGATAAATGTGAAATTGGGGGTGTACTATACTGATCTGCTATAAAATAAAGTGTGCCTCTGTAGGTAGTGATGCATCAGTTGACTAATTTTTTAGTCTGTCAGATGCTTGGTAATTCTGTTTCACAGTCCCAGTTGTATCATAATAAAATTATATTGAGTATCTTACAGGATTTTTGATCAATGTTACAAAGTTTTTATAACTGCTGAGTCACAGATTTTCTAGCCTCCAATAAAAGTTAGTGTGCATTCCTATTGACAGCAATTTTTGTAAGAATTCACAGATCAGTAGTTTAGTTATTAACAAGTAGTAATTATGGTTTTTAACCTTCCAGATTTAGAAGAATGTGACATTAGATTATAGTATAATAGCAATTACTTTTAAATTATGTTTTTCCTGTCAGTAGAGTACAGTACTCTTTGATAGTAAAGGCTTTTTTATGTAATATCAACAATTACTGCTGCTACATAGTTCCTGAAGCAAATTCGGTTGTTAACTTTATCATAAATAAGATTTAAACTCATCCTTAAGTTCCAAGGAGTTAGGTATTTAACATGAGTGAGTAAAATTTCACTGTCCAGTTTTTGAAAAATGGTATTGGACTGAGCAATTCTTTCATGTTGACATGTCTATTTTGAAAGCTTTGTATTGATACCAACCAGTTTATATTTGAAGCTTTAAAATCCTTATTGGTTTTGAACTTATCTTGATTCCTGTCTTTTGAGAAACTATTCTAAATGTGCTTGTACAATATCCTGTTTCATTACTTAAACTTGAACATGAGCTGAAACATGTTTTTAAAAAATCAACTCCATTTTTCAAAAAGAAATGATGTTATCTTCGTCTCCATTGTTCCTCATAAATAAATGTCCCAGCCTAAATTTTCTAGTCAACTTTAGGTTTATGTTTTCTTTGTAAATGAAGAGAATATTAAATCTTTTTATTAAAATGTGAAATGTATTTTTGATCATGTTATGGATATATTAGATATATTATTATAAATAAAGTATTTTTGAGAACAAATATATGGACATGTTTGTTTCTGAGAAAGAAAATAATGCACAAACTAGAAATGAAATAAAATTCTGTCTATCTAATCTAGATTTTAATTTAATGCATGCTTCAAAGTTCTGGAGAAGAAAACTCAATTGAATAACTGACTTATATTTTAAGCTCCATTCTAGCAGCCCTTTGAATGATTTCCATTTCACTTTTATGCTTTACACCAAATCTGCCATATAACTAATACTTGAAATGCAATTACCGCCACTGTATAACATAATCTTTTAGAAAACTATGGAAGAAGAATCATTGGCTTTGACTAGTTTCATTCCATTCTTATTGTTCAAAACATCTAGCTTAAAGGTTGTACATTTGACAGCAAACCACTTTAAGTTCATCCACACTTCTAGCAGTTGTTTCAGTTACAATGTTTAATTAATGTCCATTTCTATAGAGTAAAATGCAGCCCTATTCTAGTGATTAATCTCCCTGCATTGGATGATTTATCAGATCAATCCTTCTTAGATGATTAGAGGATTTTGTAATCCTCCACTAAAACTTTACATTTCTAAATTTGGCTTTGATTTTAGTTGGAGATTTTAAATCCAAGTGAAATCCTGATGACAAATCTCTACTTTTGCAACTCAGTTCAATTCAATGGTAGATCTAATAATAAAATTTGAATTAAATTTGAAATGGCCGAGTAACATCTCACTAGGACCTGGATGAATGGCATCACTGTATTTTCAAAAATACATTTAATTTATAAAGTGGTTTACAAATCATGGTAGCAAAACCAATCACATATTTTAGTGTACCATTCAGCAACAAAATCATGACCATCAGTTCCGAAAGGGCTGAGCTGGCTACCTACTTCTAGTCTAAGTTAAGTGCAAGTGCATATTAAATGCAGATTAATTAAAGCAGTGTGGGGTAGAGAGAATCTTAGAACAGGTGACACTATCATCATCTTACAACTTCTTGATTTTAATAGCATTACCTTAACCGGAAATGCTAGCTTAGTAAAATCTTGCATGGTAGCTACTATCCAGCAAGAATGATATAACAGCACAGCTGCCAACTTTGTGCCTTCCAGAAAGACCAGAATTCAGGGGATTCAAGAAATAGTTCCAGCACATCTGGAATCATCAGATGATTGCAGTTTGAGTTCTGACTCTTGACACCTTAATCCAGGGTTCCCCAACCCTCAGTCTGTGGACCAGTACCAGTCAGTGGCAGGCCAGCAACCGGTAGGCACAAACAAGCAAAGCTCCATCCATGGGATGCAAGCAGTACACAAAAGCACACACTCCGGTCCATGGAAAAACCTTTCACCAAGGAACCAGTCCCTGGTGCCCAAAAGGTTGGGGACCTCTGCTTTAATCCAGTGTTTGTCAACCTCAGCAATGTTTAAGATGTGTGGACTTCAACTCCCAGAAAGACCCAGCCAGCAAACTTGGTCAACGCCTTAACCCCTCTTCCTAAATTCCTAAGTCTGAATTGAAAATTGGTGTTATCTACTGACTCCATGGCAGTGAAAGTTGGACCATAAAAAAGGCTGAGTGCCAAAGAATTGAAGCCTTTGAACTCTGGTGCTGGAGAAGACTCCTGCAAGTCCCTTGGACTGCAAGGTGATCAAACCGGTCAGTCCTAGAGGAGATCAACCCTGACTGCTCTTTAGAAGGCCAGATCCTGAAGCTAAAACTCAAATACTTTGGCCACCTAATGAGAAGGAAGGACTCACTGGAGAAGAGCCTAATGCTGGGAAAGATTGAGGGCAAGAGAAGAAGGGGATGACAGAGAATGAGGTGGCTGGATGGAGTCACTGAAGCAGTAGGCGTGAGCTTAGATGGACTCCAGAAGATGGTAAAGGACTGGAAGGCCTGGAGGAACGTTGTCCATAGGGTCGCGATGGGTCGGACACAACTTCCCAACAACAACAACTCACTTTCCAGTTAATTTTTGTCACAGAAATGTGGGCAATTGAAAAGTGTCTCCCCCACTTTTCTACTTCGGCCAAAAGTCGGGTGACAAAGGCAGGATAGTTTCACCTTCAGACTCTTTCCCGAAGCATCCGCTATTTTAATACGAGCGTGAACCAGAATATTAATATTGCCCTGTCAACTTTTACCATTTTTTTTTTTAAAAAAGACATGCTTTACATTCGTTAAACTTTCAAACGGCAAACGACCGTATTTCTGACAGCTCTGGGAGGCGTTAGGCTGCTGCGGCCGGATAGATTGAGAAGCTTCTGTTCTGAACCGGCGGAGCGGATAAAGCAAATTAAAGGGCAGAGATGCAGCGCTGCGAGGAAAGAGTCGGCAAGCAGGAAGAGCACCGGCATCTGTCTCTGATCGATTCAATCGCGCTTAGGTGACGAGCGTGGCGTGTCGCTTCTTTACTCGCAGAGATGGGGCGGAGCGAGCAAGGGACTGCCTAGAACAGGGGTAGGCAACCTCGGCTCTTTTATGACTCGTGGACTTCAACTCCCAGAATTCCTGAGCCAGCTATGCTGGCTCAGGAATTCTGGGAGTTGAAGTCCACGAGTCATAAAAGAGCCGAGGTTGCCGACCCCTGGCCTAGAAGATCTACCCGAGAGGGAAAGGTCGGCCCTGGGCTGGTGCAAAAGTGAGTACATGGCAATGACTGCTGCCTGCGAGGCGCGCAGAAGAAACTTCCGCCTGGTGACGACACTCTTTCTTTCCTTCCTTCCTTTCCATTCCCTAACACTGCTACAGTCGATCAGAATTTTCTTCCAGGGCCTGCGATTCCCGTGCTCCTTCCGCCCTAAACGCCTGATACAATTTTCCCGACAGCTCGGGAAAAAAAAAAAAACGGGCATCGAGCACTGGCTTTGCCCCCACCCCCTCCCTCGTTTTGTTCCCTTTCCTATTGTAAGTCCTAGCAATCGTAAAAAGAATAATAAATCCGATTGCAAGCCAGTTCGAGGTCACGAAAGAGCGTGCAATTTTTGATATTTTCCAGTTAGCAAGAAGCGGGTCAAAAAAAAGGGATGTTCGAGCCAAATGTCAAAGTTCGTTTTCTGGACTTCAGCTAGCTAGCAGAATCAGCCGCAATGACTTGCCAAGTGGAGAATTCCAAAGCACCTGGAATTAATATACTATATTTGGAAATTGTCAAGATTGGGAAACACTGCTGAACCTGTATTCATTTAACTACTGTGTTAAAATAAAGGGATGAAATAATTTGAAGATAGGAAAAATGAAACTTAGAAGGCTTATCTGATTTAGTCTCTTATGGTTTGCACCCAAGTAGTTATAGTGTATACCCTTTTTTAATGAAAATTATCAGCACTTTTGATCATTCAAATAAGTGTGCATAGAAATCATTTCTAAGCATGAGAAAAAAATGGCTAAATGTAAATGGGAAATTGATTTTTATCCAATCTTTAGCACATTCTATCTTCATGAAGCCCTATTAGATAGGGGATGCGTTCCCTACATTTAACTTCACCACATCCTGCAACTTGGTGCTTCCACTAATGCTATAGCATCTTATACTGCCTGTGTTTCTCATGCTTATTTGAATGTAGATCTTATTGGTGTGACTTACTTTTAAGTAAACATGCATAGCAGCAGGTTACTAGAGACTGCAGTCCTCCAGTCTTATGCCTGGACGCAAGGAAATATTAAACAATCCTGTATCATATTTTTAGCTAAAATGCCCAATGTATTTTTAAAAAGTGTGCAAAGTGTATCAAGAAATCAGTACAATGTTGTCTTAAATTTTTAAGAAGACTAGCAACAAAAGCACTGGGATGTTTCCAGTTTATTTCTCTAGATATAATGTACATTTTTCAGCTATTTGTAAAGAGATAATATGTAATAAACTGAAACTTATATTTTAAACTTGGATGAAATTACTGTGCCAATAGAACACCCACTGCAGTGAGTGGCCAAATTTCAGTATGTTATTTATCAACCAGAAAAGCAATATGCTCAATCATGTCAATGATAAGGATTTTTTTTTTAAAAATACCCCACCCTCACACACAGAAAGTCCTTGTACAGCAGTCAGTACCCTTGGGAAGATAGTTTGGAATAGCCCTTGACTTAAGAGTTGCCACTTGTAGATGTTCAAAGTTGCAACGAAACTATTTTGTAGTTTGATTTCACCATGTGCAAGATTGCTACATAGAAATAGAAACAATAGCAGCACAGTGTGCAGAGCCAAGAAGACAGTGCAATGTACATACGGACTAATGCATATTTTTTCTTTAAAAATTTAATATGAATCAATATGATCTATTGTTCTAGCAGAAGTCATTTTTTTTTGTATAGGTATCTTTAGATGTAGCCCAAAACACACACAGAAAATAAAGAATCATTTTCCTTACCCTCTGAATTTCAGCTTCTGGGACACCACAAATGGCTGGTCGTCCTCCGATTCTGAAGGAAAAGAAAAACCCCAACATTCAGAATTGCTGCAGAAATGTTTATAAGAATCTAAATGTATGAAAGTATGAAAGGCAAATACCTTCATATATCCTCAAACATTCTAAGTCTGTCAATTCATTCTAGTGAAAGAAAACAAGCAATCAGACACAAGATTGTTACAAACTCCATTTTGCACCTAAGTGTTTCAAAAATTAGGCATAAACTACTTATATTAGTAGGATTCATTCTGAAAAGATTCTTCTTAGCAGATCAAATTGCTCTGGGTATGGCAGAAACCATCAAACGTGACTGTCCCAGTAAGGGCCATGCTTTTATGCAGGCTGTTGATGTCACAAATTAATCCCATCAGAGTGGGTGAGTGAGTTCTTCTCACCTTTTGCAAAACTGTCTCATCAGGAAAACCTGACTGGATAATATCACATGAGCTTTGATTAAATTGTATCTCTGTGTTTAACACCTAACAAGGTTAAACAGAGGGCCACCAAAAGAAAAAACATAATACATCTTTCATGAGATTTGTAAAGCACATTTTATTATAAATTTCATAGCGTTAACAGTTTCTTGTAATCAATTTCTGTTACATTCTGACATATGAACCTCTTCAGAGACAATGGCAATTCGGCTTCAATCTTTGACATTAATGGCAGTGGTTTACCCTTATTCGCTATATGATGTATGATATATGAATTTCTTGACCTCACCAAGGGAATCCCTGGTGAAATATAAGTTATTCACTTTGTCAGAAATATTGATGATGACCCAGAGAACATGAGGCATAGAAAGTCTAAAGCATAAGCTGCTAATAAGCTCTGTTTCACTGGTACCATCCTCATGGTCTTCATCTGATTGTAGACATCCCATTAAACAATGGTGTAATATTTTAATGATACACGCTTTCAGAATCTGAGACATGCTGACATTTTGAGATTCCACCATTTCTAAAACAGGAAATAAGGTAGAATTAGTCTAGCTGTTTCAACTAATCAAAATACTGTTTTCTTAATTTTTATATTTACTTACCATTTGATGTTTTGCAGAATCTGCAACAACAAGGCTTTATAAGTTTGTTGTCTTCAATGAAGCCATGTAGCTCAGCTCCTTTTCTTATTCTACGCCCACGCTTGGGAGGTTTGGGGGTCAAATTTACATCAAACAAATCTCCATCATTATTTGCCATCTTCAAAAGACTGCCGGAATTAAATCTCTAGCTATTCAGACCTGCCTGTACAATCTCCCCCGCGCATGCTATGACACGTCCTTGAGCCTTGCGCCTGTCCAGAATCACGGGGTATGACATGCCCAGGCATGTCCCAAACAAGGCCTAACCCTCTTTTTTACTATCAGGCACAAACACACATGCCTGGATCCGCAGCCCTAACATGCCTGAACAAGTCTACTTCCCACCTGTCCGGTTGTCCCTTGTGAACATTTTAATTCCTGTTAATATTCCTTGTCTTTTTGCTGTAGGGGGCTGCAGAATAAATTTTATTAAGGCCATGCTTCGTACGGTTACGTGTACATGTGGATTTGTGGGCTCAATTGACAAAATATGTGTCTAGATTTTTACAAAGGTAAAAAACGGCTGCGGGTTTTAAATGCTTTCCCCCCCCCCCACCCTGCATTCGAGAAAATGATTTTAAAACCTCCTAGAAATAAATACCTTTTAGAAAAAAGGGGGTTAAATGCAAGCCCTGGCCGCCTTTTAGGGCCTCCTTTTTTCCCTGCTTTTGAGGCGCTGATTTTTAAAACTCCACAAAAATTAAAAGCATCATTAGGCTAGAAAGATTAGAAATAAAAAGCATTTTATTATTATTATTATTTCACAGCTCCCCAAAGTAGGGCTTGTTTCCCAAAAACACAGGTCTCTGTTAATTATTTACTTTATTTAGCTTATTCTGTTTGTTTAGAATGTCCATGGAATTAGTCTAGGGTTAAGCTAATCATATACCCAGAGGCTTGACTGCCTTGACTTATTGATGGGGTTAGGCTCAAGACGCCTTATCTGAAAATAGGGTTGCTAGGGTTACTCTTGCTTATCCTGATGGGCTTAGGCCTACACGTCACTTACACTCGCCTTATCTGAAAATAGGGTGGTTACTTCCGCATAGGGCCATGATCTGCTGACGTAATCAACACCATGTGGGTTTGTTTACTTTGATGATGTCACTGATCAAAAGTGCTGATAATTTTCATTAAAAAAGGTATATACTATAACTACTCACCCAAACAGCAAAACTTCCATGCCCATTTCTGGGGATATTTTGCACTTTGTGCATGCTTTGTTTGTAAAATGAGTTTTTTTGTATAGTAAAAACTTCATTTCAAATACGGAATGGTATTTTGGATGAGGACCCTTCATGTATGGAAGCACAGGCAATTAATTATTCACATCACTCAGCTTGCAGAGATAATGCAATTACATTTTATTGAAAATGTATTTTCTCCTACATAGCAATGTAGAAATAAACAGGATAGGTGAAGTCAATTGTGATTTTTAGTCTCTGACCCCCCTAGAGTAACTTAGCAAATTGTTGTATCATATGAGCCTATCCATGACTATGACTTTCTAAAATGGTCTTCATTTTAAATGATCTTCCTTTTTTAAAAAAGTGAAAAACGTAACGGGAGCTTTTTGGAAAAAGGGATTCGATCTGGTTATTTTGTATTTCAGGTTGATTATGGCTATTTCCAGCCTTGCCTGGCATTGTCTATTTCAGTACATTGGAACTGTACCCAGGTTGGCTACTAGATGCCAGAGAAAAACTAGGAGCATATGGAATAGGACTGCCACTCTATCCAGAATCGAGAAGAAAGCCACAGAACCACTGAAGACACTTCTGCTCTTACCTTCTCTCCAGTGGAGCATCAGTAACATGGCGAAGAGAAATCTGCACACCAGCCAGCTTCATCTCCAGGAAGTAATGCTCACCTGTGAACGGTATGGGGTAGAGAGGCTGCCCTTTGCCCATCTCGCTGATTCTGATTTAACTTTCTTTGAGCACCTTTTGCCTGGGAGGGTCATTACTGATGCAGAGGAACTCAAACCTTTCAATGTGGACTGGCTAAAGTCTGTGAGAGGTAAATCATTTTAAAGTTTTATTACAAATGAACATTACTATAGTTGCCATCCTGATAAAGCATTCTGCAAACCACATAGGACAGGTCTTTAGTTCAAAGCATTATTTAAGGATAACTCTGGCATTGAAGGGGGGAATTATAGTGCATAGGAGTATCCATAGTGTAATACCAACTAAATTACATTGCTTAGCTATCTTTTTTTTGCAATTAAGAAATAAGTGATGGGAAAACGGGGGGAGGGGGGAGGTTTAAAATTAAAGATAACACTGAATTTCCCTCTCCCCCATCCAACCCTGCGCATAAAGGTTTAGGTAATTGGATTAAGAAAAAAAAACTTAAATCATGTTTGTAATAGAATTTTCTCATCTTATTTCCATTGCAGGCTGCAGTACAATACTGTTAAAGCCACGGACAACAATGGAAGTGTCTCAGATTCTCAAGTAAACATGTTTCTCTGAACATAGTATATACAGTGTTAGAAATTTTGTTATTTAGAAGAACGTGCCTTCTGTATTGTTCATACACATGTGAAGGACAGAGTATATAATGAAGCAAAATGGGCCACGTCCTGTTACATTTCTGAAGACTGAATGATTCAGGAGTTAGGACTGTAGTTTTTGAAGAAGAGTTTTCTTTCCATTTCTCTCTCTCTACTCCCCTCTCTCTCCCCCCCACTTCCACAGCCTCCTTGGCTCTCCTCCATCCCTCTCTCCCTTCCTCAATGCCTTTTGTAACTGGACTATCAGTGTAAAGAGGACCAGGTAAAGAACAGTATTGTTTAAGGTGCATTAAGTAGGAAAAACTCCTCATATAAGCATGATCTTATATGATAAATGAATTGATGTTTAAGAGGGTAGAAAAAACTTTTGATTACTGCATATAGAGAATAAAACATTACAGTAATTTTTATCTCCTGGATCTTGTCATAGTCTCCTAATTGATGAACAAGTAATTTTTATGTGGGAACACAGAACAATTCTCTATACTTTTCAGTTGACTCAGTCTTTCTCTAAAAAGAAAAACTGGGACAACACTAAGGAATCCTCAAAGTACATCAGCCTTGTGCTTTTAAGAAGATCTTAGAACAGATAAAAATACTGTCAAAATTGTGCTTTCATATTGATGGATTTTTCTACCCTAGCTGGCTTCCAGACTCAGCATGCATTTGTTTAATCCCCTCCCACAAGCAATGGTTTTTATAGAAGATTTAAATATTGTTGACTATATTCTTTCCAAATTTCCCAACACTTCTATCTTTTTCTTTCTACTGTAGCCTTTCTTCCAAAAGTGGAAAAAGGATGGAACAGGTGCTTGGTATCTTTTGACTGGAAGTAGTAGAAGCCTTCGAAGGGACATGGTGGCTCAGTGGGTTAGGACACTGAACTTGTCGATCAGAGGGTCGGCAGTTTGGCGGGTCGAATCCCGAGTGCCGCGTAGCAGAGTGAGCGCCTGTTACTCGTCCCAGCTTCTGCCCACCTAGCAGTTCGAAAGCACATAAAAAATGCAAGTAGAAAATAGGGACCACTACGGTGGGAAGGTAACAGCGTTCCGTGCGCCTTTGGCATCTAGTCATGCCAGCCACATGACCACGGAGACATCCTCAGACAAGCGCTGGCTCTTTGGCTTTGAAACGGAGATGAGCACCGGTCCCTAGAGTCGGAAATGACTAGCACGTGCGGGGGAACCTTTACCTTTACCTTTAGTAGAAGCCTTCAGGCAGGAAGCATCTATACATCTGTAGTGTATAGAAGCATCTATAGTCAAAGAGAGTTCTGCATATCAACTCTCCTAGAAAACAGCTGCAGATTCTCCTAGGTCATATTTGCACATCCATGTGTGCAAGCACATCACCATCTGAAGAAGCGATATCAACGAAATATATACCAAATGCTGAAAGCCTTTAGTACAAATGTGTACTGAATGCTGACAATACAGGCAGTTCTCAACATATGGCCACAATTGGGACCAGAATTTTTGTTAGTAAGCAGGGTGGTTGTTAAGTGAGTCACACTTGATTTTACAACCTTCTTGACATGGTTGTTAAGTGAATCAATAGTTGTTAAGTGAATCACATGGTTATTAAGCAAATCTGGCTTCCTCCATTAATTTTGCTTCTCAAAAGGTGACTGGGAAGGTCACCAACAGCAATCACATGACCCCAGGAGACTGCAACCATTGTAAATACATGTGGGTTGCCAAATGCCTGAATTTTGATGACATGACCATGGGGATGCCTCAATGGTCATAAGTACAAGAACTGGTGGCAAATTACTTTTTTCAGTGCTGTTATGACTTTGAATGGTCCCTAAACAAATGGTTGTAAGGTGAGGACTAGCTGTAAACGTTGACAATCATTTCCTGAATTTTGGATGAACTCCCACTTCTAGCCATCCCCATGTGTTAATATAGGAATCATACTGACTTTCTGACTGGAAGCCAGAAAGTTTATTCTGACTTGATCTGGAGAGACCTAAAATAATTGTGTCATAGATGTAGCATTTTTTAACTTCTAGAATAGTAAAAAAATGTGTTCCTTTTCAGATACTGCAATGAGAAGAACTTGGCCGTGAATCCTCAGGGAGGCAATACCGGCCTTGTTGGTGGCAGTGTTCCTGTCTTTGATGAGATCATTCTTTCTACAGGACTTATGAACCAGATCATCAGTTTCGACCATATTTCTGGTAAATTCTTGTCAAGGTTTGAGGGGCAAATCTGGTGGCTTGATAGAACTGTCTTTTCAGGGAAGATGGTTCCCAGGCCTAGAAAGCCTGATAAAATTGTTCTCTCCCTCCTCCACGCCTATAACAACGGGGGGAAAAAATCTTAAGTACATGAGATAAAGCTATTTAAAAGTCTGCATCCTTAGCCACATCTTTGAAGACTTCAAAGTGTTCTCTGGTCCAAGAAAGGATCTTGCCTATATAATAGTCACCTTACTACTGCAAGGAAAGTTAGTTGAAGAGATAGTGACCTACTCAAGGTGATCCAACTGAGTTCATACCACACTTTTAAATGTATTTCCTTTTCTTGTTTTGCCCAATATTGAGCTATAAATTCATCAGAGACTGGGCTAGGGGGCATGCTAAATGAAAATAACTGGGCCAAATTAAAATTAATTGAGCTTAGCCAGTCGTGAAGAAGCAGCTGCTAGATCTTTGATTATTAATTGTATCCCACAAATCCAACTAGTTTGTTTTATGCCGGAATTTTGAGAAAGCTGCTCCATTGGAAAGAGAATGATATTTATCTGACATACTGTAACTTGATACTTATGTCCCAGGAATCCTGATTTGCCAGGCGGGCTGCATTTTAGAGAACCTCAACCAATATTTGGAGTCAAAGGGTTTTGTCATGCCTCTTGACCTTGGAGCCAAGGGCAGTTGCCATATTGGAGGAAATGTAGCTACAAATGCAGGGGGCTTGCGCCTTCTGAGGTATGGGTCCCTTCGAGGGACAGTTCTTGGATTAGAGGTGGTAAGTTGAAATTCCAAAAAGTGCTTTCTGTTTTTTATTTTTTTTAAAAAATAATTATTCTCTACCATTTATTCTTTATTCTATTGCGAAGGTAATATTACCTTTTTTCCACAAAAATACAAATTAGAATATACTGTTTCTCTAGTTCAGCCTGTGTAACCATCATAAACAAAATTTAAAATAAAAACATTATATTGATCTATTTGAAATAAAGCTGATTCATTAGTGATGGACCAAAGTTTGTCCTCTTTTAGGTGCTGGCTGATGGTTCCATCCTGAACTGTTTGGCATCGCTGCGGAAAGACAATACTGGCTATGACTTGAAGCAGCTTTTCATTGGCTCAGAGGGGACTTTGGGGATGGTCACTGCTGTGTCCATTCTCTGTCCACGGAAATCAAATGCTGTGAATCTGGCATTTCTTGGTGCGAGTCATTCCTGTCCCTTGTTTTTAGATGCACCTTTTGTACTTTTAAGAGTTGCACAGGAAGAATGCATCTGAGGCAGCAGTTAGTTTATCAAAGCTACTTTCTTATATTTAGGTTTTGTAACTATTTGATGTGATCACCAGTGTTAGTAATAGAAACAGGGATGAGAATGGAGAAAATAATCTATGCCACTAGCAAACTGCTTTTTACTATTGGCATGGAAGCCACATGCAGATGTAGGAAATCAGGGCATCCTGAAATAATAACTGAATATAAAATAGAATTATCATGAATCTTGTCTAATTTATAGACGCCACCTTAAAACTGTGTCAGTGACAAATCACAGCTCTGATGCGGGCTGAAACAAACTAATTCCTTCCTTGTACCTAACTACAACAAAACCACATCTGGCTACCTCCTTTTTCCCGCTGTGCCTTTATGAGTTCCCTTTGCTATACCTTCACTCCATTTCTGGGGCACCTTTAACTTGTTCTTAGTTGTACTGGTTTTGAAGTAACACTTTCCTCCTTATTTTGACATAGGTTTTGCCATGTATGCAATATAATGTGTTATGCCAACTGACTTGTTGGTGATGTAATCGAGTGGCTTCTAAGGCAGACATGTCAAACACAAGGCCCGGGGCCCGGATTCGGCCCGCAAAGTGGTTTCATGCGGCCCGCAAAGCCATCTTGGAAACAGTGAGGGAACGGCCCCCACTGCTTTGGCCCTGGCCCAGAGACCCTCCTTCTGCCAGAGACCCTCAGATCTGTCCCACTCCTGACCAGGCCCCCATAGGCACCCTTCATGCGAACGTTGTAGAGCTGGCCATGCCCACCCAGTAGGTCACGCCCACCCTGGCCATACCCACCCGGCCCCCTGAGGGCAACCGCAATGCTGATCCTGCCCTCAATGAAATTGAGTTTGATACCCCTGTTCTAAGGGATGGGTTCAGCCTGGGAATCTATTGTTCCTATTAGTTCTGGTGCCCTTTGAGGCCTGGATACTTTCTTCTGGGTTCATTCTGATTTGGGCAATGGGTAAGTCTAGGTCTTTAAAACCAGGCTTTTGCCCAGTACCTACCAAATCTCCAAGCTATTCCTCGTTGCAAAACTTAAATCAGCTTGAATAGCTGCTGATAGGCCGCGGAGTGGGGGCAGTGCATGATGATGTCGGGAAGAGAGAAAATCTGGCTCTGATGTTTCATAGTGTGTCTTTCCCCACACCTGTTCAGCTGTTGTCTGGGATGCTTTTGAATGTGACTTTAGTACTTTTTTGAAATAGCACACATATCAGCAAAGAGTCATGTTCTCACTGAACACATTTACAAAACACTTGGGCCTAAACAGAGCAAATATCAGAATTCAACTTCTCCTCCAACTCTATCATATTAAGATGGATAGTGGATGTTTTCAGTTGGTGATATTTGCTTGGGGGGGGCGGGGGAGTGTCAAGCAAAGAGCCTTGGTGGAGCAGTGGGCTAATGCCTCCTTAAGTAACACCAGCTGCCTGCAATTAGTGCAGGTTCGAGTCCCACCAGGCTCAAGGTTGACTCAGCCTTCCATCCTTCTGAGGTAGGTAAAATGAGGACCCAGATTGTTGGGGGCAATTAAGCTGACTTTGTAATAATGCCGCTTGGGGGGGGGCGAAAGCCCTAATAAGCAGGCATATTCATAGGATGAAGGCTATTGCTAAGCACATTGATTTGTGCTTTAGATTGTAAGCCGCCCTGAGTCTTCGGAGAAAGGGCGGGATATAAATGGGATTTAAAAAAAAAAAAAGCAAAGCTAGGGGATCCAGTCTGGGTCACCGGGACCAGAGGTTTCATCTTCCGAGCTCGTGCTAGAGCCCATCCTTGGCAACTTCTCTGTGTTCCCTGAAGTCCCCTGAGGATGGGGACTCTGGCACAAGTCCGAAAGCTTGGAAGACGAAACCTCTGGTCCCGGTGACTGACCCAGATTGGCTCCTGCAACATTGTCCTGGGATACGTATGTTTGCCTTCATTTGTGAAAGCTAGGGGAATCAATTAATTTCTGCCTTTTCTGCACTCTAAATTAGAACAGTTAAATTTCTATTACCTATTTTAGTTTTGTAGAAATGACTCTTGTCAGTTTCATTTCCTTTTATTAATCTTGGAGTAAAGGTAGAACGAATTAAGGTAAAATTACATATTTTTAAAAAAGAAAGAATAGATATGAAAGTTTCCAATGCTTTCCCTACCATATTTTAAATTTTTTTTTATGTGCCTTCTTACTTATTTTGTGTGATTTTTGCTTTCACCATAAAGCTTGCCCAAGTTTCTCTCAGGTCCTGAGAACCTTCACAATCTGCAAGGATATGCTGGGAGAAATTCTGTCTGCTTATGAGTTCATGGACAATGGATGCATGAAGTTAGTAGAGAGACATCTGAAACTGACCAACCCAGTAGCAGGTATCAGCTGCTCCCAAATGGATTCCTATGTATGCATACTTTGCTTAAATAATTTGATGGCTGGCTTTAAATGTACTAGATTTATTTGTACTTAATTTGCTGCCCTGTTACCTAAATTAATTTAGTTCTACAATACTGTATATTTTGCTCAGAGTTACATGGTGATATAGATATTGTGATCTTGCATGATAATATTTATTTGTTTTTTAAAAATCATTATTAAACCTATGACTTTAACAAAAGTCCAATTTATCATGGTATCAGGGAAAAGTGATTGCCAATTTCCTTAATTTATAGTTCAAGTTAATGTAGAAAAGTTAACGAGACATAGGAGGGACATAATCTCTGTGAGTATACTTAAGTAATACTTGATTTATTAAAAGCATCTCTCCGTAGATGTTTTATTTTAGTTCACATGCTTTCAAAATGTGATTTCCCATTGTTCTATGTTCTGGACTTATTTCTTCATTCTGCTAATTGGGGCCAGAGATTCCCGAAACTCTACCATAAGGATTATATTAACCATTGTTCATGATCTTGGCTAAAAAGGAAGGGTCATTGATGTTATAGAATTACAGAAGATAATTTTGCATAACATGTAGTGAATAAAGAGGATGATCTTTATGAAGAGAGAGAATTTCCATTCTCAAACCAATATGTTGACAATAGGATAATTTGAGCCAGGCTATTTATGCCCTGAGTGACAATTTTGGGTTGATTTATTTGATACTCCATTGGTTGTTTTCTAGGCTATGCACAATATTCTTAGGTGTCTTCACCAACACCAAAGTTCAAAAGCGTCAATATTCTTCCTATCCTGTTTTTTTAAAGTTCAACTTTTGCTTCCTTAGAATGTCTCTGGGAATACCATTGGCTGGCATGATTCTGATCTTTGTAGGTATAGACTAGTGCTTCCCAACCTTGATAACTTTAAAATATATGGGCTTCAATCGCCAGAATTCCCTAGCCAGCCAGCATCACGGTATTTAAATATCTTTTCCAAAGTCTTTGTGGCTGCTCTACCAATTACTGGTGTGGAGCGTATTTCTTGACTGCTTGTTCCTTTATGGTGATGGCTGATCCTAAAAGGCAGAAACTACCCATACTTCAGTATCTTCATTGTTAATTCTAAGGCTGGTGGTTGTATCTTTTGTTATTAATTTGGTCTTCTTTATATTTAGTTTTAGTCCTATTTTTTCACTGTACTCTGGGCAGCTGGAATAACTTTCACACTTTGCATGACCCCACTGGGAATATGTATGGGAATATTGGCATACACTCCTGACATTCTTTGCTCATCTCTCCCAGCAACATCTCATCCCTACAGTAGGACTTTGGGTGTATGTGTGTGTCCCAACTCTATATTATTCAATTTTCATAATCTAGGAAATTTAACTTGATTTTTATATATAAATATCAGAGCTTCAGTAGATGTATTTGTTTGAAACTGTATGACTGTAATTCTGCTTTTTGTAAACCTAGAAAGTCCTTTTTATGTGTTAATTGAGACTTCAGGCTCCAATTCTACTCATGATGAGGAAAAACTCAGCCATTTCCTGGAATATGTAATGAGCTCAGATTTGGTGGCAGATGGAACTCTGGCCTCAGAAGGAAAAAAGATAAAGGTATTTTTTTCTTTCTTACCAACATGTTTGGTTTGGATTCAAATATGATTTAAATTTGAAACATACATACATTGAATTTGCAACTATTGGCCATGTAGTTTTAACAAGTGAATACTAACTGCTAAATTCAAAGAATACACTATGGCTTAGTTGGAGTAAGAGTCTCAGAGAACTTTCTAGATCAGGAGTCCCCAGCCTTTTGTGCACCAGGGACCGGTTCTGTAGAGAGAGGTTTTTCTGCGGACTAGAAGGTGCGTGATTTTGTGTGCTGCCTGCACCCCGTGGATGGGGCTTTCTTTGTTTGTGTGGACCGCTTGCTGGCATGCTGTGGCCCAGTAAGGATCCACAGACCGGGGGTTGGGGACTCCTCTTCTAGATTATCTGAGGGAATTTATTTTTCAAATCTTTCTGATGTTCCAGTATGATCAGACAGAGTAGGTGCACTTTGGGTTCCATCGCCCAAAGAGAATCATCCTATAGGACCTGGGAGTGTGACTACTCTATTGCAGAACTTACCCTTCATCTGTGGGTCTTGTGTGATCACCAGTACCCATCTACAATCCTCAGAATCCCACAGAATGAGTGAGTCTAAAATTTACATGTTTTGCATTTCAAAGACTCAGTATCATTGGCCATCATCTCCTAAACTCTCAAGCAAGACAAAAGATCATAGTACAGTTTCTAGGTTTAAAAAGTTGTCCCATCTTTTCTTCTAGTCTAATGTTTTACACAAAAATGCCTCTAAACCCCTTATCAGTCCCATATATATATATCCTACACAATTAAAAAAAGTGGTTGAAAGGCTGCAATTTAATGCTTTGTTTGAAAATAGCCCCAGAGCTAGAAAAAAAGACAAAGATAACTTGAGTTGCACAGTGAATTTTGGGTCTAAAGTAGATGGGAGCTATTTCATCAGATTGCTTTTTAGTAAGTAAGGGTTTGGGGGCCAGACCACATAGAATGGTACATATTTTGTGAATATGTAATTGCCTTTCTCTATAGAAGGTATCTCAGTCATATTGGAAGATTGTACAGATGATGCTCTTAATTCCAAATGTGCCTCCTATCCCTGATTTATACACAAGACCTTTTAGCCCCAAATCCTATAATGCTGATGTTTTCTGTGTAAGCATTGCTGCTCAATGTGCACATGTAAATGAATATAATGTAAGTTATTTATTGTATGTTCTTTTTAACCTGGTTTTCATTAAAAAATAATCTAAAGCAGAATACAGTGGAACAAACTAATAAAAATAATATAACATTCAGAAATGAGAACAACATAAAACTAAGTTAAACCTGTAACTTTTGTCAATCATATATTCTTTAAGAATGCCAGTGTGGTATTGTTTTCTCCAAACAATATATTTGGTCAACTACAGGCATTATGGGCTTTACGGGAACAGATCACAGAAGCCCTGACATGTGATGGAGTTGTTTATAAATACGACATTTCACTCCCTGTCGAAAAACTCTATGATCTTGTGACTGACATGAAAGTACGTCTAGGTACAGCTGCTAAGAATGTGGTTGGCTATGGACATCTAGGTGAGTTCCAGTATGCTGATAAAACTTCCTTAATTATAGATTATTTGGATTTTGAATCATTGTAGCAAAATTGCTGATTGTGTTTCAGTTCTAGATTTAAATCTCACTTCAGCTTTCAACTGCTAGATAATTTTAAGCCATTATCTTTTGGTCTCAGTCAAGTTGGTGTGTTTGTGTGTGGTTCAGGCATCTGCAGCAAAGATATAATATTTGCTGACCTGACACAATTACCGTAAGCGTGCATATTAGGTGAGGAAGTGTTCTTGGCCCAGAATAAATTATGTTTTAAAAGTTAAAAATGAAATAATCCATTGCCAGATTGTAATAGTCTGGGTGATTTTCTCTGGAAATGCTGAAATCATGAGTTCTTTGGGCAGGAAATTTCAGAAAGAAACCACTCAACATGGGTATAGGGCATTATTTCCTAAGCCCATGAACGAATCTTATGGAAAGTGCAGATTGGCAATGTTGTTCTAGCAGCTTATAGGGAGAGTTTTTGAAAGGGACAGAAGGCCAGGCTTTATAACAAATATGGATAAAGAATCTAGCATGATCTCTGAAAGTGGACAAGTTATGCTCAAAGATTAAACACAGATGCCTGCTACCAAGAAACTAGTGTCCCTCTGTATTTTTTTCTATCTTTGAAGAATATGATAGTTGTATAATTTAGTTCTTTTTTGTTCAAAAATAAAGCCATCAACATGGAAGACTGGTATGATCCCATGTTTTGAATAGACTTTTTCAATTTAGTACCCTCAAGATTTCAGCATTTCCAGAGAAGATCAAAATATTGCAACATGTTGGTTTACCATTTCTACCATCTCCAGTTAACTGCAAAGGAGTATGGAAATTGGTGCACTTTAATAAAAAATATTATTGCATATCACAGCTAAGGAGTATTAATAAAGTATTGTCTACTTTCTCTTTTGAAACCAATTCTCAGTATTATGCATATCACAGACAGAGAATAATTGTACTGTCTATTTTCTTCTTTTGAAATCAATTCTTATTTCTGGTTTGCTCTGACAGGAGATGGAAACTTGCACCTGAATGTCACAGCAGAGTCCTATAGTCATTCTCTACAGGATGCCATTGAGCCACATGTGTATGAGTGGGTGTCACAATATCATGGAAGCATCAGTGCAGAGCATGGCCTAGGTTTCAAGAAGAAAGATTATATCCATTACAGTAAGCCCAAAGAGGCAGTTCTTCTCATGCAGCAATTCAAGGTTATGTTAGATCCTAAAGGAATTTTAAACCCTTATAAAACATTACCGTCAAAGGCTGTATGATGATTCTTTTGAAAGAGTTGGTGTGTTGCTTGAAGTATGGTGCATCAGGTCTTTTTATAAATAAACTCTGAAGCCAGAGCCAATTTTCTATTTTTTAAAGAAGGAATAATAAAACAATTGAACTGTATTCACTTCCCAGACCACAGTTTTACTTTCTGATCTGAATGAAAATGTTGGCAGCTTTAGAAATACTGTTTTCTAAGGATCCTCTCTTCTTCTCTTCACGGTCTGTTCCTGAAAACAAACCAGAATAAGAGAATATAGGCTTTCAGTTGGACACACCACTGACCTGTCTCAACTATAATATAGGGAAGTCAGGGATAATATAGTACAATAGAATTAAGAAGGTCTGAGTCATTCATCCCTTAAATGTAACATAGTTTCTTAATGGCATAAATGCTATAAAAATTAAATAAAATCTTAATGGCATAAATGCTATAAAAATTAAATAAAATTTATCTGTTGTCTACAATGTGTAGAACCTGCACTTAGTAAAATGATCCAGTATGAAGGTTCATTTACAGCAGGATATCACAGACATCTATATGACATTTTCTTCTTTGTTTTTGAATAGTTTGATTCAGTATACAAAACTTCAAGCATCTTATATATGGACTTTGTAAATCCTGCAATAGCTAACAGAAAAAGCCCAGTACCTGATTAGTAGAATACATTAAGCATAAACATAGAACATATTAATAGAACTAGTGTATGTGTTAAATAATAAATAAATAAATAAATAAATAAACAGCAAATAAAATCCTGCAAGGATGAAACATGCTTCCTATGACTTGCTTATCTCTCTGCTATCCAAAAGACACCAGTGGACACATAGTAACTGATTGAAAGAAGACCAAAGAAAGATGGAAAAAGTATATTGAAATATTATGCAGTAGAGATGTCAACATCAAATATATATTGGAAGATATTCCCTACTCTCATGTATCTCTAGTACTGGAAAATGAACTTAGATAATTACTCCAGTCATTACCAAGTTGGAAGGCCATAGAAATTGATAGAATATCTACAGAAACCTGTATAACAACAAAAGAAAAATTAGTAAATTCTCAAGTTAATGAAGATTCTAACCAAGCCATACCAGCCAAACAGAAGAAGAACAGTGAATAGATTTAAAGAGATAATTCTACATACCAATTCCAAAGAAAAACTTAACAGTGTACAAACTATAAGACAAAACTTGGGAACTTTAGAACTCTACATGAAATAGAAGATAACAAATGTTTAGGCTGGCTTAGAAAAGACTGAGAATCACAAAACATTGCTGATGTACACTGGGTAATTGAGTAGGTGAAAGAAGTCACTGTTGATTATAGACATTATTGATTATAGAAGGCCTTTGATTCTGTCAGTCATGTCAAACTGGAATTTGCTTTAAAATGGGAATCTAGAATATCTCATTGTCCTCATCAAAATCTACAAAGAGATTAGAAAACCAAAGATCATGATAAAACAAACTGGTTCAGATTGGCTAAAGAATGAGACTCTCCCTGAATATATAAGGGAAGTTGACTGGAAGAAGATGAATATTTTTTTTAATTGGAGGAAGAAACATCAATAATTTGCACTATGTTAATAACATTACTCTGATGGCTAAAAAAGCAAAGAATATACAAGCTCCTTTTACAAAAGTAGCACAGTGAAAAAAATGGGACTGAAAGGTAATATTAAAAAGATCAAACTAATTATAAAAGGAGCCCTAACCAACTTTAGAACTGACAATGAAAATATCAGAGTGGTAGATAACTTCTGCCTTTTAGGATTAACCATCAGTTGTAAAGGAACAAGCAGCCATGAAAAGCTTGGGAAAGATATTCAGATCAGATAGTGCAAGCAATGTATTTTCTATGGCAGGGGTGCCCAATCCTCAGTCCGTGGCCTGAGGTATGCGGAGCTCCACGTTCACAAGTGGTGGGTGTGTGCCTGCGCAAAAACATCCCCCACCACCACCACTGCTGGTTCACAGAGCTGGAAAGGTTGGGGACTGCTGCCCTGTGGCATTCTATGGAAATCAATGTTGAAGAAGCAGCATAGGAAGAACATTAATGCTTTTGAAGTTTGTTGTTTATTATTATTTTCAATTTATAAAATTGATTAGCCACCCATCTTACATCAAGGTAATTCTGGGCAACCTTCATTCATAAAAAATAAAAGCTATACAAAGATAAAAGCATAAATACAGTAAAATAAACAGAGCCAAATACAACAGCCCAATTAAAAGATGGGTAGGGTGGGGATAGGATGAAGAGAAGGTGGGATCTGTTGTTAATTGATCAACTACCTCCCTGCGATGATCCCCCATTGAAGTCGCAAGCCAACTGGCAGACCCAGGTCTGTAGGCTCTTATGGAAGATGGAAGATCAGGAGGGTTGAAGTCCAACCTTACTTGAGGGGGTCAGGCGCAGTGCTGCACGAAGTTGGAGAGTACTTCTAATTATTCCATGGATAGCTAGCAAAAGATATAAGTGGATCATCAAACAAGTCAGTCCAGAGTTCTTACTCAGGACACAAATGACCAACTCAAATTTCCATACTTTGAACACTTTATGCAAAGACCAAACTCTGAGAAATCTATAATATTGGGAAAGATGGAAGGAAAGAGAAGAGGATCACCAGAAGCAAAGTAGGTGGATTTAATTATATAGAATCAGTAAAGGGCACGCTTTTGAAAGACCTGAAATACTAGGATGGGGACAGATCACTATGGAGAGAATCTATTCTATGTGATTATTGAAAGTTGAAATTGACTGGATGACACATAATCCCATGTTTTCATATATAAATGCTCTTTTTTCAAATTGCTTTCAAGTACATTCACAAAGAAATGTGTTTTGTTTTTTGTAGAGAAAGTCTATCAACATTAGGTCATCACCTCAGGCAGTCCTCTGAATTGCAACCATTTGTTTAGTGACCATACAAAGTTACTTAAAAAAAGTGATTTATGACTGGTTTTCATGCTTACGAGTGTTGCAGCATCCTGATGGACCTGGCAACTGGCATACATTTATGACAGTTCCAGTATCGCTGGGTCATGTGATCGCCATTTGTAATATTCCCTTTTGGCTTCTGAAAAGCAAAGTTAATGGGGGAAACCAGATTGACTTAATCACCTCATGATTCACTTAACTGTGGTGATTTGCTGCAGCAAAAAAGGTAGTAAAATGGGCAAAATTCTTAACAATTTTGGGCTTAATTGTGGTCATTAAGTTGAGGACAACCTGTTTTATTGATTAGGGTTTTTTCCCCTTTTCCTTGGAAGACACATTTGTAATCTACAACTAACTTTACAGTTTAGTTACATAAAAGGGGAAGGGAGGGAGATTTAAGGGTCATTCTGTCACATTTATGGTATAAGTCATAAAATAGCAATAAAATATAATAGTCAATATGTAGTATAGTAGAAAATCAGTAACTAAAATAAAGGAAGTAATGCAATTTGCAAAATAAAATATGACTATTGTAATATGTAGCATGTCTAGAGGCAATTTAATGAATCAAGAATCAGGTCCAAGTGCACAGGTTTTATATCACAACCAAGGCAAGGGCTGAAGAACAGAACGGAGGTAACATTGTTTGCCATATTTGAATACACAATCTGAAGAACTTGGGGTACAAAACTGAGCTGTGACCTCCTCCTGATCCAAGTGCTAGCAATTAGAGTGCCATAGAAGAAGAGTATGGGAAGGCCTCACATTTCTAAATTGAAATGCCTCTCTCTTTAGGACTTGGTTGGGGCTACAGGGAATCCTCAAGTTACAATCACAATGAAGCCTGTCTATCACAGTCTTAACTCATGATGGTCATAAAGCAGGTCTGTCATGTGATTTTATGATCTTTTTTGTCATTTAGCATTCTATGGTCACAGTTTATTTATATATTTTATATTTTTGTATTTATTAAATTTTTATACCGCCCTTCTCCCGAAGGACTCAGGGCGGTGTACAGGGCAATAAATATCAAAATATACATACAAAAGTTAAAAAGAAATAAATAATTATGCCCAATATAAAACAATGATTAAAAATGTTAAAACCAAATCCAAACCCCAACCCCATCAGACCAGGCCGGATTGTTCAAATAAATAAGTTTTTAGATCGCGTCGGAAGGAGCGAAGGTCGGGGGGCCGTCCGGAGCTCAACCGGCAAGCGGTTCCATAGGTCTGGCACACCCACAGAGAATGCCCTCCCCCTGGGGGCCACCAATCGACATTCTCTGATCGGAGGCACCCTGAGGAGGCCCTCTCTGTGGGAGCGCACTGGGCGGAGGGAAGTTGACGCCGGCAGCAGGTGCTGCCGTAGGTAATCCAGACCCATGCCATGTAGGGCTTTAAAGGTCATTACCAGCACCTTGAATTTTGCTTAAAACTGGAAATAAATGCTGAGTTTTGGTGAAACCATGATAAAATGCATTCACATGACTGAGGGATTCTGCAAACAGTTGCAAATGCAGTTGCAAAGTGCCCAAGGTTTGGTCATGTGACTGGGGGGGATGACCATCAGAACTTCAAATTCGGGTCATAAGTATCACCAAGTAGGTCCATTAGAACTTTGCATAGTTGTTTAGCAACTCGTCATAAGTCAAGGACTATCTGTATACAAGTGTACCTGTGGGGGCTCTGTTTTTCTAAGCATAGCAAGCCTTTTTCTCAGGCAACTGTAGCAGTTCTTGCTTGAGCCTGTCATTCCTCCTTTTGTTACAGTCAGGAATCCTCAGGAGAAAGCATTGCATATCCCCCTATCCAAAGGTTTTCTTTTATGTCAGGTGTTCATAGTGTTTGTTTTTCAACTTTCAAGACACTTGAGAATTCCCAGAACCACTCTTAGACATCTCAGTAATGAAAAAGGTATTTTTAAAAAGCAGAAATAAATGCAATAAACAGCAAGTGGCTTAAGAAAACAAGCCTGTTCAAGTTTTAAGAACTTTGGGAATTATCATTCTTTCTTTTCACCACTTCTGAAAGCACATTGATTAAAGATAAGAGAGAGAGCTTACTCAGTGACCACTCTCAGATTTTTATATGCCATTTCAATGGATGTCTGATGAATTGCATAGGCATCACCTCCAGCTGATGCTGACACAAAAAGCACTTTCATTAACACAAGATTAATAAAACTGAATAAATTCCATTCATTTTTTCCTGTTCAGTGCTTTCTAAATAGAGTGGAAAGAGATCTATTTTGTCTATAAACAAGCGAAGCAAAGGAATTCCTGTATTGCAGAATCTGAAAAATTGTTCCTGAAGTTTGGAAACCTTCTAGAAGAAAAGAATTGATGAAAATTAGATGTCTTACTAGTATGACATCTAATAAATGTTTTCCGATAATGTCAAAACAACACTGGAAGTAGCATATTCATTTAAGAAATTAGTTCATCTCCTTTGCTGAAATCAACATTACATACTGTATAAACAAATCACATCATTAGTTGTTAATATTTAATTAAATTTAACATTTAATGTTCCATAATATTTTTCTTTCTTAATTCTGCACCTTAAAAAGAAGCATTATTTTTTAAAGTGTTTTCTTCTAAGGAAATTTTATTAACTGTATAAATATTATGTACAAATTTAAATAGTTTAAAGTTACATGAATTACATATGAAACTCAACATTATATTGCATTTTATGGTAGTTTATTAAATGCAAACTTGATAAATTTGTGGCAGATGTAGGAAGCACCAAGTTAACAATTGAGGCTGAACTGTGTTACCCCCCGTTGATAGGGCTCACAACTTGGGCGTCCTCCTGGATTCACGACTCAATTTTGAAGACCATATAGGAGCCGTGACCAGGGGGGCTTTTGCCCAGGTTCGCCTGGTGCGCCAGTTGCGACCCTACCTGGACCGAGATGCCCTACGCACAGTCACTCATGCGCTCGTGACCTCCCGTTTAGACTACTGCAACGCTCTCTACATGGGGCTGCCCTTGAGGACCACTTGGAGGCTTCAGCTGGTGCAGAATGCGGCCGCGCGAGTTGTGATGGGGGTTTCCCAATACTCCTATGTAACACCTCTACTCCGCGAGCTGCATTGGCTCCCTGTTGCCCTCCGGGTGAGATTCAAGGTGCTGGTGATGACCTATAAAGCCCTAAATGGCTTGGGTCTGGGATATCTGAGGGAACACCTGCTGCCGGCATCAAGCTCCCTTCGTCCAGTGCGCTCCCACAGGGAGGGTCTTCTCAGGGTGCCACCGGTAACAGATTGCCGGCGGATGACACCCAGGGATAGGGCCTTCTCAGTGGGTGCGCCTGCCCTTTGGAACCAGCTGCCAGTGGACTTAGGACTGCCCCCGACCTCAGTTCATTCCGCCAGGACCTGAAGACTCTGGCCCAGGCTGAGAATTTTAATTTTAATTTTAATTTTAACTGGGGTTTTATTTGTTCAGGGATGGATATAATTTTTTTTAATTGTTTTTAACTTTTGTATTTTTGTTTTTAATCACCCTGTAAACCGCCCTGAGTCCTTCGGGAAAGGGCGGTATATAAATGTAATAAAATAAATAAATAAATAAATAAACTAACAAAAGCCTTTCTCAAGTATGATGACATTAAAAGGGCTTTAAAATTCAGAAGAAACTATTTCTGTGACCAAATATGTATGCTTATGCTTTTGCAATCTAAATTCTCTCCAATACATTTCCTCTTTACTCTGCCCAGAAAACAAACATCAGAGGAATCTCCTTCAATAGAGTGAATGTTCCACAAATTCTAACCACAATCTGTACAATCTGTACAATCAGATATTGGTTCTATATGTAGAAAAGAAAAAGACTAATTTCACACCTAAAGCTTATTGAAAGAAAATTGAAATGCTGTTAAACAAATATATGCGATGGCGACATCTGGAATACTGTGCACAGGTCAGATCGCCAAACTTAAAAATAGATATAAAGAACTGGCTTAAAATGAAGGAGAGGGCAATCCAAAACAGAGTGGCTTTGAACATCTTCCCTATGAAATAAGGGCAAATGTTTGATACTGTTTGGCTTGGAAAAAAGATAACTAAGTGGGCACCTTTCTGAAATGTAAAAAATCAGGGAAGGCCTGGAGAAAATGAGCAGGGAGGGTTTTTTCCCCCTATCTCTTTCTGATGGGGATAGCTTACTCCAAACACCAGTTGTGTAAGGATATGTCTCCATCTTTTGCTCCTGTGGCATTTGGATTAAAATGGGTCTAGTTCAGATGGACTGCATATGGCCCTGGACAGCTATTAATGCAGCCCCACAAGATTGTAAACTTTTAACATTTATATATTCCGGCACCTCAAGGTTTTTATGGTCCGTTCAGACTTCAAACGGTTCTTTGGCTCCCTCCAGAAAATGCCGCCAAGTCAACAGTGTCCGCCGTATGGTGAATGTCAGTTTATGGGAGGTATATGCACAGGGCTATAGTGTTCCTTGCCCGTTCTTCTATAGCAAAACCACCCCAACTGTGATGTCACTGGCATCAGCCTGGACGACAAATGGCAGGTCAGGATTGGGATGTTGTAAGATGGGCTCTCTTGCAAAGAGGGCCTTCAGGTCCTCAAAGGCACTCTGGAAAGCCAATGTCCACATCAGTGGTTGACTGGGGTGTGGTTTACCCACTATATGTCTTGTGTGGAGCAGATCTGTTAAAGGTAGGTCTACCTTAGCGAACGAGGGGATGAACTGCCAATAGAAGATTGCGAACCCTAGGAAGGTCTGCAGCTGACGACGAGTCCATGGTGCCTGCCACTCTATCATGACTCTGACTTTGGCAGGGTCCATCTCCACACCTTCACCTGATATCTGGTACCCTAACTGGGTTTGGTGGAACTCACATTTACATACAGGTGCGCCCTCAGTAGTTTCTCCAGCACCTGCCATACTAAGCGGACGTGTTCCGTCATGTTGGTGGTGTAGATCAGGATGTCATCCAAATACATGAGAACCCCATAGTATAAATGCTAATGCAACACCTCTTAATTAGCTGCATGAACACTGCAGGGGCTCCCTGCAATCCAAATGGCATCACACAGAACTGGTAACTCCCTAGCAGGCAATTAAATGCTGTCTTCCACTTGTCTCCTCATTTCGCCTGGACCCTGTAATACGCCTCACATAGATTGAGTTTAGTGAACACCATACCGTTTGCCAAATGAGCCAACAGGTCCTTCATCAGTGGTAGGGGGTACATGTTCTCCATGCATACCCTGTTGATGCCATGGAAATCCATGCACTAGTGCAGGGTCCCATCCTTCTTTTCCTTGAAGAGAACCAGAGCCACAACCCATGACCGTGCAGGTTGAATGAACCCTTGCACTAGGTTGTTATTGATGTACTGATACAGCTCTTCCATTTCCTTAGGTGTCATTGCATATATTGTGTAGTGGGTCTGACGCAAGGAAGAGACGCCAGCCGGAGTACGTGTTCAGCTCTTTATTGGAAGGGGGTAGCGTACTGAGGAGTGAGGGTTACCTGGCCTCCTTAAATACCTAGCCAGGTAAGCGGACATCCAATGGGGTTGGCCCTAGGTTTCCCGCCAAAACTGGGTTTCCCGCCAAAACCATCCAAGCCAACGCCCCCTGGTGGCTGTTGCTATGCAGGTGCCTGCATACATAACACCCCTCCCCCCTTAGAGAAGAACCACATAACAACGATAAACAAATTGCAACTAACTACATAACTACAGTATATACACTGTGTGTCAAATGCAAGGCAACTGTGTGGTGGTCACTTGCACACATAGTCTGCCAAGTAGGCAGGTGTCCTGTGGGGCTGGGTGGACCGTCTGGGCATGGCTTGGCCCTGGGCTTGGACAGCCAGTTCTTGGGGCCTCTGTGCTGGGTTGAGCAGAGCTGGGTTCAGGAGGCCCTCCTCCTCTGGTTCCTGTTCTGTGTTGTTTCCGGTTGGGCTGACCTCTCCTGGGGTGTGGCTTTCCTGTTGGGCGTGTGTGGTGCACTCAGGGACCCTTCCTCTGAGCTGGTCGATGTGTCGCCTTATGTGTCTGTCCCCCTCCACCCCCACGATGTAAGAGAGGGGTCCAGTTTTCTCAAACACTGTCCCCGGAACCCATGGATGCCCTGCCCCGTAGTTCCTTGCCCAGACCAGGTCCCCCACGTTGAGAACCCTGTGTTCTGGTGACGATGGTGATGATGATGATGGTGATGATGATGATGATGGATGGCGGCCTAACCACCTCGGCTGCTACTCGGTCCGGGTGTAAACGGTCCAGCTTGGTGATGAGATGCCGTCCCCACCGCAGTTCTGCTGGGCTCTTCCCGGTAGCAACGCATGGTGTAGTGTGTTGGGTGAGTAGGAACTTCGCCAGTCTGTGATGCCAGTCCCCGCTGATGATGCGCCGGAGAGCGTCTTTGGTCGTCCTTACCATCCGTTCCGCTTGCCCGTTGGTCGATGGATGGAAAGGCGCGGAGGTGGCCTGCCTAATCCAGTTCGCCTTCAAGAATGCCTGGAAATCATTAGCGGAAAACTGAGGCCCGTTATCAGACACAGTTACGTCAGGGAGGCCATGTGTGGCAAAGAGAGCTCTGAGCACCTGGATTGTCCTCCCTGAGGTCATGTTGGGAACAGGGACTACCTCCAGCCACTTGGAGTGGCTGTCCACTACTACCAAGAACAGTTGGCCCTGAAATGGCCCTACATAGTCAATGTTGATGCGGGACCAGGGTGTGTGTGTGGCCTCCCACCTGTGCACGGGTGCGTGTGGCATCTCAGGCCTGGATCTCTGGCACGTATAACAGGCCTTGACCCATTCCTCAATGTCCTTGTCCAGCCCTGGCCACCAGAGGTAGCTTCTGGCCAGAGCCTTCATCCTAACCACCCCCGGGTGTCCCTCGTGTAAGGAGTCCAATACCCTGCCCCGTACTGCGGTGGGAATGATGACCCTGCTTCCCCAGAGGAGGCAACCCCTGTGCGTGGAGATCTCGTTGCGCCTGGTGAAGTAGGCCTGGAACTCCGGCCCCGGGAACTTGTCCTGCCACCCTGTGCAAACCCATGAGTGTACCCTGCTCATGATGTTGTCAGTGGCTGTGTTGCTGGCAATGTCCTTGGCGTGGAGTGGGCATTCTGGTAGCTGTAGGGCTAGGATCTGTGTTGCTGGTGCTGGGTCTGGTTCGGGGGTGTCAATGGGTAACCTACTTAGGCCGTCTGCGTGGCCCATCTCCTTCCCTGGCTTGTGCACCAGCTTGCAATTGTAGGCTGCAAGGAAGATTGACCACCAGAGCATTCTGGAGGACAGGATTTGGGGCGTCTGCCTGTCCGTTGTGAACAGGCCTAGGAGTGGTTTGTGGTCCGTGTAGACAGTGAATTCCCTGCCATACAGATAATCGTGGAATTTTTTGATTCCTGCCACGATTGCCAGGGTTTCTCTGTCTATTTGGGCATAGTTTCTTTCTGCTCTGGACAGTGTCCTAGAATAGTATGCTATGGGAATTTGCGCCCCATAGGGCTCAAGGTGACTGAGTACTGCGCCCACACTGTAAGGGGATGCATTGCATGTGATGCATATGGGCTTTGTCTCAATGAAATGGGTTACTGTGGACTTATCCGACAGTAGTGCCTTTAAAGCCCTGAAGTTTTGGTCGTGGGCGGGAGTCCAGACCCATGCTGCCTGTTTATCCAGTAGCCTGTGGAGTGGCTCTGCTATGGCTGCCTTGTGTGAGAGGAATGCGTGGTAGAAGTTCAGCAGGCCCAGGAATGCCTGTAGCTCTGCCTTGTTCTTGGGTGTGGGTGCTAGTTTGATGGCCCTCACCTTGGACTCTGTAGGGTGGATTCCCTTGGCATCTACCCTGAATCCCAAGAATTCTGTGGAGGGAACACCTATGCTGCATTTCTCCCTCTTTAGTTTTAGGCCAGCTGCGTGCAGCCTGAACAGTACCTCCCTGAGCCTACCTGCTAGCTCTTCTGCTGATGCTCCTGCGATCAGGATGTCATCAAAATAGGGGCAGACTCCTGGGATGCCCCTGAGTGTCTTCTCCATGACTTCCTGGAAAATGCCAGGAGCAATGCTGACCCCAAACTGCAGCCTGTTCACCTGGAACGCTCCCCTGTGTGTTACTATGGTTTGAGTGTCAGCTGTTGTCCTAGTAACCGTGAGTTGCTGGTACGCCTGCGCAAGATCGAGCCTTGCAAAGATGGCGCTGCCTTGGAGGGAAGCGAGAACGTGGCTGACCGTGGGGACCGGGTAAGCATGCGGGTTCAGGGCGCAGTTCACTGAACACTTGTAGTCGGTGCATATCCTAATTTCCCCGTTGGATTTGAGGGGGGTGATGATCGGGGTTTCCCACTCCCCCCCCATCTACTGGCTCTAAGATTCCCTGGGCCACTAGCCTATCTAGTTTGCGCTCTATTTTGTGTTTGAGTGTGAAGGGGACTCGCCACGGCTGGACCCTAACGGGGGGAACGTTCGAGTTAAGCTTGAATGAAATGGGGGGGCCTGTGTACCTGCCTAACGTCCCGTCAAAGACATCTGCGAACTCCTTGCAGACGGCCTCGATGGAGTCCCCTTGGATCCGGTGGATCCCAGAGACTGTGCTTCGCAGGGCCTCGAACCAGTCTAGGCCGACCAGGCTGGCCCTCCGGCCCTCTACCACTGACCAGCGAGTTCTGGAAATCGGTCAGGTTTAAATTTGTAGGCCGTAATTTAATCCGCTGCTTGCTCTGGCTATTTATGTAGTTAAGGGTCTCGTCCAAAATGATCGAGACCGCTGATCCGGAGTCAAGCTCCATGCTGCAAGGGATGCCTTGCAAGCGGATTGTTAGTCTAATTTGGGGTTTGAGCAGCCGGTGGCTACTCGTGTGGTTAATGGCCTGCCGGTTCTCAACATAGCCAATTCGCGTTTTGGTCGGGGCCCCAGTACCTTCGAATGGCGATTCCTCCGGTTGCAGCTCGTGGATCTCCTCTCGGGGGCGGCGGCTACAACAGACCGCGGCTATGTGGCCTGTTTTCATGCAGGCCCAACACTTGGCCGACCGGAACTTACAGAGGCTGCGCATGTGGTTCCCACCACACCCTGCACACCTCTGAGGGTTGGTGGCGTTTCCGGGAGGCCTGGGGTTTTCTGGGCATCTGGCTCGCTGGTCGGGGGTCAGCTTCCGCTGGATGAGGTCGATGTTCAGCTCGTCCTCGGCTGTGGCGACCTGTCAGTGGACGCTAGCCGCCTGGCTGCCGGCCCGGGTCTCCTGGACTGCTTGGACGGCCCCACAGGCCGCTTCGTGGGCCAGAATGGTGTCTTCGGCTTCCTAGAGCGAAACCTCCTCTCTCTCAAACAGGCATTATTGCAGCCGCCTGTCTCATAGGCCGCAAAGCAACCGGTCCCATAGCCGCTCCTCCAAGTTCGAAAACTTGCAGGCGACGGCGGCTTCTCGTAGGGCGGCGAGGAACTCGGCGCCAGACTCATCGAGGCGCTGGTCACTTTTTTTGAATTGTGACCTTGCGGCCACTTTGGAATGTCTGGGCCTGAAATGGGCGTTGAGCTTGGCCACGAGGTCCCGGTACGCGACGGAGCTGATGGCCTCCGGGGCGAACAGGTTCGCTGCGATCTCCAGGAGTGCTAGGGAGTTACCAGTTCTGTGTGATGCCATTTGGATTGCAGGGAGCCCCTGCAGTGTTCATGCAGCTAATTAAGAGGTGTTGCATTAGCATTTATACTATGGGGTTCTCATGTATTTGGATGACATCCTGATCTACACCACCAACATGACGGAACATGTTCGCTTAGTATGGCAGGTGCTGGAGAAACTACTGAGGGCGCACCTGTATGTAAATGTGAGTTCCACCAAACCCAGTTAGACTATCTAGGGTACCGGATATCAGGTGAAGGTGTGGACCCTGCCAAAGTCAGAGTCATGATAGAGTGGCAGGCACCATGGACCCGTCGTCAGCTGCAGACCTTCCTAGGGTTCGCAATTTTCTATCTGCAGTTCATCCCCTCGTTCGCTAAGGTAGACCTACCTTTAACAGATCTGCTCCACACGAGACATATAGTGGGTAAACCACACCCCAGTCAGATCTATGTATCTTATTATGCGTTGGCATTATTCCACCCACTTTGTCCCTGCCCAGACTGCTGAGCAGCTCTACACAGGAACTGCACTCTGTCCAGCTGGCCAGCAAGAAATCCACCTATCAGTGTGACAGACCAAAGGCAGAATGAAAGGCATTTGCTGGTAAGGAGCAACATGAGGAGGGGGAGTATAATTTCCTTTACCAAAACTTTTGATGAAGGATAAAGCTGTTTTGTAACCGTACATAAAATTCAAGGTGACCTTTGGCCGAATTTCAGACTGTGGGTCTTTAGGTTGAAAAGAAGATTTTGAGAAGATGAATTGTGTGCTTAGCAGATGAAGGTGGATAGCATGGTCTTCATTCCTGTTTGCCTATCACTTAGTGTTATAACTTTCTCCAGAGAATTAACAGAATAACAGAGACTTGGAAGGGACCTGACATCTCCTCTTCCACAATAATTTCTATGCAAGGCTGATGGGGATAATCCATTAGGGTCTTAAGGAAAGGGGGAACATTTTCTTGCCTGTAATTTGAGCTGTGTTTCAGAGCATTGTCTCTTGGACTTCTCAATTCTTTCATTAATGATTTCTGTTTCCTTTGTTTTTCCTTGTAGTTTTGGTCTTCTAACCTAGCTTTCTCTTGTAGAATTACTTGCTCAAGTGCAGAAGAAATGATCTAAAGCATTTAAAGCATTTAAAGCATTGCTGATTGATTAATATGTATGCACACCCACTGTTTACCAATTAACTTATAACAGATACTCTGTGTAGTTCATAAGACAGAAACAAAGACAATGTTTAAGTACCAAATTACAATAAGAAAATCAATTAAATGCTGCAGGTAAAAACACAATATAAAGCTTGCAATGTTTTTGAAAGGAATAAAAATTTATAAAGCTGAAGTAGTATTCCAATTCTATATAGATTAAAAAGCCAAGAGATTTTTTTTTAAGTCTTTGCTGAGTGTTGGGAGGGAGAGACATGGGGGAGGCCAGATGGTAGACCTTTCCGAGAAGAGACTCATATCCAAACAATTGGGTGGGGTGGAAGCATTGTGAAAGGGCTGTTTGATATATGACTACCTAGCCATAATTGTGCCCAGAAGGGGAACTTGGAAAAACCTTTGGATACTTTCAAAGACAGAAGAAAGCATATAGGAAGAAATCTTTTTTTAAAAAAAGTCTCAAAGCATAAAAGTGCCTGTGGTCCAAGTCTGGTCCAGTTGGCTACCATACATATGATAGGAATACTCCCTCCCTGAAGTCAATGTCGCTGCCCTCCATAGTCATTTTATTCTGAGCTGTTGAGCCAGTGGAATGTAGAAGAGCTGAGCTTCATTGGAGGTTCTTAAGAAAAGATTACACAGACATTTTTCTGAAATGGTATAGGGTCTCCTGTTTGAGCAGCAGGCTGGACTAGAAGATGTTCAAGGTCCCATCCCTCTGTTATTCTGTTAATAAATGAAATAAGGAATAAGTTCTTTTTTTCTTGGTTTACTGGTGGATGTATCAGTCAGGAAGGCATCATGTATGAGGGAGGGTTATAGAGGGGAAATTACACAAAAGGTCAAAGTATATGTCTTCAAATAATGATGGAAAACAAAACGCAGGAATGGGTGAGAGGACTAAAGAAGCAAGAGAGGTCATCACCATGGGAAAATGGCCAAAAGGCTTTCTTAAGCCTGTTTCTTTTCCAAAGAGTTTTTGTTTTTACTAAGCAAAACCTTTTTTAAAAATCACACAGGTACTTTGGTTTTATTCTACATTAGTAATATGCTACTTTCTTTCTTGTAGTCAATACAAATGTATTCACTTGTAGTCTTTCTTGTAGTCAATACAAATGTATTTTTAAAGTGATAAAATCATCATGGATTACAGGATTGGTATTAGAAGTCAGCCTTATGAATGAATAACAAATATCATTTTGAGAAAATGTCTAACTCTATACAAAACTTTTATTGTTCTCACTCAAAAATAGGTTTCAGAAGAAGATAGAATGATTCCATTATAATCTTTTTGTGATTTCCATTTAATATTTTTTTCTAATCTAAAAATCCTTCTTATGAAGGTGAAGATTTCAATGCTTGTTGGTTGGTAGCAGCAGGTGTTGAGAAGCAACTTAATTCTGAAACTTTTATAAAACATTTTCTTAAAATATATTGTACAATTTGCAGGACTAATTAGCAATACCCACATGACTATCTGTAAAATCTCTAACATCACTGAAGAATGATCTTAAACACATTGATCTATGAATCTGTTCTAGATGACTGATAAGAGTACTTTTCACAATTACAGATCAAAATTTAGTAAAACAAATCAGAGATTTAAATTGTGCACATATAAAGAGGATATATAATGCTTTAATTGAATTGGTTTCGGAAACGGAACTGGTTAAAGACTGTATGATAAAGTGGTCACAAAATATTCAGGAACCAATTTCGTTGGACACCTGGGAGATAATTTGGGTTAGAAATGTTAAATTTACTCAGGCTCAAAATTTAAGAGAAAATTTTTATAAAATGTTTTATAGATGGCATCTGGATCCCAAGAAGTTGTCTAACATGTATCCTAATTTACAGTCTAAATGTTGGAGATGTGGTAGTTTAGAAGCTACCTATTTTCACATGTGGTGGACTTGTAGAAATATAAAAGCTTTTTGGATCAAAATTTGGTGGAACATTCAAAAGATTTTTAAGAGAAAGATAAAGTTTTCTCCGCAATTGTTTTTATTGGGTATTGTGGTAGATTGTGATGTTAAAGAAACTAACTTGATGTTGAACATGATAACAGCAGCACAGTTACTGGTGGGACAATATTGGAAGAAGGATAGTTTGCCCACTATAGAAGAATGGGTGTTTAAAGTTTCGAATCTTGCAGAAATGTCTAAGATTTCTGCTTATTTGAAAGATCACTCACAGGAAAGATATATTTCAGTTTGGAGGAGATGGATAAATTATATTCAGAACAAATATGGGACTAAAAAGTTCCATTTAGCTTATGAGTAGATTTTAGTGGGATATTGTTATTGGTACTTTGTTTGTAGTTATGTTAAAGGGGAGTTAAAGCACATTATGAATTTGGTTAATTGTATATTATGCATAATCTTTATTTAGAATATGATTATTGTAATTATAATCCTGTATTTAGCTCTGGGAAGTGGTGGGGAAGTGGGTGGGTTTGGGGTGGGAGGGATTTGGGGATATATTGTAAAATTTTGTTTTTGTAAAACTCTTTAATAAAAAAAGAGTACTTTTAGGTTCTAAGGTAGATGAAAGAAAACAGAAATCAAGCAACTCTAGGCTGTTCTTTTTGACATTTTGGAATTTTTACCCTACTGTGGGTCTAATAAATTTCTAAGTCAATAATATTAAATTAAAGACCACATTTCTGAATACAGCAGCAAGAGTATTCCTGGCTGGAAGCAGTCATGTTTAGCCTATTTTAACAGGTAAATTTGAATTCTACAATTGTCAAATAATTCAGGCATGTAGTGCCTATCACAACCCCAGCAATAGCTTTAGTAGATTCATATCGAGAGAGAAAAGTACCTCTAAAAAGATTATTACACTATATATCCCCTTTATCCTAATGTCAAGGTTCTAATAGAGCTAAATAAATCAGAACTCCGAGGCTAGAAACTTCTTCAAAGAACATGTTTATTAGATACAAAGTATTGGCACAGTCAAATGTGAAACCAAGTCTAAAATTCCCTCCAAAGAGTTACACTATTACAAAGTCAAACTTCCCACCCCAGTGCTATGCAATCAACTACGTTTCCCAACCCCCTAGCATAACCGACAGAATGACCTTGGTTGCCATAGGACACAGAATGGTTTAGACTAGCAAAAAACCTTCATACCCCCTCCCATTCATGTGGCAACCTAGAATGAGGAAGGTGGCTGCAGCCGGGTTCGTTGCAGAGTTGACACCTTTATTATTTGAGTAAATAGGATTTTAGAATACTGACTGCAGTTATATCCTAGTTCTCTGTACATTCACAGATAACTTCTTACTTCTGGTTAAAGCCTTCTTAAGGATACCTAGGTCAAGGAAGGCTTGAGATTTTCTTTTGGAGTTCTCTTTAGTTAATAGCTGGAATATAATAAAATGAGAATAACCACAAAATATAAAAAAAAGGTTCCAAACAGAAAGCCTACTTGGTGGGTGAAAAAAAAGGCAATGGTAAAGAACTCTGTGTGTGTGTGCATGTGTGTGTGTGTGTGTGTGTGTGTGTGTACTGAGTGTTTGAATTCTTTTAAATGAAGTTTAACTTTACAGAATATTTTCTTCCCTGGCGATAATAGATAACAATATTTCTTCCTTTTCCTGTGTGAATTGAAGGCCCACCATTTTTTAAAATAAACAGCAGTTGTTTTAATGAAGACTAAAGTTATCTGACTGTAGACAACAACAGATATACTTTTACTGTTGAACTGATTTTTATTAAGTTATAATATATGTATATTGAAGGCTATCTAGAGTTGTATTTGTAAGCAGCACAATGTTTAGTAACAAAGTCTATCAGTGTTTTCCAAAGCCTTAATTTTAAGCTTTATAACTGAATAACTACAACTTTCCACTCAGCCCCAGAATGCCTACGTTGGTTTTAAATCATATTTTTAATGTTACTGTCTCTTTTGATTCATAATCTATATCTAGCTGGCATGCTGTGGCCCGGTACTGGTCCATGGACCGGGGGGTTGGGGACCTCTATTTTAGACAGTCAAGGGCTACAGTAGACAATACAGTAGATTGTCTGTATTGTACTGGTGTGGAATGTGATTCAACTCTCTGAACTTTTTTGTTCTGGTAGTTATAGGATTATTTCCAATGCATTCCCATTTATTTTCCCCCTAAAATTTGCAGGAAACCACACCAGCATAACTCTATAGTTTATGACCAGGTTTTGGTGCTACACTTCTTGGGAAGCTTGGATTTCATCTATTTTTTTTCACCAAATGGCTTTTTTGGTTTATATTGGGTTAGGAGGTGAATACGTTAAATTCAGGAGTTGGCAAAAACAGTTTGTAGTGTATAAATATCCTAAGAGCTATGGCAGATAATTAGAAGATTGTATCGGGTTCTCTTCTAGGAATTTTCAGCGTTTTTTGCATCTCATTCTTTGGCTGGCAGGTCTTACCCTGATAGGATTCTTTCAATACAATACCAGAAAGGATATCAAGTAAGTGCATTTTTTAAAAAACAAATACACTAGAAATGACATCCCCTTTAAAGAATACTGATACTGAGCTACTGAATTGCAATTATAAGAAAGTTTTAGGTTGAATTGATCCACCAAGTGTTCCTCTCTCTCTTTTCACACTAGATTGCAGGTATAGTACATGTATGTGTGTGTGTGATTAAAAAAACCCCTAGTATTACAATTATTGATAATTAAAAATAACCATATCTTGGTTATATTGGTACGCTACATATACCCTCTAGGGGTGAGATGTGGGTAACAATATGATACTTGCAAGAGTAATTTGCATAGAAATTGTGAGTGTATTTGGATAACTGTGCTGTGTGCCAAGCACCAGAGAAATCAGGAGATTCAGGAAGTTTAAATGAGTATGAAGATTTATTGCAAGCTTAAGCTCTCTACAATATTAACGGTCAAGGAAAATGTGCAGGAGTTAAGAAGGCATTCAAGGAGGGCTAGACTTAGATCTCTTGCAGGCATGCAGGGACTCACGACTTATGATACATTTGACCCCTCCTTTAGGCTCAGCCTGGTCATTTCCTATACTGTGCTTGCAGCATACAGGCCAAAATGTGCCCAAACTGTTAGCATGGAAATTTGCATAAGGCATTAAGTTTAACTAAGGGTATTAATCTGCCTCAGAACAATACCTTGTCTAACTTAATAAAGGCATAACGGGAAAATCTTGATTAATTAAAGCGATGATAACTGCAGAGGCCCAATATGCATAGGTTTTATTATTCTACCCTTGTTAGCAGGGATTATTAAAAATTTATATTGTAAAGGAGGGACATATTCCTGCATGCCTAGAATGCAGAGATTGGGCCCCTGATGGTTCCCAACTTTCTTCCCACAATCCTGGGAAGAGCCAATGTCCACAATTCCTGGGAAGAGCCAATGCATGCTTATGTATTTATTGCTTATTTATTTTTATACTGCCTTTGTTATTTTTACAAATAGCTTAAGGCAGCGAACATATCCAACACACTTTCCTTCTCCTATTGTTTCCACAACAATCCAATGAGGTGACTTGGGGTGTGAGAGAATGACTGGCTCAAAGTCGCCCAGCTGACTTTCATGCTTTAAAGATACCATCAAAAATGTAAGGGGAATTCTCCCTCTCTCCATTCAATAGCCTGATTTTGTGGGGAAGCATATATTAAAAGCTAGTTTCCTTTCCAAAAATAAGTATTGCAAGTTCACTAAGAAATGGAAAATCTTATTATATACAGCAAAGTCAGAGATGTAGAAGAAAGTTGAACAAAAAATAAATAAATAAAAGGAGAAAGAATGAATCATTTTTTCTTGAAAAGTTGAGTCTCAATCAGCTGATCTCTCTAGCCTAGGATCTTAGACAAGCACTAGTCAGTTTTTATACATCTTAGTCTGCAAAAAAACATAATATTGCAAATAGTTTAACTGACCCAATGTTCTATCTAAATTATTAGCTGCATCTCCGTTGCTGCTCAGTGCAGCTTTGCTGTTAACAGGCTTTCAGCCAAACTTCAAGAAGGGAGAAATGAAACACAGAGGCAAAATGGAGGCTGTCCCTCCCTGCTTGTAAAAACCCTCACGAGGAAGGAAATCTACTCTCTTTATTAGCTCCTTGGTGTTTTAGTTTCCGTTTCTTTAATTTTATCCACCCATTATCTGGACTGACAGAGCAGCTACTTTATTTAATTCTTTCAATACATGAACATCTTAAAATGGATGCTTCTCACTTTCATTACACCTCTGAACAATCTGTTCATGCTTGGTACTAAAACCACACTTAGCTTTTTATTGTTAAAGTACGAAAAAGGCACTCTATCTTGATTATATAATTTATGGCCTATAAATGCCATAGACAATTCACAAACTAGACATTCCAGCTGTTGACAGTCTTTATCAGGATCGAGTCCAAGCCAGGAATAAACAAAATGGAGACTGCTTTAGAAAGAAAGTTGTAGGTTTTTTTTTATTTAAAAAGTTTTACAATACATTTTAACTTTAATCCCCCCCTCCCCCACCCCTATCCAACCCTCCCTATCCCTCCCCCCCACTCCCTCCCCCCCCCCCGACTTCCCAGAGCTAAATACAGGGCATAAAATCAAAAAACAAACATAGACACCCTTGTTATCAACAATAAACTATAAATTCTATCTCTCTCTAGCTCATATAAAATGAATACAAACAATATTAACATTACAAATAAAGTAGAGAGAAAAAAAAGAGGAAAACAGAAAAAAAGCTTTGCTCAAAATAAATTTTCTTAATCCCAGTGCTTATTCATATTAATTTCAAAAAAAAAAGAAAAAAGAAAAGAAAAAAAACAAAAAAACTTTCACCTGCTATTTACATTCTCCCACCTTTCTCTAATTTCCAAACAACTTCTCAGTTACACGCCAAAAGCGCCTATCTCTGTTAGTCTTAATAATCTCCAACCAAACTAAACTACGATCAAAAATAGTTCTTGCATGTATCACACCAAATGTCTCACAGTTCCAAATCATCCTTAAATTCAAATAAAAGTTCAAATACAAAGAATATATATAAAAAAAAGATTTAGGCAATCTCTAAGACAACTTGTTATTAATTAGGAGCTTACATACCCATTCTTAGTTCAACACATACTTTAAATCCATTACCCTAATATACTTTTCTAGCAAGCAATCTTAAATTGTGTAAAATATTAACAAAAAGAAAAAAAAGAAAAAAAAGAAAAAAAACCTTCTTTCTCTTCTATAATAATTTTACTCCATTGACATTCTAATCTAAAAATTAATCAGCAATCTTAATGCCCCAAAACTTTTGGAGCACCTCTGTCATGACCCCCAAAACTTCTTTAGACCGCTCCTCTCTCACATCTTCACTGTAAGCACGCTTTGGAGATTCCATAACTTTCTGCTGATCTTGCTCTTGCTCTCGTCTCGCTCTTCTTAGGGCGGCACGCGTCATCTTCTGGCCTCCTGCAGCAACCGATGAAACTGTGACTTGATCCCCTCCAACACCTTTGTCCTCTGTCTGTCTATCTGTAACGTCTTGAGGCTTTCCCCCATCGTATCCTTTTGCAGCTTCCAAAAATGATAGGGGGGTTGCTTTTAACACATTACTATAAAAATCACGTGCCTGAGCCACAGTAACCAAACGATGTCTTTTACCTTCATACGTCGCCACCAATCCAACTGGAATCTCCCATCTAAACTTAATATCACATTTCTTAAGTTCCTGTACCAAAAATGCAAAATCTTTCCTTCTCCTTAGGATCTTCGGAGGGATCTCTTTTAAAACCAAAACTTCTTGCTCATCCACTACCAAATTAGTATCATAAGCAGCTTGAATAACTTCATCTCTTGTTACTCTCTTTGTAAAATAGACCACCACATCTCTGGGTAACTTCTTCTGTCTTGCAATCCATGAATTTACACGAAAAACTTTGTCCATATTTCCCTTAATTTCAGATGCTGACTGGCCCAGTACCCCTTCCAGAGCCTCAGAAATCAGCTGCTTTAAATCTTCTTTACCATTCTCCTTTAAACCCCTAATTCTAATAGCATACTGCATCTGATTATACTGAACAAGGCTCAATTCTTCGTCCATTTTATCCCTTATATTTTCATTTTCTAATACCTTTGCTTCTAATATAGAGTTCTTTTGACTGAGATCCTCCACTTTTATATCCAGCTGTAGCACACATTCAGCTACGGATTCAACCTTAGACAAAATGTCCCACCTCATTGCTCTCAGCTTCTCTTCTATCTTCTTCTCCAATTTCTCCATTTTCTCCTCCATTTTCTCCTCCAGCTTTTTCAACTTTTCATCCATCATATCAGACATCAATTGTACATGCTTTCCAAGAGCGTCTTGTAAATCCTTAAGCGTCAATGCCGGGGGAGATGCAGGAGGAAACAAAGCTTGCAATGAGGTCTCTTGCACCAGGGAAGACCCCACATTCCGAACAGCTTTAGAAGTTTTAGCCGCCATCTTCCCCCACTTTCACTTATTACTCACTTTCACTTTGAAGCTATAAAATCCATTGAGCTAGAGAGTAAAAATAAAGAGTCCACTTCACCTTGACCTCCTGTACCGCTCTGCCTGCTTCTTGATAATCAAAAGTATTTCCATTTGGCAGGGGTGGTTGCTAACGCCTGGCTCTGCTCCAATAATCCCAGAGCAGAGGCGCTGCGCAGCTCGGAGCAACCCAGGCTTTGGGGGGGCTCATCCTTCAGCCGCCCAAGCTCTCAGCTCAGGCGGCCCCAGAGAGCTCAACCCCTACCTGGGGCCTCACCCCCTCCTCTTCTCCCGAGGAGGGGGCTTCAAATCCATCTAAACAGCTGATCGGCGCTGTTTACGATGGAAAAACACAGCTGCGGAGCGGGCAGCCCGAAAACGGCTGTTTTCGGCGTCGCGTCGCCACCAGAAGCCCAGAAAGTTGTAGTTTATTGAAGAGCAGAACCACAAGACACGAGGCTCTGGAGCAGCTGACCACATGTAGCTGCAAGTGGTGGGTTTTTATACCTTCTTGGGCTTTGGCGTTTGGAGTTCTTCCTATTTGAGGCTTTGTATTTCCTGTGTCATGTACTTTGACCTGAGCTTTTCAGTATGTCCTTTTTGGTATTGGTGGATTAATCCTATTATGTCCTAAAGGTCATGTCTTTTAGAGTTTGGGTGGGGTATGTAGACTTTAGGGGTCTTTGTCTTCCTAATCTCATCAGCTTGTAGCTTCCTGCCTCCATCCTTTCTGAAAGGATTATCACATCTGCATTTCTACAGGCCTGGTTTCTGCTTGGGGCAGAGAGAGGGGGTGATGGTTTCTGGGGTCTGGTTTTGTCTTAGATTTTTCTCTCTCATTATTCCTGAAATATATTCTGCCTTTTTAATATTCCCCAAAATATTTCATTCTTGGGGGTGGGGGTGGGGCTGACTTCCAACACAACTTTCAAACATATGTAGACACATGACATATTGAAATGTGTCAGAAAAATAAAAACAGATCAGAACGAAACATAGAAGCCAAAGGAAAGCAGGGAGGACCACAGCAGTCATAAGGAATGAATTACCAAGTAAGAAGAGTAGCTTCAAAATATCTTTCCTTCATTATATTTATTTATCTGTATTTATAGGCAGAAGCATCCTTCCAAAATCTGTCAACCCATCACAAATGTCATGTTTCTCAAGACCCACAAAACAGCCAGTAGTACAATCCTCAACATCCTCTACCGCTTCTCAGAGAAACATAACCTGACCGTGGCCTTACCCAGTGGGGGTGAGCCCCATCTTGGCTATCCTAGTCCCTTCAACGCATTATATGTTGAGGAATTCAAAACACTGGAAAATAAATTCAACATCATGGGCAACCATCTAAGGTTTAATTGGCAACAGGTAAGACTATAGAAGTTATTTTGTAAAGTTTCCCATTTTTATTCCAGCCTTTGTCTGTTGGAATTAATGCATTCTGCAGGAGTCATTGTGGCTGTTAATCTGTGTTGATGGTTAATTTGGAATTTGCAGAATAGATACCAAAGATTGAGGAGATTCCAGAACAATAACAAATCTTGAAAACGGTTTATTAAGTAATTGACTTTGAATATACTTGCAGCATCAAAAGAATATAACCCCAAAGAACTGGGTGAGCCTAAACAGCAAAAGTTTCTGGAACTTTACTCATGAGGAAGCTAATAAAAGGGCAAACCTTATAATTCTTTTCCCCTGCTTACTTCCTCCTTTGGAATGCTCACCTGGCACTGGGATAATTAGCAAGAAGAGAATTAATGTTTGTATTTACATTCATTGGAGAGAAAGTTTGTTATATAAGTGTAAGTAGGCACATATTGGCACATTGAAAAGAATGCGCTAATGAGGATTATTTAAGCAATCTCTCCATGCTATGAAGGGGGAAGAAAAATAGGACAGACATAGGACAGATATGAAGCCCAGCCCATTTTTGTAACCCCTAATTTGCACAACCACATTTCACGAGCAAAATGTTAGTTTTCAGTGACATAAGTATTTAAAAAAACAATTTAAGATATAAAATTAGATGCATTAAGTCTCTGAGATGATGAATAATCCTATTCCCTGTTATTCTCTGAATAAACTTCTAAAAAATGCAAATTCATCCACAAAAATTGAGCTCTATGGACTGATGATATCCTCTTCTCTGCAAACTCCATATCCTCCAAAGGCAAAAAAAAAAGAAAAAGAAAAAGAAGAAGTGAGTTTAAAAAAATCCAAAGAACTGCTATTTCTCCTTATATATCTGAAGGAGTGCAATTTGGAAAAACTGACTCACTTTTCATTTTAAAATATCAGCTTTGTCCACCTGTCTCATCCTCTCGTTTATTTATTTATTTATTTATTTATTTTTGGGACTTATATGCCGCCCTATCTCCCAAGGGACTCAGGGCGGCTTACAACAATAAAAACAACAATACAAAAATTAAAAAACGAATTAAATAACAGCCCCAAAATAAATTAACTACAATTAAAAATTAAAATATATTTAAAAACCCATCATCAATCCAGGTCAGCCTGATGGAAAAGTTTTGAGGTCGCGGCGAAAGGACCGGAGGTCCGGGGCCATCCGAAGCTCAAGGGGAAGCTGGTTCCAAAGGGCTGGTGCTCCCACAGAGAAGGCCCTCCCCCTGGGGGTCGCCAGCCGACATTGTCTGGCCGATGGCACCCTGAGGAGGCCCTCTCTGTGTGAGCGCACTGGGCGATGGGAAGTCGTCCCCGGTAGCAGACGGTCCTGCAAATATCCCGGGCCTAAGCCATGTAGGGCTTTAAAGGTAAGTACCAGCACCTTAAATCTCGCCCGGAAGACAACTGGTAGCCAATGCAGCTCATGCAGGAGGGGTGTAATATGGGAGTATCGGGATGCTCCCATCACTACCCGCGCGGCTGCATTCTGCACCAGCTGAAGCCTCCGGGTGGTCTTCAAGGGCAGCCCCATGTAGAGAGCATTGCAGTAATCTATCCAAGAGGTAACGAGTGCATGAGTGACCGTACGTAGGGCATCTCGGTCCAGATAGGGGCGCAACTGGCTCACCAGGCGAACCTGGGCAAATGCCCCCCTGGCCACGACTCCAATATGATCTTCAAAACTGAGTCGTGAGTCCAGGAGGACGCCTAAATTGCGCACCCTATCAACGGGAGGCAACACCTCTCCTCCCATAACCAAAGATGGAACCTCTTGGACGAGTCGAGATGCCGGTACATAAAGCCACTCAGTCTTGGCCGGGTTGAGCTGGAGCCTGTTCTTCCCCATCCAAATCCGTACCGCTTCCAGGCAACGGGACATCACGTCTAGGGCATCACTGGCTTGGTTCGGGGTGGAGATAAAGAGCTGGGTATCATCGGCATATTGATGATACCTCACCCCAAAACCACGGATGATCTCGCCCAGCGGCTTCATATAGATGTTGAACAGGAGGGGCGAGAGTACCGACCACAATTAAGGGGCCTAGGGGTTGACCTCTGCCCTCCTGTCAACACCGTCTGCGAACGACCCGAGAGGTAGGAGGAGAACCACCGTAAAACGGTGCCTCCCACTCCCAACCCAAGACGTCGCAGCAAGATACCATGGTCGATGGTATCAAAAGCCGCTGAGAGATCTAAAAGGACCAGGACAGAGGAATAACCCCTGTCTCGGGCCCGCCAGAGATCATCCACCAGTGCGACCAATGCCATCTCCGTGCTGTACCCGGGCCTGAAACCCGATTGGTATGGATCCAGATACTCAGTTTCCTCCAGGACCAAAGGGAGCTGCCGTGCCACCACACTCTCAACATCCTTCGCAAGAAAGCGAAGGTTGGAGACAGGACGAAAGTTGTTTAAAATAGCTGGATCCAAGGCAGGTTTCTTGAGGAGGGGCCTTACCACCGCCTCCTTCAAGGCGGCGGGGAAGCACCCCTCACTCAAGGAAGCATTTATAACTGCCAGGAGCCAGCCTTGTGTAACCTCCCGGGCCGCATAAACCAGCCAGGAGGGACACGGGTCCAACAAACACGTGGCGGCACTTAATTTCCCCATGATCCTGTCCACTTCATCCGGAGTCACAGGATCAAACTCCTCCCAGATATTATCGGCCAAACCCATCGTTTCCCCCTCGTCAGATACTGCCCAGTCGGAGTCCAAGCCAGCCCGAATCTGAGCGATTTTATCCACCAGATACTCACTAAACTCCTCGGCCCGTCCCTGTAAGGGGTCCTCTCCCGTCCCCTGATTTAAAAGGGAATGGGTCACCCTAAACAGGGAGGCCGGGCGGTTATCTGCAGATGCAATGAGGGTGGCGAAGTGAGCATGCTTCGCCACCTCCATTGCCACAAGGTAAGATCTAGAAAAGGATCTTAACTGTGTCCGGTCAGACTCGGACCGAGTGGACCTCCAAATGCTTTCTAGGCTCCTTCTCCGGCGCTTCATCTCCCGCAGGTCCACGGAGAACCAAGGAGCAAGCCGGGATCTGCGCCGGGTCAGAGGCCACAAAGGCACAACATGGTCGAGAGCCTCCGAAGCCGCCCGTTGCCAGGCATCAACTAAGGTCTCGACCGGGCTGTGGGAAAGGGAGGAAGGAATAAGTCCAAGCGCCGTCTGGAACCTATCTGGGTCCATCAGGCGCCTGGGGTGGAACCACCTGGTCGGTTCCGCCTCCCAGCAGCGGGGAGTGGCATGACGGAGGCTCAGCCGCAGGAGATAATGGTCTGTCCATGAAAGGGGTTGAGATGTTGGAGTAACCCCACCCAGACCATTAAGGCACTGCCCAGAGATGAAAATAAGGTCGGGTGTGTTTCCTCCTCGTGAGTCGGACCCTGAATAATCTAGGTCAGGTCCATGGCTATCATGGAAGCCATGAACTCTCGGGCCACCCCGACGCACCACCCAGGGAAGGCAGGTTGAAATCTCCCAGAACCATAAGCCTGGGAAACTCAACCGCCAACCCTGAGAGAGCATAGAGTAGCCCGGGCAGGGCTGTTGCCACGCAGCTGGGAGAAAGGTACGTGAGCAACAGACCCAACTGACCCCCAGGACCCCACCTCAGGAGAAGGGACTCACATCCGCCAATCTGCGGGACAGTGGTCTCCCGCGGACAAAGGGCCTCCTTAATAACAACTGCCACCCCCCCGCCCCTACCCTGAGCCCGAGGCTGGTGAAGCACACAGAAACCTGGTGGGCATAACTCAATAAGAGGGACCCCTCCCTCCGGGCCCAACCAGGTTTCAGTGATGCATGCCAGGTCTGCGCCTTCCTCCTCAATCAAGTCCCGAATGAGGGGAGCCTTATTCACCACAGACCTGGCATTCAAGTAAACCAGCCTGAGCTCAGGCACCTGTCCTCCCCCACCCCCGGAAAAGCAGGATGAAGTCAGAGGGTCAGAGCGCACCACTGCTCGAAGATAGCGGGGGCGCGATCCCAAGTTTCGATATGGCCCTCTGTTCATCCGGCTGCCACCATTCCCAATCACCGTGGGGATCAATGTCCCCACCCCATCCCCTCGGGCCCCAGGACCCTCCCCCCCCACCGCGGCGACCATTTACCAACCTGGATTGGGCAGTATGTAGTGCCATTTCAAGTACTTTTCTACATAAAAGGGGAATAAAACAAGCTCATTCAGCATGTGTAATTGCACACAAACTACACTGTGTTTATTGTTAAGCACTATTTGTTTCTACACATATTGTTCTGCAAATAGATCAAATAGATCACATGATTCTGCAATATGCAATAGCCAACACCTATGGTTCTAATAAGAGAGACCCCTCTTTACATTCCCCTCTTCCCTGCTTGGTTCAGGTCCGCTAAGATTGAAACTTAATTTCTTCTTAATTTGTTTCCAGTTGTGTGGTTGGTGTGATATTTTAATGAGGGGTCTGTGGAAAGGACTCCCTTCCCAGAATAAAATATTCTACAGAATATTAAAACAGGCAGAATGGAATATTTGCCCTAAAGGAGAAGAGGAAAAAAATATCCTTAACAAAAACAGAAAGCGCTCCAAGACTTTCTGCTATACAGAAAACAGCCAGAAGCAGAAGCCTGAAGATTTATTTATTTATTTATTTATTTATTAAATTTTTATACCGCCCTTCTCCCGAAGGACTCAGGGCGGTGTACAGGGCAATAAATATCAAAATGTAAATACAAAAGTTAAAAAAGAGATTAAAAAGAATTAAATAATTATGCCCAATAATACAATACTAAAAATGTGTTAAAACTTATTTAAATCCAACCCCAAACCCATCAGACCAGGCCAGATTGTTCAAATAAATAAGTTTTTAAATCACGCCAGAAGGAGCGCAGGTCGGGGGCCATCCGGAGCTCAACCGGGATCGGAGGCACCCTGAGGAGGCCTTCTCTGTGGTGAAGAGGCTAGAAATGGATATTTTGGTATCCATTCATAAAGCCAGGCCACTTTGTTCATAAACAGGGGAAAAGAAGGAAGGAAGGAAGGAAGGAAGGAAGGAAGGAAGGAAGGAAGGAAGGAAGGAAGGAAGGAAGGAAGGAAGGAAGGAAGGAAGGAGTGGTGGGATTCAAATAAGTGAACAGCCGGTTCTCTGTGTGGATGCAGCACAATAGGCAAGGAGCTGAAACTGATAAAATTAGTTTAGGCAAACAAATTGGCTAGGATTTGTATTCTTTGCCTGTGGAGCCAATCATGACCCTTAAATGACCCCATAGGAACCTGGCAACATCCATTAAAATATTAAAGGAAACATTCTTGCACAGGAACTGGGGCAATCACAACCCCCCCCCCCAAAATTGTACAGATGCCCATCTACCCTCAACCCCAATTTGTCAGCCACCCAGAAACATGCTGCTGTCACTGCCGTTTCTGAATACCAAATAAACCGAGACCTTCTTTCCAAAACTGCAACCTGCCTCCAATTTATTTCTCCTGCATCTTTCTCCTGGCTTGGAATAAGAACTGGACTGTATTTAATTTCCAACAGGTCCTTGATGCTCTCTGAGCTTGGTTGTTTTCTTGCAGATGTTTCATTACTCAGATTAGGTAACATCATCAGTATTTTGATTATCTGCCCTTAATGATGAATATAAGTGAGCATTTTGCTGGTTCCTCATATTTACTGAATGCAAATGTGATAGATTAAATCTTTCTTCACCCGAACTATAAAAAAAGATATTGGAAACTTTGATTTTCTCCCCAATTACCTATTGTTTAAAGTAGCATTCAAACCTTAAGGTATGGTTAATCTAATTTATATTAAATTAGTTAAATAAAGCGTAGATAGTCTGACTGGGACAATATAACCTGCTATAATTACTTAAAGAGAAGCATGGAAGCCCAAAGGGGGTTAAAACTTGTTTATGCCATTAGAGTCTTTGTTTCCTTATGGTTTCTTGTAATGTCTCAGTAAATATGGCTAAATTAATGTATAATATTTCTCTACAGACATGCAAAAGCAAGTACCATTTCATATTGCACCAACTTTCCTGAAATCTTGCTAAGATTTGCAAATGATGGTCAATTGTATTTATTTCAGAATAAAATTTTTTTACTGATCATTCAAAAATATTAATACTTATTTTAATCTCTCTCTCCCTCTTTCATTTAAAAGGTCAGAAGAATAATGCCAAATAATACCTTTTATTTTTCTATCCTGAGGCACCCAGCATTATTGCTTGAATCATCTTATGTCTACTACAAAACCTATGCACCAGCATTTAGAAAGTCCAAGAATGTTAATGAATTTCTATCATCTCCTTGGTCATACTACAATATGGCAGAACAAAATAATATGTATGCTAAGAACAACATGTGGTTTGATTTTGGGTATAACAACAATGCAGAATACGATGAGCATTACATCCAGTTTGTCCTGAAGGAAATAGAAGAGATTTTTCATTTGATACTCATTGCTGATTTTTTTGATGAGTCAATGATCCTTCTGAAGGATTTTTTGTGTTGGGATCTGGATGATGTGATTTATTTCAAGTTGAATGCCAGGAGCCAACATAGCGTTCAGACTCTGAATCCAGAGAATAAAGAGAAAGTGAAGGAGTGGTGTGCTTTAGATTGGGAACTTTATAAACATTTCAATAAATCATTTTGGATGAAGATTCAGGAAAGAATGGACCTCAAAACACTGTACAAGGAAGTTGATCTTCTGCAGAAGAGACAAAATGAACTGATGGAGACATGCCTCTTGGAAGAAACTGCAATTGAGCACTATCAGGTTAAAGATGAGAAAATGAAGCCTTTTCAATCAGGAAATGCTGCAATCATGGGTTACAATCTCAAACAAGATTTAGACAATAAGACCCTGAACATCTGTAAAAAGATGATCATACCAGAGCTCCAATATACAGCCCATCTATACAATTCACAGTTCCCATTTAAGAAGAAGAAAACATTTGTTAGTTGAGCTCCTTTAACAATACCATCTTTCTGTACTGTGGACCAATCTCTATGACATTCTAGACTTCGGTTTTTCTTCATCCAAAATACTCCAGATGCCTTTTCGGAGTAAAAAATGAGATGGAAATGAGAGTCACTGTTTGTGCACCCCCATCCTGAAGCTCTAATCTTATAAAAGTCTTAAGGGACAACAATTATAAAGTTAGAAAAAAATGTAGAATTATTCTGATCAAGGTCTAAATCCATTCACCATTTCAGTGTGGTGAAGGTATAAAGACAGATATCTGACCACACATGGACACAACCTTTTCCAAACAAACAGTGGACTGGATCATATCCACAGTTCTCAAATTGCCATAGTATCAGAATTAAAAGCTGCATCCCATTGAATTACAGAGGAGCAACATAATATTTTAGCAATTCTGTCCAAGCCCTTACTCAGTGTATATTAGAACATTTTTGATAAATTATTGTTTAATTTTTGCTTTTGCACATCTGTTGAAAAAGGTTCCCTCCTCCCCTGATACTTGATAATACAGTACTTAGATTCAGTTTAGGTTGCCTTACAGCTGAAAACCTGATGAAAGATTCTGCCTCCAAGTTGCTCAAAGGTTTAACAGGTTTCTTTTGTAGATTCAATAAGAAAACTTTTTCCAGGTCATTCTTTGGGTTTGTCATTTGCATTTCCCCTTTAATTTTTATCATTTTCAGTCAGTTTTCTTTAAATATTAGTAAAGCGCCTTTTTCCAAATCATTCTTTTGGCCTGTCACTTGTAGTTCCTTTTTGGGTACTTTTTCTTGTCAGACAAAATTTACTCCACATCTGTCATTCCCTTATTGACATATTTGGACATTGTCAATCCATAGAATCAGACATCTTTACTGACACTATTGTTATTGTAAATATTAGTTTCTGGCTCCATTGTTCAAAGATCTTCTTTAATATTTCCAATGTTATGACTTTTTTGTCATTTTGTAAGTCCTGGTTAATTGACTCCAAAAGTTCGCTTGTAATTTTTTTCCTTTCAACTATGAATGTTTAGTCCCCTCTAAAGTTCAGTTTCTAATACCATAAAGTTCTTTATCTTTGTGATGAATCAACATAGCCAAAATAACTTCCCACGAGAAACTGTTTTATAGTCAATTCCAAAATTGTACACTTGCTGTCAATATTTCAAATTTAACTTGACCTTTTAAAGCAACTTTTTAGATCAAAATCTTACTTAGCTTTTTGCTGTTTATTTCAAAATATTTAAGTTCTTAAATTTGTAATTAATTTTTCTTTTGTTCAGAGTCACCCTGTGACTTTTTAAGCTTGTTGTTCTGAAGGACTTTAAGATGGTTAATAGGCAATTTCTGAAGGTGAGGCTTGCAAAACTAATGTCCTTTAAAAATCTCTGCTTCAATTAAGACCAAAATGGCTAATCCCTTCACCTCCTGGTGCTCAAACCCATGGAAAAAAATTGTGTCTCCTGTGGTCTCCTTGTGAGGAAGAGCCATCTGGAGTACATGTGGGTTATTTCCCGTATTCTCCTTAACCGGAAAAATGAGTAGACTTTGCTGTGGTCAACTGCACTTTCATGAAGGTGTCTTCAGTTCACCATGACTTCCATGGAAGTTGAATAAAAGTATTACCAATAGGTCAGCTGGAAGCTAAAATCCTTGCCAAACAAGTTTTAAATGTCCTATGGTTTGTATTTTTTGCTTTTTTAGTTGTAGGGCAATTTAACAAGCGGTTAAACCTATTACTGTGCCACTGACCTTTTTTCCTCATGTAAACATAAGGAACCCAGCCCCACCACAAAGTCATGGAATTACCAGTGGAACCATTTGCTTCAAAACCAGGAGTGCAGCTCTGTCTACATAGATCAATGTTTCTCAACCTCAGCAACTTTGATGAGTGGACTTCAACTCCTAGCCCCTGTTCAAATAAAATTAACTGTGGAGTATTGTAAAGGAATTTAGAGAGAGAAGATACAAAAGCACCATTAAGGGGTAACTTGCAGAAAAGATTACTCAACGCAAAGATAGAAAGAAAAATGAGAAAGAAATTCAAAATAACCTTGCCTTGATTTTCTTCCATATAAGATGTCACAGAAAGAAACTCAGATAGACTCTCAAAATTTTGTTACAATATCTAACAATATAAATAGCACTCTGGAATCCCTGTAGCATCTGTTCCTTGATACTACAGGTGTTGTGTCAGTAGATTAATTAAATGAGTTTTCCTTGAAGCGGGAAACCCTGGGTGCAATTATTGGTTAGTGCATTTTCGGCGGGAGTTTCTGGGCCGGGGATTGGTTACTGTTCAAACGTATCTGAGTATTTAAGACGGAGTTCAACCGTTAATAGCCAGTTGACTTATGTGTGTTAATAAACGTTCTTGTTCAAAACCTCACTGTGTCGCTCGTCTCTCCGAACACAACAATTGGCGACGAAGGTGGGATTGACGGAGGACCAGTGAAGGAGCGGCGATAGTCAGCTGTGCGCAAGGCGGAAAAATTTAAAACACAGTCAACCGCTAGATAAACGCTGCCGAATAAATAAAACTAATAATGGCACAAGTCGGCTCGCTGAAAGAGTTCGATCCACACTACCCAGAGGACTGGGAAGAATATGTAGGCCAGGTTGAAGGTTTTTTGTTAGTTAACGGCATAACTGACGACCGGAAGAAAGCCGCAGCTCTTTTGACCATCAGCGGCACACCCGTGTACCGGATCGCCGTCGGCCTTTGCCAACCGTTGCCAGTGTCCAGTGTCTCCTATGCAGACTTATTGGCCAAATTGAAGGTTCATTTCACGCCGAAGAGGTCTGAATTATTTTGGAGGTGGATTTTTGAAAAACGAAATCAAAGACCTGGTGAGTCGATTACGCAGTTCGTGGCAGCGGTGAGAGAGGCGGCTTTGCGCTGCAAATATGACAATCTCGAAATTAGAATTCGAGATCGAGTGGTGCTGGGCTTGCGAGATGAACATCTTCAAAATCGCATAATTGCTAAGCCCACAGGAGATCTGCAAGAAGTCCTCGATGAATTGCTGATGTATGAATCAACGGGAAATCGGGACCCCCCGCAACAGCATGGGCGCTTCAGCTGAAATTAATCTCGAGAGCCATGTGGACAGCGGGGAGGTGGATCAACAATGGGAGGCCGACATAGCCGAAATCGCCAGAAGATTCGGAAAAATGGCGGCAAGACCATCGCGCATCGAAGGACCAGACCAGGGTCGGAGACAACAGCCGCAAGCACCACAAAGACCACCAAGGGACAACCAGTCCAGACCAAGAGACTCGGACATCAGATGTGGAAGCTGCGGGGGTAACCACCCCAGAACAACATGCAGATTCCGCTCAGCAAAATGCAGAATGTGCGGAAAAACGGGCCACATCCAGGCCATTTGCCGCAGCCGGCTGCGAGACAACCGCATCCATGAAATTGACGTTTGGGCCGAAGGTAAGGTAACCCCCAATTGTCGTGGCATAGAGACCCCTAGACCTAAGGCACTTCAATCCAACCGCGGGGAGGTGGCGAGAGTCAACCACATAGGAAAACAAAAAATTAATCATATACTGAGGCCTAAGTTAAAAATTGTAGTCCAATTGCAAGGAATACCCTGCAAAATGGAAGTAGATTCAGGGGCCTCAGTATCAATAATTTCTTGTGAAACCCTGAAGCACATCGAACACAAAAGTGGTCACAAAATTCCACTTAAACCGACTAAAATCCAGTTAGCTGATTTCCAAAAATCTCCCATAGAAATTAAGGGAAAAGTCACCATTAGGGTTAAATATAAGGGGTTCAATGGTTCGTTGGACCTGTTAGTGACCGAAGGCCAGAGAACCAGCTTGGTAGGCCTAAATTGGTTCCCAGCCCTAGGAATTTGGGTCGGGGGAATAAATACGATCCATAGTAAGACCCTCAAATCTGTCTGCAATGAGTTCGCAGACGTGTTTGATGGGTCTTTAGGTAAATATAAAGGCCCCCCTATTAATTTTAATTTGGACCCTGCAGTAAAACCCATTCGGCTTAAGGCCCGGAGGGTGCCTTTTGCCCTTAAACAAAAAATCGAGGCCAAACTAGATAAGCTAGTAGGCCAAGGTATGTTAGAACCGGTCGAGGGAGGCCTTTGGGAGACACCAATCGTCACACCCCTAAAACCTAATGGGGATGTGAGGATTTGTGCCGATTATAAGGCCACTCTAAATTTAGGAATGAAAAAACACGCTTACCCGGTCCCGACGGTAAAGCAGGTCCTCGTGACGATCCAGGACGGCGCCATCTTTGCCAAGCTTGACTTGGTGCAGGCGTATTTACAGCTTACCGTGTCTAAGGAAGCCGCCGAGGCCCAAACGATTGTTACCCACAAGGGGGCGTTTCACGTTCACAGGCTTCAATTCGGTATTGCAGCAGCTCCAAGCATCTTCCAGGAGGTGATGGAGAGGACCTTAAAGGCCATACCTGGTGTATGCCCTTACTTCGATGATGTCCTGATTGCTGGAAAAACTGAAGAAATTTTAGCTGACCGGTTGGAACAGGTATTGGGGAAATTTAGAGATGCAGGGCTTAAATTAAAAAGGGAAAAATGTTTTATAGGGGTTAAATCAACAGAATTTTTAGGATTTAGAATAGATGAAAAGGGCATTCACCCAACAACCGAAAAAATTAAAGCAATTAAATTGGCACCTGAACCAAAGAACAAGGCTGAATTACAAGCCTTTTTAGGATTAGTTAGCTTTTATCATACATTTTTGCCACATAAAGCTGCTATTGCTGAACCATTACATAGGCTGTTAGACAGGAAAACCCCTTGGCAATGGCAGGAAAAACATAGAATCAGTTTTCAAACTCTAAAAGACATATTGTCTAGCCATTCCACAGTCACACACTTTATTGAAAACAAGCCAATTTATTTAGCGTGTGATGCTTCACCTTATGGTGTTGGGGCTGTCATCAGCCACATGGATGACAAAGGTCATATTATTATTCCAGGACGCTTACCAAAGCTGAACGGAATTATGCACAAATAGACAGGGAAGCATTAGCAATTGTGGCAGGTGTAAAAAAGTTCCATGATTACCTTTATGGTAGGAACTTTACTATATTTACTGACCACAAACCCTTATTGGGACTGTTTACTACTGATAAACAGACACCTCAGATCATGTCTCCTAGGATGCTTAGGTGGTCTATTTTCCTGTCAGCATACTCGTTCTCCCTGAAACATAGACCAGGCAAAGAGATGGGCCATGCAGATGCTCTGAGCAGACTGCCTCTAATTGACACTGAGGGTGATCCTGCACCTGTGGGCCAAATTATGTCCTTACACGAAATACCTGAATGCCCGTTAACTGCAAAGGATATTGCGGCAGCCACTAAGAAAGACCTAATTCTCAACAGAATTTCAGCCTGGGTTCAAGGGGGTTGGCCCAATAAAAATCCAGACCCTAAATTCACACCCTATTTTAGGAGGAAAGATGAATTATCATCACATTTGGGATGTATTTTGTGGGGCAACTGAGTGGTGATTCCGGAGAACCATAGGAAGACAGTAATTGCAGAGCTACATGAAGGTCACCCGGGGATTGTCCGCATGAAGGCATTAGCTAGAAGCCACTTGTGGTGGCCCGGGTTAGACACAGCGATTGAAGAGTGCGTATCTGGTTGCTATCAATGTCAATGATCTAGGCCGGAACAGGCTCACACACCAACTCACAAGTGGGAGGCGGCTAGGAATCCATGGTTTCATTCATATTGATTTCGCAGGGCCATTTCAGGGCCTGACATTCCTAGTTGTGGTGGACAGCTTTTCCCGGTGGTTGGAGGTTGTGCCTGTTAAATCTATGTCATCAGCTAAAACAATTCAGGTTTTGAGGGGCCTCTTTGCCACCCATGGGTTACCTGACGTAATTGTCTCTGACAATGGCCCCCAATTCACCTCTGCTGAATTTCAGGATTTCCTCAAGGCCAATTGGATTAGGCATGCGACTTCGGCACCCTTCCACCCTTCCACCAATGGCTTGGCTGAACGGAACGTCAGAACAAGAAAAGACGCTCTGAAACGGATCATCCACGGCAACTGGCAACAGAGATTGGCACAATTCCTCCTGACGCAGCATACTACACCATGCACGGCCACCGGAAAAAGCCCAGCAGAAATGAGGTGGGGAAGAAGGTTAACCACAAAATTGGACAGACTTCACCCTGACAGAATACCCGCAGAAGCTGAACCAGTTATTCCAGCCCGGTCTCTCAACATCGGAGACTTAGTTTGGGCCAGGAACTATGGTCTGGGGGACAAATGGGTACCAGGGGTGGTCATTGACGTAACGGGGCCGTTATCTTACACTATTGAGGGGGAAGGGAATAGAGTAATCAGGAGACACATAGACCAATTAAGAAAGAGGGCCCCTGAAATTGTGCAGGATGATGTGGGTTGAAACACTCAGACACATGATGTTACATTCAGTTCTGACCAGCTTGGCACAGCAGTTTGTGGGGATGGAGAGGATGGAGAGGAAACTCAAATCAGGGTAGCAGAAACAATTCCACAGCATGGCATTGCTGATTGGGAGTTGTTTCCGGTGGAAAGCACAGTAGTTTCCCATGAACCTCCAGCGCAGCAACAACAACAAACACAACAACAACAAACCACTAACGTTGCAATGTCAGAGTCAGTGCCCCAAACATCTGGGCCCATAGCAAATTGCCAGACAGCGGATAAGACTGTTGCCAGCAAGACTAATAGATACCCAACTAGGGTTCACAAGCCACCAACATATCTGAAAGACTATGTTAATAAATAACATTAACTGGGGGGGAAGGGGTGTTGTGTCAGTAGATTAATTAAATGGGTTTTTCTTGAAGCAGGAAACCCCGGGTGCAATTATTGGTTAGTGCATTTTCGGCGGGAGTTTCTGGGCCGGGGATTGGTTACTGTTCAAACGTATCTGAGTATTTAAGACGGAGTTCAACCGTTAATAGCCAGTTGACTTATGTGTGTTAATAAACGTTCTTGTTCAAAACCTCACTGTGTCGCTCGTCTCTCCGAACACAACAACAGGGCTGACAGGTACTTGGACAATAACAATACAGGTAGTCCTTGATTTACAATGAGCCCCAAATTTCTGCTGCTAAGCAAAATAGATAAGTGAATTTTGCTCCATTTTACTTTACTTATTTTCCTGCCACAATTGTTAAGTGAATCACTGCAGTTGTTAAGTTAATAATATGGTTATTAAGTGAATCTGGCTTCCCCATTGACTTTGCTCATCAAAAAGTCACAAAAGGTGATCATGTGACCCAGGACACTGCAACCTTCATAAATATGAGTCAGTTTCCAAGCATCTGGATTTTGATCACATGACCATGGGGATGCTGCAACAGTCATAAGAGTCAAAAATGTTCATAAGTATCTTGTTGTAACTTAGAACAGTGACTAAATGAACTGCTGTAAATCGAGGACTATCTGTAATTTAATCCCTACTTACTACTAGATTATAACATGTGTATTAAAACTCTGAAAACAGGATCCAGAATAGAAGACATGCAGTTTGGAGCACAAAAATACAACCACTGGTGATATTTACAGATCAAAATTACATTTCTATGAGTTGAGCATTTGTCCTTCAGAAAGCAATAGGCACAGTTTAGCAAAAAAAAAATTTCCCTGCCACATTTGCCCTTTTATAATAAGGTGAAAATAACAGTCTCTCACTGTGCAATCTGGCTGTACTTTGACTTGCATGGAGATTGGGATGAATATGGTAGGTGATCAGAAAGATGGAGTGTGGGGCAAATGTTCTGTTTTGCTGGTTAATGAATCAGACAAAAAAAAAACCCAAAGCTCAGAATTTCAGGCCACAGAAGAAGATTCATTTAGCAAAAGCTGCATTGGGGGTAAAAATCATCTGTTATACTATGTTGGCAGTGGTACAAGTACTACAGTACTGGATTTAATATACACAAGGAAGGGTGACTTTAGGCAAGCACGTTGAATCATTTCTAATTGTGAAGCAGCAATGGTGTTGGGTATCTCAGGTTAGATTACTAGATCCATGTTTAATTTCTGGCCAGGAAACACAATATATAATCACAGGTTTGGCAAAAATCTTTACACAATTCAGGGCAAATTATTTTTGTTGGTATAGTCTGACTTAATTTTCCTGCTGTTGTTAATGAGGACGATATAGCTTAAGATAATTTTAGTATGAACTACAATGGAATCTCTTTTATCTCAGAGATAATTCTGGATGTTTAATACATATTGATATATGTATTAAATCTATATAATGCTTAGTGACACACATTAATTACCACAGTATAGTATTCATTGTGTGCATAATTCTGCCACACGTACAGTATAGATAGCGTATAGCATAGCATAACGTAGGATAGCATAGCATAGAATTCTTTATTGGCCAAGTGTGATTGGACACACAAGGAATTTTTCTCTGGTGCATAAGCTCTCAGTGTACATACAAACAACAAAGTTATAGGTCATAGATCATAGCATATAGCACTTACCATATACTATGTAAAATATACTATATACTATAAGGCAAGATAGTGTAAATTATAGGAAAGGTCAATGATGTTTGAAAGCGCACATGTATGTTTTATCATTTATGTTTATACACATGTCTCAAACTAACACTAAAATGCAAGAGAAGTAGGAGAATACCCTTCCATTAGCACATCCTGTTTATCAGCTATTTTGATATTTCTCATTTTGAAGAGTTAACATGACAAAGTATTGTTGGATCAACAATGATATGCCCAGTATTTTTGGTGAAAAAACAGAATTGTAGTATAGGAGACTGCCTAGAAACCATAGGAAAAGAATCATGATTACATTAGCCCAATGGTTAATAGATGCCAAGCTGACTCTATTTGCTATGGGTCACCTGAATTTCTGCTGATGGAAAGGCATCAAAATCCATATAGCTTACTTTGGATTATTCTAGCTTCATAGTAGTATAGTTAAGGACATCATCAGCCTGTCTCACACATGGGTTGGGTTATGTGAGTAGGACAATATGCTAGAGACCTTGCAGAAAAAAGTTGATGCCAGGTATATTTGCATTATAATTAGGTAAAAATGAAAAAACAGAGTTAGATCACAGATCAAACATACAGATACTGGGAGTGTCACAATCTCTTGTTATTTGAAAATTAGAGAGGAAAATCTTTGTTCACGACCGGGTCACCCAAAATTCATTTCCAATTATGGTGCTTTCTACCAAATTATGTTTTAATTATGTAAATATGGTCTGGAAACCAGTGTCTCAATTAGTAAATAAGTAAATAAATAGGGAAATTATAGCCATTAATACCTGCCCATGGAAAATGCTGGTTCTGTCCTCACTGAACTCTTGACAATGAAGTCTTTGTCTGCCATTGCTGATCAAGCTACTAAATACTAAATACTGCCTCGGTGCTTTCTCTGTAACATCTAGTAAGGTCATTGAATCAAAGGGAGAGGAAAAGAAGGGGCGGGTGTGTGTGTTGAAAGTTAAAACACAACAAACAAGGTGCCACTAAAGAGAGGAAACTGCTGAGACTATATTGGTTAGAAGGCAGCATCTGTATATGAGCACACATGTAATTCAAATGACTACCGATCCATCTAAAGAACAACTAGTGGATTTAGTGGTAACAGCCAGAAAAAGAACAAGGTTTGTAGTCTTATACTCTCTTTGATCTGTCAGTTTCCCTATGTCTCTTCGCTTTTTACTTTTTACTTTGTAATTATAATTTGCTTCCTTTGTTTCATTTTCCTATACAATATTCCTTTCCTTTGGGGGGTGGGATGGGGAGAGAATGCTGCACGGAGTCGCAGCGCATCTGGTGCCCTCAGGTATTCTGGAATTAATTTCTCATCGCTTCTGGCTAACCTGGCCCATATCAACAGATTATGGAAGCTCTGGTCCAAAGCATCTGAAGGGCTTCAGATTGCCTCCATCTGGGGCTCATATTCTTGTTCTGTTTCCTTCAAGAACCCATAAAACAGTGCACAATCTAAAACCCCTCCAAATTTCATTTCTTTGGGAAGGTCATGGAAGATGCATGAATTATTGTAATCCTGGAATTTATTTACCAAAATATAGATTGAATGAGGTGAACAGAGAATTTAAATACTTTAAGACCAACCTTCATGATCCATGCAGATTTGCAGAAGCATTTCTACCAGAAGGATTTTCCAGAGCTTCCAATATAATGTTTCTGCCTCCTTTTCTTTCTCCCTCTCCCAAGTCTAGTACTGTAGTAATCATACTATTCTTAATTTACAAGTGGAGAGACATACATTAATATTTCTTCCTTAAACAGCTCATTTCCTTTTCAGAAATATCTCCAGATATTTGCTTAAATAAAATATGAGCAGGGCATGCTTTGCCAATGGCTATTATTAAGAAAATTTCAGAAATCCCCTAAATTAATTAATCCATCCTGTTCAATCCTCCAGCAGCACTCATTGATCATGTCACTGATGTACATGTGAATGAAAGGATGTTTTTCCTTCTGTATGTTTGATCAGAGTCTCTCTAGTTACAGTCAAAATGAATTCACAGATAGGATGATTATTAAGGTAGTTGAAGTCTGCAATATAGATACACCCGGCATCCATTTTTTCTGCTCAGTGCTTTGGATATTCTTTTTGAATTGTAGCTGCAATGGGCACTCGCCATTTTCCTGGCCGAACAGTCTTATTTGAAAAGGAAACAAGTGGAATGACGTACCGAGTGCCAGCGTTACTCTATATCCCATCTGTAGCCAAGCTCTTGGCTTTTGCAGAGCAGCGGCTTAGTGTGGATGATGCTGATGCCAATTTACTGGTGCTAAGAAGGGGTGATTTCTACATGAACTCTGTGCAGGTAAGACAAAGCAAAAACAGCTTTCCCCAAACTTGGATAGCAGGGCTAGATATTAGGGACAAAAGCAGGAGGGTGTCTCTATGAATATATCTCTCAGTAACGCTACTTCTTCCTAGCACTTCACTAATCTGTTGCTGTGTTGGGATGACAAAGGGGGAATCTAGGACATGGTCCAATCCTTTTGGGGAATACCAGCTGGGAAAGACTAAAATAGTCAGCATTTGTTTTAATTTAGTCTTCATTGCTTGATAATAGAGCCAGTCCACATATGAAATTGCTAGCTATTACCTGCTTTCACATCCTGCACTTGGTAATCATTTTAGGCTCCAAGTACCACTGCAACAACCTTGTGCCATGCACAATGGGTGGCTCCTCAAAAAATAATCAAAAGAATAGCAAAATCTCACCCTTCCCAAAAGACTGAACTGCTGCAAAATTGTATTGAGAAAAACATGCATTTAGGCAAAAACTGTCCACGTAGTCATCTACTTATGACCACAATTGAGCCCAAAATTTCTGTTGCTAAGTGAAATATTTGTTAAGTGAATTTGCCCCATTTTTTTACCTTTCTTGCCATGGTTGTTAAGTGAATCACTGCAGTTGTTAATAATACAGTTGTCTCTGTATCTGGTTTCCCTATTGACTTTGCTTGTGAGAAAGTAGCAAAAGAGGATCATAGGACCCCAAGATACTGCAACCATCATAAATATGAGTCAGTTGCTAAGCATGTGAATTTTGATCATGTAACCATGGGGATACTGCAATGGTCATGTGAAAAACAGTCATAAGTCAATTTTTTTCAGTGCTGTTGTAACTTTGAACAGTCACTAAGTGAACTGTTGTAAGTCGAGGACCACCCTATTGATAAAATCATGCATTTAAAACTATTATTATGTCAGGCTCCTTCTCCCCATTGGTAAATGATCTACAGCCCTTACTTGTTGTCAGAGTTACTGAATGAATGTTTTGTTTTGTTCATTCTTAAAAGAGTTTATTACCTCATTCTCCTCTACGTGTGTCAACTTAAACACCCTGTCAGCCACTTTTTTTCATTGATGCCAAGATGATGAAGAAGACTGTTCCAGTGTATCCCACCAACTTTTGAGCCATTATTCACTGATGCTTGATCCTTCAGCATTCTTAGAGGCGTATTCATCTGGCCTACTATTTGGAAGATGGCGCTTTTAGGCTTATAAGCAAAGGGGAATAGAACTGCTGTTCTTCAAGGATCATATTTCTGTCTAATAAATTAGTAAAAAGCATGTGCAGAATATGTTCTCCTGAAAAGACTCAGAGGAGACAAAAAACCCTAGATCCAGAAGGATAAACGTATTTTCCTGGTCATAACCAATTACATGATATTTATGACAGCAATATTACTGTTTATCGCAAATAATTCTGCAAATAATAGCTAATAACCCATTTATTAATATTCATAGTTATTCTTGGATGAGAAAAAGACATTTATAGGATATGTTTTAATATACATTTTGAAATCTTACCTAAAATAAATTTCATTTAGGTTATCTTGAGGCTCTTTACCTTACTTTAACTCACCAACTGTGAATGTTAAATAGAAGATAGCAAAATTACAGGTTAATGGGTCCCATCTCAAAATAAGCAACATAAAAGTTCTAGTTAAATAAGAAAGATAAATCTGGGGTTCTTAAGTTCTTTGGATGTCTTTTTTTTGCCAGTGGGAAGATATGCAAACCATTGAAACAGCAAAACTTATGCACCATCGATCTATGAATCCTTGTCCCATCTATGATGAAGTCACTGGCATGGTTTTCCTATTTTTCATTGCTGTGTTGGGCAGAACTTCTGAAGTCTTTCAAATTGTCACAGGTCAAAATGCTGCTCACCTCTGCTATGTGTCTAGTTCCGACCAGGGCATCAGCTGGAGTCATGTGACTGATCTCACGGAGGAAGTCATTGGCATGTCTATCCAAGGTACAGATATTTAATAGTACCTAAAAAAGAGACCAACGATGAGATACGGGTATGCTATCAAAGAACAAAAACATCAAAGAATCTTGTTTCATTCATATATTTATTGTTAGACTTTATCAAGATTTTAGTTACCTTCCTTTAGGCTTGCATCAAGAAAAGAGTTTCTGTCTCATTGGACAGAATGGATTAACCAGGTCACAGTTAGTCTAAGGTCATCATTGTTCTGCTCATTTTACATACTGGATAATTGTCACAAACTGTCCTTTTTATTCTTTCAAAGCCAAAAGAATGTTGGGAAGAAATTGGGAGATTGGGAGTCTGTTCATCTCTGTCAAATAGTAAGTTAATTCTCTGAAAACAGAACAGAGTAGGACCATATTTGGTGATATGGAAGTCATTAAAAGAAAGGCCAGGGTCCACAAAGATAAAAATTCCAGAAAGAATGATCCCAATAAACCCATATGGGACAGGCAGTTGTGTTCCATCTTCTCTATTATTATCCCCACCCCTTACTCTGAAGAACATGACCCAGAGTGGATTGTTATTAAGGAGCCAGAAAGAATTTCAAAGCAGATCTCTGGAGGTTTTCTTCATCTTATTGTATATCAACTGCTGCTTGAATTTTGTGTTCACAACTCTTCCTTTTTGTTTCTTTATAAATGACACATCTGCTAGTTAAAATTATCATGGAATGCATATCTGAAGTGTGCAACCTTTAGTTTCAGGGCCACATAGTGCCCCTAAACAGCTTTTCTGCAACTCACTAGAACCCTTTCTCACTATACTACAAATTCAGTGATACTGAATTTGCCAATTTGAAGCAGGAAGCAACAGCGCATGAATATAAATTATCTTGTGAGTGCTGAAATAGTTTTAGCAAATTTGACAAGCAAAACATTTACTTTACACAAGTTAATATGTTTAAACCTTAACTTTTATCTGTATGCACAAGGCATTTTGTACAATTGCCCATACAGTTTGACATTATAACCTTCAGATCCCCACTCTGCAAAAGAAAAAAAAAAACCTTAAATGTAGTTCTTAGTCTCTGAAAGGCATGATCTATCAGATAAAAGATGACTGTTCAATTCTGCTCATGAATTCTTTGCCATTGTCTATCTATCATTAAAATGTCACAAGTGTCTTGATTTTATGTTCTTCCTTACTTCCTTGTTCCTTCCAGATTGGGCTACTTTTGCCCTGGGTCCTGGTCATGGCATTCAGCTCAAGTCAGGCCGTCTGCTCTTGCCTGCTTATACTTATTATATTGACTGCAAAACATGCTTTGGGAAACTCTGCAAAACAACCCCACATGCATTTGCCTTCTACAGTGATGATCATGGGCAGAGCTGGTCCTTTGGTGAGTTTGTCCCCAATCTGAAGACTGTTGAGTGCCAGATGGTGTCAGTGGATGAGGAGGATGGAAGCCATGTGCTCTTCTGCAATGCTAGGAGTCCTCTGGGCTTCCGGGTTCAGGCACTCAGCACAGATGACGGGGCAATATTCCATTCAGGGCAGCTGGTACCACGACTTGTAGAGCCTCCTCACGGTTGCCACGGAAGTATCGTTGGATTCCCAGCTCCACTTTACTGCATGCATCATGACATCCAAGTGTCCCAGAGAAAAGCATGTCCTGTTAAAGGGTCAGGCCTCTCATTGCAGCCTAGAATGTGTGAGAGGTCCCATTTTTGTCCAGCACAGCTTACTAGTTCTCTCTGCAATCACTATTTATGCCAGCAGCAGCTGGAAAGGTTTATATCAATTGAAACTTCTAGTGGCCATCTCAATAGTGCTCTTAGTCCCATGTCTTGGAATATGACATGTACTAATCCAGATCACAACAATGCTGAAATGGTTTCCAAATCAGATACGTATTTTGAAATCCCAACATGGGTTCTGTATTCCCACCCAACAAGCTCCAGATCCCGAGAGAATTTGGGAATATACCTCAGCACATTTCCTAGAGATGTTGACAGCTGGTCTAAACCCTGGATTATTTATGAAGGGCCCAGTGCTTACTCAGACTTGGCCTACATTGAGTTGCCTTACTCAGAGTTCTCAGCAACTGGGATCGCAGCATTTGCCTGTCTGTATGAGAACGGGATGCAATCCCCATATGAGCAAATATCCTTTAGCCTGTTTACATTTCATGAAATTCTTCAGAACATTCCTCCAACAACATCTTCCCTAAGTCAGAAACGATCCTCAAAGGTTACAAAGAGAAAGGGGAAAAAATGTGCCATCTTTTAAACAGAGGGATAACCTAGATACTTTTAAATCTCATTCATCCTATCATAAACATTGGGAAATGTATTTTGATATACAATTGTGTGCACATTATGTTCAGAGTAGAGTTGGGTTTCAAAATTCAGATAAATTAATGCAAGATGCATGTAGCTACAAAGTCACATCTGCTTTGGCCTTGCTAGGAGATTGAGAGCTTCCTTCATTTATAGAAATATTCCAAAATATGTTTAAGGATGCTAGCTTTGGTCTGCCATCTGCTGGCTAAAACACACTGCTAAATGGAAGAAGGGATAAGATCATTTTCATAACCTGAAAACCTGGTTATTTGAGCTTGCCGGCCTGGACTGAGGGATTGGGATTTTAAACTTTAGAATTTGTCTTGTTGGGGCTAACTTAACTTAATTTATTTTTTAACTTTGTATACCATGTTTTAACTGCCCTGTACCCCACCCCGAGTCCTTTGGGAGAGGGGCGGTATATAAATCCAATAAAATAAATAAATAAATAAATTTACAGTGCAGATTCTGGTTTCAATTCCTTTCCTCTCTAAAGTTGTGGATTATTTTTTTAATTATTATTTTCTTGAAACCAAAACAAAGAGTTATGTTTTCTTTCCAAATACAAAGAAATGCATCCCACTACTTTTCTGTGGCTTTAAGTTAGAGAAGGGTTAGAGAACAATTAGTGGAACAGCTTACTTCCAGAAATTGTGGGTGCTCCATCACTGGAGGTTTTTAAGAAGAGATTAGACAACTATTTGTCCAGAATGATACAAGGTTTCTTGCTCGACCAGCGGGTTGGACTAAATGTCCTTCCTTCCAGCTCTGTTATTCTGTTATTAAGGAGAATCATACCCATCCAACCCCCATAGAAGGGAAAATATATCTTCCAAGGTAATCTGTCAAAGGCATCTGCTATGCTGGCCAGGACTGAGCAGGATTGAAGGGTCAAACGCGTCACCAGTCAGGAGTCCCTTTGCACCCACAAGAGATCCAAGTCCAGCCTTCTTAATTCCTGCTCATTTCCTTTGACCACTAGTAGCTTAGATTTTTGAAGAGAGCTTAAGCTTGCAATAAATCTTTATACTCATTTGAACAGCCTGAATCTCCTGATTTCCCCTGCGCTTAACAGGTTGGGTCTTAAGACAGCAGACACCATGCATACTTAAGTCCAGCACCTCCTTTGTATTTTACCTATCAATGTTAGGGTGCATTCACTTCAATGGAGCATGTAAAACATGGGTGTCCAAACTTTTGGCTTTCCAGGGCTGCCACTGCGTGAGGACAAACTATCTTGGGCCACATACTGTATAAAATACAATGTATATAAATCACATTATAATATTAAAAGTTTACGAACTTGAAGGGCTATATGACTAGATGTCCAGAGCTGCATGCAGTCCATGGGTTGGACATGCCTGATGTAAAGGGTATGAAGGGGTTTGTGACCACATTAAAATAATACAGATTGAGGTAATATTGTAACAACATTGCCTGCCATGAAATATGTTGGGAAATGTCATGACACACATAAAACATAAGTGTAGTTTTGATTGTACTGCTATAGCCACCATCCTGATATTTTTGACGACATACTGTGGACAACCCTGAATAAACTTAATCTTCTGAAGGGCCAAGTCAAGCAAAATTGAGCTGTTTGACATTTCCTTGCATGAACATTTTTGTCTATGTACATGATTATTGGAGGCAGAATTGACTGTGCTCTACAGCAGGGGTCCCCAACCCTTTGGTCTGTGGACCAGTACCGGTCCATGGCATGCCAGCAACCGGTCTGCACAAACAAGCAAAGCTCCATCTGTGGGATGCAGGCAGCACACAAAAACACGCACTTTCTGGTCTGTGGAAAAACCTTTCTCCACGGAACAGGTCCCTGATGCCCCAAAAGTTGGAGACCTCTGCTAGTCTACATTAACTAGTGACGAAAAACACCTAGTCAGTTTCACCAGGATTTCTCCAGAATTATTGATGGCTGGGTGGGGTGGGGTATGTTGCTGCAGTGTGTGATTAGGTTCATGCATTACTTTAAGATTTACCATTAGTGGGTAATTTGTTTGTGAGAGTCTAATTATCTCTGTTAAATTAATGATGATTAAGCAAATAATGGGGTAGTATGATGATAAAATATTTAAATGCATTTATTTTGTGCAAATCTCCTCCCAATTTTTTTGCCTTGCCCATTCTATTCTATAGCAGTCACGTCCCTTGAAGGTCAATATTTGTGGGCTCCTTGTCCAGCTCACAGATACTCATTAATGTTACGGTAGGCACATATCTTTACAACAGAGCTCTCACCTCATTTACAGTTTTCTAGGGCAGCTGAACCTAGTCAAGATGTGCAATTTGGAAAGCTGCTTTTTCCCCCCTTCTGGAGTACGAGGACACCTCCCATCTGAACTTTCTAAGCAGGCACTGAAGAACCTCCGGAGGTGGCTGATCTACCAGGTTCCACTTGCCCCTCTGACTAGAGTGCTACCCCTTCCCTCTGACCGGAGGACTCTGGACCATCATGGCCAGAGAGATGAAGTTCCACTCTGGCACAGCTGGCCTTTTCTTTGGGTGTATGTTGTTTAGGTTAGAAAACACTGACCTCATGAAAGGCCATAAGGTTGGTATCTCTAGTGCTAAGTGGGAAACTTACAGCAATGTAGTGTAACTTTGGCTTTCCATTTCACCCCTGTGTGCCATTTTGAGGTGGTGGTTGCTATAGATACAGCTCATGAAATCCGAAATCTGAGTTATTTCTGCAGAATAGAAGCAGGGTTGCTATTTGGGTGACCAGAACTGGGGGGAAGCAGGACTCTCTGAGATTATGTGACTTGGGGAAAGGAAGAGGACTGATGCTCCCTTTCTCATCATTTCCTTCCAAGTTGTTTGGAGCCAAAGAAAGAGGTGCAATCCCATCCATTACCACGTCATACTCTCCCACTTCCAGAATGGAAGGCAAGCAAGATCTTTAGGGCTACACCTTCTGCTGTATGACTATTCCAGGGAGGGGAATAGAGTAAATGCCCCTTAGGAATGAGAACAGCTGATGTAGAGTTCTCCTAGAGCAGACATGTCAAACTTGCGATGTCACGTGACATCATGCGACGTATCAGAGCTTTTTCCCCATTGCCGGCAATGGGGTGGGCGCGGTTTCCTGGTAATGCATCCAGCCCGCGAGCCGGCAGTTTGACACCCCTGTCCTAGAGTGACTGCAACAGGATGGTGTTCTGCCCAAACCTGGTTAAACTCTACCATCTCCCCACCTCTATGTGCTTTCCTTCTTTATTTATCTGTACAAGCAATATGTAGATGCATATTTCCTGCTTGTCTTTAGGGTCTGAGTATAGTTATTTCTTCAAAATAGAAATCATTTGCTATTGGTCTTGCTAATTGTTCCCTCTACATATTTCTCTGCCTGAAATAAAGTTCTTCCTTGAAAGGATTTTGGCACAATTAACAAAGATATTTTAAAAAGAAAAGAAACATTTATCAATAATCTACGCAAGATAAGTAATGGTTTCTGGATTCTTAAATATAAATAATGAGTGAGCAACTTTGATACTGAATAATGCAGATGCACCTGGAGAAGTTTGAATCACACAATTGCTTATGGGGGAAATTATTTTTGAGGAGATATTAGAAAAATAAATTTCTTTATTTGATATTTAAGCACATAGGTTGCAGTAGTTTCCATTAATAAGACCAGCTATTATGGAGACAATCAATAAAAACAAAGTTTGATCATAATGCGAACAGTTGCCTTTTGGTGCAGTTTGAAAAACATGGAGGAAGAGAAATAGGTTGTGCAGCTCAAAGTAGTGTTCTCTCTTGCAAATAATAACATTCTTCTCAATTTACTCTGGGGAAAGATTTGTTAGATTTATGCAGCCATCCATCTCATATACATGACTCTGAATGGCTGAAATCCAAGACCACATAATGTAGGCCAGTATTTTTCATCCTTGGCAGCTTTCAGATATTTCAACCTCAACTTCCAGAATTCTCCAGCCAACAGTGCTGGCTAGGGAATTCTGGGAGTTGTCTATATATATCTAAAGCTGCCAAGGTTCAGAAACACTGGTGTAGGCCATCCTTGCACCTTAGCAGCATTTCTTTTTGGCTATTGCATTGACAGTAAATATTTTAGAGCAGTGGTCCCCAACCTCTCCAGCTCTTGTGATTGCAGTGCGGCAGTGGTGGCGGGGAGAAGGGGCTTCATGTATATGCACTCCACTTGCACAAATTCAGCTTTACACATTTGCATACTAGCTTGCTGCTTGCGTGGCCCAGTGCCCAGCACGCCGTGGCCCAGGGGCTGGGGACCCCTGTTTTTTTAGAAGATTGGAAAACAGCTATGAATATAGTTACACATATACAGGTACAAAAGGGTGAAGTTTGCAGTGTCATACCCTGATACTGCTTTTCTCATTCTGACAGAAAAAACATGCTCCTGCAAATATTCTGAAGGGTAGCATTTACAATACATAAAATACTGAAGGATTAGGGAATATGTATTGCCAAGGCACCATCTGAAGTTCCCTTTCAACTGTGTTTCTAAACATTCAAATGAAGGAAAAACATGGTAGCCTCCTCTGCCAGTTTTCACTCTTTCTGCTTCCCAGTGGTTTCTAAGTTTGCTATGGGGTAGATGGGGTGAAGAGAGATAAAGGATTAGAAGGGAAATGGCAACTAGGATTGTTTAGCCCTCTGCTTTATCAGAGTATTGACAGATGTAGTGCTTAGCTTCCCATATCCCAAGCATGCCGATACATATACATGAAGGTACTATTCAGATATCAGATATGAAAGTTTAGCATGTCTGTACCTTACTGACGTTTAATTTTTTGCTATGTTTGGTAATCACAGATATTCTCAACTATGTCCCTCACAATGTCTGACATTGGCTATTCCAGCTTGGGTTTTAATATAGCTAGAGGAGTCTGTGTTGCCCATTCCTGTTTTAAAAAGTGAAACTTCTATCCTTTCTCAGATTAATGGTTTTGATCTTGGTCACCACTTCATTTCATTTGCCCAGCCGTGATCTAGTTTGGGTCAAAATGACAAGAATTCAGGCCAAAGTTGTTTCCCAGGTTTTGGTCTTCTAAAATTGGGGACAACCTGTGAAGTAGACCCCCTAAAGTCAGGGGATTTGCCTTAACTTTAATTTGGAGCAAGCATTTTCCATTCAGGCCTGTTTATACTGTACCTCTATCTCAGAAAAATTACAGTACTTTCTGGCTTATGCCACATAAACAAGAGGATTACAGTTGTATAACAGTTAAGGGTTTCTTGTAAACAGAAACACAATAAATATGTGTACAAACATGCACCACAGTATAATATTACTTATTATACTTATTATAAAATCATTATGATCAATATATCAATATCAACTTCTTAGTTCTCTAACTCTGTGAGAATGTCTATAATGACAGCTGTTTCAGTGCGTATGTCCTGAAAGTGACTGCTACAGATTAGTTCTGTGGGAGACAAAGATACACCGGTGGGTTGGTGATGGGGCCAGGAGTCACTGTTGGGCCAATTTCATCTCTGTTTTTACATGATAGTGCAAGAACCAGCTAAGCAGGCTGCAGTGACATAAGATATAATTGTAAATCAAGTTAGCATGTATCTTTGTAACCAGATCTGTACAAATGAACTGAGGGTTAAAAAGACTTCCGAAACCATGTTGCCTATTTCTTCTGTTCACATAAGCCACAGACACATCCAAAACAGCCATTGATAATTTGGAGAGCAGCCAGGATCATTTCAACCGTGCTGATGACTAGGAGGGAAGAGAAGAAATACACATTCCAGCCAACAATATTCTGTGGCTTGATGCAAACTGAATTCCAAAGGGAAGGATCATACAGGTAATTCTGAGCCCTTAAAAGAAGCAGATTTTCAGTAAGTTGTAGAATTTTTTTTTCTAAAGCAGAGTTACGGGGGGGGGGAGTCCTCAATTAAGAGTATTTTTCTCTGGATACAGTTCTAAAATAACCAAAACTTCACTAGCCTACTAAATGTCCAGCACCTTGACTACTTCTATTGCCATCTAATCTGTTCCTTCCTAATTGCATTGCCTCATAGATATCTCTGCATTGACTTAGTAGGCTTTGGACAATAAATTTTAACCAAATATAATAACAACAACAGTAGCACTGATTCACTGTCTTTATTGAAGGTGCTTTTAATTGCTCTTAAAACCTTTTTCCTTTTTCCATATCCCAGTTCAACTGACCCTCCACCTTGTCCTTTTCCCCACTTGTATCCTGCAGCTGTATCATGACTACCACTTCAAGAATACCACTAGTATGCCTAAAACTTTTGGGAATGCTAAATTCTAAAACCTCAGGATAGTGATAGATTGAACTTGGCTGTCCCATACAGATCTTCTATTTAAATATTTGTCACTCATTTTCAATAAAAAGCACAATCCATTTCTAATGCCAAACTTTATATACAGAGTTTTATCTGAAAACTTGAGTTCATATATAATTATTCTGTCTCTTCAGGCAACTATATGCCGAAATGTGACCACACGAATCACATTTTTTTAAAGGAATGGTTTTCTGAACCTATCTGAAAGTTATCTGCAAGTTTGAATTATTTAAGCAAAATTATATCTCAAAAGTATGTGCTAAGCAATATTATAAGCTGGCCCATAAACCTCAGTCATCTTACCCATTGTTGAAGACATGGTAGTCCATTTCGAGAAACGGATAGCCCCATTGTTGCATCTTGTTATCATTGTGGGTGGAATTATAGAGACATAGCGGGCCCTCCGTCAGGCCCGAACCAGACAGAATAAAACAAGCTGCTGATCCCAGGAGGGCTAATCCTGATAACAGAATGGAAAGGAACATCTGTAGGCAAAAGAGGCACAGCAATTAACTTCAAATATACAACACAATATCTATTCTCCTCATAACTGTGAAGCAATAAAATGGAAACTGGCTCTGAAACATTTCAAGAAAAAAACAAATATGACATCTGTTACATTTCAAGTGCCATTTTCCCCCAGCTTCAACTCATCCTGACAGTGGAGCAGAATGGAGAATGCACTGTATTGTACAGATTTATATATGAATTAGTGTAGGAATATAGCAAACAGTTACAGAATGTTGTAGATTCCTATTGCAAGTAAAAAAACAAGAACCTCCCCTAACAGCAAGAGACTGTTAGCAAAGGAACCAATTACTGAGGATAGCATCAGGCTCTTTTCCTTGGATATATTCAAGTAGAGCAGGGGTGTCAAACTCAATTTCATTGAGGGCCGCATCAGCATTGCGGTTGCCCTCAGGGGGCTGGGTGGGTATGGCCTGGGTGGGCGTGGCCTACTGGGTGGGCGTGGCTAGAGTGCGTATGGCCTACTGGGTGGGCATGGCCAGCTCTACATCGTTCGTATCAAGGGTGCCTATGGGGGCCTGGGCAGGAGTGGGACAGATCTGAGAGTCTCTGGCAGAAGGAGGGTCTCTGGGCCAGGGCCAAGGCAGTGGGGGCCGTTCCCTCACTGTTTCCAGGATGGCTTTGCAGGCCGCATGAAACCACTTCGTGGGCCGGATCTGGCCCCTGGGCCTTGTGTTTGACATATCTGAAGTAGAGGGTGGACAACCACTTGTGGGGATGCTCAGCTTTCAATTCTTCTGCTGAATTGCAGACTGGATTTGATCACAAAGATGGTCCCTTTCAGCTCTATGATTTTACAGTATTATGGATTTCAGCCTTCAGTTCTTTAACAAGAGCACATAAAAATGATATTCTCCCTTTATTTATACTGCCAAAATTAAGACAGTTTGAAAAGAACAGTAACCAGAAACAGATTTTTATGGAAAATGATGGGATGGAAAGGGGATGAATGTATGTGGGTTATAGGTGTGCTCTCACAGCTTTGTCATAATGGGAATGTTCACTCCTAATTTAGGATTTAAGTAAAGGCACCTAGGTCATGTCTTCTCCCAGGCTGAAAAAAGAGGGCACTAATAAATATTGGGATTCTGCCTTCCTTTACTACTGCCTCTCACTTACTTTGGCCATGTTATGTTGGGGAATTCACTGGAGAAAGCAGTTATGTTTGGAAGAGTTAGCGGTAAAAAGAAAACAGGCTGTCAAAGAACACAGTGGCCGGACACTATCAAAGCTGACACCAGCCAAAGACAGAAAAACTCAAAGAAATAGTGCAGGGTCAGAAGATATGGGAGAGTCCTGGCCCATAGAATTGCCAAGAGTCAGAGTCAACTGAACAGATATCATCATCATCATCATCATCATCATCATCATTATTCCTTCACTAGTGATACAACCAGAGCAATTGCAGATAATTGGAACAAACAACCCAACATTAGAGGATGTGTCCTTGTGGAGTTTTGTTCAGGATTCTTTTTATTTTCTAGTAGTTACACTCTCCCATCTAACCTCTTGATTTTTAAGAAACTAAAAAGGAACAAAACTTCCAATTGAAAATGTAAGGACTTTATGTAGAGCAGTAGGAAAGGAAAAGTTGGCCCAGAAAAAAACAGAGTCACTCAGGTGTAATGGATAATCCATGAAGTTCAGGCAATTGTTCTCTCAGCTTAATCACTCTCATAGATACATTATGAAGCTAAAATCAGGCAACCTCCTTCTATATTTACCATCCATGATGCCTTGTGGGACATGCAAAATACAAATGCATAAACTCTGACTTATATAGTTGCTGCAGGATATAGCTTCACAGTATCATGAAATGAAATAGATGTGCTATATTTTACATTACTATCACATCCATGAATCTGGAACAAGGCTAATGAAAACAAAAACAGACAATATTATTCTTAGGATGCTTCTTTTCTCTGAGGGTGTAACCATTTATGTTCACTCTGTTGCTTTTTTCAACTATGGAAATCTTGAATTATCCCTGACATAGAATGAGAAATTGTCCAAAGATCTACTCATTAAAACTGGAAAGTTTTCATCCACAGAGTTATCAACTACATCTCTCTTACCTTACAGCAAGTTCCTGAGCTGCTGAAGTACTTCCACCTCCATCCAATACCTGTGATCTGAATTGCAGCAGGAAAAATCTGCAAGGAAATAGTTGGAAATGAGCAGTATTCTCCCTTATTATTGCACTTATATTAATTACTCACTTGTTCATTTTCATTTTCCTAGAGTCAAACATAGTAGACCCACTTCCATTTTAATTTCAGTAGAAAGAACCCTGTGAATGGGATAAGCTAAAGGTTTGTGACTAGCTCAGAATTAATGCATGAGCATCCAAGACTGAATATAGTCTCTCCCCAGTCTAAATCCAACAGCTTCACCACCTCTTAGATCTTCATATCTTTCCTTAAGACAGAGGTGCATAGTCCTATGATGATAGGGTGGCCATACTTAATATGCTTGGTTAGAACAAGCATTTTAAGAATAATCTAAACCCGTGTCCATTTCTAGGCTATGATACAAATGTTTACGTTTTACACAGAAATTGAAGAAACTTTACAATATTTTGTAAAATAAAACAAAAAGGAAGAGAAGATGGCTACAAGAGGATTCACAATTATAAGTCACCAGTATCTAATGTATACCTTACCAATTTTGAGCTGCAAAAATCCAGATGGCTATTGCCCAGATTTTTGCAGCTCAGATAAGGCTGGCTTAATCCAGTGCAAAATATTTCTGATATAGAATTTATAAAATGGTGTGTTGTCCAAAGCTTGGAGAATTCTTGGAGTTACAGTGAGCAGAACTAACTTTGATATACTAAAATTGTTTCACTTCACTAAGCTGTTGGTACACTTTTTGTGGAAGTAAGGGAAGCTTAAAAGCTTTATGGGAGGGATTGTCAATCAAGCCCTGATAGGGAATTATGGGTCCCTGATATGGTATTACTCAAAATGTGTGAATAAAGATGAGCTATTCCCAAGATTTGTGGAGTGAAGGGCTGGGTGTGAGTCAATATAGTAAACTGAACTAATACACCCTTTTTTTTGCTATGGCTCAAAGAATAGAAAGTTAACTGACAGTTTGAAAAGGCAACATTTCAACTAAATACACACAAAAATTTCCTGATTATGGGAAGCAATTGTTGCATAGATGGTTATCAAAGATACCACAGCAATTAATGACTCCTATTTAATAAGTTTACACATTGCACTAAACTATAGTTTAATATGGTTTGGATTTAGTGTGTTATGTCATTGTAAACTGTAGTTTTTTACCATTTTGAGCTCAGGCAATTATGGTTTGGTTGATAAAATCATGGTTAAACATGTTTAAATCATATTTGAACAAACTATGAGAGCTAATTTGGTGTAGTGATTAAGGTACCAGCTTAAAAATTGGGAGACTATGAACTATAGGCCTACTTTAGGCACAAAGAGAATTGGGTGACCTTGGGCCAGTCCCCCCACCCCCTCTCTCTTTGTAATGGAATATGAAGCCTTGGAAAATGGAAAGGGGAAGAGATGCTGCCTAGGAAATGATCAGAGAAAAGGGGGAGGAACCCGCAACTGAACAACAGGCAGAGAAGGAAATTTAGAAAGGGTATGCTCTAACTAAACAGGCAGTAAAAAGGGACAGTGGAGATTTATACTTTCAGACTTGCAAGGTTTTGTTAGCTCATCTTGTTGTGTTGGGAGGTTGACACAGCTCTAGGAAGAAGTCAAGGGCAAACCATTTTTGAAACATTACCAAGAAAACTGCAGGGACCTATCCAGGCAGTCACCAGAACCAATACTGATTCAAAGGCACCAAAAGACAAACATAGAAACATACTAAGTCTTAACATAAAGTGTGAATTCAGATTATATCAGCAAATGTATAAACCCTGGCTTGTTGTTCTATCCAAATATACCACCCAACAAATAGGTTATTAAGAAAAAAAAATAAAGTATACATATGCATATATATATATTCACAATAATATCATATGCATTCATTATTTCCCACAGATTCTTGGCCAGAATATATTAAAAAATAGTCTACTTACCAGCAGGCCTCCTCCCCATACTCCTGGCATTAGCATTGCCCTGTTGGATATTTGACCCAGGCTTAAGTAACACCATTCCCAATTGGGAAAGAGTAGGAGAATATTAGCAGTAATGGAAAGAAAGCCAAAGATAAGGAGGCATGGGCCCAGGATCCGAGTACAAGTCCCCACACACATTGCAGAAAAAAGTCCTGGGGAAAAAATGAAACGGCAAATAAAATGATAACATCCCCTCCTTGTCTTCAACAGCTTAAATTCTAGAGTAGTAAGCATGCTGACTGAGGGTGAGGACAGTGATAATTCAAGATCCTGCCTGCCTATGCTATGTTTCTGATCTAAACTGCACCTCCCAAATTGTTATTTTTATTTTAATTTATTTTAATTCCATTTATATCCCGCCCTTCTCCGAAGACTCAGGGTGGCTTACAAGCTTAGCAGTAGCCTTCATTCTATGTATATACCTGCTTATTAGGGATTTCCCCCCCCAAGCGGCATTATTACAAAGTCATCTTATTGCCCCCAACAATCTGGGTCCTCATTTTACCTACCTCGGAAGGATGGAAGGCTGAGTCAACCTTGAGCCTGGTGGGATGCGAACCTGCACTAATTGCAGGCAGCTGGTGTTACTTAAGGAGGCATTAGCCCACTGCTCCACCAAGGCTCTGTTACACGACTGCTTACTGGCAGTACTCAAGCTTCCTAACCTATTCTGCTTACACTAATTTATACCAGACTGTAGCAACTTTTTGCCTCCATACAGAGCACCTTCTCTAAATTCCTTTGAAGCTTGCTTAGTACTGTCAGAGAAGATCAATTGTACGTTGAAAATATCAACTGAAATAAGATGAAGGTTTTCATAGGCTTCCATTATCTGCATAGCTTTGGATACATGGATACATCTTTGTTAATACTTTCAGAACTAGGCTGCAAAAATCCAGTCAGCTGAATAGCACCAGAATTACTTTCTGTTTCTCTTTGCTGCAATCTAGCTTTTGTTCAGAATTCTGCAGGCCAATTATCAAAGCCTTAAATTTAAAGATGTATGAAGGGCTCCCAGCTGGAAAAGCTGCTCTAAATATTTTCTTTTGACTTGATTTAATTTCCATAACTCACAAAACTGCAGCAAGAAGTCATAGCAGGTTACATTTTCACTCCCTTCCCCCATCACACAACAATTCAAATCGCTAAAGCCAGTTCACATTACATTAAATTAGATCCATATTGCTAAAGTCAGTGCTTTTTTTCTAAAAGAAAAGGTGCCAGAACTCTCATCTTGGCGGGTGCAGGAGGTGGGGGGATAGCGCTGCTACGGTCACAGGTGCGAGGGGTGTTGGCGGGCTGCGCCCTGGGGCCAGAGCTGACACGGCTGATGCTGTGGGAGCAGTGGGGACCAATCTATATGGTGGGGCTGTGTGGGGTAGGCGGCGAAGGCGGTGCGGGCCAGGCGATGCAGGGCAGCCACTTAGGCACGCAGGGCGAGGCGACGGTGGCACAGGTCCAGCACCAAGTAGGCCACCAGCCTGGCTGACACAGGTAAGCACAAGGAAGGAGTGCAAATGGACTCCGCAGAACCCACCTCCCACTCTTTGTCCTCTCTTACTTACCTATTTGAGATGGTGTAGCTGGGCAGCAGGGAGGGATGCAAAGTTCCTGCCAACTTGCCTTCACTGCAGACAACTTGCCGGTGCAACGTTTGCCGGCCAGGTCTTTTGGCATGCTCAGCAGCAATTCCTATTGGCTTTTAAAAGCCAATAGGCTTTTGAAAGCCAATAGAGGGAGTAGCATAGCTTGTGCAAAAGCTTTTTTTGTGTGTGCAAAAAAGGGTGCCGGAACGCCATTCTGAGCGTTCTATGAGAAAAAAAGCCCTGCTTTTATGTTTTAATCTTATGATTTTGAAAATATTGTAAGTTGCCCCAAACTTCGCCATGTGGATTGCATACAAATATTATATAATCGGTAAATAAAGGTAGAACATATGTTAAATATACATCAAATGATAATATGCTTCCCTACAAAGTCAATTCTTGCTCAATGACAGACCAAGGAGTTAACTCGGAAAGGCAAAAGGAAAATCTAGAAGAGGTCTGTGCAACTTGTAGAAGGTAAAGGCCCACACTGATAAATTAAAAATCTTTGTGGTCTGCAAAGGAATGCTGGTGGGCTAATCAATGATTTGGTGACTTGAGGAGCATCTACAGTGTTGGAGTTCATGGTCATGGTAAGCCATGGAGGCACTAGGCAACATGACTTTCAGGGCAGTGGTGGTGATTTTATTACTTTTTAAAAAAGGGTGTCCAAGGGTGCTTGGTAGGCTGCATGTACAGGCCTGGTAATTGGAGCATTCAACTATCTAGAGCAGGCATGTCAAACCCATTTTGTTTGGGGCAACTTCTTATAAAAGAATTGCCATTAATTTGTTTTAATAAAATAATTCAAATAATTTTTCACTTGATTTCAAATTAAATGAATTATATTGGTTGACAATGAGATTTTTTTAGTACAATTGCCAGATGCAATAAACTGGTTTTAGGTATATGTGTGCACTAATTATTTCAACACCAATACATTTTAACAACATATTCTATTTGTAAATGAATGCAAATGCAAATTATACAATTTTTTGTGCAAAAATAAAACAAAATAACAGATTTAAGAGCTGTTATCATTAGTTATCCTTAGATAAAAAATAATTCCATCATCCAAAACTTTGTTATACTGTATTTAATGAACAGATGCTTTGGGATTTTTTAAAAAAACTGACTACATTTGATTGTGTAGCACCATGGCATTAAAACAAAATTCAAACAGTGTATGAAAAATAAAGGTTCCCTAAACGTATGCTGGCTATATCTATACATTTTCCTTGATAGCACTCTATTGCCTTCTTTTTAGCCTTTGTTTCAACTTCCCAGCTTAAAAAAGGCAAGGCACCGGGAGCTGAATGTTACAGAGACTGTTTAAGCAGGTTGCTAAGCAACCTGTTCACACTCAGCCCTTCTTACCCTCCCACTTTTAAATTAGCCTGTACAGTTCACATTTCCTTTGATTTGAGCCATCTGAAGGCCTGTCGCTGCAAAGCATTCTGCTGCTCTGCAACCTCGCTGCCTGAGGAGAATTTGGCTCTCTGGAACAGTTTTCTTCAGCTTTTTTTTTTTTTTAGCAAAAAAGGTGCCAGAACACCATTCTGAGCGTTCTATGGGGAAAAAAGCCCTGGATATATCACATATAATTGAAGATTGTAATTAGTTACGTGTGCACGTTCAGCAAGTTTGATGTATTTGTGCTGGCATTTTTAGGTCTCTTTCAAACCACATCCAGAAAAATTTGTAACAAACATTGGAATTCTTAAGGCCATGTTTGGTATTTCCCAGCAATCTGTTACTGGAAGGAAAAAGCAATCCCTGCTGCATTACTGATCCCAGAGAAGCATTTGTATGTATGCAGGTATCCTTAGGGTGCCATAGTTATGGATGAGAAATACAGGTTGCAAAGTTGGCATTTCTGGATGTAATACAGATATTTTGGACTTATTTTTGTTTCTTTGCATGTTTGATATTTTTAAAAAGGCATATGCTACTCACTACGCTTATGCACATACGTAACATCTTTTGCTAGGATACATGACCATTGCTTTTCCAGAATGTGAAAAGTGAAAGATTGTGACTAAACAAAATTTTAAGTACATATAATACCACCAGAAATTATTTTAGCCTTTTTAATAAATATTGTTATTGATGTTAAGCTCACCAGGGAAAACATCATATATTGTTATGTATATACTAGGTTAATTATTTAAAGACTGAAGTGCAACATAACTAGATTCTAAATAATCTATTTTTCAAAATACACAACAGTCCAAACAGTAAAAGTAAAGTCCAAATTAAGAATATTTCATTCTTAAGAATTGTTTAATTTAAAGTGGTTTAGTTGTAATAGATGGTTAGATTCAAAATAGTTTTCAAAAGTGTGTACAAAAGATTTTTTTCTAGCATCAGCTAAATTAGACATACTACATTGAGAAAAATGTTTCTCATTTCTTTCCTGTTACCTTTATTGATTTCATTGCAGAGATGTTAACATAGGAAATAGGTTATTTTGTTATCTAATTTTACCTTCCAAAAGACAGAAGCAGATGAAAAATGTGAGGTTCTTTCCTGTTGACTTTTTTGAATTAGCTGTTTTAGATTCTAAAAGTTTAGTTCCTAAAGAAGTAACCCTGTAAATAATTTTAATGTCCTCCTCTAGTGCAGGCTCTTTTATGACTCAAGGACTTCAACTCCCAGAATTCCTGAGCCAGCATGGCTCAGCTTGGAAACTTCTCCCTTTCCCCTCCGCATGGCTGGCTCAGGATTTCTGGGAGTTGAAGTCCTTGAGTCATAAAAAAGGGTCAAGATTGCCTAGCCCTGCAATAGGCTTTCAGAGGAAGCTGGAACGCTGTTCTGAGCGTTCTATGAGAAAAAAAGCCCTGGCTAAAGTCAAGTTCATACATTAAAGTTAAGGATGGACTAAAATATCTAAAAAAGAAAGAAACATGTAGGACTTTTAATCTACACAAAGAACTTCATGAAATAGGAAAATATACACTCCCTGTCTAAAATTTGAATCCCTTTCTGGAGGCTGTTCATAAACCAGATGAACTACAACATTTTTTTCCTGAATTTTAATCTAAAATTGTATGGATATATAGCAGAATCTATCACGTTTTCACTAGTGGTGCGATACACTGGACGTCCAACTGGGAGTTACGTTGGTGTCCCTATTTTCTGCCTTTCAGCTGTATTCGAAATGATTAGAAGTTCTACCAGAATTGCAGCAGGATGGCCTTACAGTATTTATTCATTTATTAGGCTTACTGTATATGCAATAACCTCAGTTGGCTCATAGTATAACAATAAAACAGAACACAAGTATTGACAACAAAACTACATCTCAGGGTAACCACAAAACAACAGTCATTGTCCCAATACATCTGGAGTTGACAAGTTAGAGTAATCTACATTAGAAAAGACAATTGATAAGGATATTCCTCAGCCACTCATGCAACAAACATTCGACGTAATACTAATCTCTGCAGCCAGCAATATAGGTACTTGTATGCCTTATTAAGAGAAAAACACTTGTCCTCCTCAGATGGTTTGTTTCCAAGCCAGGAAGAAATACAAGATATCGAACAATTGGTAAAAAGTTAACGAAGAAGCACTTTATTTTGCCCAACATCAACAAACAATATTGGACAGACGGTGTCCCAAACATTTCCAATCATCCTTCTTACAAATTTCTTTTCCATAGTTTGACCCAATCATTAACAATATGGACACAGTGAATCAACTAATCATATTGTCTGTGGAGATTCTTAGTCATCCAGGTAATCTTGTCCCAAAGGTGTTTTGAGATAGGTGGTAGTAAACAACTTCTTTGATTTTGCTCACTTACCTTGAAATGGACAAGCAAGTTCTTCCTTTATAGAATGCTATTGCTTACCATAACTCCTATGCTACGTTAAATATTATTTAAAGGGATAAAACAATATTCCAATACTCCCAATAGCAAGTATTCCCCTATCAAAGTGCAGTGCTTGGGAATAAAGTCTGGATCCTGCATAGCAATGCAGCACTTCAAAATTACACTATTTTGAATTGCCTATAAAAGTCTTGAACCTCGTTAGGGAGGGAAGTGACAAAGCAAACCACTGCTAAAATGCAGTTTAGGTTTTCTATGTAGAAGTTTTTCTATTTCCTTTGCCCCCAAAGGAATTAATCAGAACTTTGAGAATTCATTCTTCAGAAGTTTTCTACTTACCTTTGATGAACTGAATGCAGATGAAAGGAATTGTAGGGCACTTAGAGCTTCTTCCCACAAATGGTTGTTGCCAGTATTGCTAGAGATGTTAGAGAGTTTTCTAGATAAGGCAGCAAAAGTTGATGATATTTATAGCCTTTGGAGTATAGGAAAACATCGGTACCCCTGCTTTTCTTTATCCCTAGATGGTTAGGTTTGTACTTCCCAATTTTTACACAACAATCACATGCTGTATCTCCCCATTATGGAAACTTAATGTAATTTTCTGAGAAAAAAATCCTTGGACGGAAATGAGTAATAAATTTTGAAAGCTTCTGTGGGGAACTGGCATATGCATACGAACTCACATGCAACATTCTTGCAACACATCATATACTTAAAAATATAATTGCTGGTTCTAGGAGAGTAGCTATATTGTTCTGTTATAAAGAATCTGGTACTATCTGATAGTACGGTACTTAAGACTATCAGCTTTTATTGAGGCCTAACTGATCATGACAGTGGCTCTTTCATGAAAACAGGTTACAATTTTGTGTAGTCACCTGGGAGTAAGATTATATAAACTAATTAGGGATTACTCCTGGACTAAAATGTATAAAATGTACTCTGTGATTTCTTTATTTTTGTTAATAATGTATCATGAGAAATACTAGAAAGACTTGGAATCTCTCCTACACTTGACTCCACTATCCAGACCAATGAATACTCTGATTCAGAAATTGTCCTTGTACAATAAACTTAACCAAGGATAACTGAATCAAGGTTTATTTTATGCAATTTTCTGGGTGTATATAATAGTAATTATAAGCTACCTCCCAGTAAGAATTTGAAAAATAAAGTTGTAGCTAATGAAAGATAATTGTTTTTCCCCCTACAGAAGAAAGTCCTTTCTTATGAAGGTATCCTTTGTTTCAGTTGTGGGGATGCTTTTTATATACTGAACAGTATGCGCTATTTAATGGTAGCCACAAAGGACAATTGCAGCAGCGCTTCTTAAACTGGGGGTAATTCTCCCAAGGAGGTAATTGGGTATCTCCTGGGGATTACGGAGAAATTTGGAATTGCTTGGCTATGAGTTCTGTTTCAGACTACTGCTGCCAAGAGCCTCGTGCAAAAGAGTCTGTTTTGTTTGTGGGAGTAATGACATTATTTAAGACTGGAGAAGGGTGAAATTGAGTCCAACAGTTTATGAGCCACTGACTTAGGCAAAACAACTTCAACTGAGTGAAAAGGACATTTTATATTTAGTCTACTATACTACTATAACCATCTTTTCTTTTTAGTCAATTTTTGACTTCTGGCAACTACTCACACTAGTCCATGAAGTTTGCTTGGCAAGGATTTTCTAAAAGTGATTTGCCATTCCCTGCCTCTTAAGACTGAATGACTGGCCCAAGGTCACCAGCTGACTTTGTGCCCAAGCTGGATGTAGAACTCCAACTTTTCCAGCTTGATTCCTTGACCACTGCACCAAACTGGTAGTAAAAATAAATAGAAAAGTCTTTTCTTTATTTCCATTTAGTGGCCATCTAGATTTTTGCCACTCATATACGGCAGACCTAATTATAGTCACAAGTTTACAGGTTGTGATAATAGATTTAAGTTATTTCCAATTTAAATTGAGAGCAAAAATTATTCAAAGTCTTGTATAATTAAAACACAACTGAAGTCTTCATATTTGTTTTAGTATGGGCTAAAATTTATCTGTTATATACATTATAAATATATACTTATATATTTATATTTGTATATTCATTTGAAATATATAAATACAGTATGTGTACATTTATTGTTTCAATTTATACCCTGCCATTCATCTTGGTTAATTACATTGTTAAAGACTTATGAAATCTTTTATTAAAATAGACTTCACAAGCAAGAATTGTACTAAGAACATGTTTAAGGATTTTCTTACATGTAGTAAAATCAATTACATATTTCTCACTAATGATATACTCATCTAATATAACCCATAAGTTTTTGTTTAATAAATTTATAGCTTCCATTTTTGTATACAAATACTAAAAAATCTTTAGTCCACTCTGCCCCATCCAATGCCATTGTTCTTGCAACTTAAAGGTCCTCCGTCAAAGATTCATTAAAGATCTCTAACTCATTTTCTAGAGAATAAAATTAGACAGCTGCCATTATAAACATGAAAAAACTAACCATTCCTCATTGCAATTTAGTGGGAAATCTGGAGAAAAAAATGGAGCTGAACAAAAAGCATAAGTGTAGCTTAATTCACAAGTATCATTAGTTCCATCTAGGTCCATGTGCCCTAATCAGGCACAACCATTCATTCAAACTTTTGCTGCACAGGTTTTTCCCAGTTCACCCATGTGGAGTGTTGAGGGCTTCCAATGCAAAGCATGCTGGGTTCAGAGCTTAGAATCTCAGAGTTAGGGGCTGGAATTCTGGGAGTTGAAGTGCACAAGTCATAAAAGGTCCAAGTTTGAAGACCCCTGATTTAGAACAATTTGCCCCTTTTAGCTATCTTCCCAGCTGAGTCCTTGGTCAACCAACCAAGTGCAAGAGATGGTAGGAGCGTGGTAGATGAAACATTTTTTTCTGAGAAGAGGCAAAGTAGTCTCCATGTGAGAAATATGGGAAGAAAGTGTTTCAAAGAGACTGTCTTAATCAATACACTATAACCAAGACAGATTTTATTAAAGATTTTCAAGATTCTATTGTTACCCAGGACCATCGTAGCTTCCGGAAATCTGTGTAATTCCTGCTATCTTGATTTTGCCAGCTACCTGGGACTGGGCACCGGTGAAGTTTGAAATATTCAGATTAGCTTTGGGTTCCACACAGAAGTACTGTAGATATAAAGTGTATCAAGCAGGGAAACCCCAAATTTATTTTGAGCAAAGACCAAAGGATGAAATTTTCTATATCTTAACCTGGAAGTAAATGAACTAAACATTGTATGACTTCAATCATAGCCCAAAGTACTTTCTAAAGTCACTTTTTTGGCATTTTGTGGATCAAATGTAATTTGATTAATCTATATTTGTTTTCTAATGTTTTATAGATGAAATGTATCCTACTATAGAGTTTTTGGCTCTATTTTAAGTGCAGAAGAATTATTGCTGTCTCCAAAACACAAAGGGGTTAATAAAATGTTAAGCATTTCAACAGACATTAGTGGATATTAGTGACAATGGGTTTAATGCCCAGAACTTGGCTAGTTCTGCCATGGTGGCTCACATTTCCATACATTATAAGTTGTAATTCTGTAACCAGGGAACTCTTCAGGTGGGCATACTTTAGTCCTCAAAATTCTGAGCCAGTTTATCTATTGGTTAAAGTTTTAGAAACCTACACACCTGGAACCTATCCAACTCAGGGAAGTTGGCTTTTGGTCTCTTAGCCGCTAATAGGCCATAACTGCCTTCCAAACCACTATATTTTTCCTAATCTAACCACTAATATTCAACAAAGAGTTCACAAAACTATTCCTTCCTGCTTCACTAGAAGTAAAAGAAATCCACTTTGTAAAAATTTCGTGTATAGTATTATATTTTTTCAGAATCTATAAATAATTCTTTTGATTCAGAGCTTGAAAATTCTTTCATCTGAGCTATTGTGGATGAATTAATGCAGCCTTCCACAATGCAACTCTCAATGTGTTGGACTTGAGGGACAATAATTCACAGCGGCTGGGAATTTAGAGGCTCTATAAAGTATGAACAGATTTTATATGACCAGAAAACTATATAAATGAGTTGTTTCTGGAAAAGTAGTGGGTGGTAACTAGTTCTTCTTCCGAGTCTGCTGACATAATAAATCTTGTAAATATTGCATAAGAATTAAAATTATAATTAGTCCTTGAATCAGTGCTTTGTTACAGTTTTAGTATTCATCATGACTCTTCAAATCTCATTTGCAAATTTGAAGCTTGTATGATAGGAAAATCTGAAAACTTTTACTTTCAAACCAAAATGATTGAGTGATACATAAGATTCAATTTGGATTGGCTTATTTCTTATATACCATTCTCACATACAAGTATGGCACAATGAAATTACCCTTTAATCTGAGCCCGATTTTTATTTTTGTAGTAACATACCTGCACTAGAGGATTAAGAGAGAAGTCTAAGATACATTGTGTGTTTCATGTTGGTTTGAATTTTAGTGCTCCTTTGCCCTACATCTCTTAAAAAAGATTTTGCTAAATTTTGTTAATAGGGCAAATGCTATTGTAAAAATAATCCTATGAAGAATTACAGATGGTGAACTATCTGCTCTCAGAATAGCTTTTTTCCAGTTCTGGGACAATTATGGATTAGCATAGGTGAAATGCTTATGCTACATAGATTTTAAGTTTTGATATCTAAAAGTAACCAAGTGAATTGAATCATAGAACATTTATTCGGCATATGCATTTACTAATTATATACTTATTAGCATCTGGTTAAAAAAACACCTTAAGACACTGTGCTGAAATCACAACTATTTCTTAGTTGTAGGTGTAGAAGAGATTTGATTTGGTGTAATATCCTGATTTTATTTTCAACAAACCTCCCCCTCCACTGCAGAAAGTCTTCCTTCCTTCCTCCCTCCCTTCTCTATCCCCCATTCCACACACACACCAAACAGACTAAATAGTGAAAATGTCTGATTTATTTTCAGGATCAAAATATTACATTAGGAAGGACATTTACACATATTTATAAAAATGCAGCAGTTGTACATATAGATCAGAGGTTGCCTTGAGTTTGATCGTTCTCATCACAGCAAGTGAAATCTCTTCCCCCGCTCATTTTAAAATTATGTCATAATTAAAAGAAATGGCTATTAACAGTGTAGACAACAGTTTTACATAGCTCAAGTTATGACAATATAAAGCTAGCAATCCAACTTTAAAAAGTTAATGTTTTGAAGGAACCATAATTTTATCAGAATCCAAATCACATCCTCCAAACTTAAATGTTGATAATATTAATATCTCAATTTCTCCAGATAAAACTTTCGTTTTAAGATTTTGGAATGCCTTTTGAATTCACCTTCTAATATTACACCAGCAGCAATACCACATATTTAAAAGTGAGAAAATGACAATGAAGAGGTAATCTCAAATGATTTTGCAGATGGTAGGCTTGTCCATATCAAACATTGTTATCAATTGATTGCATTAGACACTCCCTAAACTCCAACTACCAGCAATGCTTTGTTGTTTAGTTTTGTGTGTGTGTTGTGTGTGTGGGAGTGCTAGTCCTCCAAAGATCCTTTCAAAGTTCTCTGTGACCACTAATCTGCTTCAATAGCAAACTAAAATCGGACTGAAATACTAGACCCCCAATAGGTTCTATTCGTTTTTTGCTAAAAATTGTCTCTAGAAATAACAGTATAATTTTTTTTTACATAAGATAGAATGATGTTTAGGTCTAGAGACAACAGAGGACAATCTAGAATCAGGCATGGATTCACATCTTTTACATAATTCATATCCATATTCCTTGAACAGTAAGCTTTAAAACAAAAACCTGTAAAAATGATAGTAACAATAACTTTTAAATTATCCAATTATAACAATTTTGTTCCTAATTTAAGATTTATGTGCTGCTTTTCCGCTTGGAAGACACTTTCTACAGTTCTCCCCTTCTCAGAATATCTTAGAACCACCATACATAAGGCCTTCAGCTACTCTGCTAAATATTTTAAGGATATTTTGCTAAATTACTTTTCTTCAGACTGAAGAATCTACTTGGACGAGCAGCGAAAGGTTTCAAACCAAAAAGAAATCCAGTTGCCATGATTCAACTCCCAGACTATTTTAAGGATAGGAATAAAAATCAATAAATGCGAAGATATGTAAGATAAAGATATGAAAAATTAAGTAAATGTTGATTAAATGAATTTTTTTGCCGTTATCCTGGTTTCTGTGCTTGAATCAGCTCCACTCCGAACATGCCATTCACACTTTTTATAGATTTTGATAAGGGAAGTAGCAGACGTGTACAAACAAGCTTGCTGCTTACCTAATCTCTAGCATACTCAGCAGTACTAGGCCAGAAATCTTTTGGGTTGTATTATAGGAGGGTCTTTATTATCTGAATTGGGCAGCCTTCTTCAGGGGAAGTGGAGGCTGGCTAAAGCAATTGGCAAGGCAAGGCAAAAACAGCAAATCACACAAGAGGGCAGGCTGCAATTTCTAGGGTACATTTTCCCCTGCTACTAAGCTTATGCAACATTCTGTTTGCCTCATGGATAACAGTGGGTATGAAATCTGACCTCTAATGATCAAATAATGTTCTACCAAAATAACGGGTACAATTTCAGGGAATTTTGAGAACTGCTCCAAATATGTATGAAAGCACTTTCCATTAAAGGCAATGCCAACATTAAGTGCAAGAATTCTGAGAAAAGATCCGATCTACTTTTGCTGCTGTAATAAAACAAGAGTAAAACAAAGTGATTCATAGGTTTATGATTAGGTGCAGGACAAGGCAAATCCAAAGGTGTCTCTTTTTATAGTAACTGTAGAAATCTTTCTCCAGAAAAGCTCTTCTGGCATAAATATTGTTACATCCTTATGCTCAGCAGTGGGGAATAAAAGTTTGTATACGAGGCCCTGATATAAATTACTAATTGATACCTACATGGATTTGGGGTGGGATGGGAGCTGAGTTAAATTGGTATAAACTACTGAACAAGGAAGAAATTATATTTGTGTTGAAAGACTTAAAAAATACAGTTTAATGGCTTATGGCTATTGCCACTGCCGTTTTTCCAGTAGTTTATAAACTGCTAATGAGTTTAGCAAACTGATTAAAATAAGGATCATACTGCAGGCTTTTAAAGATTTTCTTTAAATACGGCAGAAAATGCAGATCTTGTTCTGAACTTTTGCAGGACAGCTACTGACACCTGAGCCTATCCAAGCATATGGAACTTTTACAAACATTTCCAGAGTTCTGTATAGGATAAATGTATGAGTAAACAAGTTATTAGTTTGGATGAAACATCACACAGCTCATATACAGATAGGAACAGCTTTTTAGAGCAGATCAAGAACTTTAAAAGATTTCTGAAAGGTAAGGCAGAAGGAAAGGTCACAAGAAAATTGAAGGAAAAATAAAGGATGAAAGATGGTAAAAAAAAAAGAGCAACAGTAGACAATATTTGATACAAATGTCTAGATAAATTTTAACAGATAATACTAACTACAGCATCAACCTTCACTGTTCTTTTTACCTATGTCTCAAATGTTTGTAGGCATCAATTTTCAAAAACATTTTATATTTAAAGCTAGATTTGTTACTCAGTATATTGCTGGGTCTCCATTAATTTAGGAACACAATAGCTGCATGGTTTTGAACATAAAAGCAATTATGGCCTATGTATAAAACACTTATTAATCGATGCTACATTTGTCTTACATCTGTTACTAGTATCTATCTGTACAGGAAAAAAAACTAAGCAGGGAAATGTTTTCATTCTACAATGCAGTATAAGTATCTTTAATCCTTAAATTCACATACTTGGATCAATTAAATGTAATGGCAATACAACCCATCCTACTAGTTTAACACCAAATATTACCAGATCCAAAATGATCCAACACTCAACTGCCATTGTATAAAATCTGGAGCACATCTATAATTTTTTGGCCATTTAGAACAAATGATGGCAAGCAGCTATTTATTTGTTTCAAACCGTTATTTATTGTTGGGAAACCATGTTTACTGCTTTGTACTTTAAATTTTATTAACTTAATTAAATTCAATTATTCATCAAAAATATTTTAAAATTACTGAAAAAAAATGCTTGCTTGGAGCCCAGAATCTGTGCACATTCACTAAATGTCAGTAGGAAAAACATCCAAATGGCAGAATAGTGAACGAAAACCTTAAGAAGAGGTTTTATACGTTTTATATTTAACCTCTATGAATGTTTCACTGCTGGTAACATTTTGGGGAAAAAAGAAGAGAAATCAATTCCCTGTCTACAATTTTAACTGTGAAAAGGAGGAAGCCTGCAGTTCTGGGTTACACAAGGCAACTTTATACCACTAAGTACATCTATTATTTTTATTACGACATTTCTCTCTAACAAAAGCAGTACATACAAATCAATTTAAAATAGACACTTTCATGTTCCACATTCTACAGTCCCTTTTGCAAAGTAAATGATTTATGAAAGGTTACTTGGGCAATGAATCTAGCACATCATTTGTTTTTTTCCTTGACTTGTAGCCAAAACACAAAATCTCTTCACATAGTCATTAAAACCTATGCTTCTTTCCTAAAAAGCCTGTGCACAATAAATGTGTGACATTTTATTACATGCAACCAGCAGCAGTATAGGAAGCATTCTGATTTCAGAACATGTGGAACCCAAGGAAAAAGAACACATGCTGAAAACCAAACAATGCACATGTCAATTGGAAACACAAAATCTCTTCCATAAAGGTAGATTGCATATATTGACATGGCTGTCTGAAGAATTCCTTAATGCCTGGTTATATGATCTTTGAAAAATGAAAAAGATTTCTTTTTCTCAGGGGAAGAAAATTATTCTTGCTCTTGGTGTTCTCTTCTGCAGCATGCTGGATGTATCGGCAACTTTATTTTGAAACAGCAACAAACTACTGAACACATAAGCTTTCTTCCAGCATCAATACCAAATGACCCTTTTCTGCCAATTGCATTTTGTTCACTTACTGAGAATATCATACAGAATGGGAAGAAAGAGAAATCAGCAAATGGCTGCCTGTTTTCAATTCTGCGTATGTACTACTTAGTACTGTAGGTGAAGATGACAAGGGAGAAAATTAATTCCTTTCCTGAACAAACACAGTTTCTTGTGGACAAAGACCAGCTTCCTGCAATGTGATGTTATAGTCCAGATGGGAGAGTTTCCTCCGGGGAAAGTTGGTGAGGAGTTCAAAACGTTCATTGGGGTATCCTTTGGACTGTACATGTCGGATGAGAGCCTGCAGAGATACACAACACGTGGTATTAAAACAATGTAGCATTTGTTAGTGGAGGATATATCAGCACAAACTATTTGTATACATACAGTTGTATGAAGTTAAAGAAATTGGGAAAGACTTGAAGGGTGTTCAGTTAAGCAATAGAAAAAGTATTGTTTATAATATTGTTTGTATACAATTGTTTGTTGATTCTGTTTGAAATATGAAATGATATATTTGGGATAATTTTCAAAAGACTTTAGTGAATCAGCACATCAGTAAATGAATCTCTGCAGTTCTACTCTGTAAATAATTTTAGTAAATTGACAGAATTTATTCTTCCCCTTTATGACCACTATAGATAGGCAATAGTTTGGGATCTATGTACACCATGTGAAGAGCACTGGGGAAAGCACAGTTTGAGAGATACAAAATAAATCACACACTTTTTTAATACTTTCTGTCCTTTGGCTGAATAAAAATATAAAGAAGTTTCATCAACTGCCCATAGAGATTCATACAAGACGAGCATGTTTTCACATACACACACACACACACACACACACACACACACACACACACTACATACATACATACATATATATGTACATACATACATATATATATTCTCCCAGAAGAAGGAAGCTAAAGCCACCAGCCTGATGATGACGGATGGGATTCCGTCGAAATGTTGCGCCTACACCTTTAGTTCTACGCGGGGAAAAACCCGAATAACCAAAGATCCACATACAAACACCCGCGAAAACCTCAGAAAACATATATATATGTTCATAGATTCCTATATTTCCTATCCAGGAATGGGGTTGAGCAATCTTTCTGCAGCAAGTCTGCTGTTTTACTTTTGATTTTTAAAGTGGGGTAGTGGTGGGGACAGGTGGCAGAAGTGGAAGGACATGGTTGAAGTTTTGTGTTAACATAGGGATTCTGTGGGACATTTACAACCCAAAATGGGAAGCTTTGTACACCTGTTTTTATTGTTGTTTTTAAAAAGTAAAAATCACCTTGGTATTTCGCTGAATAGAAATGCAAAATAGTCCATGAATGAAGGTTATTATATTTTTGCAAGATGTGGTACTGGCTATCAGCTTGGTTGACTTCATAAAGGGTTGGATCAATTCATGGAAGTCTTGAGGATCAATGGCCACTAGCCTTAATGACAGTGTAACTGCCTCCAATTGCTGCGCTTCATTGTGCAAGTTGGTAGTCCACTGTGAGAACAGACTGCTAGATTAGATGGGCCAGGATCTGATATAGTAGGACACTGTTTATGGTCTTATTTTTTGCATTTTTTAAAATCTGAATTTTATTTTCACTTTTAATATTCTATAAGATAAACAAGAATACAAACTAACTTCCAAATAGCAAATCTTGAAATACAATAATAGTTCCTATATATTGTTAGATTCATCAAAATTAGAGCTTAACAAACTGAAGCATACATATTTAATACACATATACATAGGTGAGAAATGGGTAAATACTAAAACAAGAACTGTATCTATCTTGAAGTTTTAATTATTTCTACATACCAGAAGCTTAGCTTGTTCAGGCAAGGAAATCTGTTCCCTTTTCCCATCTGGATATCTTAACATTAGTTGTGCTTTTGGTCCTGATAAAAAAAGTTAAATGCTAAGTACAACTGCATTTAGTTTTTGCCTTTATTACTTTGATAATGAAATAACCACCACATAATAAGGTTTAGTAGAAAACAAATGAATTTAAAAAAATCTTTTGAAAATGTCAGATTTACGGGGCTGATTAGTGATCACTCCTCAAACCTAGAAAGATTATTGTATAATGAAAAAAAATCCTAAATAATCAACTGGAAAAATACTTTTTGGCTCATTAAAACAGGGGTACCCAACCCCTGGGCTGCGGCCCATTTGGAACTAGGCTGTGCAAGCGGCAGGCACATGCATTTGGGCACACAGCTCCATTTGCATGAACAGCGGACACTCGCACGCATGAGCGAAGCTCCATTTGTCACTAAAACAATGTCTCTCAACAGATGTTGATACAATTAAACTCTCCCATCACTACAGATTCATGCCTGTTTTGCTTTTGAAAGGTGTCATGCATGTTTTCCCCTAGGTTGCACAGGCAGTAGCAAAGACCAAGAAGAGTATTTATCATTTTTATTCCTTTTTCTGCTTATTTTAAGTGGGAATGGATTTTTTTTACCCTTCAATTATTGTACACACTCTATACCAGACATGTCAAACACAAGACCCGGGGGCCAGATCCGGCCCGCGAAGTGGTTTCATGTGGCCCACGAAGCCATCCTGGAAACAGTGAGGGAACGGCCCCCACTGCCTTGGCCCTGGCCCAGAGACCCTCCTTCTGCCAGAGACCCTCAGATCTGTCCCACTCCTGCCCAGGCCCCCATAGGCACCCTTGATGCGAACGATGTAGAGCTGGCCATGCCCACCCAGTAGGTCATACACACTCTAGCCACGCCCACCCAGTAGGCCATGCCCACCCTGGCCACGCCCACCCGGCCCCCTGAGGGCAACCGCAATGCTGATGCGGCCCTCAATGAAATTGAGTTTGACACCCCTGCTCTATACCCTATAATGAACATCTCTGCATCTGAGGAGCAGCAGAGGTTGAGGACCTGGCTCACATCCTATTTCACTGCTCCCTGTATAAGAGGGTGAGAGACAGGTACCTTGGCCTATACACTAAACAAATAACCCATTGGGACCTCCATATCAAAATAACTTACCTTATGTGCGGCCAGAATTTGAAAATTACATTTAGCACAGCACAATACCTGAGCAAAATGGTTTGGCTGAGATCGGCATATGTGAGACTGATTGGGCTAGATTGTAGGAGTGACAGTGAAATATAATTTTATCATATTTTATTTATCTACATCTTAAATTGCCGTATTTGATTCTAATTTATTTTAAAAATGTACTTTATCCCATTTTGATTTAAAATAGTATTTTATTTCTAGTTTATCCTAAATTATATACTAATTCCATTCTAAATTGTTTTTAAAAACTGCATTTTTAGTATAACATGTTTGGAACTCTGCACCTTGATATGGCCCACAGGCTAATCAATAAAGATTACTATTATATGATTTATATCACATATATTAGCAGGAAGAGATTACTGTCGGTGGATTTGATAATGCTTGGGATTTGCTGTCATATCCTTTATATTTATTCACAGACAGCACACTTGACAAGTTAATGGCTACAACCAGCATATATTTGTTTTGATCCTCAATTATTCTGATTCTTCTTTTTGTTTTCTAATGGGACAAAACCACATTCTTTCTGGTATTTAAGGAACTACCACCCTATCTCCCAATATGAAGTGCCTCTTATTCTTCCCCTCAATGTTAAGAGTTTGTTTTATCTTCTAAAATGTGAAAAGTGAGTTTTAGCACCTGCTATATCACTCAATTCTGATAGTTATTATCACACACTGGGCTTCTTTCTCCATCTGACTGTCTTTCTTAAGAGTTGTTTCCAGTGTTAGTTTAAGTGATACCACCTCCATTTTTTAAAAGGAAACCTAAACTCTTTCTCATTAGATGAAATGTGGTTCTTTCACAACAGTTGTGCAAATATGCTAATAATGTATTTTTTTCTTCAAGGATTGCTATAAGCTTGCATTTGCTGTTAACATATATCACATTATTTTTAGGTAGAAAGTCAAATATGGCACAAACATCAAATTCCCAACTTCTCTCTGTATCCCCTAGGTGACTACCAATTGAAAACCTTTTATTTATTTAGTCAAATTTAGAGGCCACCTGACTCCTAACAACCAGGGAGGAAGGGAGGTTCCAATTTAGAAACTGAAAAAATATCAGAAAAGAATTCATGAACTGTCCAAAGTAATACATAAACAAATATGCCATTTAAGAGGGACTCAACTATCACTTTTTCCAAAGCCTTCTCCATTAGCTTCGTAATCTAACCTTCCAATAACTTAACAATATACTATGGTTGATAAATGTATTAAGGTTGAAAGCCTAGTTTGGATTATAATACTGTCCTGACAAAGAAACAATTATGCGAAGTTACTGAAATTAAAAAAAATACTATCCCCTATAAAGAAAACCTTCAGCTGAATAATGATTCATGGCAGTGTCGTAGAGTCACATAAAATTATACATCTTAGTATGCACAACACTTTTATCAATTTGTTACACCAATCAAGTTATATATGTTTTGATTGAACAATACATATTACTTTTCATCATTGAAAGTATAATTCCCAGCATATCCAGCTAGTTACCAATGGAGATGATGCTGGAGGTTATTTTTTACCAACTTCCACAAAAGAACAAATTTTTAATCCCTCATGTAGATTATGAACTGTTTAGCCAGGTTTATACTTGTTTACTACTTAGGTTCATTCAGTTTATTAAGTGCAGCAGAAAGAAAGAAATACTCTTTGGTAAAGATTTCTTGATGAGACTTTTGTAAAGTTCTGAAATTGACTAAGTGACAGGAACCATGCTTACCATTCAGGCTTGGTTCCTTCTGTAAATCTTCTGGCTTAGTTCCAGTTTCTTCTAGCACTCCCGAATCTACAGAAGATGACAGTCCCCTGTGGTTTATGATCATCTCGGGTTCAGTTCTTGGTTCAGGCTGAGGCTTTCTGCCTTCCTCTTTTCTACATCCCAAATCCTTGTGTGGAGATTTTCTAGATTTGGCAGAACTTTCTGGCTCATCATCATCAGAACCACAAACAGAAATAAACTCCTCACTTCCAGAGAAAAGCTCTGATTCGGACTCTTCATCTGATCTGCTTTCCTGCTTGATTTGTTCAGAGTCAAAATGCGTTTCCTGTAATGATGCCCTGATTGCAGCTTCCAACTGGCTATCTTCACTCGCATCAATTAAGCTCTCCTAATCAATCAATCATAACACAAAACAAAAAGATGAGTTACTTTAAAACACATTATTTTGAGACAGTGAGAGGGGAAGAGAAAGGCGCCATATACTTTTATTTCTTATTAAGAATGAAAAATATACTGTTTTTGTCATTATGCTTACTGAGCGAGTACGTTTCTGGGGAGGGCTGGTGGAATGTCCGTCCAGTTGTCCATGTTCACCTAGGAACCCAGTCACTTGGTCCAAAAAAGAAGTTACATCTAATTGATGCCATTCCACTAGTTTCTGCCCTGTTAAAAATAACAATTGTACTTCAATAACTGAAATCTTAGACCAAAATCATCACAGATGTTGTTTTAATTTTTTATTGATTCTGTAGAGGCAAGAAATATTGCGAATAAGTAAAAAAAATACCAATGGCTAATTAGAAGCTCTTAATCCTAAGTATCACAATGGCCAACTATATTAAAATGGATTTAAAATATCATAGACAAAGCAAACAAGAATATTAAATTTAACATTAAATGTAAACATTAAACCTATTATACCTGATCATGTTCATCTGATATAGACTGGAAATCTTGCCGGCAAACATGGAAACTATAGTCCTTCCCTTGTTAAACCAATGACATTGTTTATTGTATTATGTAAGAACACAATTCAGAGTTAATATGCTTTCAGCCTTTTTTTTCCTCTTCTTACCTGTCCTGGGGTCCAGGATAGACACATAAGGGAAATCTCCCAATTTATAGAATTGTATATATCTTTGTCCTTCCTCACTGTCATGGTATACCTGTACAAGAGTCAAGAAGGTTCATTTAAAATTCTTGAAAACATTTGAATATTAAAGCAATTTAGCATTTGTTAATAAAATCTGATACAAAATATGATACGGATAAGGCCAGAGTAAATATCAAATAAATACTGGCTGTTTCTAATTTTTTAGTTAAACTGAAAACAATGCCTTTATACCTGCCAAAAAATGAAGTGTTCCCGGATAATATTTTTTACAGCATCATTGCTCCAAACATCACGATTGAGACACTGACAGGCAAAATCTTGCACATTCTGTATATTAATCATGAGCCACTTGTTCTGCATTTGACCACACTCCTTGGCCTGAAGACAAACAAAACATTAAGAACATTAGCCAAAAAAGAATTTTTTTTAAGAAACAATGCCAGCAATGATGGCTTCTATTTATTGTTCTAGGCTTTTATAAAACCCTTTTTTATTTGTTAAGTTCTACCAGGACTCAACAGTGTAATACACGAACAAGCATGACAAGCAGCGTGCAGGGTTAGAAGTCTCTGCAGGTTAACTTGTCATATCAAGATTACACATTGGTAATCTCAGACCGATGAGTGTTAACATGCCAAAGAGAGAGAGTTAGGAAAATAAACTTTCTTTAATTCCAAAACTGATTGGAAAAAAGGGAAATAAATGAATAAAACATTTAGAAGAAAATATGGAATGAGTTGCATTGATCTGATTACAAAGCAGATTATCTGATTCAACAGACAAAATAAATTTGGCAGATTAGGATTAAGATTCTTGATAGATTGTTGTTCAACTATTCATTTCCTCTAATTTACCATTCATTCATATATGTTATATTGTAGTATTATTGGTGAACTTTTTGTTGACCAGATTGCAAGTGGGGGAGGTGGCAGGGTTTGAAGTTGCAGGAAGAGATCTTACTGGTTTGAGTCTCAAAGCTGGCATTGCCTGATTGGTTGGTTGCAAGTTAATGTAGGAGTTTGATCAAGAATGTAATTCTGATCGCTGAATTGTCATACCTGTTGAAAAAAAGAGTGCTATATCAAAAATTGGAATGGTCATATTTCCTAAATAACTAGGACAATTGGGATTTCCTTAAAGGAAATTTACTCATGAGTTTAATTAGTTATGAAAAGAAACATAGATTCATGAGTACCCCTTTTTGACTATGCATATTGGAAAATAAGATTTCACTTTTAAAAAGTGAAATATCTGATCCATTGGCCACCGAATAAGCACCACAATGGACACAGAAGCACTCACCTATATTGAAATAAAGCAATATAGAACACAGTTTTCACTAGGATTTTACAACAAAACAACTTTCTCAGGTCAACCACTAAAACAATATTGTAGTGGAGACATTTCAGTGCCAAATAAATATAAATAGGTTGATTTATTATTGGAGGAAGATAATTTGAACAGCCACTTTGATTGAAAGACAAAATTTATATAATCTTATAATAATCTTATATATTGCTTTTGAAAAATTTACAAGTAAATATGTATAAATTGTGTGTACACTTCCAGTTCAAACTTCATTTTATAATTATATTCCGTAATATCTTTGCAAGACCCAAGCACCAATGAGATCCTTTCTTTCACTCATGGAAAAATGTGCATAAAAATAAGCGTGAAAGTTTTCAGGGTTTTCAGTTTTATACTTGATTGTTTAGGTTAAAATGTTAAAAACTAAGTATTTATTAGTTTAACAATTTTTTGTTTATAGTATTTTAATTAATTAATGGATCAGTGATATAGATTTGTTTTATTTTGACAACTAATTATTTAAATAGAATTTATAAATGGCGAGACATACTATAAGTTAAATAAAAACCAGCATTAAAGTTACTCTGTTTTTATTATAGTTTTAGTAATATTTAAATTGCTGTTAATATGTAAATTGGTATTCTAATTTTTCTAATTTTTGGTGATGGAAAAATAACCATTCTACAGTTAAAGTTACGTGAATAAACTCTTTTCTTGAATTAAAAAGGAAATATTTCTTCTCAGTAATTTTATTCTGTATTGGAGATTAAGAGATGTATATTTTTCACTAATACCTACTATGACAATTAAAATGCCAACATGCCGGAAACTACTTGAACATCTGAAGAAATATTTTAAGAGAATTGCCTCAGAATAGATACTCGCATTAGGATTACAATATAACATATTGATCCAGGATGTTAATCAACTGACCAGGTATTGGAGTAAATCAGCACCATAATAGTAAAAGGTCTGATCTTCTTCATTAGTTAAATCAATGAAATGTATGATAAATGCATTATAATATAACCATATTTAGAAAATCTCAAAAATGCACATTATCAACTAAAGGTATCAGTATTTTTATGATTTGTCTTAAAATTATAAAACAGTTGATTTAGTAAATACATTGCCTCCCTATTGATATTGACATTTTCTCAACATGCTTAATATGGCTGATTCTTTTTTTAATGTATTTGAATTTGACATATGAATTCAAGATAACAAATCTTGCTTATAAACTGAAGAAGCTTCTTGGATAAGAAGCGAAATGTTTTCAAGGAAAAACACCTTTGGGACTTGCTTATAAAACTTATAGTGGACTAAGTTATGCAGCATGACATAAAAATGGAACTAAAATATGTTTTATGTTTATCCAAAATAGCTGTAGCATTCAAAGAATTCAATATACGTTTTATTGGGTTCTCCCATACTATGGAAATAATTCAAAGATGCTAATTCAAAGATGCTTCAGAATGTTCAGTGGAATAAAACATAGTACTGTCTCCAACTCTTAAAGCAACCACACCTTTTAGTGGGATTGCACAACAGCTACATAGCTCTATTTACTGCTCTAGAAAAGGAAACTAAATAAGGCAAATGCCTTTTATATCTAGCTTTTTTCTACACCGCAATATTTTTTTATATAGTTTCACTTATCTGGCTTTATTACACTCATAAAACTATATATAAATCTGTCAAGTAAGTTAACCATTTTTAGAAGAAACAGAAGGCTTAATAAATAAGTAGCAATAATAAACAAATATCAATATAATAAAGCAATTGCAGAATTTAACACAAACTTGATAGTTGTGTTAAATCTACAACCTGGTGTTTATAGTTTAATTAAAATATTTTAGTTTAACTCAGAAGGTAAATGAGGATTCTACTTTCTTACACTGGTTAAAAGAAGCTAAATTATGTGCCATGAATGTATTTTTAATGAAACACTTATACAGTTTCATTTCCCTATGAGTTAAACTTTTAATTGCATATAGGATAACAATAATGAACAGATATACATTGACCAAGCTTAAAATCTGACCCCCTGCCCTAGAAAAAAATTCTTGAAAGCTTAATACTGTAAGTTGAACACTAGTATAGTGACTGCTGATATATATTTAAACCAGACTATAAAGTATAAAACCTTTAGTCTTAAGCCACAATTTATGGCTTCTCAAAACTGTTCAAGCACTCTAACATATAAAACACCCATCATAATGGTTTACCTTTGTGAGAAGCTTTGTTACAGAAGTGAATGTCTGTAAAAATACAACTTCTTGTATGCAGTAACGTTATTTTTCAATAATGAAGGAAGAGCAAATGATTTGAAAGGAAAGACTGAAAAAGGAATGCATGTACAGATGTGGAAGCTAGGAGAGCTGGCAAGAATAAATATTAGGAGGAGATAGAGTGATTCCTTCCCTTTTCACTTAACTCCTGTTATTTTGTTTACTACATTCTACTTTTTTTCTGCACTTTCCACAATGTTCCTTAATACAGAAGGGAACAGAGCAATGAGTATGCATGTACGTGTGTATGGGGAGAAAAAGGTCTATTATGATAAGTAAAGTTCCTATATCTAACTTGGTTAATGGTAAACTACAGGTAGTCATTGATTTATGATCACAACTGAGCCCAAAATTTATGTTGTTAAGTGAGACATTTGTTAGGTGAATCATGGCAGTTCTTAAATTACTAACATGGTCAGGGGTCGGCAACCTCGGCTCTTTTATGACTCGTGGACTTCAACTCCCAGAATTCCTGAGCCAGCATAGCTGGCTCAGGAATTCTGGGAGTTGAAGTCCACGAGTCATAAAAGAGCCGAGGTTGCCGACCCCTGAACATGGTTGTTAAATGAATCTGTCTTCCCCATTGAATTTGCTTGTCAGGTTGCAAAAGGTGATCACATGACTTTCGGACACATCAACAATCATAAATATGCATCAGTTGCCAAGCATCTGAATTTTGACTACATGATCATGGGGATGCTGCAAAGGTCGTAAGTGTGAACAACGGTCATAAGCCACTTTTTTCAATGCCACTTTAAACTTTGAACGGTCACTAAATGAACTGCTGTAAGTCAAGGACTTCCTGTACAAAATTGTTAAAAGACCGCATATTATTAAATAAAAAACAATTCTACTCCGGATTTAGGATACAGTGAGGGAAAAAATTATTTGATCCCCTGCTCATTTTGTACATTTGCCCACTGACAAAGAAATGATCCGTCTATAATTTTAATGGTAGGTTTATTTTAACAGTGAAAGACAGAACAACAACAAAAAAAAACGCATTTCAAAAAAGTTATAAACTGATTTGCATTTTAATGAGTGAAATAAGTATTTGACCCCTTTGCAAAATATGACTTAGTACTTGGTGGCAAAACCCTTGTTGGCAATCACAGAGGCCAGACCTTTCTTGTAGTTGGCCACCACATTTGCACACATCTCAGGAGGGATTTTGTCCCACTCCTCTTTGCAGATCCTCTCCAAGTCATTAAGGTTTCGAGGCTGACGTTTGGCAGCTTGAACCTTCAGCTCCTCCCCAGATTTTGTATGGGATTAAGGTCTGGAGACTGACTAGACCACTCCAGGAACTTAAATGTGTTTTTTCTTAAGGCACTCCTTTGTTAACTTGGCCATGTGTTTTGGGTCATTGTCATGCTGGAATACCCATCCATGACCCATTTCCAACGTCCTGGCTGAGGGAAGGAGGTTCTCATCCAAGATTTGACAGTACATGGCCCCGTCCATCATCCCTTTGATGCGGTAGTTATCCTGTCCCCTTAGTAGAAAAACATCCCCAAAGCATAATGTTTCCACCTTCATGTTTGATGGTGGGGATGGTGTTCTTGGGATCATAAGCAGCATTCCTCCTCCTCCTCCAAACACGGTGAGCTGAGTTGATGCCAAAGAGCTCGATTTTGGTCTCAGCTGACCACAACACTTTCATCTGAATCATTCAGATGTTAATTGGCAACCTTGCAGGCACCGCACGATTTCAGTCCTCCATGGTGTAGTCTGCTACCAATTGTTTTCTTGGTGACTATGGTCCCAGCTGCCTTGAGATCATTGACAAGATCCTCCCGTGTAGTTCTGGGCTGATTCCTCACCGTTCTCATGATCACTGCAACTTCACGAGCTGAGATCTTTCATGGAGCCCAAGACTGAGGGAGATTGACAAGTTATTTTGTGTTTCACCCATTTGCGAATAATCGCACCGTTGTCACCATCACACAAAGCTGCTTGGTGATGGTCTTGTAGCCCATTCCAGCCTTGTGTAGGTCTACAATCTTGTCCCTGACATCCTTGGACAGCTCTTTGGTCTTGGCCATGGTGGAGAGTTTGGAACCTAATTGATTGATTGATTGCTTCTATGGACAGGTGTCTTTTATACAGGTAACAAGCTAAGATTAGGACCATCCCTTTAAGAGAGTGCGCCTAATCTCAGCTCGTTACCTGTATAAGACACCTGGAAGCCAGAAATCTTGCTGATTGATAGGGGATCAAATACTTATTAAAATGCAAATCAATTTATCACTTTTTTGAAATGCGTTTTTCTGGATTTTTTGTTGTTGTTATTCTATCTCTCACTGTTAAAATAAACCTACCATTACAATTATAGACTGATCATTTCTTTGTCAGTGGGCAAATGAACAAATAATTTTTTCCCTCATTGTATGCTTGCAGGCAAATAGTACACTGCGTGTAGGGCAATCAGTCAAATCTTGATAGGAAAAATAACTCTGAAAATGACTTCAAATGCAAATAAAAGATATAAAAAGCTTGACATTATTTTCAGATATAAATGCTGCACAAAATGTATTACTTTTGAATAAACTTATTTTTATTCCCCCATTAAAGAAACAAGAAAACTGTTACAGTAGGAAATCAGTTATTTCTGTCCTGACCTTTTTGGTAAATTCAATTCCAAGAGTTTTTAATTTTTTCAATAGGTTCATTTAGTATATATTAACACCAGGAAGCGTAAGGAATGGTTTAAAGATTAGTAATTTAGCAAACTATTGATTTTCTTCCATTTACAAAGTCCAAACCTACAGTTCCAAGTTTATTAATCAAATAGTAAATAATGAACAATCAAAAATTCAAGATTCTGTTTTATACTGACTATTATACAGATCAATGGCTATTCTAATCCAGTACTGTTTAGTTTGGTAATATTTTTCTCCAATAAAAATCTTTCTCAACCATGTCATACCATAGAGCTTAATTTGCAATGTAAAGAACGCAATGTGGTATCTTTTTTAATTATAATTATAATTCAAATTATATTAGCATAATATATAATAATATAGTAGAATACAATAATATAGTATTGAATTATAATTCTTCCTACAAATGTATTAAAGGAAATGATTGATGACAGATTTCTAAACCTAAAGATAGAAAAAGACCCTTATTTTATGTATATAGGTTGTCATTAGAAAATGATCATTTAAGTCACATTATTCAAATCTATTTCTTAATTACTAACTTCTACTTGAATACTTCTGTATGAGAGAACACAGTATGGGACTAATGGATATAGTCAAAAGCTACTTCCTCAGATGAAGTTATTAATTAGAAGCAACTTCCTCTACTGCAATAATAAAAATACAGATTGCTGGAATTGTTTATACACATCATCATGACATAATTTACACATGCACATGCACAGCTATAACAAAGCCAATCCAATATTCAATGCATCAAAATGACCTACTGTTTCAAAGCTTCCTTTATGCATCAAATCAATTGGCGGCCTGAAGAGATCTGCAAGGGTAGTGAGCTTCTTATCTATGGCTCCTCCATTTCTCAATTCTTGCTCCTGCCGAACTGTAGAGCCCCAAAACAAAAACAAAGAAAACAGAATATTCACAAGAGCAGATTCAGTTATTTTCATCAAGTGCAATGTGACTGTACTATTGTGATTAGCCTAAATCAGCTTTCTACTAAATATCTTTTAGTAATAGCCATTACATGTTTATACATTTTTGGCATGAAAGCTGACTGGGCGACAATCTGGCTCTAGGCCAGACTTACCTCACAGAATTGTTGTAGGGAAAATAGGAATATTAGGTATGTTCACTAGTTTGGTCTCTCTCTCTCTCTCTCTCTCTCTCTCTCTCTCTCTCTCTCTCTCTCTCTCTCCACACACACACACACACACACACAAAAAAAAAAAATCTGGAAAAAATCATCATCATCATCATCACCACCACCATCCTGTTCAGTAATAGATATTCCATTCCTAAATTTGTAATTTAAATATTCACCAAATATTTAAATATTACAGAATTATTGTTTTTGGCCCCCTGGCAGATTTTTTTTGTTCCCTTCCTTTAATAACAAAGCAATGGGTTAATAATAAACCAGCTCTTTTTTTAAATAGTTATACAGTAATTAAAATCTTAGTTTCTAAAAAGTGAGGTGTGAACCCCTTTCATCTAATTCTTGCCCTTCTTTACATGCTTTACATGCTCCTTTACCTATATATAAGATCTAGAATGCACTTGGGACAGTTGTCCATTCACTGTGCAGATGCTCCTGTATAGCTTTCTCCATAATCTGCACCTTGGGTCCTGTCTGGTTTGGTATATTACTGATTCTATGGATCTGGGTACTTAGTGCATGTTCTTATGCTGCTATGATCAGTGCCTCACTGTTGTCTTTAATACAGCCCTTTCCAGCCACTCGTAGGATTACCCAATGTCTGTCACCTTAGCTATTTCTCTATAGCATATCCCATGCAGGGTCTTCTTGCTATGGCACTTCCTTTCCATGAACTTCCTCCCATCTTTGCTCCTGCCTCATTTTCTCAGCAGCTCGTTTTGGGAATGGGACAACTTTCCACAGCCAACTTACTGTGGCCAACTCTCCGCAGGACAATTCACTGAAGGACGATTTAACAATTCTATTTAATTATTTAAAATAAATTTAAAATTATTTTGTTTTTTACAATTCACATTTCATTCTGTACTTCCTTTTGCATCCTTTGATTCGTTTTCATCATCTCTTTCATATTAGTGTAACTTTTGTCTCGCAACGAGTTGTCCTGTGACAAATTGTCCAGCAGCGAGTTGGCCATGATGAGTTGGCCACAGTGAGTTGGCTGTGGCAAATTGTCATAGACCCAATCCTGGATGCTATATGTTTCATATAGGACAATGGTTCTGACATTCACCCGACTCCGCCAGCCTCCTTTCCAGCTGGTGTACTCTCTGGGTATTGGACTTGGAGTGGAAACCTCCATACATTGTGAAGAACTTCTGGCCGGCATCAAATGCCCTTCGCCCAGTGCGCTCCCACAGGGAAGGTCTGCTCAGGGTCCCACCGGTAAGAGATTGCCGGCGGGTGACACCCAGGGATAGGGCCTTCTCAGTGGGGGCGCCTGCCCTCTGGAACCAGCTGCCAGCGGAGCTGAGGACTGCCCCCGACCTCCGGTCATTCCGCCGGGGCCTGAAGACCTGGCTCTTTGAGCTCTCGGGCCCAGGCTGAGGAGTAATTTATTTTAATCGGGGTTTTAATTGCACAGGGTTAGTTTAATCTTTTTTAAATTGGTTTTAACTTTTGTATTGCTGGTTTTTTAACTCCCTGTAAACCGCCCTGAGTCCTCAGGGAAAGGGCGGTATATAAATGTAATAAAATAAATTTACATCAGCAGTCTCCATGTCCTCCTTTGGCCAACTTACTATGCTGACAGGACATACATGTTGATGACACGGATCTTATTCTTTCCATTAAGCTGGCTCTTTAAGACCCATCTAATACTTTAGTGGTATTTGGATGCTATCTTCCTTGCCTCTTCACTTTGGTTCCCAAGTGACTGTAGGATACTGAAATACTTGTAGCTAGTCTCTATGTCTGCTATGTGACTCACTGATAGTTCCACTTCATCAGTCCTATATGACTGCAATTGGAACTGGAAATCTGATCATAAGTTGTCATCTTTTTTGCAGTGGTCATTAGCATGAAATTGGCAAAAAAAAAATTCCAGAAAGGCAGCAAAACCCATCGTGAATCTCAGTTATGTGGTGACTGGCTGCACTCGAGATGCAGTCACATGATGGGGGGGCAATCATTTGACGGCTGGGAGTACTTTAAGGGCTGAGTCTTATCCTTAATATTCACACCTTTTTGTATTTCTACCAGCTGACTAATCTCTCACCAAATTGCCTTGAATATAACCTCCAATATCATTTTCAGGAATTCAGGCACTATTGTTCTTCTTAATCATGTAGCTAAGTATCTCAAGGATTACAGTACCAAAGTGTATACTAGTTTATTGGTTTGAGTTATGGTGATAGCAGAGATTGTCGTCAGGGCATCTACAAACTACCAAATGGTACTCCACTGAGCCTTGCTAACTAGTCTTAAAGGTTGACTATAGCTACTTTATCCGTGATCTTATGGCTCATATTAGCTGTTGTGCTCTATAATGGAGGGAATGGTAGTGATGGTCCAATTGCAGGTTTGGCTATGCATCCATTTGTTCTTCCAGTTCTCCTTAAGTCTGGGTTGTAACATGTACTTGATCTACCTCAAGTTATGAGAGCCGCTACCTCGTTGCTATGTTGAAACTCTAGAATAACTCTAGTTATTCGAGCTTGCCGGCCTGGACTGAGGGACTGGGGTTTTAAATTTCATAATTTAATTTATTTTGTTTGGGGCTAAATTTAATTTAATCTATTTTTAACTTTTGTATGTTATATTTTAATTGCCCTGTACACCGCCCTGAGTCCCTCAGAAGGGCAGTATATAAATCAAATAAATAAATAAACTAGCCATTTCTCAATTAGTGTGGATGGATGGATGTTCTGTACATCCATAGTTTCCTTGTATTTCATATATTCTCTTCCATTAGGTTTACTGTTGCACTAGCATTCAATCAATTCCAGGTTATATAATACCATACCATAACTATGAGAGCACATTATGTTTCCTACTATAATGATTCATCATTATTTGTGAACTTGCTATTATTATCCAATATGTATTGTTACTATTTCTTCCATCACTTAATTAAACACTCAATTGTTTAATAGTAATAGCAAAACAAATATACTATTACAGATGTTGAGTGCTGGTAATACTAAACATTATATATGGAGACAAACCAGAAAAATCAGTTTACAAATATAAGGCTAAAGTGAAGTTTCTATACATATGGTTGAATGTAAAAAAATTTGGCATTAAGTGAACAAAACCATTTTTCAGGCATATGCATGGAATAATTGATGACTGATTCTTCCTTGATTGAATACAAGAGACACTTTTTTTTGCATTAATGAAAAGTGGGGTAAATGTGCCACTCAACATTAGAAAATTAATATATTTTTGTACTATAACAGAAATTGATTGTAAAATTATCTCTTAATTTACGTACAATTAACCAGGTTGATTCCAAAATTATTCATAATTATATATAAACCTGCTCAGATCAATGTAATGATTCTTTTGAGCTCATATCAATGTAATGAAACCTTTGAAATAACTGGATTAAAGATTCTGGTCATTACGGAATTAAATTTTCAGCTTATTCTTTCTTGTTAATATTTAATACAAGGCCCCAACTGACAAACTAATATAAAAGTCAAATTGTAGTTTGGCTTATTAGTTCGTGAAAGTGCTTCAGATGAAAAATGCAAAAGGCATTCATATTCTTCTTGGATTCATGTGGGATACTCAGCAACTGGTCAGGATTATTACTGGCAAGAGATGTGTGTCAGATTTCTTTCTGGTAATAACAAAATCAGGTAATTAGTCTTTCAAGTTCTGGTTAGCAATATTTATTGGAATGTAGGTGAGTGGTTGATTTTCAAACATATACAGCAGCAAACCCAATGCTGATATATTTGTGCTGTTGCAATAAAAGTGGATTGAAGGGTTGCTGGAAGCATTATGTAATGATGGTGGTATGCATCAATAACTCCAGCCCTTTTATCAATTTGAGAAATGATTCTCTCAATGTGGAACCCCACGAAAAGTTAGTTACTGCGATTAAACTGGTTCTCAAATCCTAGTCATAATAAAAACTAAGATAATTAGAAAGGGCTCAATATCTGGTAATTTCATCCAGTTTTCTGACTGTAATATCAAATTAACTTGCCACTGCTGCCGTTTTTACTTGCCTGTCTAGCTTTTAATTCCTGAAATCAAACGGTACATAACTGGGATTTTTCTAACTAAACCTACATTTTCTTATACTGACAAAGAGATTGTTGTTAGTTCAAAAATTATAACTTCCTTGGAAAACAATGTCTTGCACATATGGAAATATAAAGCATTTACTGTGTGAATATAGCAATGGCTTTTTAAAATTTTATTTTCCTTACTAAAATTGTTTGAAGTTCCAAGGGGCCTATACTGTTACCCTGCCTTGGACATAAACCATAAAAGAAACAAAACATTATATGAATATAATTATCCACAGATACCTACTAGTTTCTGTCTGGAAATCCCGAAAGCCATCAAATATTGAACGAGCTGGTCTGCGTCTTTTTGGTGCTTAATAGGAACAGAATTTAATAAACAGATTAATAATAAAATCTTATTATACAACCACATTGTGGATTTGTGGTACATGCCTATAGTGAAGGATGTATACAAATTCCAGGACAGCAATAATGCATCACACTAATTAGTTTCATATATGAATTCATTAGTTCTTATGTTTTCAGTGCCTGTATGTCTATCTTGATGTATATTTGAACATAAAATATTTACAGCACTTTATGTACACAAAATAAATTAAATGTGCTCTCCCCAAGTTTAAAATCAGAAGGGCTGGAGCAGCAATACCCATCAGCATAATACAATATAATGGTGAGCCATTTATTTGTGGGCAATCAGGAGTTAGCAATGAACAGGAAGGTAGCCAAGTTTCTTTATAATACCAACTAATCAGACTGGTGAAAACAATGGGTTAATGAAGAGCTTCAAGTGAATCTTTACACTTGTTTAATATTTATGTTTAATGTGGTTCAAAATGAGAAAATGCAAAAGATGTATTCTAGCACAAAAAAACAAAAACTTCACTTATGGAATCACCTAGGGCTGTCACTGATTAGAAAAGGATAGCACAAAGGAAATATCTAAATAGTAGCTACTATAAAAATGGCAACCCCTGGAATGATAAGAAAGAAAATAATCAATTAATATACTACTGCTTTTATAGAAATCCATGGTGAGACCATATCACACTTCACAGATAAAAGTGGATACAAAACATTTTGGCCAATCGGTAAGACAAAAGAACTGTGTTCTTAACTAGTCTCTTACAGACTCGTTTTTGCAGTCATTTTTTAGATTCAAGTCTGATGGATAAACAATATGTGTAGCAATATGATTCCCATCATTATGACCAGTATTAATGTAAGTTGCAAAAAGGCAACTTGTGAAGACGATTAGAATAGATAGGAACAGTGCGTTCAGAAAGTATTCAGTCCCCCTTGGGATAGGCACAGTATATGGAGGAAAACAACAGTATGGAGAAAGTCATAATGGAGAATGATCCATTTAGATGATGATGGCCTGATGTTTGAATAGAAGATTTGGTTAGCTGGAGTTGGCTTCTGAATTCAGCCAAAAGAATGCCTGAAGCTGATTTCACACTGGAGCTGCTGCACTAAGCTGTATGTTCAGTGTTTTGTCATTCCCATAACCATTTGACAGATCTTCTGGATTTGAAGCAAGCACGATGCATGGATGACTGCATCCAAAAGTTAAGTCTGTCCTGCACAGTGAAGCACTATGCATTTTGTTGTGAAATTACTGTTCCTAGAGAAAATAAAAGTTGTGGCTATGCTTGGAATTTCAAAATCATCCCGTTAGAACAATTAACCACTGGAACAACCTGCCTCCAGAAGTGGTGAATGCTCCAACACTGGAAGTTTTTAAGAAGAGACTGGCCAGCCACTTGTCTGAAATGGTATAGAGTTTCCTGCCTGAGCAGGGGGTTGGGCTAGATGACCTCCAAGGTCCCTTCCAACTTATTATTATTAAGGATAGAACAGCAGCCACAATGATGTTCTTATAGCTTATAAAATATGACTGGGGAGCCAGAGGTGGAAATTTTGCCAATTCTTGAACCTTGCGGGTCCAGAAGATGAAATATGGACTGCTGTATGGCTGCACATGGATTGTGACAAAGACTGGAGGAGGCTAGAGAGGCTTTATAAAAGGCCTTGGGTTCATTGCTGACCAGCCTGGAGTACTGTGGGGCCTGGTAATATAGAGGCTGTTGCAACAATTATCACTGTGCCAACTAAAACACAAAGAGCTCCTATGGAGTGAGCTATGGATTCTAAACAAAGCTATCTATAGCTGAGAGACAAGATTGGCAGTAGAAAGGCTCCCAGCTGTTATGCAAGAACAGGTCTAGGACAGCTCTGCTGCTGTGAGAATGTGCTCATTGTGGGAAGCCCTATGGGCTGGAATCAATGTTGGAAAGATGAGAGGTAGTTGTAACTGGGGACTGAAGTGTCACTGCATTTTTGTGTTTGTCAGCTAAGCACGTTGCAGTTTGCTCTTTGCCAGCTATGTTGTTATCTTATCATTGTAACTATGGTGTTTGTCACATATCCAACTATGTTTTTTAGTTTAATCTCTGTCTCTACTATTGCGTGCGCATGTCTTTGGTTTAATCTTTGTTTCTACTATTGTGTGCACATGTCTTTGGTTTAATCTCTGTCTCTACTACTGCGTGCGCATAAAAGAAAAAAACAATTGTTTGTTTTTTCCCTTCCTTCTCTTTGTGCTGTTCGGTAAGCCAGAACATGTAGTCAGTTAAGAGTTTTTTTTATTAAAGTGTTGTTATAGTAAATATGTTTCGGGTTTTCTTTACCTTACTTGTTTTGTACCATGTTTCGGATGAACCACGGTTCATCAACCTCTGATAAACAAAGATACGGAGTTTTTAATTTACACTCCCTGACATGAAGGAAGATTGCTTGTAATAGCAACACTATCCTGCTGACCTGTGGGCTTGGTTAGTATGTTGGTTGTTGCAGATGTTACTGAAAGTTAATGCTTAGACACTGGATGACTTTATTTGTAGCTCAACGTAATGGCTTCAAAGAGGGAGAAATCAGTTGGGCTGTTATAGGACATAGGAAGTTATCATTAGCAACCATATCTTCTGATAGAGTAATTGTGAATCCAGGCACCATGGAGACTGTACATTGGCAAAATCCCTATTTTGTTTCTATGGCCAACTAACAATCAGGCATGAGGCTTATCATGTGGCAATTAAGTGACTGCATGAAAATTCTGTTATGGCCTAATTGTTTGCTACAGAAGACAGGGCTCCTAAAACAAATGAACAAAATCTGCATATGTAATTAACAGAGGTGATGATGGAGGAAATCTAGAAAGAGTACAGAGAAGAGCAACAAAGATGATTAGGGGACTGGAGACTAAAACATAAGGAACAGCTGCTGGAATTGGGTATGTCTAGTTTAATGAAGAGAAGGACGAGGGGGGACATGATAGCAGTGTTCCAATATCTCAGGGGCTGCCACAAAGAAGAGGGAGTCAAGCTATTCTCCAAAGCGCCCAAAGGCAGGACAAGAAGCAATGGATGGAAACTAATCAAGGAGAGAAGCAACCTAGAACTAAGAAGAAACTTCCTGGCAGTTAGAACAACTAACCAATGGAACAACCTGCCTCCAGAAGCTGTGAATGCTCCAACACTGGAAGTTTTTAAGAAGAGACTGGACAGCCATTTGTCCGAAATGGTATAGGGTTTCTTGCCTGAGCAGGGGGTTGGACTAGATGACCTCCACGGTCCCTTCCAACTTTATATTATTATTATTATTATTATTATTGTTGTTGTTGTTGTTGTTGTTGTTGTTATTGTTGTTGTTGTTGTTGTTATTGTTGTATAAGTGACAAACAATGGTGAGCATGAGTGAATGAGGCATAATGTATTTGTGATACTTTTGAAAAAGAATGTATAATCATTCTATCCAAATTGCTATTACCATCCACTCCTGAAAAGAAGAACCCAAAGGTATGTAGCTCTTTCTTATTCACTCTGATGGAAACATGCTAGCACAGAAAAAACTTTTTATCCCCATGTTTTCTGTACTGAGTACAGCATATGTCATAGATTATGCATATCAGGAAATACATGTTTAAAACAGATATAATTATTAAATCCATTCTATTATAACATGCAGTTTTGTGCCTGACTGCATGAACGTATAATTTACAGCTTTGTCAAGTCATAATCTCCCCTTATGAATTGAATCCTGTAGCATGATCAGAAATAATTTTAAAAAATAAGTCCAAGACTCACTTATGATGATAAACATGAAGACTCCCAGGTTTTCCAGGCCGAGTTACCATATTTTGAGGAAGTATATATTATCATTTACAAATCCAAGAAAAATCTACTGTATATAACTAAACAGAAAAAGATATCTTCTTAAACAGAATGTTATTCGGAATTACTACTGTAGTGATATTAATACTCCTCTACTTCAGTTTCATATTTACAAAACAAAACTAGTAACAGTAATGAACTAATAAAAAAGTCAAACTATTTTAGTAAGTATTAAAGAAAGTTGCCTGTTATGCATATTTTTTAGTACTATAAGATCTCATCTCCACTGTAAGGAAAAAGAAGAATTTTTGTTCACTCTTTGAAGATCAAACAGAAACTTACCACCAAATAAGGGTTCGGGTTCTACCAGAATTTCTTGTTTTTGAGGAATAGGTGCCCTCACTTCATCTCTACGAAGACAAAAAGCACATAATAGCTTGAAAATGTCAGTATTACTTGGGCAAGAGGAAAATCTGTTCTTCATACCTATACTGAAACTATGCAATGGTGTTCAAACTATTACAAGGAACAAAAAAACAATGCATGGAAATTGCCCTTGTGATTACACAAAAGGAAAAAGTGCTCAAATGTCTGGACCTAGTCTTTACCTTTTATGTCAGGAACAAATCAAAATTCCTGACACGTTTACACACTTTCTTTTTAATAAATCTGAAAAATCCCTAAGGAAGAATCAACCTTTCCTTATAAGACTCTGTAAAACTGAAGCTTTAGCACTTTCTCCAAAACTTTCTCAAGAGAGGGAAACACTGGAATTCAACCAGTAACTCTATCAAAGGCATGTCAAACTCGCGACATCACATGACGTCGCATGACGTATTGTGTCTTTTCCCCGTTGCTGGCAATGAGGTGGGCGCAGTTTCGTCGTGACGCATCCAGCCCATAGGCCGGCAGTTTGACATGCCTGCTCTATTACATGACTGGATTAAGAAATGGTCATTTTAGAGGGGGACATATTACTGCTTCTTTCAAGGCATCACTCCTGTCTGCAGTAAAGTATCATCTACCTCAGATTCATCCACACATATCCCATCCAGCCATATAAATCAGTCAGGTGGAAAATGGCAGAATTTATGCTGCAGATTTATTTTCTTCCTTAGTTTCTGGAAATTCAAAAGAATCCAGATAAATTAGAAAGGTGTTGCCTGAATCATTATGCTACGATAATTATATTGTTCTCTGTTAATTTTGATAATTGGTAGTGATAATACAAGTCTCACAAAGGAGTTCTGCTTTAAATGTTTTGATGATTAAATAGATACCCAGAGCAACAATAGAATAGAAGCAGCTGCATAAGAAAAACTAAGAACTTAAAAGCAAAAATATCTGAAATATACGTACAAATTTCCAAGATAATTTAATTATCCTCTTTACAACACTACGTACTCTGTATGTGGTCGCAGGTTTGATACACTTGCAGAACTAGTGCTGGGTTCTTCAGCAATTCCTCCACCATCAAGGAACATAGTGACAGCCATTTCCAGATTATTGTTGCATGCTTCAAGCATATGTTTGCCTACACTTTCACTGGCACCTATGACATAATGAAAACCATATTAAGTTTCAACAAATGCTTTAAAATAAAGAGAAAAATGTATTAATTCAATAAAGTGAATATAATGTATTTTTACAATAACTATTTTTTATATTTAAAAAAATCAACACAATCCAATCTTGTAAGTACTTTATTATGTTTTGTTGTCTTTGTATCAATCATGATTCCTAATGATTTATAGAGAGGTCGTACAATTTTCTTGGCAATAATACTGAGGTGGTTTGCCTATCTTTTTCTGGGAAGTTTTTCAACTAGGGCTGAGACAGTGACTCACCTAAGATGCCTTATTAGTTTCTAGCCACTCTAGAACATGGGCCTCCTCAATCATATTACCTTTCCTTTTCTGCATGAAGAACTGTCTCTGTGTGTATAAATTTTACCAAAAATATAAACCATTTCAATATAATTTCCTTTGTCAGATTCTAGTATTCTCTGTTACTATCTCCACTCACACATCCTTTGTTAATTACAGACAACTCAATGGAGTATTCGGGGAGTGCGCGCGTGTGCAGGACTGCCCTGCCGGCTCCTGCCCGACGCCGGACGGCTCCGCCGATGCTGCCTCAAGAGGGAAGAGCGCCTGCCATGGCTCCCCAAGGACTCCTTAGGAGCCGGGGAGCGCGTGCGTGCGCAGGACTGCCCTGCCGGCTCCCGCCAGATGCCAGCCTGCCCTGCTTCCTCCACAGTGAGAGGGGAGGGCGTGCCTTCCCGGGCTCGCTGACTTGCAGCCAAGCCGGAGCCGAAAGGGGCTTTTCCTTCCACCCACCCTTTGGAATAGATGCAAGAGCTCCCGGGGTCTGGCGTTTGCAAGGGGGAGGGGAAGGGGCTGAGAGGCTCTTGGGGGTGGGAAGGGAGAGTCACGTTGGAGGGGGGACTGGACTAAGGAGTTGCTTTGCAAGAACGGGGGCACTCGATTGATTTATGTACTATTTTCCGGCGTATAAGACGACTGGGCGTATAAGATGACCCAACTTTTGAGATGATTTTCATGGGTTAAAAAGTCGTCTTATACGCCGGAAAATATGGTAGTCAAATAGTAGCCTGAACAAATTCGTATCCACAATAAAAATTTATTTATATTTCTAGAAGAGAAGAACCTCTACATCTATATTAAATTATATCTGAGATATTATTTAACTTAATATTTCCTTTCCCACAAACTACTACAGTTAAACTTAGTGCAGTACATTTTTTTCAGAAATAACAGGATAATAGTGATACATAGAAACAGACTACCTCAAACTTAACTATAGTCCTCGGGATTACAGACAGCACCTGAAATAGATGTAACAGTGTCTTTCGTGTTGATTTTGAAAATTCGTGGATGTTAAAACTTCTATTACATTTAACTACATTAATCTAAGATTAGACTGCATAATGAAGTGTTGAACTCTTCTTTCCCAGAGGGCTTCAAACAGAGGCAACAGGTAAACAGTAATTAACCAAGTAATTGAATTGAATTTCTGGACTAAGTATATACTACAAAATATACTGTTCCTTTATTTTTTAGCAAATGAGAACTACCCAATCACTTGCTACTTCTAATTGAATCTGGCTTTCCCCACTTGTTGGAAGCCAGATGGGAAGTTTACAAATTGTGATCACATGACCCCTAGACAGTGCAACTGTCATACAGTTGCCAAGGGCCCAAATTTTGATCACATGACTATGAAGCTACTGCAACAGTCTTAAATTTGAAAACTGGTCATAAATCACTTTTTTCAGTACCCTGAATTTCAAATGGTCTCTAAACAAATGGTTGTAAAGTCAAGGTCTACCTACAGTGTTACGAAGATATTTGAAATGATTTGGCAGAATACAGTAAGAACTTTTTAAAAATCTTGGTAATAATGAAATCCATAAAAGGTTGGGAGCTGAAGTTCAAGTTGCTATATCAAAAACTTTCAAAAGGATAAATTCAGCTAGTGAAAGAAACTAAGATAATACATTTTTGAATGGATTGTTTAATATTACCATGGCTGTCTAAAGGGTTTCATATCCCCTTTCAAGGCAATATAAGTTCTCTGAGGTATACCTGCTTCATTTTAAGGATTCAAGAGCACAGTTCAATTAAAAAGATTTGTATGTTTAATATTGTGCAATAGACTGTAAAACAAAACAATGTCATCTCTCAGTTGCTCTACATTTAGCTTCTGCCTTTTATATGAAAGGAAATAAGATATGAGACAGAACTGAGTTGAATGCAACAGAAGTAAAATAAATAAAAGCTTTGAAATCAAAACATTTTTTCTGGTAATATATTTTACAGTACTAATAAAACTGTCTATATTCAGGTAGTCAACTTACAAGAGTTCATTTAGTGACTGTTATGTTACACAGCACTGAAAAAAGTGAGTTATGACAGTTTTTCACACTTACAACCATTGCATGTCATGTGATCAAAAGTTAGAGGCTTGGCAACTAATATTTATGACAGTTACAGTGTCCTGAGGTAATATGATAAACTTTTACAACCTTCCAATAAATAAACTTAATGGAGAATCCAGATTCACTTAACTGTGTTACTAACTTAACTGCAGTCACTCACTTACCAACTGTGGCAAGATAGGGGCAAAATTCATTTTACAAATAACTAAAGGCAGCAGACACACAAAATACTCCTTCTTCCTCCTATTTTCCCAGGTCAACACCAACTACTAGTTCACCAGCATTTCGCCAAATAATATTTTCTATTATGGGACCGTATCTAGAAATTCTGAATGCTCTCCAATCCTAAACCAAGCTCCTTTCTGAAAACTCCTGACTGAAGCATTTAAACATTACTTACAATCAAGAATTCAGTCAAGAAAATATGTTTCTGGCATGTGTCATGCTGCATTTTTAATGAACCGAATAGGCTTTAAAAAATATTAGGTATCTTAGGCATTTGCCCATGGAGGGCTTGTAATCCTTGCTGGATGAAGCCTTTTTTCAGAGGCACCACCTTTTGATTAAAAAGCAAACAAAAAAGGATAATCAGTCATATTCTGCTTTTAATTCTAGAATGGATTAGAGTAGACATTTGGCATGGATTGGTTACTGTTCCAAACAAAATACTAGGTATTATGGATCCTCCTTCATCCCTCAAGACAACTGTTTCTCCCCACTCCAACCTCTGTCTTCTAAGTATAATCATGCTTTGGGACCTTCATATAGTCAGAACGAACCTTTAATATAAACGCAAAAATACCTCGGGAATATTTTATTTTTTACAATACTAACGCCCACGGTTAGAACGTTCACACCAGCCCTTTAAAATGGAATTTAGCTCGACTGCTGATAACTATTTTTTCCGACTTCAAATTTATATTACAGATAAGGCGGATGACGATCCTTTTTTGTCTCACGCAGTTTGGGACTGAAATAGGTTGGGATTTCGAGGGACGGAACTACAATCTTATTTACTCGTCTCTTTATAAATCCAGTAACCAAACTACAAATCTAGTTCTTCCTGGAAAATGTCACACTGCGGTCCCTGAAACGAATGAGAGCACATCTTATTTCTCTCTCACCACCACAAAAGAATTTCCCTATAATTCCCCCTAAGCATTACCTCCTCAAACTTCTTTTTCGGTTCGCTCTGTTATATTTCTTTTTCGGTGCCACCTTAGCTTCTTCTCCCCTATCCCTGCGTCGGCCTACCGAGGCCCCTTCCCCTTTATCTCCCGCCAAACTCCCTTTAAGAGACTGTTTCCGAGCCCGCGCCACCTGCCCCTTCCCCCATTTTGCTGCACCGGACTGAAGCCACTTAAATCTATTCCGTGTTTTCGCGCGCCTCACCCGTGATGGCGGTAAATTGCTGAATTAACCCTTTCAACCCTGAGGCGGCAGCAGAGCCCCCGGGCGCCGCCATCTTGCCGCCTCGATCACCGAACAACACTCGCCACCTGCTCGTCCTACTACGCAGGCGCGGCTTTACCGCGCCCCAATTCTCTTGCGCGCTTTCAATTTTAATATCTAGCGTAATGAAGAGCATGACGTAAAGAAGGAAAAGCCCTTCTCGAAGTGGTATCGGAGAACTCAATTGCTGTCCTCTAGTGGTCGGAGGATTTTTCTAGCGCTTGACTTCTTTCAAGGCAGCTCAAAAATTTTGCGAAGTTCTTCCCTTTGTCCCAAAGGGAATTCCGCCTTATGGGGCAGTCGCTACAAATGTAATAACCCTAAGCCTAAGTAGGCGTCTGGATTCTCCCAACTACATGAATTTGATGGCGAGAAGTGAAGAACTCTGAGCGCAAATACGAGAACTTACTCAAGCGAAGCTACATGGAATTCTACTAATGTGGAAAACAGAACTTTCAAAGGGGAGAATACCATCAGGGCTGCCTGTCCTGAGCAACACAGGAAAATGATAACTGTATTTGAAACAACTGGACCAAGAACTGCTACAAAAGCAGGAGGAAATAAGAACTTCTACTATTAGTGTAAGTTTCTGGCCAGTGAATGAGCTGCCTGAGAGCATTTAACTCCTCCTATTTATGGGAGAGAACCAAAACACTCAACCACTTCACATTAAGTAGTTGACCTATACTCCATTGATTACATCTTCTAGACCAGAGATACCCAACCTTTTTGGCACCAGGGACCCATTCTGTGGAGAAAGGTTTTTCCATGGACTGGAGTGTGCATGGTTTTGTGTGCTGCCTACATTCCACAATGGGGCTTTGCTTGTTTGTGCAGATTGGTTGTTGGCATGCTATGGCTCAGTACTGGTCCATAGACCGGGGGTTGGGAACCCGTTGTAGATTAAGATTCATGTAGCCAAGAAATTAAAAGACGCTTGCTCCTCGGGAGGAAAGACATGACAAATCTAGACAGCACACTAAAAAGCAGAGACATCACCCTGTCAACAAAAGTGCATATAGTCAAGGCTATGGTCTTCCCAGTTGCAATGTATGGCAGTGAAAGTTGGACCATAAGAAAGGCTGAGCGCCAAAAATTGTGGCCTCTGAACTCTGGTGCTGAAGAAGACTCCTGCGAGTCCCTTGGACTGCAAGGCGATCAAACCAGTCAGTCCTACAGGAGATCAACCCTGACTGCTCTTTAGAAGGCCAGATCCTGAAGCTAAAATTCAAATACTTTGGCCACCTAATGAGAAGGAAGGACTCACTGGAGAAGAGCCTAATGCTGGGAAAGATTGAGGGGCAAGAGAAGAAGGGGACGACAGAATGAGGTGGCTGGATGGAGTCACTGAAGCAGTAGGCGTGAGCTTAAATGGACTCCAGAAGATGATAGAGGACAGGAAGGCCTGGAGGAACGTTGTCCATAGGGTCGCGATGGGTCAGACACGACTTATGAATTTTGACTTATGAATTTCCATACTGTAAGAATCTCTAGAAGCTCCTTTTGCCTTGTAAAATGATTGTCTCCACATCCTGAAATTATCATTTGATAACAATTGTGACTTTTCAAAAATATCAGTTCCTTCCGAGTAAAAATGTCATTTCATGCTGAAAGCATTACAGATAAACTCAGTGTCTGGCTTTTATCCATAACTATATTCATTCTAAGAATTAAAAATACACAGGCACAAGCCATGATGCAAGTGTTTCAAATATGATTTTAGTTTTAAAATGATAACCCAGAAATTTCAGACAAATTGATCATTTGCTTGAAAATCAACCCAAGCACCTAATGACAATCCATTTTTTCTTCAGAATGCAATAATGGCAATAGAGAAAAATTGAAAAAATGAAAACCCAAAAGGATAGGTAAGAACACTAAATGTAGTATTTGAAAAATAATTACTTTATTTACTTATTGTACTGTCACTTTTACGTAAATCCTTCAGATTATATATCATTGTCTGAATGAGTTGTTGAACCCAGCTACAACTAAAATTACCATTTTTATAAAGCTGAACAAAAAACAAATGGGATGCAGATTTCTAAAGGAAGGCACAGTTGATTGTAACAGTAAACATCAGTACTTCAGCCTGCATCTTTTTTTGCTATTACCCTTTCTAAATGTTCTAAATGTTGAGATATCAAAGTTTTCAAGAACGTGGAAAGCAATTCCTGCCTTATCAGAAAGGGACCTCTGTTGTATATTGTAGAACTATTGTAGAACTATGTTTAGGAGATAATTATGAGTTACAACATCTTAAATAATTGTAATGAAATAGTAATTGTGTAATTTTAATGACATATATAAACTATGTGTTAGAAATTACTTACAAATGAAAAGTGTGATTTACCTATTGACTGTCTTTGGTGCCTCTTATAAGATACTTTTACAATTATCAAATTTAAAATTCCAAAATGAATCCACTGAAAATTAATTTGGTTTTCTGGTGAAATCTGTAAGCCACATCACTGGCAAAGCAAAAATACAATTGCAGCAAACAGAAAAATGAGAGTGTATCTTAGGCTATGCCTGTCTTAAAGATGGCATTTACCACTGCCTTGTAAGTTCACAGACAACAAGTGGCATGGTTATGACAATTCAGCAAGCATTATCATTCAGTTCAACTTGAAATAGTTTTTATTTTTAATTTACTTATTTCAGGGAGAGGCAATCAGGAAGAAAATGGTGGCTGTTCTGATGACATACTGTTAATAGTGAGAAACAATATTATCTGATGGTTTTAAAACTTCTCTCTTAACATTGAAGTTAATTGATACCATCTATGTATTAAAGGATACAAGAATTCAAGGGAAAAGGTACAGAACGGGTGTTACTGTTTCTGAAACAAGTAGCACATTAATTCTGGGAACAGCCAATACCAGAAGAGATAAACATTTGCAGGTTTTTCAAAAATTTCTATTAATCTATAATGGTTTCGGTGAATATTTCAATTTGTTGCAGATTTCTTGAACATCTGGATAATTGTCCTTTGCTTGATTGGCAGCAATTCTACATCCTTTAAATCAGAGTTGAGGACACAATTCAGAACATTCCCATTTTTTACAGATGTTTTTGTCTGGTGTTTGATAGAGGGCCTCTCATTCTCACTGTGGAAATGTCTGTGTAGTTTGGGTTGATTTATTTCTGGCTGGCTGTTTGAAGCCTTTAAGATTTTGCAGTGTTTCCTAACAGCTGGGGATTTTCCAACTGTCTTAGATGTTGTAGGGCGCAAATGATACTCATCAGCAGAGCCTTTTTTGCGATTTAGTGTTTTCTGTTCTCTGTCCATTTCCTTCTGAATTTTCAAAGCCAGACACCTATCTTCTTCTTCCTGTTTATATCGTTCATAAAGCTGCTGCTGCTCCAGATATATTTGCTTTTGCATATCATTCATCTCTTTCTCTTCAGTTTGTACAGATGTTCTTCTTCTTTTGTCATTCAAAGATGAATCCACTGTCCATTCAGTGGGAGATTGAGATTTTCTCTTTGGAATCTCTTTAGTGATCAATGAGCAACTCTGATTTTTATTTTCAATTGAATAGTTTCCCATCATCTTCGTTTCCTCACAGGTTATATCTTTGCTGTCCTGTTGGTTGCTAGATGTCAAAGAAATAAGGATTTCTTCAGTGCTGTCATTTTTCTGATTTTTCAGCAAACATGTACTTTCTGTAAAAAATTTATTTCCAAAGTCATTGTTATTGGAACCACTACTCATTGAGAAAAAATCAGTTTCATGGTCTTCTCTATTGGTAACATGTTCCTCTATTGATTCATTTAAGTGACTCCTAGAAAAAGATGATAATTCAGGGCCATGACTGTTGAACTCAGATGTAGTACATATATTTAAATGAGAACCCGTTGATTCTAAAGGGGAATCTTTAATCATCATTCCTTCTCCAGTTGTCTCTGAAGATAGTATGGTTATATCTTTTCTTATTTCTTCATTTTCCAACATAAAGCGAGTTTTAGCTTTAATGCTTTCCTGGAAAAAAACAAAGGTCAGAATATCCGTATATTTTTTTGTGTGTGTGTGTGTGTAGTGTAGTGTAGTGTAGTGTAGTGTAGTGCAGTGCAGTGGTATAGTATGGTATGGTATGGTATGGTATGGTATGGTATGGTATGGTATGGTATGGTATGGTATGGTATGGTATGGTATGGGATAGTATAGTAAAGTATAGTATAGTATAGTATAGTATAGTATAGTATAGTATAGTATAGTATAGTATAGTATAGTATAGTATAGTATAGTATAGTATAGTATAGTATAGTATAGTATAGTATAGTATAGTATAGAAATGTTAATACGTATACCTACCTCAGAAAGAGAGTCAATGTTTTCTTCTTTTAATTTTCCAAATAGCAACTTTGGAGAAAAGAAACCACAAGACTTTGGAGATAAATACCTTAAAAACAGCACAAAAGAAAAAGATAATGCAAGCTTTTACAGCTTGTAAAGAACATGTTATATATTATATTTATCTTTAAATATACTGTAACTTACTTGCTTAATTTCTCAGAAGAGTGGATATAATAAAATGTAACCCTAAGACTCTACTTTTCATTGGATTAGTGCCGAATTTCTGTACATACATTTTGGAACTGTGACTTGTTCCTACTCTGCTCCCAAAAACATTATTCAGATACAATTTAGACTTATTTATTTTATTTTATTTCTATTATTGTTCAAACATGATTTTTATTTTTTTTATTGTTAGCTAAGGATCATTCTTGAATGGAAGGATAGAATAGAAATTGAATAAATATGACAAAAGGAATAAAAATGTTTCCAAAGTAAGTTGCTGATATCTAAAGCCCTAGAGAGCATATTATGGATTGGAGCAGGGCTACATCTCTTAAGTAAATAAGACCTTGTTGTCCTAAGGTTATTCTAAACCAGGGGTGTCAAACTGCCGGCCCGCAGGCCGGAGCGTCACGGAGAAACCGCGCCCATCCCATTGCTGGCAAAGGGAAAAAGTTCCGATACGTCGCACGACATCACATGACGTCGCGAGTTTGACATGTCTGTTCTAAACATTCTGCTTCTCATCCTTCAGTCGCCCTAATTCAGACCTTATCAAGCAAAGCATATAGTTGCAATGTTTATGAACAGATTCTAGCACAATACTGTTTCACAGGGCATAAAAGCTCAACTTTAATTATTATTCATTTAATTTATATCTTGTTTTGCTCCTATGGCAGCTAAGAAAAAAAAGGAACAAACTCTGATAAAAAACATCTGAAATCAATTATCTAATTCAGATAGAGCTGCCAAAGAGGAAATGCTTGACCCCTTTCTTATTAGCAGATAGTGATGGCTTAGTGCAAGTTGCTAAGAAGTACATTTCACTACCATGTGAACAATGATACACTTCTAAGTGTTTTAGATCAGGGGTCCCCAACCTATGGGCTGTGGCTCACTACCGGGCCATGGCTCTTGGCTAGCGGGCAACAGAAATGGCTGGCCAGTGCACACACGCATGCGTGCACAGTCCTCCCCCTCACGCTAGTGCCCGCGGCTCCATTTGTGCATGGGTGCAAACAGGCCGCTAGCCCCAGGCTGATGTGTGCAGCCTATTTGCGCATGCAAATTTGGAAGCTGCTCTTCTTCCCTCCGGGCCACAAGGCCGGAAAGGTTGGAGACCTCTGTTTTAGATGTTATGGCATTTATTTCTAGAGATATATATGGCTGCCCATCTCAAAAAGTTAGCATCTCTGGGTAGCTAACAACTAATATCAATAAAATGGCTAATTTAATAGTGAAACACACATTTGATCTAGTGGAAATGGGGAGGCCTATTAATTCTGTCTTAGGCTCAGAACCTAGGTGGGTAACTTTGGGCCTGTCACTCTCTATCAGGTCTAGAAAGATTGCAATGGCAAACCTCGAGAAATGTTGCCAAGAAAATTGCATGGATTTGATTTTAATAGTGGGTAGATGTATGGTATAAATACCTTTAGCTCAATTCCTGAGTTGCCTTCAAATATCATTATCATAAGTATTGTAAAAATGATGAAATATACTGCTCAAAAAAATAAAGGAAACACAAGATAAGACATCCTACTATTAAATACAGTACATTGTGTTGTTTAAGTGTTCCCTTTATTTTTTTGAGCAGTATATAACAGGTATCAGTGACTGCAGTCCTAAACTATGATTTAATATTATGCAAACAAGCTTGTCAGCAATTCTTTCCCATTCTCTTCCAGAAGAACTGCAATAAAACCAACACTTCTGGTTTTTGTAATCACAGTGTAATGTTATAACTAAACCTGAACTGTAATAACGTAAACTATGATAATTGAATAGTCCTTTACTTTATGAACACGATTAGCCTAGTAAATTAGGTTCTAACATACCAAATGAAGTTTTATTTGAACTTAATTATACAGATATCCAAAATGCCTATAGAAATTCTCAGTCATCCAGGTCATGGGTGTCCCAAAGATGCTTTTTCAAAAGGCAAACAAACTTCCGTTTCAGTTATGACAATTTTCTCTCCTATTTATACTATACAAATCTGCATGTATTGTACTAATCTATCTTTGACTATGTAACCAGATTTTACTTACTTCTTAATGTCTCCAGAATTGCTTGATTTGTTTTTTGATGTTTTGCAGTAATCAGAAGGGGATGGGCCAGGTAGCGGACTGTTTTTAACAGACTCTTCAGCAGATCTGTTCTTTAGTGCAAAAAAACAACAACAGATAAATAGCATGCCTACTGCTATTTATTATTATTTTCCTGCCCTTTTAATATTTAATTCAAGGCAGTAAACATACCTGATACTCCTATCAATTTTCACCACAACAAGCCTATGAAGTTGGGTGGGCTGAGAATAGCACTGTCCCAAAGTCAGCAGCTGATTTTAATTATTACGCTGATTTATCACAAAAAAATTACGCTGATTTATCACAAAAAAATTGTTGCAGTGCTGATGTGCACAACTCATCCTACATTTTTAGAGATTGATGCATTAATGTTCAACACAAAAAGTTTCTTGTTCGTATCAACACTGCTTTCATGTCTACTGTACCAGAATACTATCATAGTGGCATCACCACCAATTTATGTGATAGATTGTCAATTGGAAATTATATTGGCTTTTATCTAATCTAGGTTTAAAGGAGGAGGATATTTGTTGTACAGCAAAATATTTATGTGCCTTTGTCTGAGTATTCGCATTTTTCTTTTATATATTACTTTTGGATGGGGTGTTCTCAACTTCTAATAAATAAATAATTTCTTAGTTGGAAACAGCAAGCATAATGAAAAATAAGCATAATCATTTATACCTCAAATAGACATATATTAATTTAATATATCCAGACTAGATCAACTAGGGTTACATGTTAGTTAAGTAGTTAAATATTTAAGGTACACCCCCCCCCCCACACACACAGTGTACCAAAAGTCAGACTCCATAGGTCAAGACATGATCTAAACTAAAGGAGACCTTCCTGTTAGAATTTGCAAACATCAGAGAAAATAGTCATGTGTCAAATGAGTAAGGAAATGTTTAGAAGAAAATTACAAGCCATTCAAACATTCAGTGTAATTTTATATAATAAATTGTCTAAGGGGGCTGATTTTTGATACAGCCTCTTCTCAGTAAGGTATTGGATTGGCACCAGGGAGACTCGGGTTCTAATCTACTTTGGTATAGATCCTCAGTGGATAAATCTGGACCACTCACTCTAAGCTCCCAAAATTGCTTGTGTGGGAAAAAATAGGTGGGAACACTTTACAGCTCAATGTACACTCCTACATGAAAGGCAGGATAGAAATCTAATCAATCAATAAATCTGCAACTGATAGTAACAAAGTATATCATTTAACAATCTGGTAGCATTTTTTACATTTATCTTGATTACAGAAGAAAGGTGAGAAAGCCTCTGATTAAGTATATTAAGTACTCTTCCAATGCTTACATCAAAATGCCATTTAAGAAACTATGAAGATTTAACTAAGCCTATTTAGCTGTCATTTTGGTCAAACTTACCAAATTGAAACTCAGTTCTCGTGCCAGCACTTCATCTGATAGTAACTGGACTGCTATCTTTTTTTCCCTTTCTTCTGTTAACCTTTGCTCTTCTTCCTCTTCTGCTAGTAGTCTTTGAATATACTCTTCACTTGCTTTGCTCTCTTCTTGCTCAAGAGCACGGCGTTCTGCTTCCACCTAACCGCAAAATGTATCATTATTTTTAACAAGTTATTTTATAGATTTAGAATTTTCATTTTTTATTTCAATACTTCTTAAGAAAGAGCTTTTATAATTTGGCTTGGCTTAATGCATAGGCATTTAGTACCTACAAACAATCTCAATCCAGGTCTTACTCAGGATTTTATGATGCTTAGCAAAACTGCCTATTAGTGAGTATCATTCAACTTTCTACTTTACCTTAGTGATCTCAGCTTCATATTCTTTCCTTAATTCTCCAGGCTTACTTAAGCAATGTATTGGTTGAGGGATATGCACTAGTCCAGAAAACAAAGCAGAGATGAAACAAAATATGATTATTATGATCTAATTATTTTAAGGATGCAAATTGCAATTTAATATGAATATATATGAAACCATGCACTTAAATACAATCTTTTCTATCAACATGGGTTCTTTGCAATTTAGTACACCTAATATATCAAAAAGTAAAAATAAAAAATAAGGCCTCACTGGATATTTATCCAGGAAAAACAAGATTTGACCTTTAACAATGGTGGTTTTTATTTCTATTATTACAGTTTAATAATTTTAACTGAATTATTACAGTTTAACAAATAATTCAACAAATCTAACAACCTATATTGCACTTGTCTATTTCCCGTACTCCATAAAGAGTAATTTCTGACCTTAGAAATGTGTCACTCTCTTATCAGTTAAATATATTTTTAGTTAAGAGACTATATCTCCGGTAGGAGTTATAGGAATATAGCCAGCTGTACCAACAGGCTGAAAAATAGCTTTTATCCGTGGGCTGTTAGGCTTTTAAATGGGACATAATCTTATGCAGAATTATAAAGAAGAGTAATTTCTGACCTTAGAAATGTGTCACTCTCTTATCAGTTAAATATATTTTTAGTTATAAGACTATATCTCCGGTAGGAATATAGGAATATAGCCAGCCGTACCAACAGGCTGAAAAATAGCTTTTATCCGTGGGCTGTTAGACTTTTAAATGGAACATAATCTTATGCAGAATTGACTTGGGAGGCCGGTGTGTGGTGTAGTTGGTTCACATGGTGTGGTAGGATGGAGGGTTTGTTATCACTGTGTGTTGGGGGGAGAGAGCACGGGGAGGAGGCTCAGCTAATCTCAATGTACACATGTTGTACTTTGACAATAAAGGTTTATTATTATTACTACTAAGTGAATTGCTAAATGTCAATTTTTCCTTGCTTTTTTTCTTTCAAAATTTTATATTAAACTTCTGAACACCAAAGGCAGATGTATATGTAAACCAAGCTAGTGCAATGCTTTACTTACAATAATTTTCTAGGTCCTGTCCATTAATTCTGCGTTGGCACTCTTCTGGAAAATGTTTCTTAATTTTTTCCCATAACTCCAAGTTAATAAGAGTGTTCTTGCGAGAGTTATATCGTGCCCAAGATGAGACACGCCGGCGACAAAAAGGGCAACACAAACTTGCTTTTTCCACAGTAAGTTGGAAACAAGCATTACAAAGAGTATGGTGGCATGGTAGTGTGACTGGTTCCACAAAAATATCCATGCATATGTTACAATGACAGTCAGACAAGGAGAGTGGGGGCTCTGATTCTTTTGGCATGTTCAGTCCAGGAAGGGAAAACGATTTTCTTAATACATCATCAGCATCTACAAAAATACAGTAGCACATTATCTGTTTCAGATCAATAAAAAGACAACATTAAAACTGTGTTTGTTAGATCATTTTTGACACGATGTATGAATGTTACCTGCTATGTAAGCTTTATCACTAAGAGTATAGTACAATACTGTTCTACAGTAAAAACATAAAAACAAATGTATGAATTATGAGTAAGGAATGTCCTCACAGATTACATTAATATTTGGCAGTCCTAATACATTGTTTCCCAATGCAAATATACTTTTTATTCTCCTGAGATATTTCTGAAGATACTTAAAATTACAGATATAAGATACTGTTTCACAATTATGTAATATAGAAATTCAATTGCATCGACTACTTTTTTTTTTAGAAAAAGTGTTACCCAATTATTTTCATATAGCTTATTTAAAAGCAGTTTTCCATTGCAGAGAATACCGTATCCTAAACTGAACTAAAGTCATGTGATGCTAACTGAAAATATTGTTTTCAGAATAGGAACTGTTATTTGGGTGGAGCTAAATTTCTAGACAGAAATTGTGATTCATGACCATAATTCTCATACATTCTGTTTGCCTCTAACTTGAAGCTCATGTTGTAGGCTGACAGCTGATTTCCCAGTTTGGCACTTCCTTAAGAGGTACAAGGGCAGATAAACATGGTGGCATGCAGAAGAACACATTTAGACTAAAAGCCTCATCGTGGAATGGCAGAAACAAGAGTAGACTTAGTGCTTCGTATCCTGTTTCCTTCTTTCTTCTCAGAGCAAAAAACTGGGAAAGCTCTCTGGCCCATCCCCAACTGAAGACTCACTTCAGAGGCACCATGTTGTGCACCACTGTTACTTGTGCCTATCTTGTTACTGGAACATTAAGCATGGATTGCAACCACCACTACTGACAAGGCCAATATGAGAGGATTATTGAAAAATATTTATTGCATAGTTTTGAACTGAGCTTCAAATTAAGAAGCCAGATCAGGTGGAAAGATCGGCCTAAGTTGATCTCAATTTCAAATGCATCAACAACTATTTCCACATACTAGCAAGAGTTTTGTAAGCACAGATGGAAAGCTCTATAGATTCCCACAATGGATGAATGGATGGCAAAGTTAATGGACTTGGTTGAGATGGCAAAAATAATTACTTTGATCAGAGACTTTAACTAGTTTTCTTTCTACATAGACTTTTTGCTTGAAACTGAAAGACCTGACATTTATTTTTGGGATTTTTGATCGGAATTGTTTATAATTATAGAAATACTATGTACCATTGAATTTTAGAGCAATAGCTATTTTTAAAAAAGCAACATTGTAGCTGTAGTGAAAGTTGGAAGATACAATATACTTTTTGCTAAATAGTGAAAATGTTACTGGGGGATAACCCCAATGTTGACCCCAACCCTGTCCTAATCCCAACCCCGATCCCAACCCTGCCTAAACCCCAACCCTATCTTATTCCTAACCCTATAAATCCAATAAAATTCCTTTTTTAAAAAAGAAATTCAATAAAATATCCTCCTGCCGCTTCCATTACCTCGAGAGCTATGGAGGTCGTGCTAGGGATGCAAAGCACACAGCTCCATCTCTGAACTACATGCTCTGTCCTGGAAGTGGGTGTCATTTGCAGAGTGGCCATTATTCATTGTGCCATTTTGAAAATGCACCCACTTCCGGGATGGAGCCATGTGGCCGAGACATCCATGGGCCTAGTAGCATGTCCTCCTTCCTTCATACGTGCTCTGGAGATCTTCTAAATATAAAGTGTGATCGGTGATGGGTGGGGAGGATGTACGACCTAGTGGCATGGGAAAAAGGTCCAAGGATTAGAGTTAGAGTAGTGTAACGGAATCTGCTCATAAGTCAAGGATTACTTGTATATAAAAAAGGCAGTTACCAAATACCATTCAAAAACAGCCCTGTTATATTTTGGACAATGACATCTAATGTCAATTCTTACAACTTACAACTTTCTAGCAAAGGTATGTAACATCATTCAAAATTTGTCAGAGATATTACTAGTTACAGCATGTATCTTTTACTTCCAGGAAGACATCTAAACTGTTCCTTCAGATGTAATATAACCTCATTACAATCAATCTCTGAGAATCTAAGCATAGCCCAAAGCCATTTCAATAATTTCAGACAAATAGGGCTGCAAGATTGGCCCTTTGTAGACACATTCCTAATTTCTCAGTCATCTACCTACCAAGTATGCACACTTGAAAGTAATATTGCTGTTCCACGTACAATAAAGGTGAATATTTGGCAGCATGCTACATCAGATAGAAACTCACTAGATTTGCGCCACAAAATATTATATGTCATATATGTAATATCTTAGATTCACACAACTAGGTCTTTGGTATCAATGACTAAATAAATAAAATTCATCTGCTATTCAAGGATTAGACATATTTCACACGGGAAACAACAAATGAAGTATCTGCTACTGCAGCCCACCCCCTCTGCTGAAATAACTAATGGAAGGATTTTAAAAGATGTTGTACACAAAATGAAAATGTTCTAGCACTTACATTGTGCTTTCTAGTGTTCACTTCACAAACATTATCTACATAATCTGTTGCACAGCTTTGTAAAACAGGCCAATATTGCTTCCCCCAATTATAAATAAACTGAGAAGTTTTGTCATACTGACTGCCATGTTTGCCAGTGAGTCCTGGAAATCTAAAATTATTCCTAAAATCAACGTCTTCTAACAACATAATCTCAGAAAGATTCTTGAGACAATACTTGTAAAATGTTAAAATTAGTTCTTAAATTCAACCAGTCTATATTCACTTGAATATATACATAAACTAGCAGTAATTCCAAATGCCTGTTTCTCAAGGAGCAGTAAGCAATTGTTAGGAATTCCAGTGGCATCAGCCTCATTTCTGCAGTTCTCAAGTAAAATAATTTTTCAATGCTTCAATGCTTCCATGGGTGCGATAGCTCAGCGGTTAAAGACACTAAACTTGTCAGCTGGAAAGCTGAAAGTCCAGGTTTAAGAACCAAGAAACAGGAGAAGCTGCTGTTATTTGGCCCAACTCCTGCCAACCTAGCAGTTTGAAAGCATGCAAGGAAAGGTACCACTTCAGTGGGAAGATAACAGGCTGTATTGCAGGCTAACTCTGCCCACAGCCTGGAGTTTGATCCTGACTGGCTCAAGGTTGACTTAGCTTTCCATCTTTCCAAGGTTGGTAAAATGAAGAGCCAGAATGCTGATACTGTAAACTGCTCAGAGTGCTGTAAAGCTCTATGGGTGGTATATCAGTCTAAGTGCTGTTGTTATTCGGAAAACACTGGCTCCCTTAGCTATGAAACAGAGATGAGCACTGGCCTCTAGAGTTGGACATGACTGGAAAGGAGAAACTATTTCCTTTACCTTTAGACTGGATGTGAGAGCCATTTGTTTATAACAGTATATGCAGGTACTATGCAGTTGCATATTGTTTAATAGAGTAAATGAGGAAAACTTCTATAGAAATCAAATAATGCAAAAAATTAGTTAAGATACAAATTCCAGATAGAAGTGCAAATACTGGGCAAATGGAATATTGGAATGTTATCATACAAACTGTGGGAAGTCAACGCCCCAGAGAAGGAAATATTAAAAGGGCGAAAAATATATTTCCTAAAAAGATATTGAAGAACCAGAAAAGCATGCCCAGTTTTCTTAATAGACCCAGGTCTCCAAGCAGAAACCAGTTCTGTAGAAATGCAGATGTAAACCATCAGGAAGGTTAGAGCTAGAAGCTTAGGAAGAAAAAGACACCTAAAATCTACATACCCCAGCCCCAGGAAAGCAGGATATGACCTTAGGACATAATAGGATTAACCCACCACCACCAAGAATACCAGAAAGACACACTCAGACTCAGGAAATACAAAGCCTGAAACAGGAAATAACTCCAAACAAAAAGGCCCCAGAGGGTATAAAAGCCCACTCCCTACATGTGCTCAGTCCTTTTTTCTGCTAGAACCATCTTTCTGTCTGGCTCTCCTATGCAATAAACTGTAACCTTCTTCCTAAAGCAGTCGCCATGTTGTTTATTCCTTGCTTGGACTGAACCATGATAAAGACTTTTCCTTCAACAAAACTACAGATGAACAATCAACTGCAATGAGATTGAAGGTCTTTCAACACTGGCATTTGTGAAAGGGGAAGAGTACATAAAATTATGTCAAACACAAATTAGCAGGAAAAAAGGAAATTTATACAGAATACAATTCCATATCATTAAGTTTTTGATTTGTACTCCACTAGCAATTCCATGGTAGAGGACAGACAGGAAGGCCTGGAGGAACGTTGTCCATGGGGTCGCAGCTAACAACAAAGCAATTCCATAAAAATAGTCTTGTTTTAATAAGATATTAATTTATTTAATGTTATATGCCTTGATTTGAAGCCTTCCACTCAAAAAAGCCTCAATACAATTTGTTTCCTGTAAGACTCTGTGAAACTGAAGCAAAATATACCATCCCCTTATTTGAGGATAGTGAGAAACTACCCAACCACTTCCGTGCAATTCAAACTGTTAGCGATTTTCCCCATTCACTTTGCTTATTGGAAGCCACTTTCCGTATAATTCCTTCTAAGCATTACCTCCTCGAAAAATTTTTTTTTGGTTCGCTCCGTTGTATTTCTTTTTCGGTGCCACCTTGGCTTGTTCTCCCACATCCGCGCCAACCTTACCGGAGCCCCTTCACCTATATTTCCCGCCAAGGCACTATTTCGGAGCTCGCGCCACCAGCCCATTCCCCCATTTAGCTGCACCGGACTGAAGCCACTTAAACCTATTCTGTATTTTCGCGCGCCTCACCAGTTCAATATTTCAATACTAAGGCGGCAGCAGAGTCCCCGGGAGCCGCCATCTTGCCGCTTCTATCATAGCACCGAACAACATTCACCACCTGCTGGTCCCACTGCGCAAGCGCAGATTTACCACGCCCCAATTCTCTTGCGCGCTTTCAATTTCAATATCTAGCGTAATGAAGAGCATGACGCAAAGAAGAAAAAGGAGTGTCGTCCTTCTCGAAATGGTATCGGAGACCTCAATTGCTGTCCTCTAGCGGCCGGAGGATTTCTTTTCTAGTGCTTGACTTCTCTCAAGATAGCTCTCAAAAATTTTGCAAAGTTCTTCCCTTTGTCCCAAAGGGAATTCCGCCTTATATAATGGGGCAGTCGCTACAAATGTAATAACTCTAAACAGAAGAAACCTAGGGTGGTGTCTGAGTCCTTCCAATTGCGTCATTCCTTTTGACGGCAAGTCGTGAAGAACTCAAAAAACTCATACGAGAAGCTGCAGGGAATTCTACTGTGAAAACAGAACTTTAAAATGGGCTGCCTATCCTGAGCCACACAGGAAACGAATAACTGGACCAAGAACTGCTACAAAAGCAGGAGGAAATAAGAACTTCTACTATTAGCGTAAAAGTTTCTGGCCAATGAATGAGCTGCCTGAGAGTATTTAACTCCTCCAATCTATGGGAGAAAACCAAAGCACTTAACCACTTCAGATTAAATACTTGATATATACTCCATCGATTACATCTTCTAGACTGTTTAAGATTTGTGTATTTTGATTTATGAATTTCCATACTGTAAGAATCTCTGGAAGCTCCTTTTGCCTTGTAAAATGATCATCTCCACATCCTGAAATTATCATTGGTAGTACTTTTTGATAACGATTGTGACTTCAGGTTTTCCAAAAATATCACTTCCTTCTGTGTAAAAATGTGATTTCATGCTGAAAGCATTACAGATAAACTCAAGAGTCTGGCTTTTATCCATAACTATATTCATTCTAAGAATTAAAAATACACAGGCACAAGCCATGATGTATGCAAGTGTTTCAAATAATGATTTTAGTTTTAAAATGATGACCCAGAAATTTCAGACAAATTGACCAAAACCCAGAAATATACCCAAATATTAGCTTGAAAATCAACCCAAGCACCTAATGACAATCCATTTTTCTAACCAACTGGATACTCCTCCTTTGTTTGTCAGCAATTCTACATTGTTTAAATTAGAGTTCATACAGTTCAGAACATTCCCATCTTTTACAAATGGTTTTGTCTGGTGTTTGCTAGAAGGTCTCTCATTCTCACTGGGAATGCCTATGGGTTGACTTCTTTCTGGCTCTTGGAAGCCTTTAAAAGTTTGCAGCTAGGGATTTTCCTACTGCCTTAGATGTTGTAGGTAGGGCACAAATGATACTCATCAGAGGAGACACTTTTGCGATTTAGTCTTTTCTGTTCTCTGTCCAGTGCCTTCTGAATGTACAAAGCCTATCTTCTTCCTGTTTATATCCTTCATAAAGCTGCTCCTCCAAATATATTTGCTTTTGTATATCATTCATCTCTTCCTCTTCTGTTTATACAAAAATTCTTTTTTTGTCATTTCAATATGAATCCACTGTCAATGCAGTGAGTGATTCTTGAGATTTTCTCTTTGGAATCTCTTTAGTAATCAGAGAGCAATTATGTTTTGTTATTTCCAATTGGATAGTTTCCTATCACCTTTGGGACACACTCCTATTTTCTCAGTCATCTGCCTACCATGTGTGGACATTTGCAAGTGATATTGCTGTTGTGTGTACAATAAAGGTGAATATTTGGCAGCACACTACATCAAAGTCATAGATTTGTGACAGAAAATGTTATATTGAAGGGTTCTTTAACTGCAGCAAAAAGAAATTATTTAGCCTGACTATTGCTATCTCGCTTCTGTAATCAGCATTTGCGTCAGGGACAAATTTCATGCAAGTTTGGGAAACAGGCATATGGATGGGATGTACTGAAGAAGAGAATAATGGAGTATACAGGAATGATTGATGTCTTCCTTATGATGTAATGGCCCTGTTGTCTGATTTTCATTGGCTAACAAAGTTTATAAAGCAATGCTACTAACTTTCTAAGATGTGGCACTTCTGGATGTAACTCTGCCAGCGTTCCAGATTGTTTGCCACCCAGCTGTTTTATTTGATCAATTAAAGCACTGTTTCCTCAAGAAGCCTCCATTTGAGTTGCCTGATTAGGTATCTAATGGTATCTCAAATTTAAGTTAAGGGCCAGGGACTTTACAATCATATATATACAATAAAGGTGAATATTTGGCAGCATGCCAAATAGATTTGCACCACAAAATATTATATGTCACATATGTAATATCCTAGATCCACACAACTAGGTCTTTGGTATCAATGACTAAATAAATAAATTCCATATGCTATTCAAGGATTAGACATATTTCACATTGGAAACAACAAAATGAAATTCCTGATAACTGCAGCCCACCTCCTCTGCTGAAATAACTAATGGAAGGATTTTAAAAGATGTTACACACAAAATGGAAATGTTTAGCACTTACATTATGCTTTCTAGTGTTCACTTTACAAACATTATCTGTGTAATCTGTTCCACAGCTTTGTAAAGCAGGCCAATATTGCTTCCCCCAATTATACATAAACTGAGAAGTCTTGCATCTTTCAATCAATTTGAATTAAATATTTTCCTTTATTGGAGAACATGTCATATATTTCTGGAGGAAAAGTATTGTTTCAGAATATATTTGTGGTTTACATATATCTTGAAACTTTCTTGTTTTCCACTATATTAATAGCACATAATAGGCTATGGTGAAGGACTTGATTATTCACCACTTTGTTTACAATAGATTGGATGTCTTGGGTATAATGTTGCCTTAGTTTATCAGGGAAATAGTTTGCATCCTGGCTATAGGTAATGTAAAATGTACAGAAAGCTTTAACATCTTCTTCCTGGAGTCCCAATATCTCCAGTGCCGATTCCCATGCTGATTTAATTCTTTTGTTTTTATCTTTCCTCCTCAGAACAGATGATAATGTAGGCAATACTCTGGCAAGATCAGGTATGCTTTCTACCACATGAGAATGTAGACACTGAACAGTTTCACAGATATAGCTATAGAAGAGATTTATCTCCACAGAATTAAACCTGCAAAAAGATGTTTAAGAAAAACAATTTACCTTTGCGGTTTATATCAACAGGCCCACAAATTATTTCCATTTGAGAAGTAGCCATGTTGCAAAATTCTATTTGTCTCCATTTTAAAGTAAATACCATTAGTTTAGATGAAAATTATTTCCAGGTGTATCCTTAGGGTTACAGGCTAAAGCTGTAATATTTATATTTATTAACTGCATGGTCCATCAAAGTGGAATTCAACCACACATTACAGTTCTATTAATTCAATACAATTTGCAACATTTTATTTCAATGTCCAAATAAAATTGAAAGCAATGTTTATTTAGAAATGCATGTAAAATTAAATTTTCTTTTCAAGATTTGGGTAATGCTCCATAACTGAACTGTTTGGAATAAACATTTCATAATGGAAACAAAGTCTGATGTTTTTAAGCCATTCTGTTAAGTCTTAAAGCTAGTATTACTCGCACCCTTATGTATTCTAGATGTTTTACATTACAACTCTGAAGTCCCAGATGCTGACTATGCTTCCAAGAGACTTTGAAGTTATAGTCCAGCATACTGAAAGGGAACAAAGTTGGGAAAAGCTATTAAAATTTTATTAACCCAAAAGAACATTTGTGATCCCATTGCCAGACAGCCATTATATTACTCCCAAAATTTTTATAACCTATATTTTTATTTTTCTTACCTGTCTTCTAGCAGTGATGTCCACATCACATCTTGGTCTAGAACCGTATTCCAAAAGTCAAACTTCTCTGATAATTTCTGAATGCCAGAATCTAATACAATATATTGTGACTTCATAGTTTGCAGCTTGTTCTCAATTCTAGTAAGATTAAAAAGCCAAAGGAAATTAGAATCAAGACCCACCCATTCTAAAGAATGTTTTCCAGTTTGACTAAAGAGCTCTTATATAATAGATGATGTATACTTGATAGACTGGTATATCAGTTTGGAACTTGGATTCTTTAGCTTCTATCCATATAGTCTACATGATATTGTCATAATGCTGTAGTTTACTTGCAATCTTTTCCCCATGTAGAACAGTTTATTCTACTTCACTGTATATTTTGAAAATGTTATTTTTAAAAAATATACAAATAATGAAGAGAATTTTTTGAAAATGCAGCAATGCTTTGGCAAGGTCAATTTCTTTTCAGCTTTGTGTAGTAAAAGGATCTCTTGGTACATTTATTTTCCTAAAATTTAGTAAATAAAATTTAATCTATATTGATTGACCAGCTGTATAAACATAGTTTATAACTAAATCATAAGTAAGTCAATTCTTTTTCTCCAGTGTTCATTATAGAAATACTTATCTTTATGGAATTACCCTCCTTCATGGATTACTGCCTTGTCGTGGCGAAGGGTCTTGCGTAATTCAATGAAGCTATAAGATATGCCGTGCAGGGCCACCCAAGACGGACAGGTAATAGCAGAGTTCTGACAAAATGTGATCCATTGGAGAAGGAAATGGCAACCCACTCCAGTATCTTTGCCATGAAAACCCCATGGACAGTACCAAAAGGAAAAAAATATGACGCTGGAAGATGAGCCCCTCAGGTCAGAAGGCGTCCAATATGCTACTGGGGAAGAGCAGAGGGCTAGTACTAGTAGTGCCAGAAAGAATGAAGCGACTGGGCCAAAGCCGAAAGGACGCTCAGCTGTGGATGTATCTGGTGGTGAAAGGAAAGTCCCATGCTGTAAAGTTTTTCTCCATAGGAACCTGGAATGTAAGAGCCATGAATCAAGGAAAGCTGGACATGGTCAAACAAGAGATGATAAGACTGAACATCGACATCTTAGGAATCAGTGAACTAAAATGGACAGGAATGGGTGAATTTAATTCAGATGACCGTCAGGTATATTACTGCGGGCAAGAATCCCTCAGACGAAATGGAGTAGCCTTCATAGTCAATAAAAGAGTAGGAAAAGCAATACTGGGATACAAACCCCAAAATGACAGAATGATTTCAGTTCGAATCCAAGGCAAACCATTCAATATCACAGTAGTTCAAGTCTACGCCCCAACCACCGGTGCTGAAGAGGATGAAATTGACCGGTTCTATGAAGCACCTTATAGAACTAAGACCAAAAAATGATGTCCTTATCATCATGTGGGATTGGAATGCTAAAGTAGGAAGCCAAAAGATAACCGGAATAACAGGCAAGTTTGGCCTTGGAGTACAAAATGAAGCAGGGCACAGGATGACAGAATTTTGTCAAGAGAATACGATAGTCATAGCAAACACTCTTTTTCAACAACCCAAGAGACGGCTATACACATGGACATCACTAGACGGTCAACACAAAAATCAGATTGACTATGTGCTCTGCAGCCAAAGATGGAGAAACTCTATACAGTCAGTAAAAACAAGACCAGGAGCTGACTGTGGCTCAGACCATCAGCTTCTTGTTGCAAAATTTAGGCTTAAACTAAAGAAAGTAGGGAAAAGCACTAGGCCACTCAGGTATGAACTAAATCATATCCCTGATGAATATACATTAGAGGTGACAAATAGATTTAAGGAATTAGATCTGATAGACAGACTGCCTGAAGAACTATGGTCGGAGGTTCGCAACATTGTACAAAAGGTAACAACTAAAACTATCCCAAAGAAAAAGAAATGCAAGAAAGCAAAATGGCTGTCTGAGGAAGCTTTGCAAATAGCTGAGGAAAGGAGGGAAGCAAAAGGCAAGGGAGAAAAAGATAGATACGCCCAATTGAATGCAGACTTCTAGATTTATTTATTTAGCGTATGGCTGGTCACACACAGAATTAAAAGCACTTCATATTTACAAGTTAGAACAGTTAAAACAATTTTTTTTAAAAAGAAGCAATTATAAAACCTAAGAGGAAAACAGAAATAACATTTCAGAGTTTTATGTCGAGTTTGGAGATCCAGTCAGTAGCTGCCGTTGTTACGCAGAGGAAGTCCTTAAAATCTTCTGGGTATCTTCTATTAGTGCATTCCCTCACTATATGTTGGATAGTCTGTCGGGGAGCCCCGCAATCACAAGGTGTCTTTCCCCATTTATACAGAGAATCGGCACACACCCCATGAGTCATTCTAATTCTATTGTATGTCACCCATATGTGTCGGGGTAGATTAAATCCTGGAGGTATACTATTAGGATTAATATGCTCAGAAATATCTTGGGAGGTATAGCTACTCCATGCTTCCATCCACTTTTGTATAGTGCTCTGATGTTCGGCCAGCAGCTTAAGCGCTGTGAGGAGTGGTGGATTTCTTGACTTTAATCGACATCTTAAGACATCAGAGGTATAGGCATGAATGGGTAGAGAGGAGTTTAGCAGGATTTTACTATACTCCCGAATGAGAGCTTCTTGTCGTCGTAAGTGTGGGGGAAGTATGTGGCTAAGAACTGGTAGCCAGTGAATAGGTGTAGATTTTATGCACCCAGTAATTAATCTCATCGTATGGTTGAGTTGAACATCAACAAGTCTTGTATGTGAGTTGTTTATCCATACAGGTGTGAAGTATTCTGCTACAGAGTAGCAAAGCCCAAGGGCTGCACATCGAAGAGTTGGAGCTGAAGCTCCCCAAGTTGTTCCGCATAGTTTTTGCAGAATGTTGTTTCTGCTGTTAACCTTGGCAGCCATATTCTGAATATGTTTTTTAAAAGACAGGGTCCTGTCTAAGGTGACCCCCAGATATTTTGGAGTTGCCTCATATGGGAGCAATTTGTTATTTAGGTATACATTGAGTTCTCTTTTTGCCAGTTTATTATTAAGGTGGAAACATGATGTGACTGTCTTACTTACGCTTGGGATTAACCTCCATTGGTGGAAGTATGTGCTCAGAGTTGTAAGGTCGGCTGTAAGTACACCTTCTGTAACTTCGATGTTCTTGTGGCTATATGCTAATGCCAAGTCATCAGCGTAAGAGAACTTTGTTGATAGCGTGGGTGGTATATCGGAAATATATAAATTGAATAAGGATGGGGCCAATACAGAGCCCTGAGGGAGCCCATTATTCCAGAGAATAGCTAGAAGAGATAAGAATGTCTTCTTAAATGAACAGTGCAAAGAAATAGAAGAAAACAATAGAATAGGAAGGACCAGAGATCTCTTCAAGAAAATTGGAGATATGAAGGGAACGCTTCATGCAAAAATGGGCATGATAAAAGACCAATGGCAGGGACCTAACAGAGGCAGAAAAGATTAAGAAGAGGTGGCAAAATTACACAGAAGAACTATACAAGAACGAGCTTAACGTCCCTGATAACCATGATGAGGTGGTCACTGACCTTGAGCCAGACATCCTAGAATGTGAAGTGAAGTGGGTCTTAGGAAACCTAAGCAACAACAAAGCTAGTGCAGGTGACAGTATTCCAGCTGAGCTATTCGAAATCTTAAAAGATGATGCAGTAAAAGTGCTACACTAAATTTGCCAGCAAATTTGGAAAACTCAACAGTGGCCACAGGATTGGAAAAAGATCAGTTTACATTCCAATTCCAAAGAAAGACAGTGCCAAAGAATGTTCAAACTATTGCACCATTGCACTCATTTCACATGCTAGTAAAGTTATGCTTAAAATCCTACAAGCTAGACTCCAGCAGTATGTGGATCGAGAAGTACCAGAAGTGCAGGCAAGATTTCGAAGGGGCAGAGGAACTAGAGATCAAATTGCCAACATACGCTGGATCATGGAGAAAGCTAGGGAGTTCCAGAAAAACATCTACTTCTACTTCATTGACTATGCTAAAGCCTTTGATTGTGTGGATCACAAACTGTGGTAAGTTCTTAAAGAGATGGGAGTACCAGACCATCTTATTTGTCTCTTGAGAAACCTATATGCAGGTCAAGAAGCAACAGTAAGAACTGGACACGGAACCACTGATTGGTTCAAAATTGGGAAAAGAGTCCAGCAAGGCTGTATACTGTTGCCCTGCCTATTTAACTTATATGCAGAGCATATCATGAGAAAGGCAGGGCTAGATGAATCAAAAGTTGGAATTAAGATTCCTCTGAGAAATATTAACAACCTAAGATATGCAGATGATACCACTCTAATGGCAGAAAGCGAAGAGGAACTAAAGAGCCTCTTGTTACGAGTGAAGGAGAGTGCAAAAGTTGGCTTGAAACTTAACATTAAGAAAACCAAGATCATGGCATCCAGCCCTCTCAATTCCTGGAAAATAGATGGGGAAGAAATGGAGGTAGTTACAGATTTTTTTTCCTGGGCTCCAAGATCACCACAGATGGGGACTGCAGCCAAGAAATTAAAAGACGCTCCTGGGGAGGAAAGCCATGGCAAATCTAGATAGCACACTAAAAAGCAGAGACATCACCCTGTCAACAAAAGTGCGTATAGTCAAGTCTATGGTCTTCCCAGTTGCAATGTATGGCTGTGAAAGTTGGACCATAAGAAAGGCTGAGCGCCAAAGAATTGAGGCCTTTGAACTATGGTGTTGGAGAAGACTCCTGTGAGTCCCTTGGACTGCAAGGCGATCAAACCGGTCAGTCCTAGAGATCAACCCTGACTGCTCTTTAGAAGGCCAGATCCTTGAAACTCAAATACTTTGGCCACCTAATGAGAAGGAAGGACTCACTGCAGAAGAGCCTAATGCTGGGAAAGATTGAGGGCAAGAGAAGAAGGGGATGACAGAGAATGAGGTGGCTGGATGGAGTCACTGAAGCAGAAGGAGTGAGCTTAAATGGACTCCAGAAGATGGTAGAGGACAGGAAGGCTTGGAAGAATGTTGTCCATGGGGTCGCGATGGGTCAGACACAACTTTGCAACTAACAACAAATGGAATTGTCACAATGTACCAACAGATTACACAATCACAAATGCATAATCATTTCAGTTATTTATAATGTTCCATGTTTAACATTGCAGTTCCAAAATGCTAAATTACTGAGCAGCTGGCTATTTTTAAAAATCCTCCTCCAGAGTAAAGATGAAACAAGTGAAATGCTGCCAATTCTGTAGCTAACTAGTTTATATTTTTAATTATTTTGGTATTTCTGAAAAAATAAAACAATGCATAATTATAGAAAGATTCAATTTCTATTTTAAAGTAGGCATTTTCCATTATCCATCCTGGTCTTTGAAGCTTTGTAAGTCACCACTTCTTTAATAAGAATGATTTCAAGTACAGCATTATTACATTTCTTTTATCTGAGACATTATGTAGATTTACAAAGCAAAACAGGTCAGGAGAAAATATTCAAAAGAAATATTTAACATATGAAATATGCCATTCCAAGACCCTTCCCAAAACAAACCTTCCCAGCAAAAGTCAACTTGTGACCTGTTTAATGTCTTGTTCAGGACACACAGAGATAAATGCTGTTTGGCCATCTTCAGGAATAAGAGATGTATGTTTCAAATGTCTCTTGACTTCTGTTCCATAACAGACAGCAGAGATATACCTAGTAATCCAACTGGTGCTGAAGGTCAGTTTTCTCTTAAAGCTTTTTATAGCTAGGAAATCCAAATATAGAATATTAACACATACTGTACTCGCAAGCACATTGTTTATTAAACTACAGCATGGTAATCACAGTATAGTTTCTCTTCTTAGTTTCATGCAAACATACATTAAGTCTACAAACATCATATGGATCCATAAAAGGAAATCATAATTTAATGCTATGAACTGGCTCCTAGGTACAGGTCACATGCAGGATTGTTGTAATTAACCATTAATTTTAGATTCATATGAATCTATAATATAGTAACTTTATGTGTTAAATTTCTTTATTTTATTTTTATTTTAATTCCATTTATATCCCGCCCTTCTCCAAAGACTCAGGGCGGCTTACAAATTTAGCAGTAGCCTTCATTCTATGTATATGCTTGCTTATTAGGGCTTTCACACACACACCCCAAGCGGCATTATTACAAAGTCAGCTTAATTGCCCCCAACAATCTGGGTCCTCATTTTACCTACCTCGGAAGGATGGGAGGCTGAGTCAACCTTGAGCCTGGTGGGACTCGAATGTCATGCTGGCTGGGATCTCTGGGGAATAGTTCAGCAATAATTGGAGTCCAGGGTTCTTATTCTAACCAAAATCTTTTGTCTTTTTGTATTAAGATGTTCTCAGTGGTGCTAAATATAAGCTCTTCTCATTAGGCTATTTTGTGATATTGTATTCAGATCTAATGTTTACAGTGGTGCTTAAAGGTTTTTGCACCCTTTAAATTTTTCAATATTTCTCAATAAATATCACATAAAAATGATCTGTTTTCCACACAAGCGCTAAAACTTGTGTGAGAATCCAGTTAAACAAATAAGTCATTTGTCTCATCCAATATATATAGTGTAAGTCAATAAATGCCCACTTCCACATTCCAACGTGCCTGCACAAAATCCAGCACTTCAAACATTGCTGAACTCAATTTCCAACATAAGCTAATAGTAAGGGATGCTGAAAGATGTAGCTCAGCAACACTTAAAGGTCACTCTATATCAGCGGTCTTCAAACTTGGCCCTTTTATGACTTGTGGACTTCAACTCCCAGAATTCCTCAGCCAGGCATGCTGCTGCTCTATATCCATGCAAAACATGTTTTAGTAGGAGGTGGAAAAACAGCACACTACAAAAATAATAATTATAAATGGAGGCATCTTTGATATTTGGTATTCTACGTTTTATTTCTAATCTTGTATTGACTGATTTCATCAGTTGCCTGCTTCAAATAATACAAATGTTTTTCTTGTTGATAGAGGAATCAGAAACCAAACTAGGTTCCCACAACAGAATCCTATCCCTACACTGCATTACAAAACTTGCTAAGGTTTCCATTAGAATAGATTTTCAAAAGTTATTTTCATTATGTATTTTTCCTTTTTTATTATTTGTTCACTTATTTTCAGTTTGCATAGATGACTTTAATTCTCAGCATTGTATATGTTCTAAGTATTTATGGGCAGGGGAAACATCCATTCCTTAGAGGTTGGAAATGTCTAAAATAAAGCAACTAAAGTCTTTCTCATAATTATTATGTGAAGGTTAATATTTATTTTCATATAACTATTTAAAGGACATGCTAGTTTTCAGGGCCATGTCCTTCCAAAATAATTTACAAAAGGTTAATTTCACATGTATGCATGTGTGTATACACTCAGCAAGATATTCAGACTGGATTTGGCATTTTTATCCATTCATCCCACACTCAGCAAGATATTCAGACTGGATTTAGCATTTTACTCCACCTATTGAGTCCTTCCCAAGGACCTGGGATAGGCAAATGTGGGTGTTTTATGCTGTTAGAGGTATCGTCACAGAATGTAAGCTGTTCTAAGTAAAGCTGCTTTTTGCAATTGACTGGTGGTGAACTTGTCAATACCAATGGTGTTCAAGTGGTGCTCTAGTTGTTTTGGGATTGCACTAAAGGCATCTATTACTATTTGTGTAATTGAATTCTTTTAACTGAAATATAGTTTTCTATTTTATAAATTGTTTAAGAAAAACACTTCATTTGCATTGTTTTTCTTCAAACAATAATAATTTCCCATATATACCAGAGATATAAAGTTGAGCATTAATTATCTTGAATAGACCTGATGTCAGCCATTAGTAAAGCAAAGCAAGTGTCAGATCCCATATGCTGGGCTTTTTGATAAAACAACTTGTCAACATTTAAAAGAGCTTTATTAGAAGCTTTATTCTGGACTGAACAATCCATGATTGTCTGAATTTGCTGCTGATCCTCCAAGACACTAATAGGAGATATTTGCAGAACTTGTTCAGGTTCTTCAAGCCATTTATCAACTCAGTTTTACTTCTTAACCATAAGAAGAGCAGAGAAGAGCAAAAAGATTATTAGGAACCTGGAGGGTAAAACATATGAAAAAGGTTGCAGGAATTGGTTATAGCTCGTCTAGTGAAAAGGACTAGGGATGACATGATAGCAGTGTTCTAATATTTGAGAGGCTACCACAAAGAAGAGGGAGTAAAACCTATTTTCCAAAGCACCAGAAGGCAAAACAAGGAACAATGGATGGAAACTAATCAAGGAGAGAAGCATAAGGAGAAATTTCCTAAAAGTAAGAACAATTAATCAGTGAGATGGTTTTCCTTCAGAAGTTGTGGGTGTTTCATCACAGGAGGCTTTTAAGAAGAGACTGGATAGCCACTTGTTTGAAATGGTATAGGGTTTTCTGCTTGAGCAGGGATTGGACTACAAGACCTCCAGGGCAGTGGTGGGATCCAGCCAGTTTGCACCATTTCGGCAGAACCGGTTAACTACATTTTTGTTGCCCAGGCCCAGAATGGACTTCCGGAAGTGGCATCCACACAGAGAACCGGTTGTTCACATATTTGAATCCCACCACTTCTCCAAGGTCCCTTCCAAAGTCTGTTATTCTGTTATTTTAAAAATCTATTTCTGCCAGTAGAATTTATAAGAACATATATTAAAAAAGACAAGTCTCTATTTTTCTTTTGTTTTAAAACCCAGTTCTTTATTCACATATACATTTTTATTGCAAGCTTACCAGTAAGATCACACCAATTAGTTATTCCAAAAGTAGTACTATATATGAACTAGCAAAATAACTTTTAGTAGTACACAGAATTGGCTTATTTATGGGAGGTAGTAGGAATAATGCACCAGAAAATTAGTAGATCCAAAATACTGTACCAGACATTGATTGCCTACCTAAAGATATGAAGAGTTCAAGAAATAGGATACATGGATATATCACTACTTTGGTCAGCAACCAATATTTTCTTAGAACCGTTAATTGACACATATGAAATCCAGTTCACTTTTTCTCCATGTTCAATGGTCAATTTGGGCGAAATGGATAGGCATTCATTTGTGTGCTCTGGGTTCATTTTGTCGACTTTCTTGGTGGCATTTTTCTTTTTGTGAATTGCCTTGTTTGGACTTTTTAATTTTCCAATTTCATTGCTAACATCCCACAACAATATTCTACCATCATTTCCCCCTGTAATAAAGCAATACATTTCCGGCAGAAAGAAAATCTGTGACACTCCTAATGAGTGACCTTTAAACGCTACTTCCTGTTCAAACTTGGCACCTGTTACTCGAAAGATTCTGATTTTACCATCTTCAGCTCCACAGCCAAAGACATTGCCACAAGTAGAAACAGACAGTGAATGAATCAATGGTGGGTTAAAGAGTTGGCCAATCCCTTGCTCAGCTGCTGCTGCTTCTTCTTCTTGCAAGTTCATAATCCACTGTGGACGGGTTTTTTGCAAGTTCCACATTATAATCTGTAAACAAAGCAAAACAAAAAGATTTCTTAATTTAGAAGTCATGTAAATGTAAACTTTCATTGTCACGTTCCCCAGAATGACACAGTGATACAACTCACATAAATTATGCTTTAGTTTACAGATAAAAAGCATCTGTTGACTTAAATTATATCTAATATAGAATTACTCTTTCATTATTTTTGAAATTTATAAACTGCTTCAATTTCAGAGACTCTTAAATTAAAAATAATATCCTTTTACTTTTATTTACTACACATATTATATCTATCTACCAAATTGATCAAGCTATATTATGTGGAAATTATAGATTTCCAGCACAGTGGTTAAACAAGAAAATGTTTAAAGCCCATGGGACAGAGACTTGTAGATACGTGCTGCTTTTCAGTGGCACCATATATGTTATAGAATAGACCCTACCAGAAATTAGGTTGGCCTAATTTATTTTAGAGGCCTTAGAGTAATTGGATGATTTCTTGGTAGCATTATTTTCGGTTGTATGGTTGTATAGCAGGGGTCTTCAAACTTGGCCCTTTTATGACTTGTGGACTTCAACTCCCAGAATTCCTCAGCCAGCATGTCTGGCTGAGGAATTCTGGGAGTTGAAGTCCACAAGTCATAAAAGGGCCAGGTTTGAAGACCCCTGTTGTATAGTCTGCTCTTAATTGTAATAACCAAAAGCCTCTTCAATTGAGAAGTGTGCAATTATGATAGCTTAAACTGTTTTTTTTTGTAGAACACAGTCCTGTATAGTATATTATTTAGAAAGCCAAATACTGAGTTGATTTTTAAAGCCTCTTCAATTGAGGTGTGCAATTATGATAAATAAAGATTAAACTGCTATTCTGTAGAACTCAGTCCTGTATAGTATATTATTTAGAAAGCCAAATACTGAGTTGATTTTTATTCATTCTTTTGGAGTTTTTCATTCTCTGCATTCTGCAGAATCCTATATCTGTTCCAAAGGATAAAGCAAAAAGTAATCTCATCTGGCAACAATGTGTGTTTTGTTGGCAGTAAAGTATCATTGTGTATACATCCTTTTCTTTCCTTATCTCCTATCCTTAATCAATTTTCTATCTTCTGCATCAATCAAAGTAATGTTTCAGTTGGGAAACAATGCTGATATCTCACTTACTACTTCAGCCTTAGCTTTAATTTTGCAGCTGATGTTGTGATTCTGAGCAAGTTAACTTTCAGAAAGCATTTTTTAAATCTGGTTCAGCTGACCTATTCTATACTTCTATAGAAAAACAATCGTTTTTGAACAATTATAGCAATTGACAAGATGGCAAAAGTATTTCTAGGACCAAGGGAACAGATGTTTTGATATAAAAATTACAATGGTAGGAAGAATAATAGTAATCAACTTCTGTTGTGACCCTTCCCCATTTGCTTTATAGTGCATAAAATACTTCCCCTGATGGAATATACGGTAATAACAAAAATTCCACATATCTAGTCACCATTATCAAAACAACTAAAGAAACAGCATTAGTTGGCATAACATAAAACTCTACTGTGATTGTTTACACCAGGGATCTTCAAACTTGGCCCTTTTATGACTTGTGGACTTCAAGTCCCAGAATTCCTCAGCCAGCATGCCTAACTGAGGAATTCTGGGAGTTGAAGTCTACAAGTCATAAAAGGGCCAAGTTTGAAGACCCCTGGTTTACACCTATCAAACAAGTGATATTTAGTAAGCTTTCATCTACTGCTGATCACCTTCATATCCAGGCCACATGAAAGAAGGCTTTGTGGCCTCTGGGGTCGAAATGCAGTAGATGCACAAATATTTGAATGTCGTTGCAGGCAGCGAGTCAACTTCTTGCTTTGTAAGTCAATTATCTTTATGGCTCCAGAATCATCTGCAGCAGCTAAGAAACTGTCTGCTTCATTTACTGAAAGACAATTGATCTCTTCCTCATTTACATGGAAACATTCAACTGGCTCCTTGAGACACCTGGTATCCAGCATGCTAATAATTTCCCCATGAGAAGCATAGAGTCTTCTAGAACAAGTGGGAGAAAATATAACGCTAGTGACATCATCTGCTTTTTGAAGCTGTACACATTCCAATGGATTTCCTTCAGCACTCCAAATTGTGAGCTCCCCTCCTTCTGCTCCTGAAGCCAATAGACCGTCTTTGCTCACATTTAAGCTTAGTATTGAAGAAGAATGTCCATTGGTCCACTTCTTTGCCATCATATCTCAAGGCAGACTGGAAAAAAATTGATCAGAGTGATATTTTGTTTTGATATATATTGAAGAATCAAAAAGTGATTGTATTGTGTTATTTTTAGATTAACTTATTCAAATGAAGCACCTACTTATTTAAACACTTACACATCTAAATTCCAGTATACTGACTCTCAAACCTTACAATCACAATCAATCGATTTGGGACACTAATATTTTCCAATGTAAACTTAATCCTTAGGCACAATGAATACAGTAGTGTGTATAAACACAATGCGTTTGAGATAGGCCGTTGAATAAATACATGCGGTATAAGGTTCAAATAAATGTATAACAAATCAGCCACCTTAACCCAGCCGCCACTTTCCTACTTCACTCGATTCTTGCATTACCTCAAAGGAAAGAATCAATTTCTCCCGATACCAAACTCTCTTCCGGCAAAGAAAATCTGCTGGGTCTGTTTAGTATTCCCCCTTGACAGGTGAAGTTTTTACGCATGCGTTTAGGACGGCATCCTTTTTCTCATGCTCAGCAATGCCCTCAACCAAAATGGCCGGCTCACGTTCAAGGCCCTGCTCCACACCGCATGACATTAAAATAGAATAAATAAAAGATGTGTTGTCCAAGAAACCAGCTTCAACACAGGTCCTAGATTGTTCTTGCCTCTGCGGTACTCGAAAATGTAAGATCAGGAGCGGCACTTCCCGACGCCTCCATATAACAAGACCTCTCAAACAAACGCGCTCATTTCCGCCTCTCCTTGCCGGCAACAGGCGAGGAGTTCGTTGGCAAGGTAGCACCTCCTCCTTTTGCAGCCGACGGCGCGCGCCTGATTGGCTCTCTGGTTAGCGGGTAGGCTCGCGGTTTCTCGCCGCCTTCGCCTGGGCCGGGCCGGTCGGTTTGGAAGGCGTGCGCGCGCAGAACGCGAAGGCCGGTGGTCAATCGCCTGAGGCTATGGCGGCAGCGGCGGCGGCTGCCGGCAGCGGCGGAGCGCCGAACTCAGCCGCTGCTGCGGGCGGTTGGCGGCTCCCCGGTAGGGTACTCGAGTTCGTCTTCTCCTACTTGGACCTCCGGGAACTACGGAGCTGCGCGTTGGTGTGTAAGCTGTGGTACCGCGTTTTGCACGGCGACGAGAACAGCGAGGTGTGGCGCAGCCTGGCGGCTCGCAACCTCGTCGAGGAAGCGCTACGCACCGATATCCTCTGCAACGTGCCCACCTACAAGGGCAAGGTCAGGCGAGCCTGTAGGGCGACGCTTCAGCTCTTGTGTTCATGCGCAGGCACACTGAAGGTGGGGAAAAGGGGAGGGGGGGACGAAGAGGCGGCTTACCGATCCGCTCTCTGTCGAGTCCGGTGCAGCTTCCCGGCTCCATTTCTAGCCTTTCAGATGCTGAGCGTGGGGTCAGCCTCGGAGACACGCCTCGCAGTTGCCTCAGTTGTTTATGGGCGAGCTAAGCTCATGGGACTCTTGGGAAGGCAAGGAGAGGAGATTCCCACACTTGCTCAGAGATCCTCCGATGGGTCGCTGTCTTCAACCCTCATAGTGGTCGCGGATTCTAGAGTTGTCATACTTTCACCCGCTTTCATCTCTTGCTGTGCATTGCATCGCAGTGGTGGGGTAATATTCCTTGCCCACATGTTATGCAGATGTGGCCTAGATATCTTTTATATTAGACATTGTGGCGCTGCCTTAAGCTTAGGCAGCGAATTCCATCATGCCGAAGCAGAAGAAGTTTGTGGAAGAACTGGAACTTTGAGCCCTTTCCCTTCTGTGCTCCCCCAGCTTTGTAAGAATTTGTCATTTTAAACCCGTTGTAGGTTTGCATCTTATTTTCTTTCATAAGTCATCTATACATTTATAACATATTACATATGCCTTAAGACATATTTTTGTAGGTCATATACCTGCTAAAAAGATACTGCCTCATTTTAATGATATTATATAAAACACTCTGGCAATCTCTTCCTAAAGAACCAAGTAAGAATGTTGCAAATTATTAAAATGAATGTACTGTAGTAAAGAATTAAGGAAAATGAGCCAGATACTGCCTCATATGGAAAAGTCCTCCACTAGCAGAACTGGAAAGGAGAGGCACTGTAAAATGATTCCTATTCTCTCCTTTCTCTGCTTACTGTTTCTGAAAGGCTGAGTCAGGCTCCTGCTCCTCTTCATCCAATTAGACTGAGGATGTGGAACTGTGACATGTACTGAATTTACTTTATTATTTTTTACAGAGTAGTTGTGGAGTAAAACACATTTTAAGTTTTCCATACCTCACTGAGAAATAGTGGATGAGCAAGTTTTCTGGTGCTGATGAATTTTCAGCTACTCTCCTCTCAGAGTGACACTGCAAACTTACAAGTGGCTCATTACAATGTGATATCTACATATTTATTTCTAATTCAGTCTGCATTGATTAGACTATTTGTGCCAATGCTGCCAGGGTGGATTTGATTTAAATCAAGTAAAAAGGCTTGATTTAAATCAACTCGATTTAAATCATAATTTTTAAAGAGCAACTGGCATCTCTGTCCCCCAGCGGCTCCTCTGACCCGCTGTTGGCTCACCGACAGTCCCATTCACTTTAATGGGACAGCTGGTGATGTGGCAGCAACACAACAAGGTGAGGGACGTGGCAGGCAGCAGGTGAGTGGATGCCCGCTAACAGGCGCTGCCATGATGGATCTGAAATGACAGGTGCTCTTTAAATGTAAGGACTCATTCTTTCTGGTAGTTAGAATCTTTAATATTATTTGCAAACAAAATGAAACTTTCCTATTTAGAATAATAAGCTGTCAGGTTAGTAAAACAACGATATCAGAACCGATTTTAGGTTAATAGGTTAATTACACATACCGTCTTTCCCCCCCAAAATTAGACCTACCCTGAAAATAAGACCTACCCTGATTTTGGGGGGGGTTGGCCTAATATAAGCCCTATCCCCAAAATAAGCCCTAGTTAGGACCCTGCCCGCTCCGTTTCACCTCGCTGCTGCAATGGGGCAGGAGAATGACTGTCGCGTCATTGCCGCCACAAGAAGGCAAGGCTGGTGGGGGAAGGGATGGAGCTGTCCCACATACCAAGCACCCGTTTATTTCAGGCGCCCCCCAGCCAGGCCATTCCTTGCTCGGCTACCTTCCCTTTCACTCCCCTCCTGAGCCAGACTACCATGCTACAGAGGATGGGTGGGATAGGCCCGGTCCCCCTTCGCCGTTTTAGAGCCAAAGGGGAGTGATGGCGAAAGGCTCCACTGCTGCTGTTTGTTGCTGGAGGGGCTTTCTTCGCGCTTCGCCCTACAGATCAACTGCCTGGCAGTAGTTGTCACCTCCTATTCCACCAACTCTCCTGTGGTTTGTGCTGTGAGCAGGCAGCGCAAGCCTCCCCTGCCGCCTCCCTCTGCCAGCCCTCCGTCACTGCTACTGGAGAGAATGGAGAACGAGGAGGGGAGCAGCTCTGCGCAGCGATGCAGAGCAGAGAAGAGCATTTGCTTGCCGCCCTGCATCACCCTGTGTCTCCCTTCTCTGTTCTGGAAATGGCAGCCCCGTTTCCTGCCGCTTTTCCTCCTGGCACTGCTGTAGAGTTTGGTGCACCACCACCCAGCTCCTCTGTTCCCAATAGCATTTCTTCACTAACTTGCTTTCCAGCTCTGGCCCGTTTCTTTCCTGCTGCAGGGAAACAGAGTTTGTGGAACTAAAAAAACTTCAGTCAGACCTTCCAACTTCTCACACACATACACACACAAAGATCATGCAAGAAGTTGGAAGGTCTGACTGATTTTTTTTTTACTTTTGGGGAAAGATGATAGTTGGAGAACTACTCAAATTCTTTTATTTAATTAAAACAGAGCCTGGTACAGATGCATTTTTCTTCAAACAATCATACAGTTTGTAATGTACATAGATTTGCAAAACAATGGGGTAAAAGAATATTCCTGAAGTTTGTTTTTACGATTTATCTCATGGTTACTGTGAAATTGTGTGAATGGATCGATGCAATGCATGTTATCTCAGCTTGCAAAGTTTGGATTCATTGAATGAGTTTACTAAAAATGTAAATATTGCAGAATATACAGCCTCATGCTACATAATGAAACAGTCTTATTTAGTTTGAAAGACCTTCTCAACTTCCCTTTATTTTGTAAAACTTTTTTTTAGGTACGTGCCTTTCAGCATGCTTTCAGCACTAATGATTGTTCCAGAAATGTCTATATTAAGAAGAATGGATTTACTTTGCACCGGAATCCCATTGCTCAGAGTACTGATGGAGCAAGGACCAAGATTGGCTTTAGTGAAGGCCGTCATGCTTGGGAAGTCTGGTGGGAAGGTCCTCTTGGTACAGTGGCAGTAATTGGAATTGCTACAAAAAGAGCTCCCATGCAGTGTCAAGGTTATGTAGCCCTCCTAGGCAGTGATGACCAGAGCTGGGGCTGGAATTTAGTGGACAATAATTTATTACATAATGGAGAAGTCAATGGCAGTTTTCCACAGTGCAACAATGCCCCAAAATATCAAGTAAGTGAAATCCGATGTTTTTTTGAAAGGGCTACATCAGTGTTATGACAGATTACTTCTTCCGCAGTTAACTTAATGTTTCCTATTCTGTCATGCTTAATTCCTTATTTTCTCATGCTTCATTTCCTTCCATGCTGAAGATCTGCTTTAGGGTATACCTTAACTTTGGAAAATCTTCAGAGGGTCTATGTAGACATGGAAAGGGGCAAAAAAGAATCCTGATAAGCTTTGTTTGCCCAACTGAAATACAATGTGGGATGCAAATTAGAAGCCACCCAGAGTTGGTTAGTAGATAAAAATAAAAATAAATCATAATAAACTCCCGCCAAATGTGAAGTGTGTGCAGTAATGTGATTCCTATGTGCAAAAAAATTGTTGGCAGCTGTGATTCATTGCAAACTATGTAATGTTTACGGACCAAATGTGATGAGTGAAGGTGAACATCAATGGTTTAAAGATGGACAAACTGAAGTGCACGATGAGGCAAGAAGTGGCCGCCCATCTGTAATCAGCAATGAACTCATGCAGGAAATTGACAAAAAGGTCCATGAAGTTCGTCGGTTCACAATATCTGCACTTTCTTTAGATTTTCCCCAAATTTCTCGGACTGTTTTGTACGAGGTAGTGACAGAAAATACGACAATTTCTGTGCTTGTTGGGTACCAAAACTCCTTTCTGAGGAGCATAAAACACACTGGATGGGTTCTGCTTTGGACTTTTTCACACATTCTGACAAAGAAGGAGAATAATTTCTTAACAAAATTGTGACTGCTGATGAGACCTGGTTGTCATACGTGAACCCCAAAAGCAAACGGCAATCAATAGTGTGGTGTCATACCAAAGACCCCCAAAAGGTCAGCAAATATTGTCTGCTAGAAAGGTTATGGCAACAGTATCGTGGGATGCCAAAGGAGTACTGCTGGTGAAGTTCATGGAGCATGGATTGACCAGAAGTCTACTGTGAAAGGTTACAAAAACTCAGACGAGCCATCCATAACAAGCATTAGGGCATGCTGATTTCCGATGTGTTGGTTCACAATAATGCTTGCCCACACACCACTAGACGCACCCAAGAACTTTTGAAGCAGTTCCGTTGGGATGTTTTTGATCACCCCGCTCCCCACCCCCTAGCCTAGATTTGGCACCGAGCAACTACCACCTCTTCAGGCACATGAAACAGTGGCTTGCGTCGCCCCACTTCGACGATCACAATGCGCTTCACGATGGTGTTACAGGGTGGCTTCATTTCATTCCCAGGCAGGAGATTTTTTTGCAGAAGGAATTTCAAACCTTGCAAGACATTATGACAATGAATGGCAATTATTTTGAAAAGTAATGATGTAGTTTTCTAATGTGTATAATAAAAGTTCTGTATCTGCGAGTGTTGATAACCAAACCGAAGTTTATTTCTGAATTGCCCTCTTGTATGTATGTTTGTATGTGTATATATATATTTCAATCCCACTTGTTCAGTGAAATTTATTCCCAAAATTTATCTGTAGATAAGCCAGTGTAATCATTTGGAGCACCATCTACTACATAAAAATGGCTGTATCTTAGTTTACTATTAACGTTTAAAATCTATTTTCAAAGTACCTACTTGTATTTATTTATGTTGTTTTTTTCTCTAGATATTTGCCATCTCTTTCAATCTTTCCTCTTTTTATTTACAGATAGGTGAGAGAATTCGTGTTATCCTGGATATGGAAGACAAAACCTTGGCTTTTGAGAGAGGCTATGAGTTCTTAGGAGTTGCCTTTCGAGGACTGCCAAAGACATGTCTGTATCCAGCAGTGTCTGCTGTATATGGCAACACTGAGGTGACGTTAGTTTATCTAGGAAAACCTTTAGATGGATGATAGTTTTGTGCTGGTTTTACTTTGTTTTTGTTTTTTTAGCAAGAACATGAAAATCAAGTTGACAATGTGGAGAAACCTGCATATTGGTTAACAGAACAGCATGAGGAAAATACATGAATGTGTGCTCAAGAAACCAAAACTTGTGATTAAAAAGACCAAATGTTTTTTACAGAGTACACTGACATTTCCTTTTTCTGCCGGACCAGAAAAATTCCTCGGGGGTTACAGTTAAACAGGCAGTTAACCACAAGCATGTTGCATCGGATTTTGTACTAAGAGTGGCAATATGGAATCCTGTATATACATGAGGAATTGTTTAATAGAAGTGATTGAGGAAGTTATCTAATATGTGAGAGTAACATGTTCTGTGGAAAAGGTTTCCATTTTGAAAGTGATTTTTTTCCAACCTTTAATCCAGTGTGTTTTACCAAAGGTAATAAACTTATTGGATTTTATTTAATATATTTTGGTTGTGCTGGGAAGCACTGATTCTGGAGATCAGTTTTCCAGAGCTATATTGTGCAGCTATACTGGAGTGTATTTTAAAAATTGTTTGTATAGAAACTAAAAATTGAATGAAAGACAGGTTTGCTAACCAGTATGTAATTTCTTAAATGGAAAAACCACTACATGTCAAATGTCAATCTTTGTTTAGGAATTGGACAAAATATATACAAGTGCATTTCTGTTTTGTTGTGCCACATCTCTTTTGGCAAAAGGAGCAATGTATGCTTATTAAATAATGGTTGAGATTGATAAATAGAATAGTATATATGTGGAAGGGTAAAATTTATTTCTAATGTATTTTGAAAAATTAGGTTTCCAAAGTATTTCCAAATAGCGGTCATTTCAATATACTCAACTCCTTAAATTAAATCAACTGAAATTTAAGCAGGAATTCCATCCCTGATACACAAATTTCAGTATGGGTGGGTTTAATTTTGTTAAAATTTATTATAGAGGCTGAAAAGAATTTGTAAAAAGTTAATGAATTTTATGTGGTGGAAGTACTTCTGGATGATATAATGATTGTCCTTTCTCACAATAGATTTTCCCAGATTTTCCTAGATCTTTGCCATTCCCTGGTATTCATTGCCTGCACAATTTATCTTTTAACTTTGTAATTCCACAGGCCAGCTGTTGGTACTAAATGTTATTTTGTTTATAAATCTATTTATTTAAAGGTATTGATAAAACACTTTCGTTGCAATCCTGTGCATATTTCTTTCAAAAGCATATCACATGATATTCAAGAGTTTTTTCCACATATGCATAGAATTGCATCATTTGGGAGGAAATAAATATTGTTTACATTATTTTCTACATAATCTGAAATATGTGGTCTTGCAGACATCAGATAATTCCTTAAATATGTAAAAGAAAAACATTAAAGATATTTTTTTATTTTTGTTCAAGCCGGGAAAAGCTGATCGAGTTCTATGAGTGCTGCTAAATACAAGTTTTATATATATTTTTAAAAGGCTTCTAACCTACGGCTGGAAAGTATACTTACTCCACAAAAAGTTCAGAATGGTAGCATTTAAGTCAGCATCTGATCCCCAATACTTGGCAGTAGCTATAGACGTGTTTGTCTTTTTCAGTTCTGTTGTTTTTCTTTGCTAGGTTACTATTTGCTATCTGTCCTTCACCTTGGCAAATAAAGCTCTGTGACAAAAGGAAGTAATACTTCGTTAATTGTTGGAATATGTCTCATTTTATCAGCCCCTTTTTTTTTAGTAAAGGCACAAGACAGCTATGGTGATAGTATTAGGCTAATTAAGAAGAGACTCCCCATCCTCATAAGCTACTGACAATTTAGGAAAAACCAGAAAAGGAAATTTTAAAAGGAGAAAGGAGAAAGACTTTATTAAGAGAATTCAGTGTTTGCATGTTCTGAACTATTTGGGTTTGGCTCCCTTCTGGATTTATCCATTCATGCTTAGATACCACTAAGCTGTTTTTGAAAGCAGCATGCGTGGATTAATGTTCTTAAAATGTTTGTTCTATATATGTAGTATGTCACTGAATAGAACAAGTTCATTCTTGGCATGTTTCTACAGCAAAGTCAGAACAAGGCTATGAAATGCCTTTTAACATGTGCTACTAAGACATCATGAATAAAGTGGGAATAATATGAGATTTCCAGAAACAGTTTATTTATACAGTGCTATAAAATGCATCACTATGGTAAGTAAAACTCTGGCATGGGATGGCATAAAAATAAAACTTCCATTAAGTTAACAGTCTCAGTGCAGTCTTGGATAGATTTTTCTCTGTTCTTATGTACAAAGAATAATCTATCCTGTATAAAAAAACTGGTCCTAAGAATAGTAGTAAGGGATTTTCTAAGGTTTCAGGGATGTGCAAAAATGGACGTGGTAAAGTTCTCCGAAACTCTATTCCAAATCTGAGTTTTGCACATTCTTAGAAGAAACCTCTTCCCTATTAATATAGGTCTTTCCTACTTTCTGATACATGTTGCATAATACTTTTGCAAATTGTTCCCATCTGTCTCAAGGAATTATTAACCTATGTATATAGAATTCTTATAACTTATTACCTGAAGACCAATTTCAAGCTGTACAAAATATTGAAATAAATTGTTAAAATATGAAAATATTAGTTTTGTGTATTGTGTTTTTTTAGCTGAGTACATGAATAGAGCAAGTCCATGATGTTTGGTATATTATGTATTTATTCAATTTTTATCCTGCCATTTTTACTTTAAAAGTAACTCAAGGCAGTGCGTACCTAACAGCAATAGCTGTTAGACTTATATACCGCTTCACAGTGCTTTACAGCCCTCTTTAAGCGGTTTATAGAGTCAGCATATTACCCCCAACAATCTGGATCCTCATTTTACCGATCTCTGAAGGATGGAAGGCTGAGTTTACATTAGTTAAGTTCATCACTGTCTTGCAAAATTTAGCTTAATATTGACCAATCAAAGCAAAGCTTAGGATTAAATTCAAAACCATAATTATTCTAGTGCTGTCCCCCCCCCTTGCTCCCTGACAGTTGTAAATATGAGGAATGGTGGAGTGCCACTTAACTGAATGGTCACTAAGCAAATGGTTGTAAGTTATGGACTATCTGCATCTGTTTTGCTTCAGAGATTAGCTAGACCAGGGGTGTCAAACTGCCGGCCCATGGGCCGGATGTGTCACGCAGAAGCTGCGCCCACCCCAGCTCTGGCAAGGGGAAAAAAGTCACAAAATGTCATGTGACGCAGTGAGTTTGACACCCCCGAGACGCTTGCTAAAGTTGTATAAGCAGATGCATTCATGAATTTTTAGTTATTACTGACACTGATTTCATATGTTGTCCTGCCCACTTATGCTTTTGATCTGTTTCATTAGACCCACAAAATTGGCTACCCTAAAAATTGTTCATGCATGATTTGATAAAGGTATAGGTAATCTTTTCAGTCTGGAAACTACAACATCCTCCTTTGTGCCAACCCTTAGAGGAATGGGAGTTGACACTGCTATCAATGAAATAGGTGGTATTGAAAATTTCAGACTTTTTATGATGAGGTTGGGTTTGTTTTTTGGGGGGAGGGGTATTTTAAAGAATTTTATGATAGCTTTAAGTCTGCATTGCTTAAGGCACTTATTTTGTCTGAAACTCATGGCCATTTTCTGGAGATACAGCCTGTGCTGGGAGGCATGGATTGCCCAATCTGATATCAAATAATATTGTTTCATTAGTGAAAATAAATGACAGTAAATGTAATTCACTTGGGAACTGTTCTGTTTTCAGAATACCTGCAAATATTCCAAATATAATAAAACGTATTTAATGTTACAAAAGTAACATTCTTCTGTTGATGGTACAAGTTAGAAAAATACTTTAAAAAGTAAGCGCAGAATTCTAGTTGGCAGAGTTAGTGGTGGACATATCAGCTTACTGGAATGCCTGCTTACTCTATGCTAAGCTTGTTGGAAAATAAATTTAGCAATGATCTTTCAAAGAAAACTGAATAGGCTATTTCTGAAGCTTTTGAATCAGAGAAAGTAACAATACAAAGATAGAAACTAGCAATTGAACAAGATTTTGGATGGGGAGAAACAGGCTTCGTCTCAATCCTGCCAAGACTGAGTGGCTGTGCATACCGGCATCTCAGGTTAACCAGGTTGTTCCATCATTAATGATGGGGGGGTGAGATGTTACCCCCTGTCGATAGGGCTCGCAACTTGGGCGTCCTCTTGGATTCGCGGCTCAATTTCAAAGACCATATAGGAGCCATGACCAGGGGGGCTTTTGCCCAGCTTCGTCTGGTGCGCCAGTTGCGGCCCTATCTGGACCTAGATGCCCTATGCACAGTCACCCATGCGCTCGTGACCTCCCGGCTAGACTACTGCAACGCTCTACATGGGGCTGCCCTTGAGGACCACGCGGAGGCTTCAACTGGTGCAGAATGCAGCCGCGCGAGTTGTTATGGAAGTTTCCCGATACTCCCGTGTAACACCTCTTCTCCGTGAGCTGCATTGGCTTCTGGTTGCCCTCCGGGTGAGATTCAAGGTGCTGGTAATGACCTATAAAGCTCTAAATGGCTTGGGTCCGGATTATCTAAGGGAACACCTGCTGCCGGCATCAACTTCCCATTGTCCTGTGTGCTCCCACAGGGAGGGCCTTCTCAGGGTGCTGGTGGTTAAGGAGTGCCGGCGGGTGATCCCCAGGGGGAGGGCATTCTCTGTGGGCGCGCCTGCCCTTTGGAATGATTTACCGGTGGAACTTCGGACCGCCCCCGATCTGCGTTCATTTCGCCGGGACCTGAAAACCTGGTTTTTTTATCTATCAGGCCTGGACTGAAGGGGTTTTAGCTTTTAATATTGTTTTAATTGTTGGGCTTAAGTAATTTACGGTAATCTATTTTAATTTATACTATTTTTATATTGTATTTTATGCTGCCCTGTAAACCGCCCTGAGTCCTTCGGGAATAGGGCAGTATAAAAATTTAATTAATTAAATAAATAAATAAAATTGTGATTGTTTGTATGTTGCTAGGAGAATAATTGTTTTTAACATCTCTTTACACTCAAATTGCTTTTTTTCTGTTCTGAATACTGTGAAGAAGTCCTCTTAAATTTCTAACAGCAGGGGACAGCAGTATATCACACTAAAGCCAGCATAAGTCACAAATATAGAACAATATATTGTAAGTACAGTAAGCAAACGCTTTCAGATATGTGGGAAGTGGCATCTTTTAGCAATTTTTAATGGAGAAATAGTTAAAACTAAGCTTATGCCAAATGTACTTGATTATTATCAATTTTGAAATATAATGGCTAAGGTTCTGCACTCTTCCAAAATGATTCAGAAATGCTTCAGACTTTACAGAAAAAAAGCATGGCACCTTTTCGGTTGTATATATGTAGTTTAGGATTAAACTATGGAATCCTTGATGCTCTCTGAACTTAGTTGCTTGCTTTCAGACATTTCATTATCCAACTAGATAATATCAGTGCTAGAAAGGTGGGATTTGCTCTCTGTATACATGCAGGAGCTTACTGTATGCAGTATATATAGTCTCATATAGTATACAGTATATACATAGCTTACAATAGCAGTCAAGTCACAATGAAAACTTAATCTTACAACTCATGGACAGACTCAACCGTAGTTTCAGCTGGGAAACTGAGCATCCTAGACCAAACTCAATCCCCCAAAGCTATGGAATTCTTGGAAACTTGGCATTCAGATAAATAACCTATCAATATGCAGAGATTAAACCATGCTTATACACCATTCAAAACAGACAATAAAAAAGCTAGGAACAAAACAAAAAGACCACAAAAAATTCTCTCCAGCAGCCAGCAATTGGAGGCCAGTTGGGAAGGTAGCAGAAGGTGATAATGTGACCCCGGGAGATTGCAACCATCAAAAATATATGCCGGTTGCCAAGCACTCACATTTTGATTATGTCACTCTAGGGATGCTACAAGAGTTCTAAGTACGAGAATGTCATAAGTTTTTTTTTACTTTTTTTTAAAAAAAAATACAATATCAGACCAAAATAAATGTCATTAAATAAAATATTCCATTAATACTTTAATTAACAAATATAATCTGCTTCCAGAAGGACTTAACCAGTACCTAAAGGTCCTCTGGAAAAATACAGTCTTCACAATCCTCCAGAAGGCAATCACCACCGGAGCCACCCTAGCTTCTAAAGGGAGAGTGTTCCTAAGTAAAGTAGCCATGATTGAAAAATAAGCCTTTTCTGGCTCCCATCTCCCATCATGGGAAATAACTTGGTTTTTGGGGGGAGGATGAATAACAAACAGCTTCTCCCAAAAGAATGTAGCACATTATTTAATGAGAAAGGTCGTAGCACAGTTGTTTCAGTGAGAAAGGCAAAGGGAAGAGAAAGTGAAGGAAAAATGGGGGAACTTTTTAATAAGTGATCCAGTGTTCAGCTATAGAAGTAGGCAGAAACTTAAAGACTCTTGCCACAACAAAGAAAAACTTGGGGACTTACTGCCACAGGAAAGAGGGAAAATATACTAGGTGGAGAATCTATATCATACACGCCATTCAAACACATTTACACTAAGGAGCATTGCACAATTTCCACCTTATTTGGGAATGAAGGATAACCATTCTGAACTGAAGGGAGAAGGGTGCTGGGAGGGAATCAGCTACTCTCTGCAGCTTATGCATAGAGTTCTTGTCCTCGAAGATCAGTGTTGGATCCTTCACCATTTAGAAGGGACAGAAGATTCCTACCTACAGTATAACTGTTTTTTCAGTGCTGTTTGTACTGAGCATCACTACCAAATAAAAATCAAATTTGTTGTGTATCATATCAACAAATTGCATGCCTCCTTCCTAGAAATACCACACTGAGAAAGGATTGTAGAAGATTGAAAGGTAAAATGTATGTTAGGGATTATATATTTCAGTAGGTATATTTAAGTATTCTCCTTTCAAATTTCTGATTAATCTATGCCCACATCTGCCCAATTTCATTTTTTAAATTTGCTTTGACGGTATTTAGAAAATACAGTAATATGAAAATATTAGTATGTAAATGTGGAGGCCACTGAAACTTCACTATTGTAACATTTGGGAAAGATAGTTATCAGTTCTCAGAGTAATTCATTAACACTTAGATACATATCTAGAAATTTATATGCTCTGACTACTGCCTACATTTTGAAAACCAGAGAATGACAGTTACAAATATTGGGGTTCTGATGGTGTAAGAGATTACCAGGCTGAGCCCGAGGGAAGGGTCAAACATATTATCAGTTTTGAGGCCCTTCGCACCCACAAGAGATTTAAGTTCAGCCCGCCTTAAATTCCATTGATTTTTATCACAGTCAATTTGCTTTGACCATTAGTAATTCAGATTCTTGTAAAGAGCTTAAGCCTGCAATAAACCTTTATACAGGTAGTGTTCGACTTACAACCGTTCATTTAGTGAACGTTCAAAATTACAATGGCACTGAAAAAGTGACCTATGACTGTTTTTCACATTTACGACCATTGCAGCATCCCCATGGTCACATGATCAAAATTCAGATGCTTGACAATCGGTTTATATTTATGATGGTTTGTCCTGGGGTCATGTGATCAGCTTTTGTGACCTTCTGACAAACTAAGTCAATGGGGAATTTAGATTCACTTAACAACCGTGTTACTAATTTAGCAAATGCAATGATTCACTTAACAACTGTGGCAAGAAAAGTTGTAAAACAGGGCAAAACTCACTTAACAAATGTTTCACTTAGCAACATAAATTTGGGGCTCAATTGTAACTTGACGACTACCTGTATTCATTTGAACTGCTTGGACTTCCTGATTTCCTGCCCTTGACAGAAGGATTTTAAGAGAGGAAATCTTTTATCTTTCCCCTTTTTCTGAAGGGAGAAAAGGAGGGAAATCATACTGCAAAATTTAATAGGGTGCAAATGGGATGAATGTAATCCATGGGCTGCCCTTTCGCGTTTTCCTGAACTGTAATTTAATATTGTGATCAGAATTTAAATTTAAACAGCCCTAAATAAGCAGTTCTGGACCTTTTTATGATTAATGTAATACATATAATGGAAAACTCCATATTTCCTCAAGTTTCTCTATTTTTGTTTTAAACTTCCTGTTTTAATTGTTTTTGAAACAATTTTCAACTGCTCTTTTCACTAGAAAATTTAAGAGGAACAAAACTGTTGCAGCAAATGTCAGTAATCGTCTTTACATTAAGGTTAATTTAAAATTGTTGTCTCAGATCAGTGTTTTCTCCAGGATATACTTATTTGATTAGAAATCTCATTAACAATAAAAAGTTAGGTAATTGGTGGAAATTAAACCAAAATTTGTGGTAATTAGGCGAATGTGTTAAGGAGAATGTGGCTGGCTGGAATCTGAAGAACAGTATTCTTTGACCCCTCTTTCAAAGAGGCCATCTATGTCAAAATTGAACAGCCCCCTCTCAACAGAGGGGGAGGGATCCGACATCATTATCATCATCTATTCTCTAGCTCCAGTTTGCAACACAGTCAGTTCAACAGTTCCAGGAAGGCTCCACACCCATTTGCACTACTCAGGTGACCCTTAAGACAAAGATAAGCCTCCAGGTAGCTTTAATGACTTGCTAAAAGAATGCAAATGAATAGCTGTCTGCAGGCATATAAAGCTTTCCCTTTCCCACCATCCAGCCAGAACTGAGGAAGCTTTTTGAATGAGAAGCAAAACATCTTAAAAAAAATAAAATCCAGTTGCTTCGTGAAAAAGCATCTTTGGGATAACTTTGATCTGGATGATTGAGAATCTCCATAGACATACTAGTTCTCTTTAAACGTACCACATGAATTTCAAGACTTGCAGTGCTTAGGTGAGTGACATTCAGGAAATTATGTTGCATAATAATCTTGGGCTTCTAATTGCCAAATTTCCAATAGCATGAACTGGTAGGAGTTTAATGAAGTTGGTAGTCAAACACTTTTGAAGGGTAATATCTGGCTGATGTTGACTGAGAAGTATTAGGGTTCACCCAGTGGTTAACAATTAAAAACTTGTAATTGGAAAAACCAGCAGATGCAGCACTTTAAAATATATTTTTGATGGGAAAATATTTAAAAATCTGTTTGTATCATTCTCAATAGAAATTCTAAACTTCACTTGGTCCAAAATGTAGTGGCATACTCAGTTTTGCACACACTGAGGCTTGCCCAGGTTACACCACTTTTGCATGAGTTGCACTGGTTTCCAATATGCTTATGAGTGCAATCAAGGTGCTGTTATAACTTCTGAAGCCTTGCATGCCATAGGGCCAGCTTACTTGTTGGACCACTATCTCTAAGGTTCTCTGCCAATCTCACCCAATCTGACAGAGCAAATTTGTTTGATAACTATGTAATCTTGTGGGACTGAAGAATCACAATGCTTGTTCTATGGAACAGCATAAACATACACACACACCTCTGCAAAATTCTGAAGCCTCCTGATCTTCTGCAAAGCTGTGAAGACCTTGTTTGTCTCCTCCACTATCAGAGGGTGGGCCCAGGATGATAGTTGAGCTTAATATTGATGTGGTTTGTTATATGGTGCCTTGGTTAATGTATAATGATTTTTAAAATTTTGGCTTTCTGTTTGGTTTATAGAGGTTTTATTATATTGGATCATTGTCAGCTGTCCAGAGTTTGTATGCAAGAGAGCTGTGTGGGGAAGCATATTAATTTTTTAAATAAAATAAAATCAATAAAATCAGTGTGACTCAGGAAATAATATTTTGATAAAATTAGTTTTCATAAAAACAATGATTTTTATAGTTCTGGCATTATAAAAAAATTCAATATCTTAATTCATTTCATTTGGTTTTAATTACTATATTATGCTATCCAGTTATTTTGGTGTCTAAATCACAATTTATGGTTTAATATGATTGTGTAGCTAATTGAGCAAATTGTAGCTTAATTCAGCATGCAAATGTAGCCATTGAAAAATAAGGAATGATTTATGGGCTTAGAGAAAGAGACAAACAGATACATATAGCTATTACATTGCTGTATGGCATTATAATTATAAGCAGTTCATTTTGTGCTAAAGTATCACAATCTCCAGAAAATATCATCTAATAGGTTTCTTGGAACTGTAGCAAAATTTTGCCCTCATATTTTACAGAAATTGATTCCGAACCAAATAGAAATAGCAGTGCCTTACGGTCAATTATAAAATGTACTAGATGTTATTTCCCATCAGTTAATTATCACAGATGTATTATTCATATGAGCCTTCTACTAAGACTAGAGTATTCTGGCCTTCTTGAACTTGACTGCCTTTTTTGCGTTCTCCAGAATTTTGTGCTAATCATTCCCAGCCAGCATAGTTATCTCAGCTGGAAGATGACAAGTACCTTAATCCAATTTATCTGACAAGTAATTGATGCATCTGTAGGCTGATATATCTAATGGGAATTGTAGTTGACATACTTGAAGTACATATTTGTAATCTAACATAGCTTTAGTTTGCAGAAAGTGATAGCAATCCTATAGTGCGAAACTAGAAATAGTCAATAACATTACTTCTTAATATTAATTTATTAATCTTTAGGTCGTACCAGGAATCTTCATTGCTGTTGAGATTTCAAAAACCCTGAGCTCTGATGTGACTAGAATCAGTGAAAATTCAAGTAATAGCTTCAAAGTTACCCCTTACAATTTCCTTCCTTTCATTTCCCTTCATCTTAGTTCCTTCTCATTTTCAAGTGACTTGCATACGCACAAACATTTCATGTGCAACTGCTGAGCTTGGGTGGGGGAGGTTGAGTGAAGCAAATTGCAACTTGCTTTGGGATCCATGTGACTGTAGTTTCCGTTAGTTCCTTCCGCAAAATCTATATTAATCTGATCTTAAGTGACTGCAAACAGCTAATTGTATTATCATTATCTTTTTCAGAAATACTGTGAGGTAACAAGACAAGTGTTGGTACAGAATGAACCTCCCAGAGTTGAATACGTTGCTCCAAACGGTGAGTTAATCCTGCATAATTTATCTTAACTTTTCACTTTACACAGGGCTTTCCAATAACAACTAAAAACAATGTGCTACATTATGATACATTCTAAAGTATTGAGGTGGCTGGATGGAGTCACTGAAGCAGTAGGCGTGAGCTTAAATGGACTCCAGAAGATGGTAGAAGACAGGAAGGCCTGGAGGAATGTTGTCCATAGGGTCACGATGAGTCGGACACGACTTCGCAGCTAACAACAACAACAAATCATTTGCAGTCAGAAAAAAATTCCATGATTGTGATAATTTAACACATTTCCCTAGAGTTCCCTAATTCATTCCTAATATCTACCCTACAAATTTTGTATTCTATTTCATGATAAGTTTGCATTTACTAAGAATAATATATGGATCCCTGAATTGTTCTTGAGAATTGAGAAAGTCAGATTTATTCTAAAGTGGGATCTTCACTGAGTAATTTACAAGAATCAAATGTAGAAGAATTAATTGAGGAAGACAAGACACATGGCAGTTAAAGTCTAAAGTAAAAACCTTGGGCCAGTCACCTACTTTCAGCCCAACCTATCTCATGATGTCATTGGGTGGAAAAACAGAAAGAGGAAGCACAACGACATTACATTGAACCCCTAAATGAAGGATGAGAATATATATAATTCAAACAAACAAATACAATGGCCAAGAATAAAAGCATCAAACAGTCAGGATGGGAGTTTACTTAGCAGGCCATTAACAGAAAGGAAAAACCCACCAGCCTAGAAAAACCACATATGGAGGCTGGTTCAGTTGGTAGCATCTTGTGAAGAGGCAGGTGTCACGCTAATAAATTGATGATCTATAATTGATCATGCACTTCGCAGAAGTTATTTTGTGAATGGAAAGGGCTTTTAAGGAGTCTTTTTATGAAAGAACCACCACATGTTCTCAACATTTCAGTGTTCTGTAGCTGAAAAAGATAGGAGATCCTCAGCTTATTGCAAACCAGGCCATCATGTCACGTCCAACAAATCGTGGTTGTGAAAACCTTAATTTAATATCAAGTATGATTGCAGTGAGTTCTTTCACCCCATTTGAATAGTCCCATAAATAACTTGATTCAAATGTTCAATGTGACCTGATTGTTCTCTTATCATTTTCCCTCTTTATGGCTAAAAAAAGAAATAGGGGACTTTTAAGAAATGACAGAGGAAAAATTGTTAATTTCCCCCCGGGCCTCCTCCAGGAAACAAAGCTCTGTCTCTACAGACATATTTCAGTGAAAGGAACAAATTTAATCTTATTATAAATCTCACCTATATTTCGGCTAAAAATGTCATGCAGAGGTAGATTTTTTCAGTTATTACTCTAAGTGTATTCCCCACATTTACTGTCAGCAAAAAGATTTTACAAATCTGTTTCATCAGAAGTGCCAATAACATAAAATAAGCAAGTCCAGATAGTCCTCATCTTACAACAGCAATTGAGCCCAAAATTTCACAGTTGTTAAGTGAGTTTTGCCCCATTTTACAACCTTTTTTGCCACAATTGTTAAGTGAATCACTGCAGTTGTTAAGTTAGTAACACAGCTGTTAAGTGAATCAGGCTTCCCCATTGACATCTCTTGTCAGAAGATATCAAAAGGTGATCACATGATCCTGGGACACTGCAGCCATCATAAATACATGCCAACTGCCAAGCGTCTCAATTTTAATCATGTGACCATGGGGATGCTACAATGGTTGTAAGTGTGAAAAATGGTCATAAGCCACTTTTTTCAGTGCCATTGTAACTTCTAACAGCCACTAAATGAATGGTTGTAAGTTGAGAACTGCCTGTATGTAGACCAGCCATCCAAATATATATAAACTTCAACACCCAGGAACATGAGCAATGGTGACAGTGGCTACAGAGTTGTGGATATTAAAATCCACCCATAAGGACATTGCCTATATTAGGGGAGGCTTATGTAGATCAGTACTGAAAAGGAGAGTCTTTTTCAAACCTCCCTTAATTCTTAAAACCCATAAGAGAGCTAGTCTGATGTAGTGGTTAAGGTGCTGGATTAGAAACCAGGAGACTGCAAATTCTAAGGCACAGAAATTACTGTGGTTGAGTGATTTGGGGCAGCCACTGTGTCTTAGTCCAGACTACCTCACTGGGTTGCTTTTGTGGGGAAAATAGGAGGAGGGAGCATCATGTATGCCACCTTCAGTTCTACAAAAAAGATGGGTTATAAATCAAATAAATGAATATGTCCTCACATTTTATATTAAATATCTTACATGTGTACCCCAAATGTGAATTCAATCCAAAGCAGAATTTTAGGGGTGTCTATGGGAGCTGGCATGTATTTTGCAAAGAAAAAAATATTCACAATGAAAAACTAGGAAATATTTGTAAGGAAACAGGTATGAACATGAATACTCCTTTTGCTTGAATAACAAAATTTGGAAATGATGCTTTCTAGTGGGCAACCTAATTCTATAAATAAGAAAAGACAATCCAAATCTCCTAATTTTATTTTATTATTTTAATTTTTCTCTCTTTGCAGGAGTCCTGTTGAAATGGCATTAATTGCTGTGATTATCTCCATATGCATAGCTTTTCTGGATACAGGATGGGCAACAAAACCCACAACCTATCATAGTATTTGCAAACTGGTGAGTCTTCTGCAAACGTGAAATAACTTTGGGATTTCTTGAAAAAAAAATGGGAAGAGGAGAAATCATTTATTTAAATGGTAGTGGCTGCAGCAGCATATTAGTTCCAAGAGTTTGATTTAAATGCCAACAAGAATCCAAAAATTACCCTAACATCAACTGTTTTATTTATCTTTTCATTTTGTAGATGTTCTTTAAAAGTACAATTAGTTTCTTTATGAATTTGAATTTTATATTTTAGGGTAGGGCACAGAAAGGGGAAAGATGATTTAAGGTAGGGATAGAGAGTCTGTCACGCTCTGGCTGTTGTTTATTTCAACAAAATCTGAAAGGCATCTGATTCCCTATTTCTTTTAGATACATAGATCCATCATTATCTATGGAGATTCTCAGTCATCCCAGTCATGCTTGTCCCAAAGGTGGTTTTTCAAAAGACAACTGGACTTTGTTTGTTTTTCCTTGAAGACATTTCACTCCTCATCCAAGAAGCTTCTCCAGTTCTGACTGAATGGTAGAGAACGGAAGGATTTTTGTAACTGATTTATACAACTGAAGAGGCTTCTTGGATGAGAGGCGAAATGTCTTTGAGGAAAAACGAAGTCCAGTTGCCTTTTGAAAAAACACCTTTGGGAAAGTATTGTATTTTCCTCCACATCCTAGTCCAATATAGAAGCAGCTGCTCCTCCTGCTTTCTTATAATGGAATGTGTTTCCAAAACTATATTTTAATCTGACATTTCTTTAAAAAATGTAATGTATGTGTTCATATTATAATGCAGGGGTAGGTTAATATAACATACTACTTGGGTCCCTGATCCACCCCAGTTTAGCCAACCCTCATAAGTAGAGACTCATCAGTTAATGTGGATGGGGCCAATCAGTCAATGCCCACATTCTTTTTCCTGTTCCTATAACTTACCTATTACTGGTGGGATGGTTACATGTACTTTAAAGAGTCCCAATATGCTCAACTAAGGTTTGGATGGCAAAGGATGAAAATATAATACCACTGTATGCACAAAAGGCGAATCTACGGCTGAATAGTTTCCAGTCACTTTCCCATGATAATTATGCTACTGGAAAATGGAATTAAACAATGTCTGCAAAGTCATTGATTTCTATCTGAGAAGAGTCCCAGGTGGGAAAAGTTTGAAAAAACACCAAAGTAAAATGAATTCTGGTCACATTTATTAGCAGTTTTCCTTGAGTTACTGTGCTATAGACATTGATATGTGAAAAAAATCACAAATCATGATTACTTGCATAAGCATGCAGTGTCAAGATTTTATAGTTAAGGCATAGAAGATACATGCACAACACATGCATACATACAAACACACAAACACACGCGCACTATCATTCTTATCAAATCAGCCATGCTCTATATTGAACATTATCTCCCCAAATCAACATTTGATTTCATTTGCTATAGTAGTATCACACAGAGCATTTTCATATGGTTATTTGATGATTCCTGGGGCTACTTATGATATGTAATAACAAATACATATTTACAACTATTATATTTATCCTCTAAATAAAACCACCACACTTCCTCTTGGACATGCACACATATACAGAGGCACAACTGAAAGCTCATATATACAAGGATTCAGTTCCAGTTGAATCCAGGCAGAAAACACAAAATGTGTAGCACCTCATTATATACAATTATTTGAAGTTACAGTGTTGCCATGCAGCAAAATTTGTTCCATCTTAGTACTTTTCTTATACTTCCTGTTACTTTTCCTCTTGACCACTATCACCTCATCCAGCTCATATATAAACTATATTTGTCCTGAAAGAATCATAGAATTATGGAACTGGAAAAGATCACAAAATTTATCTAGTCCAACAATAGGCAATGTTCTGGAAAATCAATCAAACCATGCCTTGAAGGTGCATGTGGACACACTTTTCTATAGTGGAATCAGTACAAAAATGTCACATGGAACATAATACTAATAAAAATAAGGTTATTCAGATAGTTCTTGTTTAGCAATCATAACTGGGACCAACAACTCAATTGTTAGGTGAAGCAGTCTCTAAGTGAAACTGACTGTGCTTATAATTTTATTTCAGCTTTCCTTTACTTTTCAGACTTGTAAAGATTGTAAATGAGAGGACTGGTTTCAAAGTGATTTTTTCATCACCACTGTAACCAAGAATGATCATTGTAGAAGGCAGACTGACTATAGTAGCAAAAGGCCAGGAAGGCAAATATATATAATATTTTATGAAAGTAACTCAAGATGGGCAAACATAGTTAATACTCCCTTTTCTTTTCCCAACAATAAGTAACTTGTGAGATAGGTTGGGCTAAGACCCATGGCTAAGTCACCCATTTGGTTTTCATATTTAAGGCTGTACTAGAACTCAGTCTCCTGGTTTCCATTCGAGTGCCTTAACCCTAGACCAAACTGGCTCTCTAATATAATAATAATAATATCAATAATAATAATACAGTAATGGCTCCACATTGTTCAACGTTGCTTGGCTTTTAAAATATAGTTTACAGTTTACAATAAGTTATAATATGGCAGGCTTTTTTCAGCATGATTCCCAGATACCCTGCAACTGCCAGATTTCCCAGCCTTTACCTTCAAAATTCTGAAAGTTGTGTTCTCAACATATGTAGATGATACCATGTTCAATAAGATTTTTCCATGGTACTTTATCATAGATATAAAAATGCTTTATTTTTTTTAGAATCTTAAGCTCAGTTTATGCTTAGTTATGTTTGACATACATGATAATTATAGTGAGGTTGCATTATTAGTATTATATTTAATTAATTGAATAAGTCTAACTATTACTATAAGAATCATAAGTCACATTACATAGGTTCATTACATTGTTACTTATAAATAGTAATAAAGGCAGGATAAAAATATAATAAATAATTAAGGATTATTTGCTCTATGTAGGGACTCAACAGATGAAATCAAATTAAATATATTTTCCTCTAAATTTAATTCTACTTAAATATGTTTATGTCATTGTAGTATGATATAATATAACATATCTTTAGTATCTGACCTCAACATTTCCTATATGTTTCTTGCTACAGAAAAAGAGAAGTGCAGATTGCAATGGGAGGAGGCTGAGTTCTGTCCTAGAAGACTTGCCTGCTGGGATAGAGGAACTCTTCCTGGATGCCAATGTTATACAAACTCTTTCAAATGGATCTTTCACACAGTATCATGTCCTACAGAACCTCAGTCTGCATGCAAATGGCTTGGAACTCATTGAACCTGGGGCATTTCTTGGCATTAGGAATCTTAGTCTGCTAACTGTATCAAACAATTTTCTCTCTCTCAGTTATTCTGTAACAGCATCTGCTTTATGGACTTTGACTTATTTGAAGAAACTGGACCTCTCTGGAAACCAGCTTACTGAGCTTATGATGGGTAGACTGATCCAGCATTTGTCTTCTCTAGAATCCTTGTCTTTAGCAAGGAATGCCATCATGAGGTTAGATGATTCTCACTTCAGAAATCTGCCCAATCTGCAATATCTGGATGTACAGCAGAACTATATCTTTGAAATTGAGACGGAGGCATTTGAAAACATGCCAGCTCTGCAACAGCTTAACCTGGCCTACAACAACATACCTTGCATTGTGCAGTTCGATCTGGTCCAACTTCGGGTGTTAAATGTTAGCAACAATCACATTGAATGGTTCTTGTCTGCAGAGAATAATGCTTCTTTTGAACTGGAAACACTAGATCTTTCCTACAACCAGCTTCTGTTCTTCCCACTGCTGCCCAAGTTAAATAAATTGCAAACTCTGCTGCTGACACACAACCAAATGAATTTCTATGACAAATTTTTCAATAATTCAAACAGCTCAGTTCAGTTACTATTCCTAGATGGCAATATCATTAACATCACCAACCAAGAACTTTGGAAAGAAAACAATCATGGCAATCTCTCTTCCTTAACATTTCTGGATATGAGCTGGAATGAGTTCTCTTATTTTCCAGACCACTTTTTTGAGGGGTTAATTTCTCTTCTTTATCTGAACCTCAGTCACAACTGCTTAAAGACGCTGAACATAGAGGACAGAAAAATGCTAAATACTCTCATTGACTTGGATCTCAGCCACAACCTGCTTTCAAAGCTACAGATGAATTTGGATTCTGAAGGCAGCTTAACCAACCTCAGAGAGTTTAATCTTAGCACCAACAATTTACATGGCTTGCCACATCAATTCTTTATCTATGTAACAAAAATCACTACAATTGACATCAGTAAAAACCCAATCCAAATGTGTTATCCATATAGTGCTACGAGCCCTGATTGTGTAGCTTTTACTTATGCTAATTCCTTAAGGAACCTTGTATTGTCTAGCTGTAACCTAAGCATGTTGCCCTGCCATTTTTTTAAGGGGACTTCCCTCACATCTTTAGATCTTTCTAATAATCCTAGGTTGCTTATTAGTGGCTTGGGAACTCTGAAAGATATCACTCCATCCATTCAGATACTCTGTCTTAGGAATACTGGCCTCTCTGCTGCAGGCACAAAGATGGACTTTTCTGCATTTCAGAAACTGATAAATTTGGATCTGTCTGGAAACAGTTTAGCATATTTTCCAGAATCCTTAATAAACCTTAAACTTTATACTCTAGATCTCAGGATGAATTTCTTCCATACCCTACCTCAATACTTCATGGAAAAGCAACTTGGAAAGAGTTTGCGTGTGATCTACCTCAGTGAGAATCCTTATGATTGCTGCAAAATGGGTTGGTGGAATACTCTGCAAAGCCATGAAACCATATGTATTGGAGACATTACTGATGTCACTTGTAATTACTCATCCAGGTTCATCAGTGCAACAGATATACCTGAATCAATTCATCATGATTGTAGGTGGATAACAGCTAACATGGCTTTGTTGTATTTGGTGCTTATTCTTCCTACCTGTTTGACCCTGCTGTTTACTTTTATCATCGTCTTCTTAATTTTCAGGGAAAAAATTCTTCAGTTACTAAAGAGGAGGCATAAGAAACCCAGCCCATACTGAAATTTGGTGGCAGAAAGAAGCAATCTAATCTGAGAGCACCCAATAATGGGTTTAGAAGGTTACATTTGCAGTCACAGATTTAATTCTAACAAGCCATAACTTATAGTAATGATTTGCATGTCTAAATATGACCAAATTTTATATCCAAACATGTAAGTGGCAGACAGCAAAAACTATATGGGTTAAATTAATAATAGGAAGAAAAGTCTTTATGGTTAAAAGAAATGTTTATAAGAGATTCATATTGCGAATAAGCCATGACATTTGAATAAATCCAACTCTACAGCTTCTTGGGCAAATTTGGAACTTTGTCTATAAAATACTCTAATCTTCTTCAGATGTTGTGATCAAGTTTTATTCTTTGGTTGTTTATAAATTTATAAATAAATTTTTGAAAAATTATCGCTATCTTCAGTGTTTTGATTAGACAATTTTTTTCCCCTGAGAACGAGAAGATACTGTCGTTAAATGATTTTCCATCTCAGATTTAATCCCAATTCAAGAAGTAAGTGTACAATCCTATTGTTGAATGATATATTAAGAAGATGTATCTGATAGCATAGCTCCTGAAGACATGTTGATGATACTCAGTTTTCTATCTCCATCCTAGATTGTCTGAATGATGCATGGAGGTTCTGTCTCAGTGCAAGGCGGATGTGGGGTGCCATAGACTTCTGTTATACCCAAGCAAGACTGTGTGGCTCAGGGGTTTTGCATCTCCTGATTACAGGGACCTTCCATTTGTGGTTCTGTGTTGCTCCAGACAGACCCAGTGCACAATCTGTGAATCCTGAATTCACAGCTCTTTATTGAAGAACAGGTGGCAGCTGTGGATAGCAGGGCCTTTGCCTTTAGGGTGTGAGTCAGATGTGCCTATTTTTGGATTGGAGAGCCCTGCTCATGGTCATTCATGCCCTCATGCCCTCAACCTATAACCATAACTGAGCCCAAAATTTCTGTTGCTAAGCTAAACAGTTGTCAAGTGAGTTCTGCCCTCTTTTATGATCTTTCCCACCACAGTTATTAAGTGAATCACTGCAATTGTTAAGTTAGTAACACGGTTGTTAATTGAATCCAGACTGAATTTGCTTGTTAGAAGGTCGCAAAAGATGTTCATGTGACCTCAGGACACTGCAACTGTCATAAATACATGCCAAAGGCCAAGTGTCCAAATTTTAATTATGTAACCATGGGAATGCTACAATGGTCATAAGAGTGAAAAACAATCACAAGTCACTTATTTCAGTGCCATTGTAACTTCAAACAATCACTAAGCGAATGGTTGTAAGTGAATGACTATCTATATGGCAATGTGCTCTAGCTGGAGTTGCCCTTGAAGATCATTTGGAAGCTTCAGCTGATGCAAAAAGTGGCAGTGTAGATAGTTAATGATGTCATTTATTCAGTGTGTGACATCACTACTCAGTGAGATCCATTGGCTCCTAGTGTGATCCCAGGTGCATTTCAAGATACTATTAATCTTCTTTACATCCTTTCACGATTTAGTACCAGGCAACTTGTGGGACTGTCCCATCCCAATTGCTTCTACCCATTCCACCTGGTATGGCACAAGGAGCATGCTTTGGGTGCCTCAGCTAAGGAGTGTCAGCTGGGAGTGTTCAGAAAGAGAACATTTTCTATCCTGGCAAACATGTTTTGGAAAATACTGTAATTCCCTTTGAGATTAGGTTAGCCCCAACCCTGACTTTTACAAAGCTCTGAAACCTTGGTTTTGGGCCTTGATCTAGGACCCTGGGTTTACAACAGAGGCTGTCTCTTGACTTTGTTGGTCATCATTTTGTGATGCTTTGCTGCTATGTGTTGTGCATTTTATCTGTTTTATTGTCAGCTGCCTAGATTCATGTACGTGATTTAGAGGGCTATATAAATCAAATAAATATGACTGCAGCAACTGAACTGTAAAGTAGACAAGAAAAATATAACAGAACTGCTTATTTAATAAGGTTTGTTACAGCTGAAAAATACAATAATCTATTTAGCCAAATGGATTCAGAATTCAGAACTTGAATTCTGACTGACAAAATAGCAATTTTCAAAGAAGTGTAAAGCCTGCCTTAAGAAGATTATCAAATTAAGAACAGATAGGTTTACAGTATACGTACATGTTTTCCGTGAGATTTTTCCTATTGTGCCATAATGGCAGAGTTGGTACTGTGGCAAAGAATTAAACTGCCATTGTTTGAGGAAAGCAAATAAGCAGTTATTCAGTAAATATGGATCTATGTTTCCTTTTTGAGGCCTTCCTGTGGTAGAGGGTTGTTTGCCGGAAAACCACATGCTGAGTAAACCTCAACTCTTATTCTGATGAATACACATCCTGAAGATGCGTAGATGCATCTTAGTTCATCTTTTATTTCTGAAATAGAGAGTCATGCTTCCCATTACTAAGATATAAGTCCTAGTACAAGGAAAGGAGAAAAATTTATGACGTTTTTTTTCTTGACTTTACCCATTTCTTAGTAACTGTGAAATAATGCAACTGAAAAGTAATGATTTTTCTTCAGAAGAATAACCATACTTTGAACTACTTTTTTTTCTTGTAAAACAGATGTGCAAATTTTTTTTACCACATACAAGATCTAGAAAGATTAACTGGCTGTCTTTAGTTTGAGTAAACTTCAGTTCTGCGTATTGAATCTGGCATTGCCTAACAAAAATCAGAAGGATGTCAGGGAAAAAAAGGGAATGAACTTTATCTTTGATCTAATCAAATATACCACTGAAAACCATATAATCTATAAGGCAAGTGATAAGAAATGATTTGTGAAGGGAGCTGCTGAATCATTTAGATGGAACCACTGCAGATAATTATTTGCTTGCCCCTTGCTCTAACTTTATAGCTTATTGTGCTCTTAGTTATCAAGACTAATCTCCGCCTGAGATCTAATGGTTGCAGCTTCTTGGGATTTGGCATGGAGATTATCTAAATGGTTAAAAACACTTTTGGCCCCTTCAACAAGATTCATTGTAGAGAAATGAAATTGTGCATTTGCTGGTATTTGTGGTACGGTTCTGCTTAGAATTAGCCTTGCATTTAATTTAATTTAATTTAATAATATTTCTATACCGCCCTTCTCCCGAAGGACTCAGGGCGGTGAACAGGGCAAGAATAAAAATACAGGATTACAAAAGTTAAAAAATAATTAAATACATGCCCATATACTAAAAATACATCTTAAAACCCCAATAAAATAACAATAACAACCCTCCCCAGTCCCCCATCAGGCCAGGCCAGCTTGTTCAAAAAAGTATGTTTTTAGCTCGCGGCGAAAGGAGCGAAGATCGGGCGCCGTCCGGAGCTCAACCGGTAGCTGATTCCATAGCTCCGGGGTGCCCACAGAGAAGGATCTCCCCCTGGGGGCCACCAATCGACATTCTCTGACCGGTGGCACCCTGAGGAGGCCCTCTCTGTGGGAACGCACAGGGCGGAGGGAAGTTGATGCCGGCAGCAGGTGTTCCCTAAGGTACTCCGGACCCCTGCCATGTAGGGCTTTAAACACCATTACTAGTACCTTGAATCTCATTTAATTCCTCATCTGAATTTCTCATTTTTTGCTTCCTTTTGCTGTACATTATGCATGTATGTTTGTAAGAGGGGTAAAATTTTGGAAACAAGTTATAGTTCTTTATGCTTGTCCACTGGAATGAGCTTTAACTGAGAGGAATGCACGGTAGGATTCACACCTACAGGCACTTTGGAAGGCCTTCAAGTCCTGGTTCTTCTTTTGACTAGAGTGACTGCAGCCTCTGAGTATGTGTTATGCTTTTTGTACCATCTTGTGCACCTTTGTCCTTATTGTTATATTTTTTCACCTGTATTCACACAATTCCTGTGTGAATTGCCCAGAATAGCTGGGAGATGGGTGGTGTTCAGATATAATAAATGAATGTCAAAAGCCAGCACTATGGAGAAGATTATTACATAGCTAATGGTGTGATATGGCAATTGAGGAGTGGGATATTACAGAAATTATAAAGACATTTACCTAATGAGAATATCATAAAATCAAGAGTGGTGTGCAAAGAAGGACAAGTAGTATTACTATTATAATTAGTATTATACTTTTGCTAACCCAGTTAGCTTTTAAAGTCTTAGATTACTATTAATGGAAATTACTTATAGAAGCATGCTATGGTACAATTAATTCAATTAAATATATTCCATGAAATCTGTATAGCCTATTTTCAGCAGTGAGCAGAGGATATTTTACAAGAAACAATAGCTGTATTTAATGGAAGAGAACACAACTTAGATTTCAAATTCTTCATAATGCTGTACAAAAAACATAACGTTCACCACAATCATAATGACTTTGTGCACATTCACATATTTCGTACCCAGACCATTTGTGGTGAAAATGAGAATGAAGGCTTCTTATTGTACAAATGGGATGGGTTAATTTGCATTATCGCATTCAAATGAGTCTTGTGCATTAATGCCTAACACTACTAACACTTTATGTCCCTTACCTTTTGCCACAGATCTTTAGTTTCAAGAACAGACTGTACTGCTACACAACTGTTCAAGTGTGATAACATTCACAAAATTAAACTTTTCCTTTTTGCATTTGGCTAACCTCAAAGGGCTGCTTCCAGTTTCCAGACCTCAACAGTTTTTTTTTTCTTCAGTGGCTTTTGTCTTCACTATTTAATGCTGTAGCTGCTTTTTACCACACTGTTACTTATGTTTCATGTACTGCATTTCTAGAATATCTGAGAATCCATCCAGTACTAAAGAAGAGAAACAAATAATAAATATTGTGGTTGGGCTTACACTCTGCATTACATCATAAATTGATTTGTTTGGATGCTGGCTTATTTTACCCAATCACTGTAGTTTGCAAGTCATGTGCAGAGCATTCATTTGTGGCTTATTCAATCAAACATAATTAAACAAAGTATAACTTTACATGATTGCATATAGACATTTTGAATGTTTCAAAGATAGTCGTGTTATAACATTAAACTTTTAAACACTTAAAAACACAACCAAATTGGCATAATTCCCATTAGGTTTAGCCTGAATAAAGTTGTAGTTTTCTTCAAACAACTTAAACAAATATTTCCAGTAATTTATGTCTTTTAATTACTGCTGTATTCCAAGACTGTTTACAATAAACCATCAGAATCAATGATACATGTACCCAGCACAAATATGATTGATAAAATCATAAATTGAAATACCCATGGTCCAGCAACAGCCTTTACAATGAATTAAAAGCTCTGCAAAAAAGTGCTCTTAACTACTTTAATGAACACTGTCAGAGGGCACCATCCAGAGAGGGTACTGTATGGAGTTATATATTCCTATCATCACCATATTATCTAGTAACTTACTTGGAACCAATGTACGTATAATCTATCCCAGTGTTTTGATAATAATAATAAAAAAGGATAGAGTTAAACCTTGCTTTATTCCAAATGGAGAAAATTCAGTCAAATCTGCAGAAAAAATAAATTTAAGTTAAATTTAAGTTGAAGGTTAAAGCTATGCTTTACAGGAGATCCATTTTGTAAAAGATGCTTGATTATTCAGTTTCTTGCATTAAACAGGGGCTGATCACCTAAATTATATTTTGTAATATCAGGAATTGCTGATATTACTTAGAAAAAATCTTTTGTCAGACCAAGAAAATAATAATAATAATAATAATAATAATAATAATAATAATAATAATAATAATAATAATAATAATAATGTTGGAAGGGACCTTGGAGGTCATCTAGTCCAACCCCCTGCTCAGGCAGGAAACCTTATACCATTTCAGGCAAATGGCTGTCCAGTCTCTTCTTAAAAACCTCCAGTGTTGGAGCATTCACCACCTCTGGAGGCAGGTTGTTCCACTGGTTAATTGTTCTAACTGTCAGGAAGTTTCTCCTTAGTTCTAGGTTGCCTCTCTCCTTGACTAGTTTCCATCCGTTGCTTCTTGTCCTGCTTTCAGGTGCTTTGGAGAATAGCTTGACTCCCTCTTCTTTGTGGCAGCCCCTAAGATATTGGAACACTGCTATCATGTCACCCCTCACTCTTCTCTTCGTTAAACTACACATACCCAATGTCACTAAAATGTATTTATTGCTATTTGTTAGACATCAGAATATACAATTCTTAAATACAGTAATACAACCTATTCCCAAATTACTTTATATCCCAAACTATGTTTTGATAAATAACATAGAAATTCTTTTTAAATGCAAAAATTTGCCCCAGATTTTTAAATGAGAAAATACTGCCCTCTGGAGAACAAATGCTGGAATATTTTTTTAAAAATGTATCTTGAATACATATTGTTACAGACAGGACATTTGCTAAATACCTACATTAATAACCTACAAAGATATATTTATATACATATGGCCAAAATACTTAAGCCCCAATTCTTCTCTTAAAAAGGATCCATTCAGTTATTATAATCCATTTTAAAAAAAAGTTAACATGTAAGATGGCTGAGAATTTTATGGGTCAAATTTTTGGTACTTAAAATTAGTTTCTCCCATATAAGTACAGTATTTTTAATTCCAATATAAATTATTTGTGGACAAAAAGCCACCACAAAATTGGGCATGTATACTGTAGTTTCCTTGTGTCATTATGAGTATCTCTGACCATCTAGCCTCAAGGTATTCACATGACAGAAGGAAGTTGGTGGATGTGCTCACTTCATTTCTGCCAACATAGAGAACTGCTAGGTCAAACAATTAAGAATGTTCTTTCCTTCCAGCTGACATGAGTATAATGTTAGAATGGAAATCACTTCTAAAATACCAAAAGTTGCTATTGAGGTCCAATGATGTTTAATGGGGTCTCCTTCCTATAAGTGAAAGTTCTACCCCAAAAATCATATTATGTCCTGAAATGGGTTGCTCCTTCTTCACTTAAGGTGTGGATGAGGAATTTGAATCTGCCCAAAACCTATTCAATATCGATGTCAGAAATGGAAGTTCAACTCCTGAAAGACTTAATCCCTGAAGCAAAAGTTTAATGGCAAAGGTGGAAGAATTGCGTTTAAGAATGAACTATTTTTTAAAATTGGTTTTAGTTCTTCCTTTATTTAGAAAATTCCTGGATGAGGAAGCCTTTTTAAATCTGCAGTTCTCACAATAGATCTTGCCAAATAAGTTCCACCCCATTGATACAATTCAACGGCTTCTGCAAACATGTCTATGAATATGAATGTTTGCAGGAGATGTGCTTTCATATACAGTTGGTTCTCTAGTGACACATCTTTTGTTTTCAGCAGTTTTGCTTAGTTTCTGGGTTAAGCAAGGTTGCATTTCAGGAATATTGTGTTGGATCATGTACTTTGCCAGTTCACAAGCATAATAGGTGCCATTTTGTGCTCGAGAAATAGACATAATGGTAGCTGCTATTCCAGTGCCTGTCTGCATAAAGTTTATTTAAGTCAACGTTTACTTAATGGATATTTCCCGTACCAATACAAAAACCAGTACAGATTTTCTACTCAAGACATTCATGCTCTATACACACATTTTTGCATATTATTTTAATATGAATATTTCAGAATATTTTTAAATAAGCAAAGAAAACATGTCAATCATTTTGACAGGACACAATGCTACTTTTCATTGATGCTTTAGTCAAATATTGTTACTAAAACAAAGTATATGTAATTTATAAACAGTCCCTAGAAGTCCCTAAGCTTAGTTTTGCATTAAAATTCATCCTCTGTTTCAGTATCCCACTCACAAGCTTCAAGCTCCTTATCTTGTGGAAATTCCACCTCTACATTGTAGATAAAATCTGGGTCCTCTTTTCTTTTTCTGTTCTTTTCAAACAATTCATCCATGGTTCTTTTCCTTTGGGCTAGCTCTTCATCATTCAGTTTATTTAGATCCTCTTCTGGATCAATGGTTTCATTCTGCTCAACTTTTTTCAAACTCTGACTCAAAGTTTGTCCTTGAAGGTGGCATCTCAACAAATTGTGTAACTTTTTTAGCTGCTCCAATGATACCCCTTCTAAATATGTCTTGTGCCGAGGATTATTCTTCAGCTGCTCTGCCGCTCTGCTGCAGTCTGTATGAAAGGTCAAAATAATGATTATACTTTTAAAAATCTCTAAAGTAATTTTGGAAATGTGCATTAGAAAGGCTTTAAAGAAAACAAACTTAAAACATATTTTCTTTTAACCATTTGTGTTTATAACACATGGCCATAGCAGCATACTTTAAGATCTACATTGATACAACATAAATTTGGCAGAATTCTTGAATTATTTCAATGTTTTGTAAATATTCAATGTTTTGTAAAGCAAAGATGTCAAAATTAGTATTACTGATAAAGTGAACATGCCTATGGGAAGTCCTTACAGCAACAGACCTGTGGCTTTGAAAAGATATGACATGGCAAAATCTTTAACAACAAATTCAGACAGTTGTTCCAAGTGGTTCCCAAACTTTTAGAATTAATGGCCTGGATGTATTGAGAACAAGTTAGGTCAATCCCAAAGCTCTACAAATTTAAAAAACTATTTTTTTTTAGAAATAGGATCGTGCTATGTACATTCACAGTGTCTTAATATATCTGTCTCTTATAAATATAGATAATACAATCAAATTTATAAAATGAAGTGAGCAAAGTATGGGAACTCAATGAAACAAATTCCATTCCCAAATAAATGCAGAAAAACGGGCACAGAACACGATATATGTATGAGAAAATACCAGCGATAAAGTTTGAAATTTATTGAAATAGTAACTGTGAAAGGGATCTCGGAGTCCTAGTAGACAATCACTTCAATATGAGCCAGCAGTGTGCTGTAGCTGCCAAAAAAAGCCAACACAGTGCTAGGCTGCATTAACAGAGGGATAGAATCAAGATCAAGTGAAGTACTAATACCACTCTACAATGCTTTGGTAAGGCCACACCTGGAATACTGCATCCAGTTTTGGTCACCACGATGTAAAAAAGATGTCGAGACTCTAGAAAGGGTACAGAGAAGAGCAACAAAGATGATTGGGGGACTGGAGGCTAAAACATATAGGGAACGGTTGCTGGAATTGGGTATGTGTAGTTTAACGAAGAGAAGAGTGAGGGGTAACATGATAGCAGTGTTCCAATATCTCAGGGGCTGCCACAAAGAAGAGGGAGTCAAGCTATTCTCCAAAGCAGCTGAAAGCAGAACAAGAAGCAACGGATGGAAACTAGTCAAGGAGAGAAGCAACCAAGAACTAAGGAGAAACTTCCTGACAGTTAGAACAATTAACCAGTGGAACAACCTGCCTCCAGAGGTGGTGAATGCTCCAACACTGGAGGTTTTTAAGAAGAGACTGAACAGCCATTTGCCTGAAATGGTAGAAGGTTTCCTGCCTGAGCAGGGGGTTGGACTAGATGACCTCCAAGGTCCCTTCCAACATTATTATTATTATTATTATTATTATTATTATTATTATTATTATTATTATTATTATTATTATTATTATTATTATTATTATTATTATTATTATTATTATTATTATTACATTGTACCTGAGAATTTGGTAAAATTCCGGATAGGCATGATGCGCTTGCGCAGATTCTTCTTAAACGGGTCTTCATAGATCAAAACGATAGATGGGGGCTGTAACTGGATGCCACACTTTTTGGCAACATAAGACATCCCAACTTCTGTTGTAATGCTCAGCGAGGAGAGAGCCCAGCCATTTCGTTTTCTTCTGGGAGAGCTATTCTCGAGATGAAGCAGCGCCGCACTTAAAAGGAGCACCGCGCGAGTTTTGGCGGTTTACTGGAGCGTTCCGCGTGGCGTCATCCGTCGGGAAGTTAAAGAGGCCAGGCCCGCAAGCTGAAGGCTTCCCACAGGGGGTCTCGTGGAGCACTGCTCGAAGTGGCAATTTTCCGTCCTATTGTCGGGCTATTAATCAAAACTCCGGCCTGCTCTTCTTCCGTAAAGACGAGGAAGGGCAAGCGCGCGGCCCAGGGGCGCAAGAGAGAGTAGGATAGGATGCCTCGTAGCCAAGAGGAGGAGGAGGAGGAGGAGGAGGAGAGGGCGCTGTCAAGCCAGCCAGCTCCGCGGTGGGCACAGGGTGGTTGCCTGCTCGAAAGAAGGCGCTCTTCAAGGCGGATGGAAGCAGCGCATTCCACTCTTTGACTTGGTTGACTCGCCGATCCGGCCGTAGCTCAGCCCCGCTTCCGCTACGGCCACCCCCGTGGATTGAAATCTCTCGCTCTGCTTTTTTGAAATCGTTTTCGGGATACGGGGCTCCCTGTGAAGATACGCCTAGCCTGGAGCGCCCCCCCCCCGCCGTTCCGCGCCGAGAATCGCCGCTGGGAGGAGCAAATGACCATTTGATCGCGGCAGGAATTCGTTTGCAGGTGCTTGAGGACACGCAGCGTTCTTTTTCTTTTCTTGCGTAGGCCAGTTCCGCGTTCAGCTGTTGTTGGAGCGGAGGCCGGGGGTGTCTTAACTTTGAGACTCGAGACGCGAACCTTTAGGACAGGGGTGTTCAAACTCGGCCCTTTTATGACTTGTGGACTTCAACTCCCAGAATTCCTCAGCCAGCATGCCTGGCTGAGGAATTCTGGGAGTTGAAGTCCACAAGTCATAAAAGGGCCGAGTTTGAAGACCCCTGCTTAAACGAAGTCGCTTCCGGGTACTTGAACGCGGATCGCCGTCCTAGATGGCGTGAAAGAAGGCGCAGGTTTTTAAGCTCCAGAACTCTTCAGACCCAGAAGAGATTCTGTAATGTTCAAAAGCTTGTGTAGCATTAGCAGTTTGTGCCCTTTGGGTTGGTCCTAATAGCCTTTCCCAGCTGTAATTTTTTTTTAAAAAAATAAGATTGATATTACTGTAATTTTTTATTGCATTCAACAGCTGGGTTAACTCGAAAGCAGAATCTGCTAGCCCTTGAAAGGTGCAGCAGTTATCGCCCCATGGACATCGCTCTTCCTTTTCTCTTCCGTCGCTTAGACCAGCGTTTCCCAACCTTAGGAACTTGAAGATGCGTGGACTTCAACTCCCAGAATTCCCCAGCCAGCTATGCTGGCTGGGGAATTCTGGGAGTTGAAGTCCACGCATCTTCAAGTTCCTAAGGTTGGGAAACGCTGGCTTAGCCTTAGACCAATTTTCTCCCCTCATCACTTTAAATGCAGAAGGGCGTAGCTACTGCATCTGGTCCTCGGCATTGGTGTCGGAGAATTGGCCTGTGATGAAAGAAAACTCGCACAGATTTGTGGCGGCATCTGGATTAGTCTCTACAAGCCGCTTTTGCCTTTTTTGATTCTCCGTAGGTTATTAGGGTAGCGGGAGACAAACGTACGTAACTTATCTGTTGTATGTTTTCTCAGTCTGGCGGAAGTGGGACAGACCTAAGGAGGGGTCTTAGCTATAAACGGAAGGGAGAAGTCCTGTAAGAAGTACGCAGGGTTGTACGGTAATGTTGAGGTTGCGTTATTCTTCTGTTGAAAAGGAAAGAGTAGATAAAAGTGCTTTCCCTCGGTTGCCTCTTAACATAGAATAGAGCTGGAAGGGACCTGGGAGGCCTTCTAGTCCAGCCTCCTGCTCAAGCAGAATTATACCACGTCAGACAAGTGTCTGTCTAGCCCAGGGGTAGGCAACCTCGGCTCTTTTAAGACTCATGGACTTCAATTCCCAGAATTCCTGAGTCAGCGATGCTGACTCAGGAATTCTGGGAGTTGAAGTCCATGAGTCATAAAAGAGCCAAGGTTACCTACCCCTGGTCTAGCCTAAGAGGTAGGCAACCTCGGCTCTTTTATGACTCATGGACTTCAACTCCCAGAATTCCTCAGCCAGTCTTTGAAGACCCCCGATCTAAGCCTTGTCCCAGTATTACCCACATTTTAGATTTTCAAATACAGCCAATGTTGATTAGGCACAATATCTTTTATGACAAATCCATTTTATTGATTAAAAATGCCCTTAGCAAAATAGGCTTATTTTCTACAAAGAAACGTTTGATTATTTGTATCAGCATTCTTAAGATATGAGTCGGTTTCCAAATTCAAAAGCACTTTTTATTGCATTTATACAAATGAAGAGTACATGATTGAATTGTGATGTGTATATAACATAAGAAATGATATTATATATACAGTGTGAGATGTCATAAATATATGTATGCTGAGATGCACACAGGCAGCTTATAAGTTTAAAATGCTGTGGTAGACATTTTTGAAACTTTATAAGGCCAGTAGACAGGAAGAGCTACAGAACTTAAGAACTTATCTTACATGGAATTAATTCTTGTCATTTGCATAGTTATGTAACAAAATAAAAAAGAGCCTTGGTGGAGCAGTAGGCTAATGCCTCCTTAAGTAACACCAGCTGCCTGCAATTAGTGCAGGTTCGAGTCCCACCAGGCTCAAGGTTGACTCAGCCTTCCATCCTTCCGAGGTAGGTAAAATGAGGACCCAGATTGTTGGGGGCAATAAGCTGACTTTGTAATAATGCCGCTTGGGGGGAGGGCAAAAGTCCTAATAAGCAGGCATATACATAGAATGAAGGCTATTGCTAAGCACATTGGTTTGTGCTTAAAATTGTAAGCCGCCCTGAGTCTTCGGAGAAGGGCGGGATATAAATGGGATTAAAAAATAATAATAATCTGCACTATGCAAAATATTCTGTACATTTGTTATAATGTGATTTTTTTTTGGTCTTGCAGGTTTATTTTGAAATGTACCAGTAGAAGAAAAATGTGTTCCTTCAACTGGGATATTCTCTCCTTTCTGAAATTTTTTAGTCTATGTATAATGCCTGAATTTTTATGTAAGTTACAATTTGAATAAGAATAGCTACCTCAACAATGGAACCCTCTAAGTACATCTCCAGTTTTCTGGCAGTCTGTTAACAAACCAAGTCTTTTAGAATATTGAAAGGAATGGAGCCAGGCTTATCTTGTTATGGGAGGTATGTGGCAGTGCAGCCAGAAAACTTCTAATTTATATTGGAAATTTGCTGCTGGAAATTTGGGGACAAGGTATTTTTGCATTCTACAATAGGTTGGATTAAAACAGTTTGCAACCATTAAATTAAAGGACTGCTGTCTGACTTCAAGAAAGAAGTCTTTTTATATTTATTACAATATCAATAATTTCATTTCTGTTCTGGATTAAGGACATAAGAATATTGAAATTTTGAAAGTGTTAGAATTCTGTATTATGCTGTTTACAAATGATCACCTATTGTTGAAAACAGTAAAGACTTTTTTGGTTTTAATAGATGCACAGAACACATGTCCTGAAATCTCGCAACAGCTTTTGAAAGATGGCTTTCATAGGTCAGTTATCACAAATTTTGATCGGTGTATTTTAACAGTGTTTCAGTAAGGCCTAAATCCATCACTTTTGCATTTTTCTAATTATATCTGATAGGCATATACACTTTTATTCAGTTTTTTTAGATGGGCCACACAACTTACTTGGCTACTGAAGCAGCTTTAACATGACTAGGAACAGTTTCTTTTAATTAATATTTTAATTCTATGAATTCAATTACATTTTAAACCTGTACACTTTAAATTCTGAGATCTTTCTTTTGTTATGAAAGCATGATTTTGGGTCAAAAAGCATGTGTACTTTGAATAAACAGTTAACTGAGCAACTGAATGATGTTGAAATACTTTTCTGGTATATACGGACATGAGGCGAGATTATTGGTAATATTAATCTTTATTAATGTATATTCAGTTTGCTTAGCCTTCGTCCAATAGATATGTATGGAGCTCAGTCTACATACATCTAGTTATGTAGTAGTTACATTCAAGTAATGCAAAATTAATTGGGCTGCAACTTAATCTCAGCTTTAGGTCCAGGCATTTACATTAATTTCTGTGATGTGAGTTTAGATGATAATAAATGAAAGCTTTGCTTAAGCATTATTATGAAGAAGTGAATTCATTAAATTTCAGTGAGACTTAGTGTAATCTTCTAATTGTTAGTTATTAAATATATGGAACCCATCTAGCCAAAGGTGACTTGAAGCGATTTACATTAAAAACATTAAAACAATATATACAGATTCTTTAGAAAAAAACCTGCTGATTAAATTTACAATTGCAGATTCATAATATTTAAAAGTTCTTTACACAGAGATATATAACTGGTATGTTTGGAAATTGTTTGTATTCTCTACAAGTCTATTAAAATCCTTTTTCTTTGTTTTCTTCTTTGTGTTAGAGATCTCTTGATTAGGGTAGATTTTGGTATAGCTGATGAAGGCCTTGAAAGTTGCAAGCTTGCAATTAAAATACATCTCCCAAGAGGATTATATGTCGATCCCTATGAATTGAAATCTTTACAGCAGCATAATCTCACTAAGGTATGATTTCTGGATGGTATCAAGATTAATTTTGCATTGGATACAGCACAAAACAATTAGCAATAAGTATGTAACATTTCTGGAAGTGTTTAAAGGTAGAACAAAATGCTATTTTTTATGAAGTTTTGGGAAAAAATTAAATACATTTTCAGCACTCAAAATACATTCTTTTTTAATTATAAATATTTTATCAATTTTCTAATTTTACAATCATTAAGTATTTAATAAGTACTTAGGGAGAAACAGAGTTGACCAAAGAACTGAAATCAGAAATGCATACGATTAATATCTGAAATAACTATATCCTGACACTTTAGAGAAAAAGAAATTAAAACGTGGTACAGTACCCATATCTTAATAGTATTAATTCCTGTCTGATATTATTGAAACTGGGATTAAAGCATCTGCATACCTAAAGGCTTCTGGAAGTGAAACTACTTTCAAAGTAATACTTTGTCATTTTGATAATGAGGATTTGGAATTTAAAATCAAAGTCCATGCCAGCTACTATAAGGATTTGCAGTAATTCAACAATTGGCTACAATCTGTATCAATTTTACTGATGTTATTGGTTATAACAAATATTTAGTACAGATAGTCCTTGACTTACAACAGTTTGTTTAGTGACTGTTCGAAATTACAGTGGCACTGAAAAAGTGACTTATGACTGTTTTTCACACTCCTGTAGCAGAATCTCCCATGATCACATGATCAAAATTCAGACACTTGGCAACTGACTCATATTTATGACTGTGCAGTGTTCCTGGGGTCATGTGATTATGTTTTGCAACCTTCTGACAAGCAAAGTCAATGGGAAAGCTAGATTCACTTAACGTACGTTACTAACAACTGCAGTGATTCATTTAACTCTGGTTAAGAAAGGTAAAATGGGGCAAAACTCACTCAACTTAGAAACAGAAATTTTGGGTTCGATTGTGGTTGTAAGTTGAGGACTACTTGTATTAAGGAGAAGGTGAAAGAAAAACACTGATAGTTATATAGGTAATTCTCAGCTTACGATTTGTACAAAGTTTCAAAGGCACTGTAGAAAGTAATTTATGACCATTTTTCACATTTAGGTTCATAGCAGCATCCCTATACTCACTTGATCAGAATTTGGGCACCTGGCAATTGACATATTTATGACTATCCTGGGGTCATGTGATCATCATTCCTAATCTCTTCAGCTGCCTTCCAACAAGCAAAGTCAATGGATGAAGCCAGACTTGCTTAATGACTATGTGATTTACTTAACCATTATGGCAAAAAGGGTCCTAAAATGAGGCAAAATTCAACTGCCTTGCTTAGCAATGGAAATTTTGGGCTCAATAGTGGATCATAATTTGAAGACTACCTGTATAGGAATAATAGGGTTAACTTTGAGACTCTTCAGTGAAATAGTAGCATTCCCTAAATAGGATGATAATATAAATTATATATTAGTATAAATTATGTCATTTTCATTATACATTTGTTCTTTTCCCATAGGCACTGGTGATTACAGATGAAGTAGATTTGGAAGTTCCTGAGTATTTAGCAACTGATTCTTCTGTCCTCATTTACATGAGACCTGATCCTAAGTGCATTACCTGTTTTAAAGCATTATTACCACTGCACTGCCGGTATTACCGTCCCTCAGAAAGTGATGGAAAAATTCTTGTTGTCTTGCAGAGTCCAGAAATAATGATCTATTGCCAAAAATGTACGTGATTATTATTGAAAAAGAATTAAAAAGCGACTGTTGATTCATAAAAACTTGGAGAGGAAATGTTACATACTAAAGGAAGCATTAGGGAGATACCTTCATAAAGTAAAGTAATGCTTACAGTCTAAGAATAACCTGTTCTCTGAGTGCTGCATTTAAAATGTCTTTCTTTTTGTTTCTCTTAGCTTTTTTTCCAGTGAACTGTCTGAAAGAAGCTGAAATAGAAGCTCCATGTTCCCAGAATAATCTAGATGTATGCTATTGGAAGAGCATGAAATATAAAATGGTACAGTCATATTTCTTCTATGCTTTGGTTTTTCTTCAAATATAGACTTCTATAACTATTTTGAAATGTTTATTTTATTCTAGTCCATACATAGTTCAAGCCGATTAAAAAAGTTGCTTATCAATCTAAATTTTGCTAAAACAATTAAATTTTATTCACCCAGTAGGTGTTTCACTAATTGACTAGATAACATCAGTACTAGTAAACACAGTCTTAAATATGAAATGTATTGTTTAAAGTATTAAATGTAATTTTGAGTTCAAAATAAAAAGATAAATATTTCCATCCAATTACATTTATAAATTATTCTATTGCTGTGGAGCAGAATTAATGCTGCAGCAATTCATATTTAGGAATAAAGCTCAGTGGCAACTGTATCTGAATAGTTTTATACAAATTTATGCCATAAAAGAGATTGTTGCAAAGAACTTGAAAATGGAAAGTATGAAAGGATTGTTAGATTAAAATATTTAATTTAAACATGGGTGTTCAGGTACACTTCACAATAAATATGATAAAGTTATGTTATCTGTTTTGAACAAAAAGTATCTTACTGATCTCCTAATTTGCAATTCTTTTTTCTATACCGTAGCTAAGTAAAGAATTGGAACTGCAGGTACCAGTTGGACTCAAACATCACTTTGCCTTGGTTTGTGCAATAACACTTATTACCACAGGACTATGTTCCAGTTTTATCCTTTCAGCTTTATGCAGATACAGGCCCATACATTGCTCAATATGATATTAAGCAAGCTTTTATTATTGAAATCATGGAAAGGCTGTCAAACTATCCAAACTAGAGATAAGAAAAGAGCAAGCTTGATCATATCCCAAAAGCTGGGATTGATGCTTGGTGATAAATAACTTGACCTTTTGGGTCTCTAAACAGCTCATTCATCACTATTGTAATCAAGTTCTCCTGAGGTTCTCCTCTCCTCCACCTTTCCCAACTTTATGGAGAAAGTTTGGCTTCAGTTAATATGACCAAATTATAATTTGAGCTTGGTTATTTGAGTTTGGCTCTTTTGTTCTATTCATTTGTTTCCTTGGCTGTACAGATACTCCCCTTCTTACAACAGTTCGTTTAGTGACCAAACTTATAGTGGCACTGGAAAAACTGACTGTGATCATTTTTCACACTTGCAACCATTGCAGCATCCCCATGGTTTTGTGATCAAAATTCAGATGCTTCACAACTGACTCATATTTGTGAAGGTTGCAGTGTTCCATGTGATCACCTTTTCTGACCTTCTGACAAGCAAAGTCAGTGGGGAAACCAGATTTACTTAACAATAGTGTTACTAACTTAGTAACTGCAGTGATTCACTTAACAACTGTGGCAAGAAAGGTTGTAAAATGGGGTAAAACTCACTTAACAAATGTCTCAGCATCAGAAATTTTGGGCTCAATTGTGGTTGTAATTCAAGCACTACTTGATTTTTAAAGATTTTTCTCCTACATCATATTCAAAGTCTTTTTATCCTGCTTCTTCAAAAGTCCAACTTTTAATTCTATAGTGTCATAGAAAATACTTTCATAGTTTCAATGTCTGTGAATATAGACAGGAATATTTTTCAAGAATTGGAAAAACATGCTAGATATAAACCATTAGCTCTGAAAATGCAATGAAATAGAAAATTGCTGTAATGCTGGAAATATTGAGCAGTTTCAGAGGTTCTTAATTTTTCTGCCCATATCAGTAGAGATATTGCTAGCGTGTGCCATTTGTCAGAATTATAGAAAATATTGAATATTTATAAATTTTTATGCAGAAGAGTGCATGTCTTCAAATGTTCTTGCAAATACTACTTCAGTTTTCAATGCAAATTCATGTAATTTAATTGCTTTTCATATGTATTAGATCTGTCTAAAATGAGTCCCTTCTAAAACATTTTTAGAAAACCTTGTCATGTGGTATTTTTCATCACCGGATAATAAATTGCTTTAAGATTGGATCTTTTGTTTTCTCTACAACAAGCTATGTGATAACTGAGACAGAGCTACAACTACCGCACTACTTCAAGTTCCATGTGAACAATGTTTTGTATTTGCTTGGAGCATTTTTTGTCACTGAATTAACTACTTATAAAATGTTGAGGCATTTAATGAAACATCAGCTGTAAATCTGTTTATATTATCCATGGATCCAAAATCTTTTAGGATTTTATTGGCTGAAATTTACTGGAAATGAATATAACAACCTGCACTTACTGGAAAATGAATCTTCCTCCAATTGTAAATATACAAATAATTCTTCTGTACAACATTTAGGTTGCGTTCATAGGCACTCTGCTATTATATCAATATTATACGTTCTTGTGCTTCTTTAGAATTGGCACGCACAATAATTAGAGAAAGGCATACCGGTATGTACAACCTCAGTTTCATAAGACAATTCATTTTCAGTTTTTTATGTCCTCGTAAATCAGCAGGTTTGGTGATAAAGTCTAAGGAACCATTCTTAAAAAAGAAAAGATTTTAAGGCCATTTTTTCTTATATTTGTTTTATACTGACACAAGAACTGTTTATTATTAATCACTGCAGATGTATTTCTAATAAAACCACATAGTTTTAAAGGAATTGGCTAAACCCATTTGACTCAAAAGAAAAGTTTTGCTTGTGGTGATGTGATTAAGAATGACTAACTTAGCATTAGGCAAACTATCTCCCCACAACTTACCATGTTACTTTGGTAAATGACCACGCACATTTCTTTACCCCATAATATGCTTCCACTCAGAGGCATGGGGGAATAACAAAGATAGTGGTTGTACTCAGAGCCACAGGTCTGCTGGTTATTTCTCTTTTCATTTAATGATTCATTTTTGGGGTTTTATCTGTGCTTTATTCATTTCAGTTTACCTACTAATGGTGATAAGTTAGTATATATTTAGAAATTAATACACTAATATTTATACAGGTAGTCCTTACTACCATTTGTTTAGTGATTGTTCAAAGTTACTACAGTAGTGAAAAGTGACTTATGACTAGTTTTTGCACTTACAACCATTGCAGCATTCACATGGTCACATAATCAGAATTTGGGGGCTTGGCAACTGCCATGTATTTATAATAGCTGCACTGTCTGAGGGGGGGAATCCATGTGATCACCATTTGTAACCTTCCCAGCGCTTTCCAGAAACAGTCAATGGGGGGGGGGAGCCTGATTCACTTAATGACCATATGATTCACTTAACTGCAGTGATTCGCTTAACAACCATGGCAAAAAAGATCATAAAATGGGATAAAACTCAACTGGCTTGCTTAGCAATACTACTACATTTTTAAAAAAATAGCTATTTCCAAATAGTTTTTTAAAATAATATATTTTGGAAAATAATTGGATAATACAGCAATGCCTTTTAGATTACTTAACGTTGTTTTGTAAAATGCTTTTTGTTTTTCACTTTTTGAATTGATATTTTTAAATTTCTGTATTTTTTTACATTTCTTACAACTTGGCTTGTTCTGGAAGTGTAAGCATTATAGAAATAGAAAATACACACCAATAAAAAGCCCACACGAACAACACACACAAATCACTTGTTCTACTTGAGCAGTAATTAAACAATGAAATATTTTTTTATAATTCATAATAAAAGGAAATTCAAAACGACAGGAAATAAAACAACTTAGAAACGAAAACTTGCTACATACAATAGATTTCACACAACCGAACAGAAGAATCTTTGCCTTCTTGGATCACATCATCTCAGGATCTCCTCGACGTCCCCAGTATATTCGTGCAATTTACCCAATATTTTTGCCTTCACGCCAGTACAGCTTTTACAATTACCTTGTGGGGGAATTGCAGTACACCGCAGTCCATCAATGCACAATAATAGCACTGCTAAGTCTCAGCTCTGGGCTGCATCGCGCCTCCCCCCACCCACCCCACCTCGCCTCGCCTTCCTTCTTTCTATCCGTCGCGTCGCGCTCAGAGCCCGAAGCCGCCTGCCCGGCTCCGCCTCTTCCTTTCCCGGGCTGTGACCACGCGCAGCGATTCCGCTTCCTCCCTCGGCCGCCCGGTGGGCCCTCCCCGCCATTATAGGAGGCCGCGCCCTGCCCCAAGCGGTCAGGCCGGTAGCGAGAAGCTGGGCTGCTCTCCGGGGTGGCTGCGGGTTCTTCCTAGAGGAGCGGAGACCTGGCTGGCGCGTAGGAAGAGTAGGGGGATCGCAGCTTCCTCTTCGGGTAGGTGGAACCCAGCCACCCACCCCCGCGCAAAAAAACCCCCACCCCTATGCAATAGTCTGGCCCGGAGGCTGGGCTTCGCGGAGTCTCTCCCTACGGTCGCCCGGGAGGAAGTGGGGTTGTGGGCCCGCTGAAGGGGGAGGGAGGCTGCCGCTACTTTTCCCTGGAGCGCGGGCAGGTGGGTGAGAAAGCGGGTGTGTGTGTGTGTGTGTGTGTCTTTCTGCAAGGAGGTCCGCAGCTCGCCCGCCTTGCGGCTGCTCCCTCCCCGCAGAACTGAAAGGCGCAGGCTGGTGTAGTTTCCCCTACTTCTTGCGCATTTTACCGCAGAGCGTGTAGGGTAGGCGAATGGTTCCTGCTTATAAAAGGAGTTGTCGATCAACTTGCGTGTCTCTTTTCTCATCCTTCAGTCGCGGGAAGCAAGCAGAAAATCTTCGGAGGCTACTCCTCTGGATAAGGGCCTTGGGGCAAAAATGGTCCCGAAAGAGGCCGGTTGGGCGGGTAGGTTCTTTCTTCCCTTGTCCCCCGGAAGCAGGTGGCGCAGAGTAGTTGTAGCTCGCGGGCAAATGAGCGCTATTGTAATCGTCAGGAACACCTAGCGCCGCTTTGTGTCGCTTACCTGCCCTTTTTCGATTTGGGGAATAAATAGGCCTGCCTCGTTATCTCGGGCGGGGGGGGCGATTGCAGCAGGTAAGCGTTTCTGGTGTCTTCCTGCTCTGCTCTTTGTTGTCAGATTTCTGAGGAAGCGAAAGAAACCTTGGTGGTTGGAGGTACCAGGAAGAACATTCCTTTCCTGTGGAACAATTGCAAGAAAGGGATTTTGCATTCTTGCCCTTTTCTTGATTTTCTCATAGATGATCTTTGAAACAAAATATAGAATTAAGCAGACCTTTTGTTTGATTCAGTAGAGTAGTTCTGAGTTTTTAAGAATTGGAAGGCAGCGACCCTCACTCGGTCTTTTTGTTTCCACGCCTGATCTTAGAATGTTTCTGAACATACTTAAAATGGGAGTGTCACAGTTGTACTCTTTTCTTTCAGTTGATTACATTGGGTATGGTGTTTTTAGATCCTGATCACTTAGGGTGTGTTGGAATGAGAAAAGGCTTCATCTACCGTCTTCCTCTTTCTTCGGTTAGCTGACAGGAGATCAAGATGTTGAAATAAATTTAAGGATGATATGTCATCATTTGTTCAAAGAGAGGAGCAAATATTTGCATGTACAATTCCATCCTGACCTCTTAAAATATTTATTTCAAGTTTAGTTGATAATATTTTAATTTAGCTATTTTATTTTTTAACAGTTAAAATTAAAGAATGAATAGTTTACCAAAAATGTGTTTTTAATTGCATACAATTTTACCTAAATTTAAAAATACAATATATGATAGAAGTTTTCTGTCTTTTGTAAGCTAGCTTACTAAGGTAGAATTTTTTTGCATATGAGTAGAACATTTTGATTAACAGATGATAGACCAGAACTCAATCTTTCCTACCCCTGCATTACAGCAATAACCTCTTCTACTACTGCAGCTTTCTGACCTGGAAAGTTCCTGCAGCAAATGTCTAGAAATGGATTCCTATATTGGGCTGGATATATGGTATCCTATGTATCCTGTCTAGTTGTTCCATTCTGATTCCAGAATGCAATGATTTGATCTTGTACAGAGGTGTTTTGTCCAAATGATTGCTTATACATTATATATATATATGTGTGTGTGTGTGTGTGTGTGTGTGTGTGTGTGTGTATGTATATGTATATGTATATGTTTAAATCAATTGGCTAGGGTCATATAATATGCATTTTACTGCATGAGTGAATGATGAGTGGTGTAATAATTAAATAATTGCACTTTTAATGCCTTGTATTCATTGGATTTATGCAGTATATTAAACCATAATGTGGTTTATTTGGTTTTGACTAAGCATGTTATTGAGAATGAGATGGTTAGATAGTGTCACTGATGCAGTGAGCAGACTCCGTGAGACAGGAGGACAGGATGGCCTAGTGGGCCTTAATGCATTATATGGAACAGAAATAATAACAGAATAACACAATTGGAAGAGACATTGGAGGTCTTGTAGTCCATCCCCCTGCTCATCTCTATATCATTTCAGACAAATGACTGCCCAGTCTCTTCTTAAAAACTTCCAGTGTTGGAGCATTCACAACTTCTGGAGGCAAGTTGTCCCACTGATTAATTGTTCTAACTATCAGGAAATTTGTCGTTAGTTCTAGGTTGCTTCTCTCCTTGATTCGTTTCCATCCATTGTTTTTGTCCTGACTTCAGGTACTTTGGAGAATAGCTTGACTCCCTCTTCTTTATAGCAACCCTTGAGATATTGGAACATTGCTATCATGTCACCCCTACTCCTTCTTTTCATTAAACTAGACATAACCAATCCCAGCAACCGTTCCTTATATATTTTAGCTTCCAGTTCCCTAATCATCTTTGTTGCTCTTTTCTGCACTCTTTCTAGAGTCTCAATATCTTTTTTACATTGTGGCAACCAAAACTGGATGCAGTATTCCAAGTGTGGTCTTACCAAGGCTGTGGTATTATTAAAATGGTATTAACACTTCATGTGATCTTGATTCTGTCCCTCTGTTATTGCAGCCTTGGAACTGTGTTGGCTTTTTTGGCAGCTGCCGCACACTGCTGGCTCATATTTAAGTGATTGTCCACTAGGACTCCAAGATCCTTTTCACAGTTACTACTATTGAGCCAGATACCACCTATACTATACCTGTCCATTTGATTTTTCTTACCTAAATGTAGAACCTTACTTTTTTCACCATTGAATTTCATTTTGTTAGATAGCACCCAGCGTTCAAGTATGTCAAGATCCTTCTGTATCTTTTGGAGTGTTGGCTATTCCTGCCAGCTTGGTGTCATCTTCAAATTTGATGAGTTCCCCATCTATCCCTCATCCAAATCATTGATGAAGATGTTGAAGAGTCCTGGGCCTAAAACAGAGCCTTGAGGTACCCTGCTGCATATTTCTCCCCATGTAGATGCAGTTCCATTGAGGACTACAAGTTGAGTGCAGTTGGTCAGCCAGTTATGAATCCATCTGCTGATGATCTGTCTAACCCACATTTTTCTATTTTATCAAGTAGTAGGTTGTGGTCTGCTTTATCAAATGCCTTACTAAAGTCCAGGTAAATTAAATCCACAGCATTCCTCTGGCCCAGTAATTTTGTCACTTTGTCAAAGAATGCAATAAGATTTGCCTGGCGTGATCTGTTTTTGACAAACCTATGTTGGCTTTTGGTTATGACTTGGTTTGTTTCCAAGTGTTCCCCGATTCGTTGCTTGATTATCTTTTCCAGAATCTTCCCAGGTATTGAGGTCAAGCTGATGGGTCTGTAGCTTCCTGGATCTATTTTCCCCCCTTTTTGGAAGATGGGAACTACATCAGCTCTTTTCCAGTTCTCTGGTAGTGCCCCAGTATCTTTGAAATATATATAGTTTGTCTGCCAGCTCCTTCAGAACTCTGGGATGTAATCCATCTGGTCCTAGTGATTTGAACTCATCTAGGGTGGACAGGTGCTCACTTATCATTTTCTTGTCTGTTTTGACTTGTATTCCTAATCTTTTTTTTTTGCAGTACTGTTTTTCATAGCTTGGAATGTTTTTTTCCTTTTGTGTAAAGACGGATGCAAAAAAATGAGTTAAGCAGTTTTGCTTTCTCCCTGTTGCCTTCTTGCCACTTTCTCCCATTAATGGACCAGTTGTTTCCTTGATGCTTTTCTTGTTTTTTTACATGTTGAAAGAAGCTTTTTTGTTACTTTTGACTTTTATCATAAGTCTTAGTTCCCTTTGAGCCTTAGCTTTCCTCACTTCATCTTTGCAGGCTTGGGCTATTTGCTGATATTCTGCCTTAGTTATGTGCCCCTCTTTCCACTTTTTATACTTGTCCTTTTTGTCTTTCAATTTATCAGGGAGTTCTTTATGCAGTCATGCTGATTTCTTTTGAGAGCTGTTATTTTTCTTCTTCATTGGTATTGTTCTAGACTGGGCTTTTCATAATCTCACTTTTCAAAGTTTTCCAACCTTCTTGGTTTTTTTCCTCTTGAGGATTCTCATCCCTGGAATCCTTCCCAAGCTCTCTCTAAGTTTATTGAAATTAGCTCTCTTAATGTCCAAGACACTAGTTTTCTTTGTTCTATTACTTGTGCTTGCATAATGTTTAATTCCAATATTGCACAATCACTCTCCCTCAAGGTTCCTGTAGCTTCAACACCTTCTATCATTTCATCTCTGTTAGTGAGAATTAAGTCCAATATGGCTGATCCCCTAGTTCACTTCTCTACTTTTTGGAAGACAAAGTTGTCTGCTACGTTTGTCAGGGACCTGTTTGATCTTCCACTCCATGCAGAGTTTGTCTTCCAGTTGATGTCAGGGTAGTTAAAAGTCACCTATTACTATTGTGATGTGCTTCCTACATACCTTAGTTAACTGAGTAGCAAAAAATTCATCTATTTCCTCTGTTTGTTTGTTTGGCCTATATTATACGCCTATGGCAATGTCATTCTCTCTCCCCCCCCTTTTTATATTGACCCAAATTCATTCAAGACCATTTTCATCGTTGTGCTCTATTTCTGTAGAGATGTAGTTATTTCTTATATATACTGCAACTCTACTTCCTCTTTTATTTGGTCTGCTTCTTTTAAATAATTTAAATCTCTCTAGCTGTATATTCCACTTGTGGGTTTCATCCCACCAAGTTTCCATAATGGCAACAATATATTATTTACTTGAATTTTTAGTTCACTCTGTTTATTCTTCATACTCTGTGCGTTGGTGTATAACATACCGGTAATTCAAATTGTTTTAATCAATTGTCATAAGTATTTAAAAGTAAAGGAAACCAGAACAGTGAAAAAAAACCCCAACAAAATTACTTCACAGCTATAATTCTTCCAAAGAATAGCTAATAATATTAAGCCTGTCTGGATAATTTATTTGCTTTCAACTACTAGCACACTATACAATAATGTTGAACTGATTAAAATGTAAGATACTTAAGGCTGATTATTAACTAATTAATGATGGATTCCATGTTTGCAAATTTGCCCTTTTGCTAAAATTTATTTGTAACCCTCAAAATTTTGCACTTGTGGAGAGTGGGGAAAAAATTGAGTAACCCAACATGCGTATTTCCCAGCTTTAGTTGAACAAGATGCCTTCCTGTTTCCTCCTTTCTTTTTGTTTCAGAAACACAAAACAAAGTTATATATTGATTAGTTGAGGGATTGTTGGTGCTCTCTGAGCTTGCTTGTTTTCTTGCAAACTGATGATGTTACCTAGTTTGGGTAATGAAACGTCTGTAAGAAAACAAGCAAGCTCAAGAGAGCACCAGGGATCCCCGTGTCAACCCTGAGCTACAAATATTATTCTTTATATTGATTAGCTGATCAAAATTAATCCAGAGCCTTCTAGGAACCTAACAGTATATTTCCCATGGTTCAGTATTTGCTTATTTAGTGCTTGAAGCATTTTTATAGTACATAACTACCATGAATGTTAGGAATTGTGGGGAATTGATGAATCTCTTTGGAACAGAAGACAAAACAGTCTTTCAGATGTAGCTAAACTGTACCCCAGAAGTCTCCATCAGTGATTTGTAGTTCAACAATGTGTGGAGAGCCATGAGTTATCATCCCTGCAGTAGGTCACTTTTTAAGTCCAAAATTGCACCTGGATAGAAAGTCCAAGGTGTAATTACTAACAAACAACCAGTTCTAGTAGAAGCCAAGCCATAATTTTTTGCAGTATTTAGATTTTCCAAATAGCTAGCCTCAGAACTCTAAATAAAGGTGTTGGAGGTAATTGCTTCATCTAAAATAAATTTTTGCTTCTCATTTCTGACTTGTACCTAGAGGGGAAAGACCCAGAGCAGATTTAGCGATTTGCTTACAATACCCTTTGTTGGCTCTGAGTCAGCAGAGGAACATTTATTGGAGTGCCAAATGCCAGGAAGAAAAGTTTGATATACTGCTTCACCCATTAGAACTTGGCATAGGTCTGTAACCTTTAATTACACATAGAACATAATGAGCAAAGTTTGATCAATGGAAAAAACCATTAGGTTTTAATTTCAGCTGGATTATTTACATCATTGTCTTTGATCCAAATAGTTAAGATAATATAGATTTTATGAGTAATATTAGAAACATTTGTAAAGTGGAACTCTCTTGTGGTGGTATTACCTTGCTAAGTGAACAGCTGGGGTTTTTTCGAGCAACTGAGAAAAAAACCCAGTTTGCTTTATATATCTGATGTTTTATAGTATAAGTAGTTCTTTGCCTCACTCATGTTTGAGAGCTTTACCTTGGCACTCTTCCTGGAGAATGTTCTTGATTTTTTGGCAGTAACAATGTATGTGTGAGAGTGTGGAATTACTATCCTTTTCCATTGCTCTGCTAGGTTGTTTTTTGGTTATGTGGAGGCAATGTTTCCTTTTGTTTGAAACACTTGTATAACAAGCCATCAGCTTTATGATAGTGTACCTAGGTTAAGTACTAATTATCTACTGTCTGGAGCCATTACAACTAGCTCATATTTATCTTTGGTCTTCTAAAAATATTGTCTTTTCAAACATGAGCAAGAAAATCCTTGGTTTTAGATTTAGCTGTAATTTTAACAAAATAAAACCCAGTCGCAAGGCACACAATAAGAACAATATTCAGTAAGAAAACTAAGTTAATAAATCATCAGATCATTCATTTCCTACTTGTGAATATTAGTAAAGAATTTACGGTATTGTAGAAAGGCCCTGAAACATTTTTTCCCTGTTTACTACATTAAATGTTGAACTTATTTTAAACTTTGCTTAAAATGAGTGGTAGTGGAGTAGAGATGTCCAGTGCATTGGTTTCAAAACTAAAGAAGGGGCTTTATTTATTTGTATCCCTCTTTTATTATTTTTGCAAATAATTCGAGGTGGTAAATATATCCAACACACCTTGCTCTTCCTATTGTCCCCATGACAAAAAAACCCCTGAGGTGGTTGGGCTGACAGAGTGTGACTGGCCCATGCTCACCCAGCTGGCTTTCATGCCTAAGGTAGAATTATTGTAGAACTCATGGTCTCCAACTTTCTTGATAGAGTGGGTACACAGGCCATATCATTTAGTGCCTCCATTAGTAAACGGCCTTTTCCTAGATTGCATGGTAGCTGTACGGTCCTAGGAAATACTCTCTTGAATTAAGGCAATACTAAGAGAGACTAATTCTAAAGTACCTTGTCTGATCCAGTCTGCTAGTCCTTTTCCTAGGGACTCTAGCCTTCCATGAGAAACCAGGAAAAAAATGCATTTTCTTTAACCAGAAAAATGCATTTTCTTTAAGGAGTTAATCACAGGACTGTTATATGTGCCCACACACCCCTGATGCACTTTGGCTCTAAAGTACAGAGATGTAAGTAAGACGTAAGAACATATCTTACAATGTTTTAAAAGTATTTACTCCTTACATTTCTGTCCTGCTTTTTCACCAGTAGCTGAAGGCTGTGTAGATAGCATTCCCTTCACCAATTTTCTGGGTCAGGAATATTTTGAAATACAGAAGTCTGAAGAGCTTGTATATTTGTTTAATCTATATGCCACCCATCTTGCCAATAAGGCAATTTTGGGCGACATACAAACAGTACGTGTCTGAAGTAATTCCAGTAACAATTAAGCATGGTTATCCTTGTGTTACCGTAGCTATGGTAAAGAAACGATTTATATTGTTCTTTTCATTACTGTCTGGTATCAGGATTGGACAAGTTAGATTGTGCAACTTTACAGTTTCCTCTGCTAAATCAGGAGAAGAAAGCCATTACAGGTAGTCCTTGACTTATGACCATAATTGAGCCCAAAATTTCTGTTGTTAAATGAGTTTTGCCCCATTTTACAACCTTTCTTGCCTCAGCTGTTATGTGAATTACTGCAGTTGATAAGTTAGCAACCCAGTTGTTAAAGTGAATCTGGCTTCCCCATTGACTTTGTCGGAAAGTAGAAAAAGGGTGATCACATGACGCTGGGATACAGCAATGGTCATAAATATGAACCAGTTGCCAAGCATCTGAATTTTGATCACATGATCATGGAGATGCTGTAAAGGTCATAACTGAAAAACAGTCATATATCACTTTTTTAGTGCTGTTGTAACTTTGAACGGTCACTAAATGAACCGTTGCAAGTTGAGGACTACTGTATAGTATATTGGCTAATTAAGTTTATTCATGTCTAATCTCCTCCAAGATGTTCATTTATTTAGAAAATTAATTTGGTTGTTTATCTTAAGTAACTCTGGATATCTATCACATAGTACATTTTAAAATGTACTTTAATAAAAACCAATATAAGAAAATAAAGAATACTGTTAAAAATAACAAAATGCTACCACTAAGATGCCCATAAAGAACTCACAATACCAAACACATACAGTCATGGCCGAAATTGTTGGCACCCCAGAAACTTTTCCAGAAAATCAAGTGTTTCTCACAGAAAAGTATTGCAGGAACACATGTTTTGCTATACACAGGAAAACAGCTGTGGGCAGAAAGAGAATTTCTACAAGTCAGGGTTCAAACAAAATGGGGCAGAACAAGCAGGGTGGGGGAGCATTCTCATCTTGAATTATTCTCCTCAAAGCAAGCAAGCTCCCTGTAACCCAAATTGATTTGTGTACTTCTTCCCTTACTCTGTTTACTATATGCAAATTTGAAGCAATAAATAGTTATTATTCTTTCTGTGAAATGTAAAATTTCTACTGGAGTCTGGAAACAAAAAGTTTACCTGGATTCTCCTCTGGAACGGTAATTTTAGTTCGAATTTCCCTGATGGAAATGCACTGGAGGTTGACAGCTTTGTTGTCCTTACAACAGAATTGTAACTGGTACAAGGAGACACAGTTACAGCTGACTCAGAGAATCACTGTGCTTATTTTAAGATTTTCATAATGTTAATGACTATTGATAATGGCATAATTTAATAATAGAGGGGAAATATGTAATTATGTATCCTTGGCATAATTTACAAGGCTGAATCTAGTCTTAATCTGAAAAGGGCTGCCATCCCCTGAAAAACACGGAGGTTTTACTGCATGTTGATTTCAGATATTGATTTGCCTATAATACTAACCAAATAACAAAATTTAACTTCATAAAAATTTAGTATCTCCACTTTCAGATTGGTATCATCATGTTCAGTAAGAGGGGCAGGAAGAAAAAGGTTGACATATCTCCAGTTGATTGTGTGGGGCCAGAAATAACTTTAAGACAGGTCAGTGCTTGTCTTGACAATCATAAACTTCTAAATTGCTCCTGTCTATGCCCATGCTGTCAATGAACAAGTAACCTGGAAGCTGCAAACATCATTGGAAATCATTTTTAAATCCTTTCATTAGGGCAGGCATGTCAAACTCGTGACGTCACATGACTTTTCCCCCATTGCTGGCAATGGGGTGGGCACAGTTTCAGCATGACGCATCTGGCCCATGGGCCGGCAGTTTAATATGCCTGCATTAGGGAGACTGCAAGCTAGTGAGTGGGGCAGATAATATATCATTACAAACTCTGCCTTGTTCTGTATATTAGATGTCATCATCTCATGCCCTCTAGCCGCACTGGCTAAAAGATTAAAGAAATTAAAGTCCAATAGTATTACCGAATATAATTAGTTGTTTCTTGTCTAAATCATGATAGTAATTAGTTATTGCAATATGAATGATTTAATATCTGTACGTATTAATTTTGGCCTGTTCAATTATCTGAAGAGAGCCTCAACCATTAAGTTTTTTGAATATACCTATATTCAGTGCTTTTTTTGTAAAAGAAAAAGGTGCCGGAACTCACACATGTCATACAACCCGCCTTGCCTACCCTACAAGGTTCCATCCAAAAAAGGTGCCGGAACTCCGTTCTGAGCGTTCTGTGAGAAAAAAAGCCCTGCCTATATTAGATCTGATCTCATAAATTTATCTGATTCCACCTTTACTCTCTTCATTTCAGAGTGTGCTTCTCCAGGCCACTCCATGCGAAGTGAAAGTTGTATCAAGTTGAAATTGCTGAACAATCACTTGAATTGTAAAAACTTCTTAATTTTGTGCTTTTCTTCTTAGAGAATTGTTACTACTTTGTATTTTTTTAAAAATTCTCACCAGCCTTAGTAACAAAGAAACATCTTTTCAGATTGAAACCTAAATGCCTTTTACTGTACGTAGTTCAGACTCTGTATTAACTGACTTTGATCTTGTCCATTTGCAGGTTGATGAGGGATGGGGTTGCTAAATGGACTTAGCCTAAAGTGGCAAATTGTTTTTTTTTTAAATTGAAAGGCCTCCTTTTCAGATATGTTAAAAGCAAGGGTACAGGGGAGGCAAGAACTGTTAGTTTACTTGATTACTTTTCAGCAAGGTGGGCTTTTCAGTTGATATATATAGGACTTTCCTGGAATTGAGCTCTTGCTCCTGATGTAAATATTCTGTAGTATTTGTTTATTTATTTGGAGAACTTTTGTGATACTTCAGTCATTAGTCATTGTATTTCTGATTTTGAAAACATCTAGCTGTCTCTTTGGAATATTTCCGTTAATTGCTGTGTTGTGGAATTATCCATTTTCTATTGGCCAGTAAAAATTTATATTGCCAAGCTGAATTATCTATCATGTTGTTGGGATATGTAATTCAATAGTAATAAATATAAAGTCAGTTCAGTAAAAAAAATAATTAATAAGGGATAATGCACTGAGGAATCTGCTGACAAAGTTTTTGCTATTTAATTTCAGAGTATTGTCTAGCCATTAATTATGTCTGACAACGGAGAGCTCGAAGACAAGCCACCAGCTCCACCTGTTCGGATGAGCAGTACTATCTTCAGTTCAGGAGGAAAAGATCCTTTATCTGCTAATCATAGTTTGAAACCTCTGCCTTCAGTACCAGAAGAGAGAAAGCCTAGAAACAAAATCATCTCCATTTTCTCTAGCACTGAAAAAGGTATAATGTTGCAATTGTTTGATTGTATAATATTATTTCATTGGAGTTTCATTACATCATTGTGCTTCTGGGAGGTATAAATACAACAAATTAACTATTGTAGTGCATTCTGGATCTACATTCATGGAGATTAATGTAGGCGTTCATAATACACCATTTAAGTTTTTAACGGGAAAACAGTCATTTTATGAAGTTTAAAACAGATTTGTATCAGCATAGTAAGTTCATTTACCTTTGCTTTGCTAGCTAATATGGGGTGCATTGGCTCAGTGGCTTAATGACGATGGAAATAGTCTGTACTGCAGCAGTTTGAGTCCTAGCACTATGTGACAGAGTGAACTTCCATTACTTGTCTCAGCTTCTGCCAACCTGTCAGTTCAAAAACATGTTACATGCAAGTAAATAAATAGGTACTACTTCAGTAGGAAAAAAAACAGTGCTTTGAGTGGCAGTACGATAAAACTGATGCTGGACCTGCCCAAATGGGAAATGATACTGGTGGTGGGAAGAGCCCTGGATGCTGCTGCAGAATGTTGTCAAGTCTTATGAGTGTGGAGCTAGTCTGCCTCCTGTGCTGCAGTCTGGATAGCATGCGAGTGTGAACTAAAGGGACTAGCAATCAGCAGCAACCAAACAGCTACTTTGTAATAGTGCTGTAGTTTCCTGGCTAATGTAACAATCTCGTATGCTATCTATCTATCTATCTATCTATCTATCTATCTATCTATCTATCTATCTATCATCTATCTATCATCTATCTATCTATCTATCTATCTATCTATCTATCTATCTATCTATCTATCTATCTATCTATCTATCTATCTATCTGATTTATATACCGCCCTTCTCCCAAAGGACTCAGGGCGGTGTACAGGGCAATTAAAATACAGCATACAAAAGTTAAAATAGATTAAATTAAATTTAGCCCCAAACAAATAAATTAAATTATAAAAATTTAAGACCCCAATCCCTCAGTCCAGGCCGGCAAGCTCAAATAACCAGGTTTTCAGGTCACGGCGAAAAGAGCGAAGGTCGGGAGCCATCTGGAGCTCCACAGGCAGCTGATTCCAGAGGGCAGGCGCACCCACAGAGAATGCTTTCCCCCTGGGGGCCGCCAGCCGGCACTCCCTGACTGACGGCACCCTGAGGAGACCCTCTGTGGGGGCGCACGGGGCGATGGGAAGTAGACACTGGCAGCAGCTAAATAAATAATGCTAACTAATGCCTCCTCAAAATGAAGAGAAGAATTCCCTTTCCGAATATTAAAAAGTAAATAAGGAGAAGTTGCCATTGCCGGTAGTCCTTGAGTTATGATTGTAGTGACACCTGGCCATCACAGTAGCAAGTTGTGATAGTCATTAAGCGAGGTACCCACATGATCACCTTGCTTAATGACCTTAACCTCTGCTTTCCCCAATGCCTTGTGTAAGGGAGGTCCTGGACACCTAGTACAGGCCTGAGCCTCCTGTGAATGTCTGGGTGGGAAGCAAGTCCAATCCTGCAAGCTGCAGTAGATTTGGGTGCACTGAAGCCGACCTGAGGCTCCTCTGAGTAGCAAAGTGGGAAGCAGGCCCAAGGTCTATGTGAACCTGGCAGGGCAGGATTGGTGGGGGAAATAGGTTTGGGGGCTGCTGCAGTCTCCCTGTGAACTCTTATCAGGGTGATGACTGTAGGAGCACTGCAGCAGCCACAACTCTGAAACCAGGTCAAAAGTAGCTTTGGGGAGGAGGTCTGTCATAACTTTGAATCGTCACTAAGTAACTAAGTTGAAGACTACTTGTAATATTGTATTAATGAAATGGTTGATGTCTAATAGGAAAATTGGCTATACTCCAAAAATTAAACTTATTTCTGCTATACGGAAGTGAGCAATTCTGTGTATCTGTTTGTAGCAGCTTAACAATATTAATGACTACATAGGTCCTGTTTCTGCTTTTTCGGTTTTCTTAGAGTGATAATGAACAAGGAATTTGTAGTTTAAAAGTACACAAATTGTCCCCAATTGTTTCCTGGTACATTCTGGTAGAGTGAGTGCATTTCAGATCCCTTTTATTAAACATCATATTGCAGGACTGTGAAATCACGCCTTTTTTGTCACTGTCCCCAGCCTGTGGAACAGCTCAGCTTCTCCAGTTGTTCTTTATAGCCTAGTTTCTAGTCCCCTATCATTGTTCTTGCCTACCTCTTAATCCTTCTTAAGGGTTAAGCCTAACTAGACTCAATACTTATAGAATATGATCAATGCAAAATAAAGTGGAACTATAATTCCATGATTTGGAAACACTTTCTGTTGATGGAGCCTAAAATGTTTTATGTATTCATGCAGGAAATGTATATGACTGCTGATTTCATATAGAAAGTCTAGATGCTGATAACAGTCCACAAAAAATAAATATAATAAAATCTTTGTCAACAGAGCAACAGAAGTGTGTAGAGAATGACGATAATAACCTGGCTAATTTGATAAGAGTCATCAGTAGATCATTTGAAATAGAAATTCTTCAAACTTCATGGCAAATTTGTAAAAAGCCTCATGTTGTTCTCCGAAGGTTATATAATCTTTTGCAAACAGGAATCCTTGAAGCTCTCATATAATTTACTTCATTTGCCAATAAGGATTCCCAAGTCATGTGGCTGGAAGGGTTGAAGTTGCCTTGGTAAGGCGCTTTGTTGATACAGATTGAGTTCTTAATGTATTGGAGGTCTTCTTATGTATGTTATTGATAATATCTGTCCAAAAACAATAAAGGCCAGAAGACTATTCACATGGTGTATTGTTTTCCATTCTGTTTTCTTCCATGTCACTACCCTGGTCATCAAGAGTTTATGGCGTTACACCCCTGGAAAAATAGCCAGTAATTCTTGACCATTTTTGAGATTTAACACACTTCAACATCTTTAATTGTTGGGCATAACCACTTCTGTTTGTAGCCAGTGAGCATCATTGTTTTTAATACCTGAGGCTTTCTTTCATCACTCAGTTCATAAACAGCTTTCAGTAAGTGCTTGCAGAAGTTCTACAAAGACAGAGCCGTTACTTTCCAGGTTTGCTAAATCTGGAGCTACCTATCTATGTCCTTACATGACCAAACCTTTCTATTGCCATCTCTCTCTCCCTCCCTCTCTCTCTCTCTCTCTCTCCCTCCCTCCCTCCCTCCCTCCCTCCCTCCCTCCCTCCCATCAGAATTTCAGGTGACATTGGTTGATTTTTTTTATGCTAGCTTTGTTTTTTGCATTTCTTTCTAATAAAAAATAGACAAAAACAAGGTACTACAAGCACAATTCATTTATATTTGTATATATGTGTTCGTTTATGACTGAGCTGAAATTTGATTTGATGACTGGTTCAAAACTTCCTGACTATTAGGACAGAGGAGCAGTTCTAGATTTAGCAATTTCTATATATAGTGTTACAGGCAGGTTTATTAAAACTTCAAAATAGTTGAACTTCAGAAAGGATGACTCCATTCTGAAACTAAATATGCTTTCTTTTCCTTATAGGGAGTAGGAAAAAGGAAAAAGAGAGACCTGAAATCTCTCCTCCATCAGATTTTGAACATACTATTCATGTTGGCTTTGATGCAGTTACTGGGGAATTCACTGTAAGTATATTAAACTTGTCTATGCAGTGTGCACTGCGATATTGCCAATGTGAAATTAATGCTTAAAATTTCTTACTTTTTTCATATATTTCAGAACTAAAATATTTCAGTAAATATTTTTCCCCTTCCCCAAAGATTAGCCATGTACTTGGTACCTTTATGCAAGTAGAATATTCCAAGGAGATTTATCATTTAGAGCAGGGGTAGGCAACCTTGGCTCTTTTATGACTTGTGGACTTCAACTCCCAGAATTCCTAAGCCAGTATGGCTGGCTCAGGAATTCTGGGAGTTGAAGTCCAGGAGTCATAAAAGAGCCAAGGTTGCCTACCCCTGATTTAGAGGATATGATATACCGTATATACTTGAGTATAAGCCGAATTTTTCAGCCCACTTTTTGGGCTGAAAAATTCCACTTCGGCTTATACTCCAGTCAACAAAAAAAACTTACCGAGGACTTGTGCGCGGCCGAGGCTTTGGTGCTTCCGGGATCGCCCGCACCTCTCCCAAGCCACCGCCGTCCGAGACCTGCCGAAGTTTGGGGAGGTTTGGGGAGGTGCGCGCGCACCTCCCCAAACTCCGCGCCTTGCCTGCCTGCTTCTTTCCGCAGCGGAAAGAAGCAGGCAGGCAGGGCGCGGAGGAACGGAGACTTGCCGACGTTTGGGGAGGTTTGGGCGTCTCCCCAAACCTCGGCAGGTCTCCGTTCCTCCGCGCAGACCTGCCGACGTTTGGGGAGGTTTGGGCGCCTCCCCAAACCTCCCCAAACCTCGGCAGGTCTCCGTTCCTGTTTGGGGAGGTTTGGGCGCCTCCCCAAACGTCCCCAAACCTCGGCAGGTCTCCGTTCCTCCGCGCAGACCTGCCGACCTTTGGGGAGGTTTGGGCGCCTCCCCAAACATCCCCAAACCTCGGCAGGTCTCCGTTCCTGTTTGGGGAGCTTTGGGCGCCTCCCCAAACCTCCCCAAACCTCGGCAGGTCTCCGTTCCTCCGCGCAGACCTGCCGACCTTTGGGGAGGTTTGGGCACCTCCCCAAACCTCCCCAAACCTCGGCAGGTCTCCGTTCCTGTTTGGGGAGCTTTGGGCGCCTCCCCAAACCTCCCCAAACCTCGGCAGGTCTCCGTTCCTCCGCGCAGACCTGCCGACCTTTGGGGAGGTTTGGGCGCCTCCCCAAACGTCCCCAAACCTCGGCAGGTCTCCGTTCCTGTTTGGGGAGGTTTGGGCGCCTCCCCAAACCTCCCCAAACCTCGGCAGGTCTCCGTTCCTCCGCGCAGACCTGCCGACCTTTGGGGAGGTTTGGGCGCCTCCCCAAACGTCCCCAAACCTCGGCAGGTCTCCGTTCCTGTTTGGGGAGGTTTGGGCGCCTCCCCAAACCTCGGCAGGTCTCCGTTCCTGTTTGGGGAGGTTTGGGCGCCTCCCCAAACCTCCCCAAACCTCGGCAGGTCTCCGTTCCTCCGCGCAGACCTGCCGACGTTTGGGGAGGTTTGGGCGCCTCCCCAAACCTCCCCAAACCTCGGCAGGTCTCCGTTCCTGTTTGGGGAGGTTTGGGCGCCTCCCCAAACCTCCCCAAACCTCGGCAGGTCTCCGTTCCTCCGCGCAGACCTGCCGACCTTTGGGGAGGTTTGGGCGCCTCCCCAAACCTCCCCAAACCTCGGCAGGTCTCCGTTCCTGTTTGGGGAGGTTTGGGCGCCTCCCCAAACCTCGGCAGGTCTCCGTTCCTCCGTGCAGACCTGCCGACCTTTGGGGAGGTTTGGGCGCCTCCCCAAACGTCCCCAAACCTCGGCAGGTCTCCGTTCCTGTTTGGGGAGGTTTGGGCGCCTCCCCAAACCTCCCCAAACCTCGGCAGGTCTCCGTTCCTCCGCGCAGACCTGCCGACGTTTGGGGAGGTTTGGGCGCCTCCCCAAACCTCCCCAAACCTCGGCAGGTCTCCGTTCCTGTTTGGGGAGGTTTGGGCGCCTCCCCAAACCTCCCCAAACCTCGGCAGGTCTCCGTTCCTCCGCGCAGACCTGCCGACCTTTGGGGAGGTTTGGGCGCCTCCCCAAACCTCCCCAAACCTCGGCAGGTCTGCGCGGAGGAACGGAGACCTGCCGAGGTTTGGGGAGGTTTGGGGAGGTTTGGGGAGGCGCCCAAACCTCCCCAAACAGGAACGGAGACCTGCCGAGGTTTGGGGACGTTTGGGGAGGCGCCCAAACCTCCCCAAAGGTCGGCAGGTCTGCGCGGAGGAACGGAGACCTGCCGAGGTTTGGGGACGTTTGGGGAGGCGCCCAAACCTCCCCAAACAGGAACGGAGACCTGCCGAGGTTTGGGGACGTTTGGGGAGGCGCCCAAACCTCCCCAAAGGTCGGCAGGTCTGCGCGGAGGAACGGAGACCTGCCGAGGTTTGGGGAGGTTTGGGGAGGCGCCCAAACCTCCCCAAACAGGAACGGAGACCTGCCGAGGTTTGGGGACGTTTGGGGAGGCGCCCAAACCTCCCCAAACAGGAACGGAGACCTGCCGAGGTTTGGGGACGTTTGGGGAGGCGCCCAAACCTCCCCAAAGGTCGGCAGGTCTGCGCGGAGGAACGGAGACCTGCCGAGGTTTGGGGACGTTTGGGGAGGCGCCCAAACCTCCCCAAACAGGAACGGAGACCTGCCGAGGTTTGGGGACGTTTGGGGAGGCGCCCAAACCTCCCCAAAGGTCGGCAGGTCTGCGCGGAGGAACGGAGACCTGCCGAGGTTTGGGGACATTTGGGGAGGCGCCCAAACCTCCCCAAACAGGAACGGAGACCTGCCGAGGTTTGGGGACGTTTGGGGAGGCGCCCAAACCTCCCCAAAGGTCGGCAGGTCTGCGCGGAGGAACGGAGACCTGCCGAGGTTTGGGGAGGCGCCCAAACCTCCCCAAACAGGAACGGAGACCTGCCGAGGTTTGGGGAGGTTTGGGGAGGCGCCCAAACCTCCCCAAACAGGAACGGAGACCTGCCGAGGTTTGGGGACGTTTGGGGAGGCGCCCAAACCTCCCCAAAGGTCGGCAGGTCTGCGCGGAGGAACGGAGACCTGCCGAGGTTTGGGGACGTTTGGGGAGGCGCCCAAACCTCCCCAAACAGGAACGGAGACCTGCCGAGGTTTGGGGACGTTTGGGGAGGCGCCCAAACCTCCCCAAACAGGAACGGAGACCTGCCGAGGTTTGGGGACGTTTGGGGAGGCGCCCAAACCTCCCCAAACAGGAACGGAGACCTGCCGAGGTTTGGGGACGTTTGGGGAGGCGCCCAAACCTCCCCAAACAGGAACGGAGACCTGCCGAGGTTTGGGGACGTTTGGGGAGGCGCCCAAACCTCCCCAAAGGTCGGCAGGTCTGCGCGGAGGAACGGAGACCTGCCGAGGCTTGGGGAGGTTTGGGGAGGCGCCCAAACCTCCCCAAACAGGAACGGAGACCTGCCGAGGTTTGGGGAGGTTTGGGGAGGCGCCCAAACCTCCCCAAACAGGAACGGAGACCTGCCGAGGTTTGGGGACGTTTGGGGAGGCGCCCAAACCTCCCCAAAGGTCGGCAGGTCTGCGCGGAGGAACGGAGACCTGCCGAGGTTTGGGGACGTTTGGGGAGGCGCCCAAACCTCCCCAAACAGGAACGGAGACCTGCCGAGGTTTGGGGACGTTTGGGGAGGCGCCCAAACCTCCCCAAAGGTCGGCAGGTCTGCGCGGAGGAACGGAGACCTGCCGAGGTTTGGGGAGGTTTGGGGAGGCGCCCAAACCTCCCCAAAGGTCGGCAGGAGGAACGGAGACCTGCCGAGGTTTGGGGAGGTTTGGGGAGGCGCCCAAACCTCCCCAAAGGTCGGCAGGAGGAACGGAGACCTGCCGACGAGCCGCGGCTACACAGGGTATTCCTGTGTATTCAGGCTTGCAAAATGGCGGATCGAGCCTCTGCTGGCGGCAGAGGCTTGCAGAACGGCGGATCGGCTTATACTCGAGTCAATAACTTTTTCCAGTTTTTGGGGGTGAAATTGGGGGTCTCGGCTTATACTCGAGTCGGCTTATACTCAAGTATATACGGTAATACATTTTAAAATACATGAATTTGTACTTTTTCTTACCAGGGAATGCCAGAGCAGTGGGCTAGGCTGCTACAGACGTCAAACATCACCAAATTAGAACAGAAAAAAAATCCCCAGGCTGTATTAGATGTTTTGAAATTCTATGATTCTAAAGACACAGCAAAGCAGAAATACTTGAGTTTTTCTGCTACAGGTATGTCGTTGGCCAAACTCATGGGGCACCTTAAACTCATTGTTAAAAGAACTGAGGTATAAATGGGCAAATCTATGTGTAATAGAACTTACTAGCATTTTGGCAATAATTAGGAAGTGAGTGTTTCAGAAAATGAACATGGCATATGTCTGCAATTTTTTTTAATTTAGCTGTATCTTTTGCCAGAACTGTGCAGCTGTTTTGGAGAGATGATTTTAGTAATTGGCATATGAATTATTACCCATTTAAAGAATTGGAAGGGCATTTGAGAAAGAAGAGACCAATTGCTGATGTGAGTTTGTTTTTATTTAAAGTAGGGATCTCTGCCCATCTAAAGACTAAAGTTACTAGCTCCGTGCATGATTTAAGGATGATTTGACTCTATGATTAGATTTGTCATAGAATCTTAGAATTGTAGTGGACCTTACACATCATTATCATGACCAGTTTCCTCCTCAGTGTACATTCCACTAAGCTGGTCCACTGAATATCTCTAGCAAAAGAGAACTCATCACTTCATCCTGCAACTTAGATGGTCAGGAAATGTCTGAACCTTCTTTCTTGGAGTTTTAATTGATTAGTTCTGGTCTGATTCTGATTCTAGGGCAATGGAGAATAATTTACTTCCTTTTTTGTGTAATAGTTCCTCAGTTATTTGAAGACTGCTATCATATCTCTATTCAGCCCTTTATTCTCTAGGCTAAATATACTCAAGTTTGCACATCAACTTTCTCCTTTCCATTAATGAAGGTAGGGCAGCCCAAAATGCACTTCATTAAATATAAACTTGATTTGAAGTATAACTAAGACTTATTTTTTAATTGTGCATAAAATACGAAATACTTTTAATTCCCTTGGAAAGTAAAGGCAATAGTATCATGAAATGGAAATAGTATGAATTCAGTGTTCGATTTCTTCAGACAACAGTTTGCTGGATACTTTATTCTAATAGTGCAGGAGAGAGAATATGAGTTTCATTCTTCATCTTTCAGATGTTTTGCTTCTTTAGAAAATAGTTGGACCAAGTAGGGCTTTTTTTTTTTACTGCAAGCACCTTATGCTGGAATATAACTAAAGGCTAGGACTTGTCTTCTTACTTCAATTAGTTCAGAGCTCTCTTTGGAACAAGGTGTGTATCATCTCATTACATGTTACGAGTGTTATTATTGCGGTAATACTTTAATTTTTTTGTTCACATTAAATAATTTTTTTTCTAGATAAGGATGGATTTCTTTCAGGAGCATTAGCAGTAAGTACATTTACGTTACGTTTCCTTTCATGATTGAAATCCTATTGTACACCAATTTTAATAGGCTTCGGATATTTTGTTTTCCCATGTATTTAGTTCTCAGGGAGAGAATTTCATTCATTCTAGTTCAGTTCGTCAGTAGTGCTTTCAGGATCATGTGATGAGAAACTTGTTTTAAAGTTTCACAGATTAATTCAGCTAAGGCAGAAGAAAAGTGGGATCTCTTCTATAAGCTAATTTTTTTGTAGTAAGTATAAACAGTAATTTACCTGTTGTCTCATGCAAAAGTTCAGTGGAAAAGGGAGAGAGAAAACCTGGGAAAAGGAAAGGTTAGATGTTTTCTTGATAGGTGCAATATCAGTTAGGGGGTGCTTTTACCTTTGCAAAACCAAAAGCCCACCATTATGACTTAAATCCATATGTCACTCATGTTTTGGAGTTCGGTTTCTGTGACAGCTAATATATGTAATACCCCTTTTTTCACAAGTCCTTACTGGATACATTATGCACATTGATTTTTATATATAGATTGCATAGTTTGTGTGTGTGTGTGTGTTTTCTGAGGTTTTCGCGGGTGTTTGTATGTGGATCTTTGGTCATTTGGGTTTTTCCCCGCGTAGAATTGAAGGTGTAGGAGCAACGTTTCGACGGAATCCCATCCGTCATCCTCAGGCTGGTGGCTTCAGCTTCCTTCTGAAGCCACCAGCCTGAGGATGACGGATGGGATTCCGTCGAAATGCAACAATAATACTGTGCCTGCCTGGTTATAAACATTTCATATGGGAATAATGCATGATATTTTGCACTCTAATATATAGGTAGTCCTTGATTTACAACTGTTCATTTATAAACTCTTCAGAGTTACAGCAGGACTGGAAAATGTGACTTATGACCAGTCATTACACTTAAACCATGACAGCATCCCCATTGTCATGTGATCAGAATTCAGGCACTTGGCAAACGGCACATATTTAGGCAGTTGCAGAGTTCCGAGACCAAGTGATCACCATTTGTGATCTTCCCAGCTGGCTTCTGAGAAAGTTAATAGGGGAAGTTGGATTTGCTTAATGAGCTCATGGTTCCTTTAACAATTGCTGTGATTCGCTTAACAACGGTGGCAAAAAGGTCATAAATTTGGACATGACTCATTAACAGCCACTTTGCTTAGCAACTGAAATTGTGGTCATAGGTTGAAGACTACGTGCAGTGTTTTCAACTACATACCCTTTTTATAATGAACCAATATTTAATTAGGCCTCATAAATAAATCATCTATAGCTGAGTTCATTTATTTTCCCCATTTTTTTAAATCTCTATAGCCCAATGCAAAAAGGTCAGAGCCTTCAATAGCAACTGAAGAGGACGAGGAAGATGAAGTGGCTCCTCCAGTTATTGCTCCAAGACCAGATCATACAAAATCGGTGAGAAGTTTTATTTCATTTTCACTACTTAATGCATAGGAGAGCTTTTTGCAGTTTTTCTACAATCTGAGGAAGTATAGTTCAAATCTCTCTTAAACCAAATGGACTTGGTCACTTAGACCAATCTGTTGCTTTTAGCCACAATCCTTTGGTAATGTTATTGTTCACTGTGATATACAGTAGATAAAACTCTTCAGAGAAAGATCCATAATTAGCATTGATTAATGAGGCCTACTTCTTGCATGCAGTTGCCATCTGTTTCTGTTTTAAAACCAGAATTTTATACTTCTGAAAAGTTCCTATCTCTTAGCAGCTTAATTTTCTTCTGGTTTGGTCAGCACTCCCCATCAGAATTAGGTAGAAAAGTGATTTGGTTTTACTTTGATAGTATATATGGCTGCTAAGGGCGAAGCATTACTTGAATAGTTCCCTCCATATTTACAGAGGATGATCGTTTGTAGATCAAAATATGCAAAAGACAGGGAGTCCTCGACGTACAGCCTTTTCTTTAATGATGGTCCAAAGTTACAGCGGCCTTGGAAAAAGTTATTGCTGATCTGTCCTTGAGGTTATGACCATCATATCACCCTTGTGGTAACAGGATTGTAATTCAGGCATTTGACAATTGGCTCACATTTACAATGGTTGCAGTGTCTTGTAGTCAAGTGATTGTGATTTGTGACCTTCCCAGTCAGTTCCCAAGAAGCAAAGTCAATTAGGGAAGCTGAATTTGGATAACAACCATGAGATTCACTTAATGATAGCTGTAAAAATGATTGTAACATCAGGTTCAGTCATGTGATGACTCATTTAATGACCTCATTGCTCAGTGATCACAATTTCAGTCCCAGTTGTGATTGTAAGTCGAGGACTACCTGTAGTAGTGTTACAGTTCACCAGATAATGCAGACCAATCCTTCTTTATTCTGTAAAGGTAAAGACATATTAGAATCAAGCTGAACTCAGGGTCACTGTGGAGAAGTCCATGCAGCTTTCTTGCCAACAGTATAGAAGTGATTTGGTCTTGCTGACGTCTGCGGTGGTTGTCAACTTTGTAGTTTAGCGGTTGCCCTAGTTTTATCTTTCATATAGAATTATGGAGCACATTATGAGATTAAAATATATTTGGATTAATTACATGATACGTTATTGGGAAAAAGTGAAGTTTCCATTTTTATAACCATTACACATCAAACTTTAGTATTAATCGTCAAACTCAAGTAGTTACATAGTTACATACAGTGGTGGCTATTAATATATATGATACTTGAAAAGAAATTAGATGTTAAAATACTATGAGATTACAACCATGATCTTGTTTGTTAAGGTTTATACACGATCAGTAATAGATCCCATCCCAGCACCATCTGGCGATTCAAGTGACAGTTCTAAATTAGCTGATAAACAGAAAAAGAAAAACAAGATGTCAGATGAAGAAATCACAGAAAGATTACGTAAGTAGGAATATGATAGTCATAAAAATAAGATATTGATTATCTCAAAACCATATATGCTGTATAGTCTGTATCAGTCTTGATTGATTCCTACTAACTACATGAATACATCCATGTAATTTTCTGGGTTTTGTTTTTAGCACTGCCTTCTTCTGGTATATTATTTTAGATACCCAGATGGTACTTAGTGTTTTGTTTTTTTTTAGATCAAACGAGAATTTAGGTGCTGCCAGCTATTAAGTTAATCTTTCGTATATGTTTGGATTTGACTTTTTGTAGAAGTACAGAGTGGATTTTCTTGTGCAGACACAGCAGGAATGTTGTGAGAATTGGTGTTAGAATATTGAACTGAAGGACAGCTTTAAAATTCAGTATCTGAAGTCCTAACAAGGCCTATTTGCAGATCATTGGAAGGGACCTTGGGGGTCATCTAGTCCAACCCCCTGCTCAGGCAGGAAACCCTGTACCATTTCAGACAAATGGTATTTGAGCATTCACTGCTTCTGGAGGCAGGTGGTTCCACTGGTTAATTGTTCTGTCAGGAAGTTTCTCCTTAGTTCTAGGTTGCTTCTCTCCTTGATTAGTTTCTATCCGTTGCTTCTTGTCCTACCCTCAGGTGCTTTGGAGAATAGCTTGACTCCCTCTTCTTTGTGGCAGCCCCTGAGATATTGGAATACTGCTATCATGTCACCCCTACTCCTTCTTTTCATTAAACTAGACATACCCAATTCCAGCAACCGTTCCTTATATGTTTTAGCCTCCAGTCCCGTAATCATGTTTGTTGCTCTTCTCTGTACTCTTTCTAGAGCAGGGGTGTCAAACTGCCGGCCTGTGGGGCAGATGCATCATTGGGAAGCCACGCCCACCCCATTGCTGGGAATGGCAAAAAAGCTCCGATATGTTGTGCGACGTCACGTGACATCGCAAGTTTGACATGTCTGTTCTAGAGTCTCAACATCTTTTTACATTGTGGTGACCAAAACTGGATGCAGTATTCCAAGTGTGACCATACCAAGGCATTGTAAAGTGGTATTAATACTTCACATGATCTTGATTCTATCCCTCTGTTAATGCAGCCTAGCACTGTGTTGGCTTTTTTGGCAGCTGCCCCACACTGCTGGTTCATATTTAAGTGATTCTCCACTAGGACTCCAAGACTCCTCTCACAGTTACTACTATTGAGGAAGGTACCACCTATACTATAGCTGTACTTTTGGTTTTTCTTGCCTAAATGTAGAACCTTACTTTTTTCATCATTGAATTTCATTTTGTTAGATAGCACCCAGTGTTCAAGTCTGTCCAGATCCTCCTGTATCTTAAGCCTATCTTCTGGAGGGTTGGCTATTTCTTCTAGCTTGGTATCATCTGCAAATTTGATGAGTTACCCATCTATCCCCTCATCCAAATCATTGATGAAGATGTTAAAGAGCACTGGGCCTAGAGCAGAGCCCTGGGGCACCCCACTACACACTTTTCCTCTATGTAGATGCAGTTCCATTGAGGACCACACACTGAGTACAGCTAGCTACCAATTTATCTGGTGGTGATGCTGTTTAACCCACATTTTTCTATCTTCTCAAGTAGTAGGTTGTGGTCTGCTTTATCAAATGCCTTACTAAATCCAAGTAAATTATATCCACAGCATTCCTCTGGTCCACCAATTTTGTCACTTGGTCAAAGAATACAATAGGATTTCTCTGGCATAATCTGTTTTTGACAAACCCATGTTGGCTTTTAGTAATGACTTTGTTTGCCTCTAGGTGTCTTCCCAGATATTAAGGTCAGGCTGATAGGTCTGTAGTTTCCTGGATCTATTTTTTTCTCTTTTTTGAAGATGGGAACTACATCAGCTCTCTTCCAGTCCTCTGGTAGTTCCCCAGTGCTCCAGGATCTTTGAAAAATGTAGTTCAGTGGTTCTGAGATCACATATGCCAGTTCCTTGAGAACCTTGGGTGTAATCCATCTGGTCCTGGTGATTTGAACTCGTCTAGGCTGGACAGGTGCTCACTTAGCATTTTCTTGCCTATCTTAAGTTGTGTTTCTAATCTGTTTTTTATGGTACTGTTTTTGATAGGTTGGACCTTTTTCCCCCCCTTTGTGTAAAGACAGATGCAAAAAATGAGTTAAATAGTTCTGCTTCCTCCCTGTTGCTTGTCACCTTCTTTCTCCCACTAATGGACGAATCATTTCCTTAACTTTTTTTCTTGTTTTTTACATGTTGAAAGAAGCTTTTTTTGTCATTTTTGACTGGTCGCAAGCCTTAGTTCATTTTGAGCCTTAGCTTTCCTCACTTCATCTTTTCAGGCTCGGGCTATTTGCTGATATTCTGCCTTAGTTATGTGCCCCTCTTTCCACTTTTTATACTTGTCCTTTTTATCTTTCATCAGAGACTTCTTTATGCAGCCATGCTGGTTTCTTTTGAGAGCTGTTATTTTTCTTCTTTGCTGGTATTGTGTTAGACTGGGCTTTTATTATCTCACTTTTCAAAATTTCCCAAGCTTCTTGAGTTGTTTTCCCCTTGAGGATTCTCATCCATGGAATCCTTCCCAAGCTCTCTCTAAGTTTTTTGAAATTAGTTCTCTTAAAGTCCAAAGCCATAGTTTGACTGTGTTCTATTGCTTCTGCTTCCCTAATGTTGAATTCCAATATTGCATGATCAAGGTTCCTGTGACTTCAACACCTTCTATCATTTCATCTTTGTTAGTGAGGATTAGATCCAATATGGCTAATCCCCTAGTTCCCTTCTCTACTTTTTGGGAGACAAAGTTGTCTGCTAGGTTTTTCAGGAATCTGTTTGATCTTCCACTTGTTGCAGAGTTTGTCTCCCAGTTGATGTCAGGGTAATTAAAGTCCCCCATTACTGTTGTGATGTGCTTCTTACATACCTTAGTTAGCTGACTGACAAAAAGTTCATCTATTCCCTCTGTTTGGTTGGGTAGCCTATAGTATTCACCTATGGCGATATCATTTCCCCTCCTTTTATATTGACTCAAATGCATTCAAGACAGTTTTCATCATTGTTGTGCTCTATTTCTGTAGAGATGTAGTTATTTCTTATATAGAGAGCAACTCCACCTCGTCTTTTGTTTGGTCTGTTTCTTTTAAATAATTTAAATCCCTCTAGCTGTGTGTTCCATTTGTGGGTTTCATCCCACCCTGTTTCCATAATGGCAACAATATCATATCTGCCCTCATTTACCTGAATTTCTAGTTCACCCTGTTTACTGTTTATACTCTGTGCATTGGTGTATAGACATTTGAGTCCTTTATGACTAGTTGCTTTAGCAAATAGTATTAAATATATTATGTTGTGTCTGATGACTACTGAAAGGCCCTGAAGAAAGTGATCCTCCCCTGTTGAAAAATCAAACAGTGACAACAATAAACTTCATTTGAGAGAATAGTTATTTCCTTAGCATATACGTTTCTCTGTTAGCTTCATTGTCAATTGTATTGTAGACAAAACCTGTTTCCTGAATGTTGAATATCCTCATAAAAATATCTATAGTTTTGTAAAACAACATGTCTTTGCTTTTGCATATTGAAATAATAGAGAAGAAAGAGCTTTTATCCTTAATCCATCTTTGACAATCTGTTTTCAGAAGTTCATTGTTAGAAATGGCAATTGATAATCTTAATTAGAGTTTCTTGGTACTGGGGAATTTTATTTCCCTTCATTTCCCAGTGACTCCCTCTCCTCCCAAGATAATTTTATTCAGTGAAATTAAGTTTGGGGAAAAAATGATCTGTTTCCTGGGGTTCAGTTGTTCAGTAAATGAGATAAGGCTTGGTTTTCTAATGCTTTACAGAAAAATATGTGAGACTACAGATGACCTGTAGGTTGTCTGCATACATTATAAGGGGTGAATTCAATAACCACTGGATTGAAGAGAGCCGAGTTAGTGCTAATAAAGGAGATTGTCCTGCCTTTGAACTACCTTTGTGTTCTGGAGATAAAGAGCTGAATTGGTACAATTTAGAAATACTGCTTTATATGAAACAGGAATGTTGATAGAAATATCTCCTTCCTCTTTTCATTAAACATAGAAATGTTGAATCCAAACCAATACGAGAGGAAAATAATGACTTCTAATCTAATCACAAGTCAGTATTGTTTGTGTTACTGCTTTGGATCTGATACTGTTTTTTAGTTTACTTATACTGTTACAATTTCTTTTTAGGAACCATTGTAAGTATAGGAGATCCCAAGAAAAAATATACCAGATATGAAAAAATAGGACAGGGGTAAGTATTCATTAATATGCTGTGTATAATTAAATTAATTTTTGTTATCTTAGCATACATACGTGTTGGTTTGAGTGTATGTCAGCATATGAATCAAACCAGATATCCAACAAAATATAAGCCATAATACAATTATTAATGTGCTGTACTATTTACAATTTATGTAATGTTTCCCATTATATAAATTGTAAATAGTACAGCACATTAATAATTGTTTTATGGCTTATATTTTGTTGGATATCTGGAAATTGTGAACAAGAATTCCAAGCAACTTACCATTTTTTTGCTGCTTAACTTCAGAATGAGCTTTTTCTCTCTCCTGTGGAAGAGAATAGAGTGAGGTTATTATAAGCCCAAATATGCAGACCATAAATGTGATTTCATTATTTCTTTCTTTTGTAAAACGATTTCATTATTTCTTTCTTTGGTAAAACGAAAGATTTAGGTTTTTCTATGTTATTTCATGTAACCATTGAACTTACTGTAGGTTAGTTTATGATTTAATCTCACCCCACTTGTGTTTAAATTACAATGATATCCTCCAGGAAATACAAAGGTTTTCCTGCTCATGCACCTGCATGTTAAATACCTGAAATGTTACAACTAATTGCATATTTGGCTTTCTTAGGGCTTCTGGTACCGTTTTCATTGCAATAGATGTTGCGACAGGACAGGAGGTAAGAACAGATTCAAAGCTGATATTCATTTGGATATGCTGTGGAACTCATTGGTGAAAATTTATAAAATACAATGAAATTTAAGAAGATACTAAATATACTACTAAGTTTCTGGCTTATTTAGAATAGATAAAGGAGATCTCCGGTTTTGTTGCAGTAACAGTATTTAGAACTGAATTATATTGCATAAAATTATTAATTCTTAAAGATTATGAGATGGATTTAAGTCATCACAGTTCATAGCTCATGAGAAAAATTTGGTATCTAGCTCTAGCTCCAGCTGCTGGATCTCAGGGTTCTATTAAAATTATTTTCTGTTCTGACATTATAATCTCATTGTAATTTGATTTGCTTATCTAGAATCCAGGTCACAGTTGTTGACTTGAAGATGAGAAGTTGATGTATCTATCGAGAACAAGGACATACCTTTTTCTGTTACTAATTATTTATTTTAGTTGTATATGCCTATAAGGGATGTAACTTTCAGTTTGTTTGGCCTATCCTCACGATGGAACCAAATGGTTATTGTATTTAACTTGGTCTAGATTTTCCCCATTAATTTAACTTAAACTTGTAGAAACCACAGATTGTATACAAATTGCCTCTGTTTGAATATCAGCTTCTGATTTCTTTCTTTACTTTTCAGGTTGCTATAAAACAAATAAACCTACAGAAACAACCCAAAAAGGAGTTGATTATCAATGAAATTTTGGTAATGAAAGAGCTGAAGAACCCAAACATAGTCAATTTTCTAGACAGGTAATATGTACTACAATATGTAGCTGGTGGAAAGTTAAGTTTAAGGCAGTATCAAAACTCAAAGATTTGGCCAGATTTTGTCTGTTCTTGCATTCTTGATATGTTTCTTAAAGAAATTACAAGCATACATAAAAAATAGTACATAACTTTGTAATTCCAAATAAGAAACATATTACTTGGGTAGTTAGTACTATTTTGCAATTATTATACTTAAGCTTTAAAACAAGTCACTCTGGTAAAAGACAACAATTTTTGATAATACCATCAATAATTTTCATTACTTTCTAGAAAAGGCTATTATTGCTACTATTAATACAGTATAATTATTAGTGTCCTACCTTTAGGATCATAGTTCTTCTAAACTTGGTTACAAAGAATGTAACTCATTGCAATAAACAATATAAAAATTTTCCTGGGCTGTTGGTGGTAATGATTAGTGGACAGGGAAAAATTCAACTAGGCAGATTTTTTGGGGTGATTCTTACTTGTCTTCATTTCTCTCTTTTTTCTGTGATAACTTTTGGGTGTAAGAATAACCTAAGAATAATAAAATTGTGGGTATATATGCAAGAGGATTAACAGTAGATATGTGACTGATAATCAGGCAACCACTGAATGACAAAAGGTACTGTGAGGGTTGAAATTTCCAAGACGAAGTTAAAATACCTGAGACCAGACAAGATCATCTTCAAAAGGTGATGTAGTGCCTTCTATGTTCATGGCTAGAAAACAAACATTTAAGAAGTCTGTTATGATGTGAGAGAAAGACCCAAGATACTCACTTTGTGACTGACTGACTGATAAATTATCTGACAAATAGATAATAGAGTTATATGTGTGCTTCTTTATCTCACACTGAATGTCAGAAACTAACAGTAGAAGAGTCATTTTGGAAAGCAGATACAAAAATATCCATATGCTGCTAGACTGTCTCCATATTTTATTATACTAAGGCTTTTATACAAATATTAAAATCCTTCCTTATCTGAAACCATCTGTATATAAAAACTCTTCCTTAGAGATTAAAGGGACTCCTAGCTCCCTAGACATTGCCAAATTCTGTTATGATCAACATGATAAGAGCCAAGATGACCAACTGCCATATTCTTTAAAATAGTGCAACTGGGCTAATCTTTGAATAACACACAGACGCTTCTGTCTTAGAATTTTAGTTCTATGTTTTAGTTTTAAACAAATAACACTCTTAATTCTAGAGATACAATTTATACTGGTAATAGTGGTAATAATATTCTGTTCTATCCTTTTAGCTTATATTTTGTATCTAACTTTCCCCTTTTGTTTTGAACCAGCTCATTGATTGTTTTCTTCTATACTGGTCTTTGACTGAAATTCATTTATTTACTTAATTTGTGTAATTTGTATCCCGCCTTTTATTATTTTTATAATAACTCAAGGCAGCAAATGTACCCAACAAACCTTCCTCCTCCTATTTTCCCCAGAAAAACAACCCGGTGAGATGAGTTGGGCTGAGAGAGAGAGTGACTGGCTGAAGGTCACCCAGCTGGCTTTCATGGCTAAGGCAGGACTTGAATTCAGAGTCTTCTGCTTTTCTAGTCCTTACCTATTAGACCAAACTGGGTGTCTCAAAATGAACTTAGAACTGTACAGTAGAACAGTCAAGGCCAAGACCTTGATAGATAACTTGCTTTTATTGTAGACACAAGAAGCCTTAATAATAAAATAAGCTACTTGGAATATGATAGGTAGATTCTAGCTGTAGACATTTTCAGAATCTTGCTCCTTTTGTCAGTGTTGCACTGCATGATCTATCCTTTTCATACATGGATATGTTGTCATGATGCACTTGTATTTTGAGGGTGTAATCAGGCTTTTGTCATTCTCTTTACCACCTCCCCATTCTCAAGGATGCAGTTGATTCCAGTAATCCTGTCCACTCTGTGTATCAGACCCAGGGTTTATATCTTGCATCTTTTTCTCCATCTTTTGTGATAATGGGTTTTTTGTTGCTTGTTTCCCAGCCCAGGATAGATAAATGACCTGTCTGGTCTAGTGCAGATTCAGCCCTGATAGGCATGGGAAGAGATGGGCAGAGGAAGAAAAGACTGCTACCTAGTTACAAAAAAAGCATCCCAATACCTAATCTCTAGTATGTGTTGCTCCTAGCCTTGCCCCTTAATTTCCCAGTAGTGGGGGGACCATCAGCAGTCTTTTCCCAGTTGCTTATATTAGACAGGATCATTGTGGTTAAACAGAACTAGCATTTTTAACTGTATTCAGAAGCCAATTGGTAGCTAATGCAGGGCTTGCGTAATATATAACTGCAATGCTAATGAATTTTTATTGTATATTTACCTAAGCTCCTTTTCTCAATGTAACTTCAAACATGTTGATTTTCTGTCTTCAGCTACCTGGTTGGAGACGAACTTTTCGTTGTAATGGAGTATCTGGCTGGCGGATCCCTTACAGATGTAGTTACAGAGACTTGTATGGACGAGGCTCAGATTGCTGCTGTCTGCAGAGAGGTGAGTGATTAAGGGAAGAGATTGATTTAATTACCACTTTGGGAAATATCAATTATTATATGATAGATATCGATTGATTTTCTGAATGTAAATACTGAGAAAACATATCCTGGATAAAAAAATAACTTCTGAATCTAGAAACTCGTATCTATGTCAATGGGAGAAATAGTGTGGATTAGTCTCTTGGACACAAATTTGCACTGAAGTTGTTTATCCATGCTGCAGAGAGTTCTGAACTGCCTTTGCCTGTGATACTGGTTGAATATATAGGAAATATTTGACTAAAAATATAAGTAAGAAAGAAAGGCTTGATAAACATTCTTTCCATATTTTCATCTAATTTATTAATAAACATGTTGATGATTAGAAAGCCAGGAACTGAACCATTTGGTAGCACTGTAGTAGCTCAACAACAACAAGATTTTTTAACTAGCTATGTATCTATTTAATTATCTTATCATCTAGTCCATATGTAACTAGCACACATTAACCAGAATGTCATAGGGTACGTTGTCAAATGGTTTGCTGAAAGGAAGTTGTATTATCTCTAGAGCTCTCCCAAAATTTAGTTAGAAAGTTACCTCCTTTAAAAAATGGGGGAAGGTTAATCTGGCAAGATTATTGAGGATAGATTCATACTACTGGTAATTATTGCATTGCTTCCAAGGTGCTTACAGTTTACTCTTTTTATGAACTTCTTGGGAATCCTATGGTTTTAGTAGTATACAATTCATTTGCCCTTGGAGTATTAAACTATTTACATAAAATACATACTCCATGACTGTGTTTCTCAAACTTCATTCTTGCTTCTTCATTCTGCTGGACCGTTGCCTAATGAAATATACTGTTTTGTTGGAGAAGATAGGGTCAAATCAAGAGTTGAATTGCTCTTTTTTTCACCTGTTAACATTTTACCATCTTTATTGAGCAAGTAGTCGTCACATCTTTTCTGTAGTTCTCACTTAACAACAGTAATTGGAACCAGAATTTTGGTTGTTAAACAATGTGGTCATAAAGCGTAATATCACGTGACCACATTGCTTAGCGACGTGGCAGTTCTAGTAGTTCTAGCTGCTATTGATCAGTGAATCCCATGCTGTCTGTCATTAAACACAATGTCATCTGGTTCCCATTTGCAACCTCCTGCCAGATATTCCGTTGACCTGTTAGAAGCTGGCAGTGAAGGTTGCAAATATTGATCACATGATTTTGGGACACTGCAACATTGTGGGACACTGCAACATAGACGTGAATCAGTTAGTGAGTGTCTGGATTCTGATTGCACGATTGCACTGATGCTGCAATTGTCATAAATGCAAGGACCATTTGTAAGTATCACTTGTTCAGTGCTATGCATTGTATAGCATAGCCAAATTCAGTCATTCCAACTTTTTAGTAAGTGTGGATGCTTTTAAGATGTGTAATTTCTCCTTTAGAACAAATTGTGTCTCTCAGTTGGTATAGTCTAGTTATAAATTATTCCACTAAGTCTGTACTAATCCCATTCAACCATTTAATAATTTTATACTTGCATTTTCATAAGAGCCTTGGTGGAGCAGTGGGCTAATGCCTCCTTAAGTAACACCAGCTGCCTGCAATTAGTGCAGGTTCGCATCCCACCAGGCTCAAGGTTGACTCAGCCTTCCATCCTTCCGAGGTAGGTAAAATGAGGACCCAGATTGTTGGGGGCAATTAAGCTGACTTTGTAATAATGCCGCTTGGGGGGTGTATGAAAGCCCTAATAAGCAGGCATATACATAGAATGAAGGCTACTGCTAAGCTTGTAAGCCGCCCTGAGTCTTCGGAGAAGGGCGGGATATAAATGTAATAAAAATAAAAAATAAAAATAAATAAATAAATCTTGAAACGGGAGGAAAGTATTTCACTACAGCAAAGAAGCAAACTGGATGGCAATATTCTGCTTATCAGCTTTCACAATTTTGCAATTCATGTAATAGATTCCATGTGCTGAAAGTGATGCACATGTATGCACTGAGTGCAGTACAAAATTCTTCTGAAATACTAATATCTCTGGGTTTGGAAGCCTTTTTAATGAAAATGATAGTGTGTTAGATTAATGGCTTGGTCTTTTTGCAAAATTAATTGAGATGAATCAGAGCATTTAAATTAATACTGTGCATGAAGAATGGCATAACTGATCTCAGTATATACATAAACAGTAATTTTAGATGAAGAAATGTTTATGGTTGATATAAATGCAATATGTAGAAAAATTCCTAGACAAAAACAGAAAGTACTTCTGTGGTTCACTAAGATTTATTTATTTAAAACGGATACAATTTTAAAAGATATATCAATAAATGGACAAAGAAATTATTAAAGTTATGCAATTTATGTATAACATTAATAAAAGATTGATCATATCAGACAAAGTACACCGAGATTTTTATGGTATGGAAAAGAATAAATCTTTGAGCTTAGTGCCAAAATTTCACTTTTATTGCTATTAGCAATTGCTAAAAAAAAGAAAAAAATAGGAAAAAATAGTACAGACAAGTATTTGGTTTCTGACCCCCTTTTATACTCCAACTAATTTATAGTATTTATGGTTTCTAAAATGTATACGTTATTATATATTTATACAGTATTCTAAATGTATTTCTCTTGTGTGATATACAGTTAGGTCCAGAAATATTGGGACATCGACACAATTCTAACATCTTTGGCTCTATACACCACCACAATGGATTTGGAATGAAACAAACACAATGTGCTTTAACTGCAGACGGTCAGCTTTAACTTGAGGGTATTTACATCCAACTCAGGTGAACGGTGTAGGAATTACAACAGTTGGCATATGTGCCTCCCACTTGGTAAGGGACCAATAGTAATGGGACAATTGGCTTCTCAGCTGTTCCATGGCCAGGTGTGTGATATTCCGTCATTACCCCAATTACAATGTGCAGATAAAAGGCCCAGAGTTCATTTCAAGTGTGCTATTTGCATTTGAAATCTGTTGCTGTCAACTCTCAAGATGAGATCCAAAGAGCTGTCACTATCAGTGAAGCAAGCCATCATTAGGCTGAAGAAACAAAACAAACCCATCAGAGAGATAGCAAGAACATTAGGCGTGGCCAAAACAACTGTTTAGAACATTTTCAAAAAGAAGGAACGCACCAGTGAGCTCAGCAACACCAAAAGACCCGGGAGACCATGGAAAACAACTGTGGTGGATGACCGAAGAATTCTTTCCCTGGTGAAGAAAACACCCTTCACAACAGTTGGCCAGACCAAGAACACTCTCCAGGAGGTAGGTGTATGTGTGTCAAAGTCAACAATCAAGAGAAGACTTCACCAGAGTGAATACAGAGGGTTCACCACAAGATGTAAACCATTGGTGAGCCTCAAAAACAGGAAGGCCAGATTAGAGTTTGCCAAATGACATCTAAAAAAGCCTTCACAGTTCTGGAACAACATGCTATGGACAGATGAGACCAAGATCAACTTGTACCAGAGTGATGGGAAGAGAAGAGTATGGAGAAGGAAAGGAACTGCTCATGATCCTAAGCATACCACCTCATCAGTGAAGCATGGTGGTGGTAGTGTCATGGCGTGGGCATGTATGGCTGCCAATGGAACTGGTTCTCTTGTATTTATTGATGATGTGACTGCTGACAAAAGCAGCAGGATGAAGTCTGACGTGTTTCGGGCAATATTATCTGCTCACATTCAGCCAAATGCTACAGAACTCATTGGACGGCGCTTCACAGTTCAGATGGACAATGACCCAAAGCATACTACAAAAGCAACCAAAGAGTTTATGAAGGGACAGAAGTGGAATGTTATGCAATGGCCAAGTCAATCACCTGACCTGAATCCCATTGAGCATGCATTTCACTTGCTGAAGACAAAACTGAAGGGAAAATGCCCCAAGAACAAGCAGGAACTGAAGATAGTTGCAGTAGAGGCCTGGCAGAGCATCACCAGGGATGAAACCCAGCGTCTGGTGATGTCTATGCGTTCCAGACTTCAGGTTGTGATTGTCTGCAAAGGATTTGCAACCAAGTATTAAAAAGGGAAAGTTTGATTTATGATTATTATTCTGTCCCATTACTATTGGTCCCTTACCAAGTGGGAGGCACATATGCCAACTGTTGTAATTCCTACACCGTTCACCTGAGTTGGATGTAAATACCCTCAAGTTAAAGCTGACAGTCTGCAGTTAAAGCACATTGTGTTTGTTTCATTCCAAATCCATTGTGGTGGTGTATAGAGCCAAAGATGTTAGAATTGTGTCGATGTCCCAATATTTCTGGACCTGACTGTATATCGGGGGTCTAACTCAATTAGCCAAATATAAATTTTGAATTTGTTTAGACAATAAACCTTTCAATTATCTTCATGCAGTGTTTGCAGGCACTGGAATTCCTACATGCCAACCAGGTGATTCACAGAGATATAAAAAGTGACAATGTGCTTTTGGGAATGGATGGTTCAGTTAAGCTGAGTAAGTACATGATAGCTCCAGCATTCACATAATATTAAACTTCGTATCACCATTAAGTTTTCATTTTTAAGCCAGTAGGTGGCAACCTTGATTAGACTAACAAGGACATTATTCAGCCAGCCAATGTCTCTGTGGATATTTCCCTCCCTCACTATTTTAAAATGTCACCCAATGCTTCAAAAACAAGGCAATACAAAGCTGGTCAAGTTTTGTGTTCAGCACGATCATTTTATCAAATACAATATCAATAAGCAAAAGTATTTAAGACCTATCAGTCTTATTTTTATAAAAATAAGAATAAAATATATAATTTTGAAACAAATTTAAATTGAAGAGAGAAGTTTAGACTATATCTGTTATCATGATTATGGGTATTGTGTTTTCAATTATAATTCTGAAAATTTTTAGTATTTTATATTGGTAGTGCTGTGTGAAAGATAAAGTGCAGTACATATTGCAGTTATAAAACTTGCAATTTGTATTATACCTTCTGTTTGCATGCATTTTAAAGATGATTGAAGTATGCAGAGTTTTTCTATGCTTTTTTTTTTATTGAAAAGTTTTAAAATACAATTTTCCTTTGAAAAACCCCCCTTCCCCCTCCCTCCTCCCCTCCCTACCTCCCCCCTATCTCCCCCCTCCCCCTCTCCCTCCTCCCTCCCCTGCCTCCCCCCCCTCTACTTCCCCTCCTCCCCCCCTCCCCCCCCGACTTCCCAGAGCAAAATACAAGGTATATATCTAAAAAGCAATCATAAACAATCATATACTAACAATTATAAACTCTAAAATCCATCACTCTCTAGCTTATATAGAGTAAACCAATCCTTAACAATACTAAATATGTATAAAGAACTAAAATAAAAGAAAACTAGCATCATTCCCATCTATGTTCTTCCACAATTCACTATTACCTAGACATATTCTCACTTACACATCACAAGCACCTATCCCTATTAACCTCTCTAGCAAATAGGCTATAATAGATAGTTCTTACACAAATTAACCCGCATTAACCCACAAAACTTTCTTCCTCTTCCTCTGTAGTAAATTGTCCATTAATTCCAAATTAAAAATTCTGTTACCATACATATCATCCCAAAACTCTTAAAAACACAAGTACCACTTGACTATAAGTATATTGTGGAAGTTCCATAGATTTCTACTGGTCTTATTTTTTTATCTTTTTTGAGCGTTTTAAGGCAGCACGCGTCACCCTCTGTTCTCTAGGATCATCCAAAAGAGTTGCAGCTTGATCTCCTCCTGTACCCTTCTCGTCTATCTGTCCATCTTCATCCTCTTGATGTTCTCCTTCTCCAGATCCCTCTGCAGCTTCCAGAAGTGTTGATGGGGTTGCTTTTAAAACATTGTTGTAAAAATCATGCGCTTGCTTCACAGTACCCAAACAGTACCTTTTGCCATCATACATGAAGCTCAACCCAGCTGGGATCTCCCATCTGAACCTTATATCTCTTTGCTTGAGCTCTTGCACAAGAAATATAAAGTCCTTCCTTCTCTTTAAAGTCTTTGGAGGAATTTCTTTTAGAACCAAAACTTCTTGACCAGCAATCACAACTTTAGTATCATAGGCAGCTTGTATAACTTCATCTCTAATTTCCCTTTTTACAAAATAAACCACCACATCTCTAGGCAACTTTCTCTGCTTAGCAATCCACGAATTCACACGAAACACTTTGTCCATGCCTTGTTTTATTTCAGATGCTGGATGGTTCAATACCCCCTCAAAAGCCTCAGAAACCAGCTGCTTTAAATCTTCTTTAATATTCTCTTTTAGGCCTCTAATTCTAACAGCAAACTGCATCTGGTAAAATTGAGCCAGACTCTGTTCGCTATCCATTTTGTCTTTTAAATCTTCAATTTCCAATACTTTTGCTTCTAATATAGCATTCTTTTGAGTCAAGTCTTCCACTTGATCATCCAGCACCTCCACACATTTAGCTACTTTATGCACTGAGGACAAAATGTCTACCTTCATCTCTCTAAGTTTCTGCTCCATCCTTTCTTCCATTCTCTGCTCCAATTTCTCCAATTTCTCCTCCATCTGTACAAATTTAACACCCATTGACTCCAAAATTAACTGGGTATGTTTTTCAAGATCCTTCGATGTCAATACATCAGGAGAATGCAACGCCTGCAGTAGTGATTGTTGTTGCACCGGAGAATTTCCAGCACTCCGAAAAGTTCTAGGGGGAGGTTTAGCCGCCATCTTTTACTTACAATTGTGACGCACTTTCACTTTAAGTTTTAAGCAAAGTCCATCAAGCTTGAGAGTAAAATAAAATAATCCTCTTCATCTCTTCATCTTTCCCTCTTGTACTGCTCTGCCTGCTCTTTTCCTTTCATAGTCTCTCCTTCAAGCAGGGATGGTCGCAGACGCCTGGCTCTGCTCCATAAAGTCCGGAGCAGAGACGCTAGCCAGCTGGGAGCAGCCCAGGCTACGGGGGAGTTCAATCCTTCAGCCGCCCGAGCTCCAAGCTCAGGCGGCCCCGGAGAACTCGACCCCTACCTGGGGGCTCACCCCCTCCTCTTCTCCCGAGGAGGGGGCTTCAAATTCGCCCGAACAGCTGATCGGCGCTGTTTCGGGCGAAAAATCACACAGCTGAGCCGCGGGCAGCCCGGGACGGCTGTCTCCGGCGCCACGGAGCCACCGGAAGTCCCAGAGTTTTTCTATGCTTTTTATGCTGGCTTTTTTAAAGGGGTTCTTCAGAGACTGTACCATTCCATTTAATTGGGTTAATCAAAATTTGTTTTTCATTGTATTCTACAGCTGATGTATAGATTAAGTCATGATTAAAACAGACGTTTCCCAAACACAAGTGAACAAAAAATAGTAATATATTGTGTTAGAATACAGTTGGAATATTGTGTTGCTTATTAACATCACCACTTTTATACTTTCTGACACTTATGTGATGTTCCTTGTCAGTTTGCACCTGAAACATAATGTTATAAGGTTCTTTTTCTTATGGCTAAATGAATAGCTTGATCAAATCTGCTTGGGAAAAATAATGTACTTTTTTTGGAAAATTCTTTCAAAATTTGCCTATTTCCTGTCTACATGAAGTCACCAAACAGTTTTAATATTGATGTATATTTTTTAAATTTGGGCGCTTAAACATGATGTGCAAAACATTAAGAACATTTTTAAATTTAAATTAATAGTGGTTGCTTGTAATGGGTCAAACATAATATTATAGTAAGTCTGTTGTTCCATCCTAAGAGTTTTCAGGGGTCTTCTCAAAACTCAGTATCCAAAAAAGCAATACAGGTAGTCCTCTGTTTACAACCATTCATTTAGCAACCATTCAAAGTTACAATGCCATTGAAAAAAGTAACTTATCATTGCAGCATCCCCATAGTCACATAATCAAAATCTGGGGGCTTGACAGTCAGCCTGTATTTATGGTGGTTGCAGCATCTCAGGATTATGTGATCACCATTTGTGACATTCCCAGCTGGCTTCCAACAAGCAAAGTCAATAGGGACGCTGGATTCATTTGACCATGTGATTCATTTAACAACTGTAATGATTTGCTTAACAACCGTGCCAAAATTGTAAAATTGGGTGTGATTCACTTAACAACCACTTTGCTTAGCAGTAGGAATTCTGATTCCAATTGTGGTCATAAGTCAAGGACTATCTGAATGAGCATAAAATAGCTTTTTGTTCAGGATAATTGGGGTGCTAAAGATGTCAAATATGACCTCAGTGATATATTTAAGTCATGTTTTTTTTCCCCCTCTGCAGCTGACTTTGGGTTTTGTGCTCAGATAACTCCAGAGCAAAGCAAACGTAGTACAATGGTTGGAACACCATATTGGATGGCTCCTGAAGTGGTCACACGGAAGGCTTACGGCCCTAAAGTGGATATCTGGTCTCTAGGTATTATGGCTATTGAAATGGTTGAAGGTGAACCTCCCTATCTCAATGAAAACCCTTTGAGGGTAAGTACTATAACAAATCTACCCCACAATGCAGCAAAAAGCAAAAAAAAAAAAAAGCTCTATGATCATTTGCTAGTGGAAAGTTTGCATATTAAAACAGTTGCTAGTAGTAAAGCTTAGGGACATTTAGTATTATAGTCACAAATTAAATAAATTTCAGCCATTCTCTGAAAGTGAGTTCTAATTTATAGCACATCCCAGTCGATTACATGAAGTTTGCTAAAATATTTTTTTTTCAAAAACTGAAAAAGGTGCAGAATAGAGGTGTAGAACTGTTTTGTTCTGATGAGGCTCACTATCCTTTTAAGAGCGTTTTGTTGCATGAAAGGAGTGGGTTGGAAAAAAAGGCAGAAAATTAAGTGAGATTACCCATTTTCTTAATTGTTTTCCGTTTCCAGATTAAGTTGGTTGTGGAAATGGGTTGACAATTTTTAGAGAAAGTTGAGTTAGGCTGAGGCATAGAGTTTGCTTGTTATTGTGTCATGCTGTCATAGATTAGTGAAAAAGATAGAGCTATTACCTTACAACCCTGCCCCCCATTACACACAAAGTAGTTGCCGCAGGTAACTCCCAAATAAAAATACATATCACAACATATCATAGGCTCAGACTAATCTGTTTAAAATAGCCAAGAGGAGTGTATTCTGTATCTGTAAAAGAATGTAATGGGTGAATGAAAGAGTTGTGGTATTCCAGGGTACTGGGTAACCTCCAAAATCGGCCCATTAAGAAACCAATAGTGGTGAGAAAAGGAAGCAGTTGAATTCATCCCAAGCCTCAGTTGTACATAAATAGAGTGACATTTATTACTGTAGTATGCATACAGTGTGAGACACAATGTGATCAAAATAAAAAGTAAAAAGCTTTTCGGTGAAATAATGATAAGCAGTGGGATGGGCATCTGTTAGCCATTTTTAAATTTTTCTTTTTTTGCTGTCTCAGCTTTTGATTTATTAATCCTCAAGGTTTTTTTTTTCTTTGTAGGCATTATATTTAATAGCAACCAATGGCACCCCAGAGCTGCAGAGCCCAGAGAAACTGACTCCAATATTCCGTGACTTTTTAAATAGTTGTTTGGAAATGGATGTAGAGAAAAGAGGGTCGGCCAAAGAACTACTACAGGTAAAGGAACTAACGTTTGTAAATTAAGAATGTTAAATATAAATAAAATACATTTCAATAAGGGGAAGATCTGAGAAGTTTCCCACTCTGATTTCTTGGGAGCAGTTGCTGCCTTTTAAAAAAATTCTTGGGTATCTAGATAGAATCCTTCTGTTCCTCTCATATTCATCAATATGTACTCTTCTGGAAAGAGAGGAGCTATACGTTCTTCCACAAGCCATGTAGTAAACCAGTGGAAAACAGATGATTATCCTTACTCTACTCTTGGCACACTGCAGAATCCTCACCATTCTGGCTTAATAAGTTTTGTCAGTGTGTCAGGATGCTCTGTACTTAACACTTGTTTCTTTTCCACTTCAGCTTAAACTGAAATTAAAAGTCTGTCTTTGACATATAGATGCAGGGTTCACTTTGCTAATACAGGAAAATTGTCGTGAAGGAGAGAAAGGAAGACAGCTACATGGCCTTCCTAGATGCTTGTAAAAATACAGTTAAGATTAGTCACTATTGTATATAGAACAGGGGTGTCAAACTGCCGGCCCATGAGCTGGATGCGTTATGCCGAAACCCCACCCACCCCAGCTCCGGCAATGGGGGAAAAAGTCACAATATATCGCGGCACATCACATGACATGGTGAGTTTGACACCCCTGATATAGAAGGATGATATCTGGAGTTACTTCAGTAGAATTCCTTAGGATAGGAAGAATTTGCAGAGGTCTTGGTTTTGTTCAATTCAAGAAAGATATTGTTAGTGCCATTTAACAAAGTTTGAAAATTAAGAGCCACAATTTACTGAACTTAGTAAAGGTAAAGGTTCCCCCGCACATGCGTGCTAGTCGTTTCCGACTCTAGGGGCCGGTGCTCATCTCCGTTTCAAAGCCGAAGAGCCAGCGCTTGTCTGAGGACGTCTCCGTGGTCATGTGGCCGGCATGACTAGACGCCAAAGGCACACGGAGCGCTGTTACCTTCCCACCGTAGTGGTCCCTATTTTTCTACTTGCATTTTTACGTGCTTTCGAACTGCTAGGTTAGCAGAAGCTGGGACGAGTAACAGGCGCTCACTCTGTTACGCGGCACTCGGGATTCGACCCGCCAAACTGCCGACCTTCTGATCGACAAGCTCAGCGTCCTAACCCACTGAGCCACCGTGTCCCTTTACTGAACTTACTTTCACCTTATCTCTAGCATAGAGATAATGTATAAGGTAGTTAGAATCATAATTATTTAAATATTCTGGTAAAGAAATGGTGGAAGAATGTTCTTCCTTCATTGTAAAATCCATCTGTGGAGTTACTTCTGCGACTTTATGTCTTAAGTAGTGAAACTTCCCCAAGGTTGCATGCTTCTTCTTTCTTTTAATGTACTCTTATCATTACCAATTTTCTTGGGCACCTATATGAAAAATATTTTTGTGTATAATTTCATTTTAGGATTGTTTTCAAAGTGTTTGTTTTGAAATGGTATTTTGAAATACCTATCCATTAAAACGTCCTGTTTCTCTTTCCATTAGCATCCTTTCTTGAAACTGGCAAAACCTTTGTCAAGTTTGACACCATTGATTCTAGCTGCCAAAGAAGCCATGAAGAGTAATCGCTAGCATTGCTGTCGTGGTTTTCATCGTTCCTGGTTTTGTTTGTTTGTCTGCTTTGATTTTTGTTTAACTCTTCCTATAATATACAAGTTGTTGCTCTTGTTTAGAGATGTTGAAAATTTGCAGAAGGGAAAAAAACTCACTTCAGCTCTAAGATACAAGAGAAGAAAATTCGTGATAATAGTGAACTTTTCTGCAAATCTTGAAGTTGTAAACTGAATCACTGGCCTTTTTACCACCTCTGCAAACAACTCAAAATTTTTCTATGCCAATGAGTTGTTTTTCAGTGACTTTGTTGTACCAGTTCCCATCTGTGCTCTGATTTGAACGTTTCCAATACTTGAACAATTGATTCAAGCTTTTAGAGAGAGGTATTACTGTAATCTGCTGGTCTTTTTTTCACTTTAGGTTTCCTTTGCTAGGCAGTAATTCAAAGCATTACTTAAGACAGATAGAAATGTGAAAGTTCCTCTTTCTCCTTTTAATATGAGTTAGGTATAACCCTTTTTATGTTAACCATCCAGATACCTGGGGACTGTAATTATTCAGTAACAGTTGTGAAACAAAGAAAAGAAGACAGTAAAAAGAAAGCAGTTCAACATAACCTGATGTAGAAATTTGTGCATGGACTTTGTAAAATAAGGAAAAGATGCTTCTGAATGTTGGAGACTGAATATCTGTTGGGTAAAGGGAAAAGTTTTTTTTTTCCAGTAACGAAACCATCCTTTGAGCTTGGGGAGAAACCCCCACTCCTGTGAATTGTCTTCCATTTGTTCCTTGCTTGTATAGCTGATTGGTTACCTTTTAAAAGGATGTCTTGGAAAATGTGTTGTTTTATAGCAAAGTGCTTTATCCATGTTCTGACTTGGGCTGTGGGCTACATGCTGGTGCCTTCTGATTTTTAAAATTATCCTTCTTTGTATTAAATACATTTTGTATATGTTGTACATTTTCTCTCCAATGCAAATTTGAAATTGTCAGGACTAAGTATGAGAGGTTTCTTTCTTTATATATATACATATATATATATATAAATATAAATATAAATATATTCATACTATTTCTACTAATAAAAGACCCAGAAAATTGCAAAAAAATCCAAGACTTTTATATGATTCTGTTGACTAAAGCCTCAGAACACCGGAAGTGCTATTTTATACAGATAAAAGTGGGAGAGGGAATAATTAAGATTCAAAATTATTGGAATTGCATTGTGAGTGACTAAGAAACTTTCTCTTGGTGAGAGTGAATAGCAAAACTTTACTATTATAATTAAGGAGAAAAACAAGATAGTGCCTCTTACGATAAAATAAACCAATTAGATTAATAAAGTAAGCCAACATCTGGTTAAATGGGCAAGATTTGGAGTCTCTCACATTGCTCAAATTTAAAATCACTGTATTTTTGTGACCTTGATAGAAAATTTCTGAATGATAATGTGCCAAATAATAATTTAAGGCATTATTTAATTTGGTGCTCTAGTTTTCTTGCATTCCTAGATGGTATTTTGGGGAGAGCTTCTTAAAGTCCTAACTAAGAGGCTCTTGTAGCCTTTCTCATGGTCAGTGATGAGCCCTTTTTCTCTTTGTGAACAATATTCATATAAGAAGATCACGATGAAGGTATTGTAAATTGGGTGCTAGCTATACTCCAGGTTTTGATCCACAGTACTACAAAGGGCTCTAATTCCTTTACACCTTGGAACTTTTTTGCTTTCTGACTGATACCAGCAATGCCTTATTAATGCAACTAAAACAATGCCACTTTTGTACATCCATATCTTGTCAGAAGTATTACTCTGAAAATTGTGTAACAAACCAGTCTTATTTATTTTCAGATTATTTTGAACGTGCTTTGGTTTGGTCCAAGAAGGTGTGATGTCCTAATCTGAGTTGTATTTTAAGTCCAGTTCCTTCTTTTAAAAATTGCTTTCAATGTTAATACAGAAGTTCAAATAAGTTTGATCTTATATTGATAAATTTTTAAAACATTAAAAATTCAAGTTAATTTAATCTTTTATTGGGTCTTTGTCTGTTGCTGGCAATGGAATATGTAGAAATGAAGGCTTCTATGGATATGTATGTTTTAGTGTTTTTTATAATAGTATGAAAAGGTAGTTTTGAAAACTTAAAATTCTTAACATTTATTGTCACCTTAACAATGTTTTTCAAATCAAAGTTTCTTACAATTGAATTAACACAGGAATTGAAATAAGTTGTACACTTATTACTTTGTCTCAATGTATCCAAGTACTCCAAATTGTGTCTATTTGATATTCTTAAACTGTGATATACAGCTTATATAATCATCTAATTTTGTGCTCATTGCTCATTAAAAAGGATAGAAATGAATTGAGATTAACGTTCCATTAGATAAAACAACATGTTTTGTTTGTAATTTGTATACTTTGGATTGAAGATATGTTACTTGATTTAGACACAGAAGTAGCAAATCTACATTAACCAGATTTTCAGAAATAAAGTGAATAAATATTGGTTGCTTCATTCAGTCATGAAGTACGTATTTCTGAAACATAATTAGTTTTGGTCAATTTAAAACACTGAGCCAGATTAAAATTTAAAACTGTCCATCTTAAAGCATACGTGATACCTGCAATTTCCTAAATCAAAATACTGTTTTGTGAAGATTGCTGTAGAGAGAGGAGGTTTAAATTGAATAAATTTATGTATCATTAAAAGTGGGACGACAAAAGTTCATGAGTATATGAGTTCATAAACAAAATTCATCACTTCCATCAAATAATTCAGTCAGCTTTTGGATCTTAGACGAGATTGCCAGGTATGTTTGATGGTGTGATACTATAATGAGAAGGAATGTATTTCATTAAAGCAAGCTTATCTGGAATCCCTCCCACTTACTATAAAGTGAAGCATGTTTGGTTTGGGTTGGAGTCATTCATCATTTGATCTTACATTCAGTTAACTTAAGAGGTCATCATATGCATACTCTGGAGCAATCGAGTCAATTAACTTCTGTTAAGTGTTGAAGAATTTGTTTTTGTAGCTGGAATTAATGATTTCTTTCTTTGTTCCATTGTCAGATGGAGATGGAAATAATGCAAGCTTTTGATTTTTTTAATTGTCCTCAAATTTTGTATAATTTAATCCCATTCTGTTATTTAATTTTACCACAATATTAACTACTGTATTGTCTATGTTTAATGATTCTTTCAGGGCTAGAAATAAACATTTTGAAAATGATTGACAGATCTCTTTCTTCTCACCCAGCAGCTTGATTAAATAATAGATCAGTCAGAGAACATTTGTGTTTACTTGTGTATGGCTTTCCTGATTCATTGGAGCAGATTTACAGTGTAATTATCATTTGTCTTCAAAACTTCCATGACAGCAAACTAGCTGAGACATTGTGGTGCTTAAGATTAGGGCTTTTTTTCTGAGCAGTTGTCTGCTTAATTCCTCTAGAACAGGGGTGTCAAACTGCCGGCCTGGGGGCCAGACGCATCAAGAGGAAACCGCCTCCACCCATTGCCGGCAACGGGGGAAATGTTCCGATATGTTGCACGACATCACGTGATGTGGCGAGTTTGACATACTCTAGAAACACAGCTATGAACATGCTAGAAGAGTTAAAAATATGACTGAATTTGATCATAAATTTCAATTAATAACTGACAAAAATAACTGAAAGTTAAGTCAGTATTTTCATATACCAGTGAACTATCACTGCCTATTTTAATTTTTTACATGATTCTGGAACTGATTATGCATTGCCTTTGAAAGAAGTGCCCATGGAACATCTCAGATTTATTACACTTAGTTTTTTTTTGTAATGCAACTATATGTCACAGGTTACATTGTGTTAAAAATCTGGTCAAGGCCAGTATTAATATCATTAATTTTATGCTAATGAGGCTCCATAACTCATTTAGACTGGGAGGCATTTAAAACAATGTTAGATGACACAAAACAAAATGACACTCTATAGGGATCCTGATTGGCTACCGTTACCAGTGCCAAACCAAATTTTTCATCTATATTATGTGAAATTGACATTATTTGTCAAACTGAACATTGACTTCAAGGTTGTAGAATTACAGGTAGTCCTCATCTTACAACTGTTCCTTTAGTGATTGGTTAAAGTTATAATGGTACTGAAAAAAATGACTTATGACCATATATTACACATTTGCTGCAGCATCTCCATGGTCACATGATCAAAATTCAGACGCTTGGCAACTGATTCATGATGGTTGCAATGTCTTGGTGTGATGTGATCACCTTTTGCAACCTGACAAGCAAAGCCAATAGGGAAATCAGATTCACTTAACACGCAAGATTCATAAAATGCGGCAAAACTCAACAAATTTCTCACTTAGATGTTGAAGAGCACGGGGCCCAGAACAGAGCCCTGGGGCACCCCACTACACACTTCCTTCCATGTAGATGCAGTTTCATTGAGGACCACACGCTGAGTACAGCCGGTCAGCCAGTTATGAATCCATTTGGTGGTGATGCTAACTCACATTTTTCTATCTTATCAAGTAGTAGGTTGTGATCTACTTTATCAAAAGCCTTACTGAACTCCAAGTAAATTATATCCACAGTATTCCTCTGGTCCACTAATTTTGTCACTTGGTCAAAGAATGCAATAAGATTTTCTGGCATCTGTTTTTTACAAACCCGTGTTGGCTTTTGGTAATGACTTTGTTTGCCTCTAGGTGCTCACTGTTTCGTTGTTTTGATTATCCTTTCCAGAATCATCCCAGATATTAAGGTCAGGCTGATAGGTCTGTAGTTTCCTGGATCTATTTTTTTCTCTTTTTTGAAGATGGGAACTACATCAGCTCTCTTCCAGTCCTCTGATAGTTCCCCAGTGCTCCAGGATCTTTGAAAGATATAGTTCAGTGGTTCTGAGATCACATTTGCCAGTTCCTTGAGAACCTATCTTAACTTGTGTTTCTAATCTGATTTTTACGATACTGTTTGTGATAAGTTGGACTGTTTTTACCCTTTTTGTAAAGACAGATGCAAAACATGAATTAAATAGTTCTGCTTTCTCCCTGTTGCTTGTCACCTTCTTGCCACTTTCTCCCACTAATGGACCAATCGTTTCCTTAACCTTTTTCTTGTTTTTTACATGTTGAAAGAAGCTTTTTTTGTTATTTTTGACTTGTCGCAAGCCCTAGTTCATTTTGAGCCTTAGCTTTCCTCACTTTGCAGGCTCGGGTTATTTGCTGATATTCTGCCTTAGTTATGTGCCCCTCTTTCACTTTTTATACTTGTCTTTTTGTTTTTAAATTTATCAGAGAGTTCTTTATACAGCTATGCTGGTTTCTTTTGAGAGCTGTTATTTTTCTTCTTCATTGGTATTTGCTAGACTGGGCTTTTATAATCTCACTTTTCAAGTGAGATTTAAAGTGAATGTGGCCATCCCTATAACCCATAATATTTAATTTATATGAAGAAAGATGACAATCTTCAATAATGTTAAGGATATTTTAAGTTCTGAAGCAAGCTGAAGGAATATTGTAGTAGAGAAGCGGTGTCTAGGAAAGGATCTATAAACTGCCTAAAGTCACCTTGGCAAGATGGGTAGCATAGAACTCTTAACAATAAATAAAATCAATCTGAAAATTCCCCTCCATGGCAATGAATATTTTAAAGCCTTATAGGAAAATTGAAGAAAAAAGCTGATTTTGAAAAATTGGTGAAGCATAGTGTGTTTTTAGACTTAAAGTGTTCAAATAACAAGATTATAAGTTTCATATTTTGGATATATGGAAAGATAAAGATCATTCAAGGAAAAACGTGCTTGATAAAATTGAAGGAAAATGCAGAAGGAAAAACTTGCATGATTGGAACATTAAAAACAACCATGCTTACCATTCTGATAATGATTAGTCACTGACTAAAGACTTAACAGCATGCCAGAAACTGGTCGGCGCAAACAAGCAAAGCCCCATCTGTGGGATGCAGACAGTACATGAAACCATGCCCCCTCCGGTCCACGGAAAAACCTCCAAGGAACCAGTCCCTGGTGCCCAAAAGGTTGGGGACCTCTGGTTTAGAGGGCTGCCATGAAGCACCATTGACTTGAAGGCAATTAACAACAACAGTAGGAAAAGCCTTGATCTCTAAACAGTTTATTTATTTATTTAATTAAATTTTTATACCGCCCTTCTCCCGAAGGACTCAGGGCGGTGAACAGGGCATAGTTGAGAGAGAGTAAGCATTTGAATTCAAGAATCTCAACTGTTTTGCCCTTGGGGTCACCTGGTTTCACTGGATTCTGAACCAATTCCAAGGTGTGACTTATTAGTGTTTTTTCTTAGGGGAAAAAGGCTTAGGTGGGGTTTCTGGAGATGGAAAAAGGCTTAAGTGGGGTTTACTGGAAAAGAAAAGACCAAAGGTGAAATTCTGGTTGGAGCAGTTGCAAAGTGATAAGGGAGCAACATTCTATCTGAGCCAGTTTTTTCATGGTGTTAAATATGTTCAGTTCCCCAGACATTTCTGTGATCCTATTAACCTGATACCTATCAAACTATGCCACGTTTGCTTAAATATGCTTTTAAGGGAAGACTAATTAATAGTTTCTCCTCCCCTCTCTTTCATGCAGGGAAGATTTTTTTGAGTTAGAACGTACTACCTCACCAGTGTATTTCTCAGAATGTCTGGACTGAATGTCTCAATCATTTTTTTGGTCTCAGTTGTAATTCTTTGTGAATTTGCTAGGCGATTCTTCAAGAGAATTTTTCCGTCTAAGGTATATTTTTGTCTTGCTGGTGAATTAGCCAGTTCCTTCCAGATATGTGCTTGCTACCTTGAATTGAAGATGCTAAGGGAGATTGGCCCATGGGCTGGTGGCTTTGGCCCAGATGTAAGCCTGACTCTCTTGTTTGTAGTCTTCTTAGCTCATGGTGCCTCTTTTGATGGAACTCCTGCCAACCCTGTAGCCTCACTTCAGGAATTTCTAGCTTTGGATTGTTCTTTTGTAGGCAGTATTGTTAAAATTTTGGCCCAGTTTCTAGGGATGGAAGCAGCTTGTGCTTTTACCAAGAAATATTGGTCCAAGGAATTTACAGACTTCCACATAATCCAGAACTTAATGGCCCAGGATTGCAGCTCATCTCTCAATACCTCTATCTCCCAGGGCATTTTTGTAGAAGCCATGGGTTCCTTTCTTTTCCAGTTAATTATTCTCAAGCTTCACACCTGCCCTCTCATGTACAGAGTTCCTATTGTGGCGCTCAGTATCACTGTGTTGACCTACACAGGTAAGGATTGCTATCCAATCTCCTGAGATTTTTTCCTTCATGTAGAGTGAGAAACTAAAAATACTGTTTTATATAGGCAATGGTTTTACATACCTATGGCATGCAATTAAATATGTTTTACTGCTTACATTTTATTTACAGCAACCTGATTATTATAACTTGTCTTTCCTGCTTCAGAGTGATCAAAATATCTGTAACTGTCTTAAATGAAGGTTGTGAGATTTTGTTTGTATTTGCAATCCTCTTGACTGTTGCTGTGTTGTGCTTTATTTCCTTGTGTATGGCTATTTTTATTAATATTCTATTTTGCAGTTAAAGTTATTTATTTTGATATTCTTTGCTTAATAAATTCTTTAAGCTTTTACCTCACTAGTGTGCTGATTGCTTTCTAATTTACTAATCTGCCCACAGTTTAGTGTGGCAAAACAGATGAAGAGTATTGTTGAATCCTTCTTGCAGTGGCTAAGATGGCAAACCCTTGAATCGAGCAACAGTTCTAGGAATCAGGTATAAAATATTAGTACAGTAATCAGCATCTGAAAACGGTCCGCCTATACAGAGTAAGCGCAGATTTTCCTATAGACTTATATTTTTATGTTTCATTTCAAACCTCCCTTGTCACAGGTGCCTTGAAGTCAAAGTCTAATATGAGCAAATACATTGCAAAAATTTATATCCCCTGCCTGATAATTATGAAGTTGGAAAATTGTATTGCAAATGAAGTTGGTCAGGGACTTCTCAGAGATGACTAAGAAGCCAATGTGGTAGAGCTGCATGCAAACGTCTATAGAAATTAAGCCAAATTCCAGCATAAATTAAATGTTGGTAACAGGAGTACCTGCAGCAAGGCTCTTAAACCTGTGTCTTAAGCCAAGTGTAAGAGATGAGCAGGTTGAGCCTGAAGGTGGGGTCAAACATATCATCAGTATGGAGCTGCTGCACTCCCACCAGATACTGAAGTCTTCTACTACTACTACTACTACTACTACTACTACTACTACTATTACTACTACTACTACTACTACTACACACACACACACACACACACAGAGTGAATTCTGTTGACCCTTATTTATCTTTAGTAGATCAGATTCTTGTGTATAGGTAGCATGTAATAAACATGTAGTGCTTTGAACTCAACTCCTGTTCCTGGATACTTGTACCTGACACCAAGTGGCTCATGACTCCAATATTATAATTTTTGTATTGCATCTGGAAAATAATTGTTGCTGTAAATTTTTGCATGATGTGCAGTATGTTATTTATGTGACTCTGAACAAGGTGGAAATGAGTCTTAATTCTTTAACATATAGGATATCACTGAATTAAGAAAACAAGACAGGCGAGATATTTCTTAGATGAATATTTTATTTCACATAAATTTAAATGATATTTATGTTCAAGATTGGCTGCTTTTCTAAATATAGATTAAAGAGTTGCTTTCCAGCTATCTGAAAATATTTTATTAAACTTTTATTTCAATTTGAATGTATGAAATCAGAAGTATTTGCTTATAATCACCTTCCTGGTAGATATGTGAAATAAGATTGCATTTGTACTAAGGAACTGAGTATTGGGATGCTGCTCTGTTTGTGAGTATCCATTGTATTGTTGACGTCTTGCCAGGTAGTGGTTCAGACTCTGAAATAAAATGGGAATCCCAAATAAGAGCAGAAGTGTTAAATTCTCTCACCTCTAGATCAGTGCTTCTCAACCTCAGCAATTTTAAGATGTGTGGATTGCAACTGCTGGAATGTTTACTGGGGAATTCTGAAAGCTGAGTCCACACATTTTAATGTTGTTGAGATTGAGAAACAATGCTCTAGATTGACACACTGCTCTCAGATGCTGTTCCTTTCCAAAAAATACCCGAAAGAAGGAAAGATTCAGTAGTTTGGGTGGATTCCTCCTATTTTTAACTTTTGTTCCAATTTGAACATATTGAATCTGATTAAGTGGGGCACATGTTCCTGCATACACCAGACAGAAGAACAGATGGATTAAACTGTTTGCTTTTCCTCTGCTACAGCTGCACATGTCACAGGTGCCTTTTTTAACCCTGCCTTGGCCTCCGCTATGACCTTTTCCTGCTCAGGAAACAGTTTACTGGAGTATATGCAAGTTTATTGGCTGGCACCCATCTCAGGTGAGGTTCTAGAAGTTGCGACAGTTCTTGTAACTGAATATTAAGGTTCATTGAAGGAACTGTAACATTCAAGCCAAATACAGGTAATCTTCACTTAATGACATTTGTTCCATGAATAGTCAAACTTACAATGGCTCTGAATGAGTGGTACTTACGATGAGTCTTCACAGTTCTGGCCTTTCCAGCACCCTACACTCATGTGATCACTATTTGCTGTCACTTCATTGCCAGCTTCCAACAAGCAAAGTTAATGGAGAAGTCAGTGAAATTGCGCCCTGCCAGCTACACTGCCCGGCCAAGTAGCCTTCCTTCCAACCCCATGACTACCTGGGGCCATGCTGCATTTTATCCCTTCCTCACCGTGATAGAGCTGCACCTTTCCTCTGTATTCTTGCTTCCCTACATCAAAGCAGCTTGAAGTAAAAGTAGAACAGAACAAGCTGCAACAGCCTTGACCTTGCCCTGCTCCTTCCAGCCTTATGCTCTGCACTGGGCTTCCTGAAAGGCTAGACAGGCTTTCCAGAATGCCAGGGTGTCTCATTCTGTATCTGCAATTGGGCTACTTCTTCTGCTGTTTGGGGGCTAAATCCTCAACCCCACACAGTGTTACTGGCTAGGTGGATTGGCAGAGAATACTCTTAGTTCCTGGGTTCTACACAGCCAAGATAAGCTCCCAATCCCACTCCTTCTCCTCTGGCTCCCTCTGTCTTTTCAGTTGGCTACCAGTTCAGCTCCAGATATGCCTTGGCCAGTACTCAGCAGCATGTCTAAATTGGTTTTTGCCCTTCTGCAGTTCCCCCTCTTCCTCTTGATTGGCAGAATCAAGGCTAACTTGCTACACCATCACAATAGAATGGCAGGGTTGGTGGCAGAGAGGGTTGCAGTGATAGGTGGATGATTTCCTAAATACATTGTGTCTCAGGGAGGGCCCGGCCGGCAAGGTGAGTGATGAGTGGTACAAGAACCTTGGTGGAGCAGTGGGCTAATGCCTCCTTCAGTAACACCAGCTGCCTGCAATTAGTGCAGGTTCGCATCCCACCAGGCTCAAGGTTGACTCAGCCTTCCATCCTTACGAGGTAGGTAAAATGAGGACCCAGATTGTTGGGGGCAATAAGCTGACTTTGTAATAATGCCGCTTGGGGGGGGGTGAAAGCTCTAATAAGTAGGCATATACATAAGCACATTAATTTGTGCTTAGATTGTAAGCCGCCCTGAGTCTTCGGAGAAGGGCGGGATATAAATGGGATTAAAATAAAATAAATAAATAAGTATGCTTAGCAACTGTCTGGGATTTGCTTAATGACCAAGTCCATGTTAGTTCATGAAAACAAATTAGTCACCAACCTAGGAAAGTTTACATAGGTTAACAAAGAAAAGAATAATTTTAATTAACTAGGAAATAGGAAGGGAAAACTTTTAATTAACTAGGGAAAACTAGTTCAGAAGAAAATTCTGGAATAAGATATCATTTTTGTTGTTGTTAGCTGCGAAGTCGTGTCTGACTCATCGCAACCCCATGGACAACGTTCCTCCAGGCCTTCCTGTCCTCTACCATCTTCTGGAGTCCATTTAAGCTCACGCCTACTGCCTCAGTGACTCCATCCAGCCACCTCATTCTCTGTCGTCCCCTTCTTCTATTGCCCTCAATCTTTCCCAGCATTAGGCTCTTCTCCAGTGAGTCCTTCCTTCTCATTAGATGGCCAAAGTATTTGAGTTTTAGCTTCAGGATCTGGCCTTCTAAAGAGCAGTCAGGGTTGATCTCCTCTGGACTGACCGGTTTGATCGCCTTGCAGTCCAAGGGACTTGCAGGAGTCTTCTCCAGCACCATAGTTCAAAGGCCTCAATTCTTTGGTGCTCAGCCTTTTTTATGGTCCAGCTTTCACTGCCATACATTGCAACTGGGAAGACCATAGCCTTGACTATACGCACTTTTGCTGACAGGGTGATGTCTCTGCTTTTTAGTGTGCTGTCTAGATTTGCCATTGCTTTCCTCCCGAGGAGCAAGCGTCTTTTAATTTCTTGGCTACAGTCTCCATCTGCAGTGATCTTGGAGCCCAGGAAAATAAAATCTGTCACTACCTCCATTTCTCGGGAGAAGGGCGGTTTATAAAAACAAATAAATAAATAAATAAATAAATTTCTTCCCCATCTATTTGCCAGTAATTGAGAGGGCCAGATGCCATGATCTTGGTTTTCTTAATGTTAAGTTTTAACCCAAGTTTTGCACTCTCCTTCACCCGCAACAAGAGGCTCTTTAGTTCTTCTTCACTTTCTGCCATTAGAGTGGTATCATCTGCATATCTTAGGTTGTTGATATTTCTTCCGGCAATCTTAATTTCAACTTTTGATTCCTCTAACCCTGCCTTTCTCATGATGTGCTCTGCACACAAGTTAAATAGGCAGGGCGACAGTATACAGCCTTGCCGGACTCCTTTCCCAATTTTGAACCAATCAGTGGTTCCGTGTCCCGTTCTCACTGTTGCTTCTTGGCCCGCATATAGGTTTCTCAAGAGACAAATAAGATGGTTTAGTACGCCCATCTCTTTAAGAACTTGCCACAGTTTGTTATGATCCACACAATCAAAGGCTTAAGATATCATTAAGACAAATTAAAAAATGGTACTGGTAATAGTTGGAATCCAGTCTTGAATTGATGGAAAGTACTGCATTAAACAAGTTAAAGATATGCCTTTAAATTAAACTGTAACCATCCAGAAGTTTAATTCTGATATTCAGTAGCAGTATATTTTGTGAAAAGTGAAACTTAAGCCTCCAGTAGAAATGCATGGGGCAGCCTCAACTATCAACATTAAAAGAAAACGTATTGCGATCCTTGCCAGAATCATGGACACACACATTCACTCACAGATTGATCTATTCTCCCCATCATTTCATTTCTCCATTTCCTGGTCACCATCACATTTTTTTCCCCATTGATATGCAGAAACATGCTAATCAAGTATTAGTATTCTTATTCTGTTTACATAATCATTTTGAATACTGTTGCTTATCTTAATTGCTAAAATGCTGTTAAAGGAAGACTTTCAAAAATACAACTGAAGCAACACATACAGCATTTTTTTTAAAGTGGAAATGGCAGAACAAAAATCCATTTTTCTTCTTTTTTTCCAGTGTGAGAAAAATACTTGAAGCTTTGTCAACCGTGCAGCTTTTTTTAAAAGCAGAATCTGTATTGTGACTGTATGTTTGCATAAAGAAAAAAGATGCATTCCCTGGTTAGAACCTGCTGAATAGTTTTATATTTTTTCCAAGACTGGCTTAAAATACATTGCTGTCTATGAAAAAATGCTCTCCCTCTCACTCCATGTGTAGAAACAAACTGAGCTGGCACCTCAATCATATTTCAACAATGATGCTAGGATAGCATCTTCCATTGTATGAGCAGCAGACTAGGTTAGGTCGTCTTCCAGTTCACCATTCAGCATGTCACTATTCTGTAACTTGTGCCATCTATTGGTCTTGATTCCTACTCACTCTTGCCTCAAAAGAGAAAAAGACATAAATACTTTTGGGACATAAATACTTTTGGGACATAAATCAAATTGATAAAAATTTCCTGTTACTGTTTTTCCCCTGCAGGAATGCTGTTAGCCCTCTTTGTATATCAAGGAAATATTCCACGCTTCTTCCAGACAAACCTGCTTTATAGTCAAAAGAAAAAATACAGAATATTTAAAGGGAAAGTAACATCGAACTTTGCTGTTGAAGAGAAGCAGACAAAAACAGAGAAGAACAGCAGTTCTGGACTGAATAACTGAACAGAGCAAAAAGGATTAACACTGCTGGATGGGAGGCAAAAAACTACTTTTCTGGGTAAATGGCAAACAAGGATTGGAAAGGGCAGGTCACATGATATTATGATGTTCCTCAAACTGGGACCTTCTAGATGTGTCAAATTTCAACTCCCATAATTTCTAGCCAGCATGAAATATGTACTATGACTTTAAATTGTGGGAATTCTAGTCCAGCATGTTAACCAGCAGAAAGTTGATAAAGAGTATATTATTAGATGCACAAAATAGCAACCTTTTATCAATTGTTAAAAAGGTGTGCATTCATTATGCTAATTGGATTTTAAATCTATATGTTCAGGCCATCTTTTGAGGAAAGTGGCTATTCCTAGGTAGCAGGAATGTTCTTCAAACTATGGCATGCTTTTGAACAGATAAATATCTTTATGGTATGGCATGGGATATGGCTTGAAATAAATAGTGAAATTAGAACAAATGTTAAATGTTTGATGTGGAATTGCACTTTCGATTGCCTATGAAAAAGTAAAATGTTACATGAGATAAAATGTTATATGATCCTTCTTTTCGGGCTCTTCCTGAAATTTAGTTAATACAAGCAGCAATCTGGGTTTCTTTAATGCAGTTATCCCTATCTGGTGCTCACAATAATGTGGTTATCATTTCTGATTTCTTATTATGCGCATTTCTGATACGTTTATAATAAGCATACAGAATGCAATTGTGCTATATTTTCCAAGGTCCCCTTTTGGTGATGTATGAAACATCCTTGGTCAAATGTTAATATTGGTTGCAAACAATACAGTGATAAAAGATACCTACTGCTGAGTAATAGGCCTCAACTTGTATTTCCTTCAAAGCACCGTTTCTTTTAAAATAGACCTGTTGATTTCTGCAATCTCATTAATCTAACTATAGGATTCTTGTTGATTACAAAGGGATCAATATATATTGACATTATCAACTACAAATAATGAGAAATTATGTAAAGTGCTGAGCCACAGAAAATTGGGTGACAATGCCCAAAATATTGAACCAGACTTTTATGTGTGTGGAGAAATATCTATTTTTTTCTCCTAAATTTGTAGGTTAAATGTGGGGAACTCAGTTGTTGATTGGTGTGACAATCCAAACCTTGCTTGTGTATTTTTCTTTCCTATCAATACTTAAAGCAAATAATGTGTAATTATAATGAAGAAGGGATTCCATAGGGATCCAGGAATTGTGCTGGCAGCTTAGAGAAACAGGTTGGAGAGACCTTGTTTCTCATCTGGAACAACACATCTAAGGTTTCATGATAATAGAAAAAAAAGAAAAGGAAATTAATGTTAGGCCTGGGTATGTTTTCTACCTGGTCATTTATCCTGGATCAGATCAGGTCTATAGTCTTGATGGTATCATGAATCAGAAATCAGTCCTAACTGGTTCGATCTGTCCTATATTTTTATGGTCTGAATGAGTAAGCAGGCTTGCTGAACTTCAAAGCTTTCTTGACGAACTGCTTCCTGTACAGGAAATGACTATACTGAAGTTCAGGAGTCACCATCTGCCAGCACATCTTCTTGTTGCCTTATTCAGTTCAAGTTGTAGCCAAATATTTTTGCACTGCCAGAGTGCCATACTGCAGTGGGACTAATGCCTGGTCTCTAATCTTCTTTGGAGATACACTATCACCTTCTTGAAGATAGATCTTTGCCAGCTGTCATGGTTCTGACAGATGAAACTCTTTAAAGAACTACGAGGCATTGTTTACCTTAAAGTATCTTTATTTGAACTGCATAGCATCGGCATGTACATAGTTGAAGTCAAAATCTGAATTCCCCTCCCCTTTGCACATAGTATCAAACACAATTCCCTCCTCTGGACCCGGCTATTTTGAACAACTATCGTCCAGTCTCCAACCTTCGCTTTCTTGTGAAGGTTATTGAAAGCGTGGTGGTGCATCAGCTCCCTCTGTTCCTGGAGGAAGCTGATTATCTGGACCCGTATCAATCGGGCTTTACGTGGGTGGCACTGTTCTACAGTGGTTCTCCTCCTACCTCCTGGGCCGCTTGCAATCGGTGTTGATGGGAGGGCAGAGGTCCACCCCGAGGCCTCTTGTTTGTGGAGTCCCTCAGGGGTCGGTCCTCTCTCCCCTCTTGTTCAACATCTATATGAAGCTGCTCGGTGAGCTCATTCGTGGTTTTGGGGTGGGGTATCATCAGTATGCTGATGATACCCAGCTTTTTCTTTCCACCCCAAACCAACCCAGTGATGCCCTCGATGTGATGTCCCATTGCCTGGAGGCGGTCTGGGTTTGGATGGGGAGAAACAGGCTTCGACCCAATCCCGCCAAGACTGAGTGGCTGTACATACCGGCATCTCAGATTAACCAATCTATTCCATCGATAACTATAGGGGGTGAGGTGTTACCCCCTGTAGATAGGGCTCACAACTTGGGCGTCCTCCTGGACTCACGGCTCAGTTTGGAAGATCATATAGGAGCCGTGGCCAGGGGGCTTTTGCCCAGGTTCGCCTGGTGCGCCAGTTGCAGCCCTATCTGGACCAAGATGCCCTACGCACAGTCACTCATGTGCTTGTGACCTCCCGGATAGACTACTGCAATGCTCTCTACATGGGGCTTCCCTTGAGGACCACTCGGAGGCTTCAGCTGGTGCAGAATGCAGCCGCGTGAGTTGTGATGGGGGTCTCCCAATACTCCCATGTAACACCTCTTCTCCACGAGCTGCATTGGCTTCCAGTTGCCCTCCGGGTGAGATTCAAGGTGCTGGTGATGACCTATAAAGCCCTAAATGGCATGGGTCCAGATTATCTTAGGGAGCACCTGCTGCCAGCGTCAACTTCCCATTGTCCTGTGCACTCCCAAAGGGAGGGCCTCCTCAGGTTCCTGCCTGTCAGGGAGTGCCGGCGGGCGATCCTCAGGGGGAGCGTTCTCGGTGGGCACGCCTGCCCTATGGAATCAACTGCCTGTGGAACTCCGGATCGCCCCCGACCTTCGCTCATTTCGCCGGGACTTAAAAACTTGGCTATTTGAGTTAGCCGGCCTAGACTGAGGGGTTTTAAGGTTTTAAATTTTAAACTCTTTGGGGGCTATTAATTTTATTTTATTTTAATCTGTACATTGCACTGTTTTAATTTTGCCCTATAAACCGCCCTGAGTCCCTTGGGAAAAGGGTGGTATATGAATCAAAACAAACAAACAAATAAATTAATTAATTAACAGTCATAAATCACATTCCTCAATTAGTTTGAAATGCAGGCTTTCCCTCCAGTTCTCCAACCCGCCATTTCTTTTCATCTCTTATTTCAAAAGCCCTGAATACACACACTATTATAATATTTGTATGTCTAACTAACTCCCATCACATTCCTCCTCCCTCCAGTATCATCTAATTCTAAGAGTAAAGCAATTTAAAGGAAAAGGCTGCAATTCCATATGTTGTCAAAGCAAGAACATCTGATGTTAGCAGCATTGACACTAGCTGGTTCTCTTGCAATACCTTCACTTCCTGCTTGATACATTCCTTGCCAATATGTAAATATATTTTTTTCCCAAAAAGTCTTGTTGAAATGCATAGAAAGTTCCCAGTCGAGCTTATTCCAGCTCTTTAATTTCTCTACAGAATCTTTTGAAAGCTGAGATATGGTTATATCTCTTTTGTTAAGAGGGAATGAGATGACATCATCCAAGTCCCAGCACCAGATTTCTTTCAATAACATCATGAACTCATTAAAATACTCTGAGATGAGAACTAAATCAAATTCTGCTTCAATGGTTCTCATTAAATATTAGTTGAATATTCTCTATTGAAAAGTTTCCACTGTGACTGTAACCAAAATCAAATGCCATTAGATTCTTGGCATAATGGCTGTCATTGACTGTGGCATTGTAAAACAGGGATGTCTGGCTGAGAAATTTCTCTAATTTCTTCTGGTTTTGGAGAAACGGGACATCCATTTGTAATAAGTAAATGAAGATTCCATGAAGTGAAAGGGATTCCGAAGGATGGTAAAGTACAATGTCCCATCTGGCAGGACTTTGGCAACCTGGGATTGGAAGTAAAGAACATATTCACTCTTAAAGGTAAAGGTAAAGGTTCCCCCGCACATGCGTGCTAGTCGTTTCCAACTCTAGGGGCCAGTGCTCATCTCCGTTTCAAAGCCGAAGAGCCAGTGTTTGTCTGAGGACGTCTCCATGGTCATGTGGCCGGCATGACTAGATGCCAAAGGCGCACGGAATGCTGTTACCTTCCCACCGTAGTGGTCCCTATTTTTCTACTTGCATTTTTACGTGCTTTCGAACTGCTAGGTTGGCAGAAGCTGGGACGAGTAACAGGCGCTCACTCTGTTACGGGGCACTCGGGATTCAACCCGCCAAACTGCCGACCTTCTGATCGACAAGCTCAGCATCCTAACCCACTGAGCCACTGCGTCCCTATTCACTCTTACGTCCCCCCAAAGCACCACGTCTACCAGTTTCATTCTTTTCCTAAAGCTCTCCTGTTTTTAAGATATTTTTGCTTTCTTTCTGTTTTTCCTTTTCTTCCTTGACTCTGAACTCAGAGCAGGGACTTACTTTCTCTACATTCATACAGTGCCATGCATACTGATAGCTTTATATTCAATAATTTAATTTAATTCTAATTAAATTCGGATGAGGAGCACTTTCATGTCAGTACAGGTAGTCCTCGACTTATGACCACAATTGAGCTCAACATTTCTGTTGCTAAGTGAAACATTTATTAAATGGATTTTGCCCCATTTTACAACCTCTCTTGCCACAGTTGTTAAGTGAATCACAGCAGTGATTAAGTTATAACATGACTGTTAAGTGAATCTGACTTCCCCATTGAGTTTGCTTGTCAGAAAGCCACAAAAGTGGATCACATGATTGCAGGACACTGCAATCGTCCTAAATATGAGTCAGTTGCCAAGCATATTAATTTTGACCACATGACCATGGGGATGCTGCAATGGTCCTAGGTGTGAAAAAGTGTCATAAGTCACTTTTCCGGTGCCGTTGTAACTTCAAACATTCACTGTGAACTGTTGTAAGTCAAGGACTACCTGAAAATGTTTTAAGTAAGTAAATAAAAACTGAGCTAAAATACGGCCGTTCCTAATGCTCATTGTTTAGTGTCAGCTGTCTTGGTATATGTTTTGAATGGGAAGTGATAAAAAGCATAAACATAAAATAGTGCCAAGCAGAAAAGAACAAAAGGGACAGCCTGCAGTTTTTAATTTCTCCCTGTGTCCCAGGAAGAATCTGTTGATTTGAAGGTTTATCTCAAAAGCCCCCTTGACGCTTAATTATTGTATTTGGTGCCAACGGAAACAAGTTTATTGCAGGTTAAGGAGATATGGTTGAGAAAGGCGTCAGAGATTCTGATACTGAGGAGGTTAGAGATTATGACCTAGTTTGAATGCTCAAAGGACTTGTATTATATTACCCATTTGATTAAGAAGAATTATAACTGACTGTTCTGAAATGTGATTACAATCCTTTCTGCCTGTTCCACATGCCAGTCTTGCCCAATTTCTTCCACTGTCATAGATCTAAATCATAAATTAAATAGTAATTCTGCATTGGTAAATGCCTACCATGAGGCCCATAGAGTATAGAAACTGCAGATAAGGTCAAACATGCAGGACTGTACTAAAGTATCATATCATTGGGTGCCTGGATGTATTTATTTCTGCAAATGAAATTTACAAATGAATATATATATATAGATGGAACAGAATGTGAATAGGAAGTATTAGATATGTTTGCCACCTTGAGCTGACCAATATATATATATAAAAGGTGAGATAAAAATTTAATAATGACATCAATAATAATAATAATTCTAGGAAAATATATAGAATAAATTCAGACTACCGAATTTAATACTTTTATCACTATTATGGACATACTGTAAATCACAATGCTTGCTTTTGAAATTGGCAATAGATTGTCTTAGATCAGAATTGCCTTGTCAGCCATACTGGGAGTTTAGGTCCACACATCTTAAAGTTACCAAGTTTGGGAAGCCCTGCCTTAGATATGTAACTTGCTATAACCACCAGCAACAAATTACCCTTGTTACCACTATGTCTTCCTATTTTCTGCTTTTTTCCTCTTCTCTATATGAGGCTTGTATATATGTACAGTTGGGTTAATGTTTAGCTTTATGTGCATCACTCAGCAATTAAAAAGGAGTTTAAAATCCCCAGGACTTTAACTATGAAGAAATATTTATTTTCTTCACATCTCTAAAAATAGGCTATCAGGTTATTTGAAAAGAGATAACTTAATCAAGCCAATAAGATGTGCATTTGTTTTTGTTTTTGCAAAGGTGGCTACTACTACCTATGGCTACTACAGATTATGAGTACTTTATTGTATTGGTGTTCTGTCTAAAGAACAACTTCATATTTGCTGACAGCTTCCCCATTGAGTTTCCTTGTGGGAAGCTGGCAGGAAGCATTGGGAATCTTATTTCCTTCCCTTAAAATTTATGATGGCTTTCTCATTTACTTTGCTTGTGGGAAAATCACAAGGACAAAGTCAGTGGTGAAGCCAGCAAGAAGCTGCAAGCCCAAGGCCAGCAGTCAGGTAAGTAGATGCTACTGGATGGGGAAGGGACTAAGGGATTGTGAGACTGGCTGGGAAATTGTCATGAAGACTGCAAATGAAAATCACATGACCACAGCAGTAACCAATAGCACTGAAGCAGTCACAACTTTTCCAAATTTCATTCTCTCAGAAGTCATGGGTCTTGGACCCATTCTGAACATTAGCCCATTTGAGTACATTGGTTCAAAACCTGTTGCACTGTTTCATTCATTAAAGGTGATGACAATGAGAGAAGTTTATAGATAGATTTTATACTATTTGTATATTGTTTCATAGTACGATCCCACTGAAGAGCTATTCTGGTAATAAAAACAAATATTACAAATCCACCCCCTGCAACTTGCTAGATGACAGCAAAGATAAAAAGACAAATCTATCTGATGTTATATAATGGTCATCTAACCAGTGGTTTTTTTTAAACCTTGGAAACTTTAAGATATGTGGATTTTATCTCTGGACTTCCCAGCCAACATGCTGATTGGGGAATTATGGGAGTTGAAGTCCACATATTTTAAAGTTCCCAAGGCTGAAAAACAATAATCTAGGATGCATAGATTGCACTCCATATATAACGTGCCTACAAATATAAATATAGATGGGGGGGGGAAGAGAGATTCATTCAGTGAACTCTTCTCTGTCTCTTCAGTTAATATCTGATTGAATGCCTCATTTTAAGAAAAGAGGCAAACAACAGCATTCTTAATTCCTCCATACAGAGTCTATTAATGATTCATTTAGAATTTGACTAGTTAGAAAATCTCCCAACTATAAGAGACATTTCAAAAAAGAATTTGTTACATAGTGCCATCTACTGGGCTCAACAACAAAACATTTTCAGTATTTCCCTACTGAATTTCCTTTTTGTTTTGCTTCTTTCTTAGAAAATGAGACTGAGACCAAAATACTCAGGGGAAAAAATATCACTTGGGTTCACACCATACCTTTCTAGTTTGAAATGGTTGGGGTAATTTGTGGTTACACATCTTATTCTATGTGAACCAGGTTTATCCACAAAGTTCAAAATAGGATAGGATAGGATAGGATAGGATAGGATAGGATAGGATAGGATAGGATAGGATAGGATTGGATTGGAAGGGACCTTGGAGGCCTTCTACTCCAGCCCCCTGCTCAAGCAGAAGAACCTATACCATCTTGGACTGTCCAGTCTCTTCTTAAAAACCTCCAGTGATGGTGCACCCACGATTTCTGAAGGCAAGCTGTTCCACTGGTTAATTGTCCTCACTGTTAGGAAGTTTCTTCTTAATTCCAGGTTGCTTCTCTCTTTGATCAGTTTCCAACCATTGTTTCTTATTCTGCCCTCTGGTGCTTTGGAGAATAGTTTGACGCCCTCTTCTTTGTGGCAGCCTCTCAAATATTGGAATACTGCTATCATGTCACCCCTATTTCTTCTTTTCTTTAGACTAGCCAAACCCAACGCTTGCAGCCGTTCTTCATATGTTTTAGTCTCCAGGCCTTTGGTCATCTTAGTTGCTCTTCTCTGAACTTTTTCCAAGGTCTCAAGATCTTTTTTGTAGTATGGTGACCAAAATTGGTTGCAGTATTCCAGGTGTGGTCTCACTAGGGTTTTATAAAGCGGTACTAATACTTCATGTGAACTTGATTCTATGCGTCTTTTTATAAAACCAGGTTTGTATTAGCTTTTTTGGCTGCTGCTGCACACTGCTGGCTCCTAGTCAAGTGATTGTCCACTAGGACTCCAAGGTCCTTTTCACAGTTACTGTTTTTGAGCCAGGTCTCATCTAATCTGTACTTATATCTTTGATTTTCCCAGCCTAAATGTAAAACTTTGCTTTTCTTCACATTAAAGCTCGTTTTGTTGGATAGGGCCCATTGTTCAAGTTTGTCAAGATATTTTTAAATTCTGAGGTTGTTTTCTGGGATGTTGGTTATTCCTGCTAGTTTAGTGTCATCTGCAAATTTGATATGTTCCCCTTCTATTCACTCATCTAAGTCATTAATGAAGATATTGAACAGTACTGGGCCTAAGACAGACCCTTGTGGAACCCCACTGCTTACTTCTCTCCATGTGGATGTAGTACCATTGAGGACTACTCATTGAGTATGGTTTGACAGCCAATTACAAATCCATCTGGTGGTGAAATTGTCTATTCCACCTTTTTCTAGCTTACCAAGCAGTAGATTGTTGGTCTACTTTGTCAAATGCCTTAATGAAATCTAAGTATACTATGTCCACAGCGTTTTGCTGGTCTACTAATTTGGTCATTTTATCAAAGAATGAAATAAGATTGGTTTGGCATGATATGTTTTTAATAAACCCATGTTGGCTACCAGTTATAACTTCGTTTGCTTCTAGTTGTTCGCAGATCTGCTTTTTGATTATCTTTTCCAGGATCTTCCCAGGTATTGATGTTAGATTGATTAGTCTGTAGTTTCTGGGTCTGTTTCCCCCCCCCTTTCTTGGAGATGGGAACCATATCAGCCTTTTTCCAATCCTGAGGTATTTTCCTGGTGCTCCAGGATTTTTGAAAGATATGGTGCAATGGTTCTGAAATAACATGCAATGGTTCTGACATAACAAATGCCAGCTCCTTCAGAACTCTGGGATGTAATCTGTTGGGTCCTGGTGATTTATATTCATTAAGGTCGGATAGGTGTTCCCTTACCATTTTCTTGTTCATTTTGATTTTTGTTTCTAGTTTGTTTTTTGCAGTAGGTTTTTTTTGTATGTTGGTTTATAATTTCTTTTTGTGTGAAGACTGATGCAAATAATGTCTTAACAATAACAATAACAACAACAACAACAACAACAACAACAACAACAATAATAATAATAATAATAATAATAATAATAATAAAGTTGGGAGGGACCTTAGAGGTCATCTAGTCCTGAGTTATAAGTTAAGCAACTCTGCTTTCTCCCTATTAATTGTTACTTCCTTGCCACCTTCTCTTTTTAGTGGACCTACAGTTTCCTTAGGGACGTGGTGGCTCAGTGGGTTAGGACGCTGAGCTTGTCGATCAGAAGGTCGGCAGTTTGGTGGGTCAAATACCGAGTGCTGTGTAACAGAGTGAGCACCTGTTACTCGTCCCAGCTTCTGCCAACCTAGCAGTTCGAAAGCACGTAAAAATGCAAGTAGAAAAATAGGGACCACTACAGTGGGAAGGTAACAGTGTTCTGTGCGCCTTTGGCGTCTAGTCATGCTGGCCACATGACCACGGAGACGTCCTCACAAACGCTGGCTCTTCGGCTTTGAAATGGAGATGAGCACCGGCCCCTAGAGTTGGAAACGACTAGCACGCATGTGTGGGGGAACCTTTACCTTTACAGTTTCCTTGACTTTTTTCTTGTTATTAATATGTTGAAAGAAACTTTTTTTATTATCCTTGATTTCTGATGCAAGTCTTTGTTCATTCTGAGCCTTTGCTTTCCTAACTTCTTCTTTGACTTAGTTATGTGTCCCTCTTTCCATTTTTTGTACTTGTCCTTTTTGTCTTTCAGTTTGTCTGAGAGATCTTTGTGCAGCCATGCTGGTTTCTTCTTGACGTTCTTGTTTTTCTTTTTCAGTGGTATTGTGCTGGACTGGGATTTTATGATAGCATTTTTCAGAGTTTCCCACGCTTCTTGGGTTGTTTTTCCCTTTAGGATTTTCATCTATGGGATCTTTCCTAGGTTCTCTCTAAGTTTTTTTAAAATCAGCCCTTTTGAAGTTTAAGACACTGGTTGAATTATTTTCTATTGCTTGATTTTGCATTATATTGAATTCCAGTATGACGTGGTCACTTTTCCCCAAGGTTCCGGCAACTTCAACTCCCTCTATTACTTCTTATGTTAGTAAGAATTAGGTCCAGTATAACTTTACTTCTAGTTCCCTCCTCTATCTTTTGGATGACAAAGTTGTCAGCTAGTTTGGTTAGGAATCTGTTTGATCTCCTGCTTACTGTAGAGTTTGTCTCCCAGCTTATATCTGGGTAGTTGAAGTCTCCCATTACTACTGTGGTATGCTTTCTACATACATTTGTTAACTGGTTGGCAGAGTCCATCTATTTCTTCTGATTGGTTGGGGGGCCTGCAGTATACCTCTATGGCAGGAGTCAGCAACCTTGAACAAACAAAGAACCATTTGGACCTGTTTCCCAGAGGAAAAAAAACCCACTGGGAGCTGCAAAAGGGGGGGGGGACTTGATTGATGAGTTTAATTTAAAAAAAAATAGACGCTGCTGTGCATGAGTTTTCTCTCTCCCTCCCTCCCTCTCTTTCTCTCCCTCCCTCTCTCTCTCCCCCTCTCTCTCCCTCTCTCCGATCTTCTGCTCACCTGGCAAGCTGGCTTCATGCTGTTCTGGACAAGCTGACACACATTCTTATTGGGCTGGCTCTCCTGCCCTGCTTTTTGCTGCTTCCTGTGGACGCAGCAAAGGCAGGAGCTTCGCCCAATAAGCTTGTCAGTGTCAGAATCCATTTATATCACATTTCATAAATGTATGGGTAGAATATTGTGTTTATTCTGGGGATTCTGCCATCTCTCCGAGGGGGGGGAGAGGATGGTTACTCGGATTGCAGTAGAAAGAGGGGTTTGCAAATTTCTACCGCCAATTCATCCCTGCATTTGGCCAAATAGCCATGCCCTTGACAAACTTGTTGAAAATGAAAGGGGGGGTCCCCTGTGAAATCCAGCCAGCCTGTAAAGTGGACAATGGAGAGTCAAGCAGCATTTGAGAGGCTAAAGAGACTTTTTTCTGCTGAACCTGTCCTAAAACACCCAGATCCTGACAAACCTTTTATAATACAGGCAGATGTGAGCGATGTAGTGGTAGGAGCTGTACTATTACAAGAAAATGATGGGGGGGACATTGCAACCATGCGCATACACATCCAGAAAGCTCACAGAAACAGAACAATGTTGGCCAATATGGGAAAAAGAGGCATTCTCGTTGAGGTGGGCATTACTAACATGGTGCCAATTTTTAGAAGGAAATAAAATACCTTTCCAGGTCTGGACAGACCACAAGAATTTGGAAGCACTAAAAACACCCAGGAAGCTCACTCCTAAGCAAGACTGCTGGTCCCAACATTTTCACTGATTCAATTTCACTCTCAAACACTTACTGGGGGGAAAGAACTTCCTGGCAGATGCATTATCCTGCATGCCCCAATATAACAGCACAAGAGTTACTGACTTTAAACCACTTGTGCTGGAACAACAACTGGCAGCACCAGTCACCACCAGGGCACAAGGAAAAATGAAGCCGAAGGCAGATAGCCAAACTGGAATAGAATTCAGGAAGTCTTTGGAAAGTGATGAATGGTTCCAGAAAAATAGATATGTGTGCACAATTAAAGATGGACTGCCATGGGTGGGGGAGAAGCTATATTTACCTACCACACAGAGAATCAACTTCATGCAACTGTGCCAGGATACAAAATCAGCAGGACACTTTGGTTTTGTAAAAACCTTACACTTAACTAAAAGGCAATTGTGGCCATCCATGAAAAAGGACATAGAAAGCTATGTGGGTAGCTGTCAAATTTGCACCATGGCCAAAAGACTGCAAGGGAAACCGCCAGGTCTGTTACAACCGGTGGCGAACCCCTCAGCCCCATGGAAAGAAATAGCTATGGATTTTATCGTAGAACTGCCAGAAAGTAATGGAAACACCATAGTCTGGACTGTCACAGATCTGTTCTCTAAGCAAGTATATTTCATACCTTGCCAAAAAATCCTGACTGCAAAAGCATTAGCAAAACTTTTTGTACAGCATATTTACAAATTGCATGGGGTACCACAATGCATCATATCTGATAGAGGGATGCAATTTACGTCAGCATTTTGGAAAGAATTTTTATCCCTCTTAGGAACCACCCAAGGACTGTCATCTAGTCACCACCCTCAGATGGACGGGGCTTCTGAACGACTTAACGCTGTACTTGAACAATATCTAAGATGCTTTATTAATTTTCAGCAGACTGACTGGACGGACCTACTGCCTTTCACAGAAGTAGCATATAATAATGCAGTCCACTCAAGCACAGGTTACACCCCTTTTCAAGTAGCTACAGGCCAGAGTTTCAACCCAATACCAGAACTAACCCCAAAAGAACCAGTCATTCCTGAACTGAAGGAATGGATTGCTCAACTAAAAAATACCTGGCCAATCGTTAGGAAAGCATTGGAAGATGCCAGAAAAGCATACGAGACACAGGCAGACAAAAAAAGAACTGATCCCACACCATTCAGGGTAGGAGAGATGGTATATTTATCCACAAAATACCTGAAATCACTCCAACCCTGTAAAAAACTAGGACCAAAGTATATTGGACCTTTTCCAATTAAAAGAATCATAAACCCAGTAACAGTTGAATTAGAACTACCCAAAAATCTTAGACAAATACACCCAACCTTCCACTGCAGTCTATTAAAGAGAGAACAACAATCACCACTACGAGAAAAAATTCCCACCACCACCACCACCCATCATGGTGGAAGGAGAACAACATTTTGAAGTGAAAGAAATCTTAGATTCCAGAAAACACCATGGAACAATACAATATTTAGTGGCATGGAAACACCTCCCCTCCTCAGAAAATGAGTGGGTTAACAAACTCCATGTTAAAGCACCAAAGTTGCTTAAGAGGTTTCATACAGAATATCCGAACAAACCGGGCTAACATTTATATGTTTCTTTTTCCCGCAGATGGACCCATCTTTTTTCTGAAAGGAGAGCCGATTGGACAAACTTGCATCTAAGAGTTCTTATTTCCTAAGATGTGGGTTGAGGTGGGTCCTGACAGTCAGCTTCTCAGAGATCAGCATGAGGCCACTCTCTTTTTTACACACACACACACACACAGAGAGAGAGAGAGAGAGAGAGAGAGAGAGAGAGAGAGAGAGAGAGATAAGGGAAGCACAAGTGCCTCTCTCTGTCTCTCTCTCTCTCTCTGCAAATGGGAGCCGCAGGAGAAGGCTGAAAGAGCCGCATGCAGCTCCAGAGCCACAGGTTGCCAACCCGTACCTCATGGCAATGTCACTTTTTTTCCCTTTTATATTAACGCACATACATTCTGGAGGGATTTTATCTTTGATCATGTGCATTTCTGTAGATATGCAGTATTCTCTTACATATAGTACCACTCCCCCTTCTCTTTTTGTAGTTCTGTTTCTTCTGAACAATTTGTATCCATCCATCAGTCCATTCCAGTCATGGATTTCATCCCACCAGGTTTCTGTAATGCCAACTATGTCATATCCACCCTCGTGTACTATTCCTACTAGTTCATCCTGTTTGTTCCCAAGCTTTGAGCATTAGTATATAAACATTTAAGACTTTTATGCCTGTCCATGGGTGTGTTTCCTGGATCTCCTGATTGTTATTTGATTTTTTCTTTTTTCTCATCACTCCCTACCTCTTTGTTTGATTTGTTTTCTTGGGATTTGTGATTGGTTTTGTGTTCTAGAGATTCTAAAGATTGGTCAATTTTAGTTTCAAGCTCTTCAAATGAGTTGGGCCAGTCTTTTTCTGAGTACATTTTTCCTGTTTTAGTAGGTGCAGCCTATCCCTTGCCAAGAGGTCACAGAATAAACTAGTTTTTCCAAAGGAAAGTTCTAGCAAATGGCCCATCCAAACAAACGAACCAGTAAGACACTTAGGGTGCCAAGTTAGAAGGCCAGGTTTTGTGAAAAAAGCAAAACAAACAAAAGTTTCTGCACAGATTTGGTAGCAGTAGTGAAGAAATCACCTCAGAGAGTTATTTGCACCTTGTGCAAATGGCAGTGCAGTGGCATCCTCACCATTAGTTGGATTTTCCTTCAATTGCATATTATTTAAAGATGATTTCATGAGATTAAAATAACTATTCAGTAAGGCTATCTGGTCCAATGATTCATCACTCTGAACTTGCCCAAGCATGACCTTGCTATGATGTGTAGGTGATATTGCTCATAAACAATGTGAGTTATGAGTTGCTGTCACAGTGATGATTCTCAAACTCTGTCAGTGCTCTTCTATATATTTACACAACAGAAGACAAAAGGAAAGACAAGGAAAAACTTGGCCACACCCATGTGCAAGAATGGCATTTAAAAAAGGGGGGGGGAGATTGCAAGGATTAGGGTATACACAAGGTATTTGCTAGTCATGCCATATGGAAGGGAATGACATGGACAAAGCACATTAGAAAATAAATAAGATGTAGACAGCCAGTTGCAAAGCTAATAATTGTTGCAAAACCACCACATTCCAAAAGATTGTGCTAGAAACCCCTATCAGGAATGGCTGGGGTTTTTTCTGGATAGATTCAGGAAAATCTATTTAACATTAAACTTAGCACATTTCCTCATTGGTAATTCACACTAGAACCTGGCACTTCTTGTAGTAATAGAGAGTTGTTGCCACAGTGATATCTGTCCATGCTCCTCTGTACACTACAGAAGGGGCAAAGACTGAGAAAATAAATATTGGGTAGAGTTTGCAACATATCCAATGTCATTGGACCACAAAGTAAAATTAGGGCTGCCAGATCATTTTATGATGAGCTTGCAAGTGGCCTTTCCACAATCCCTGTAAATCTCTGGATGAATTTCCTTTGTTTCTAGCAAAATTCAGAAGTTCAGGTTGGTACTGAAAGGTGGTGACAAAATATCATTTTGCAATATTTTTTTTAAAGTATTGAGTTTATTCTGAGGTCGTGGTGTAGTTTTTAGTTTTTACTGTGGTTTTTACCCAGTTTTTGGTTTTGACTGTAATCACTTTTGGCATTCCGCTTCAGGTACATATCTGTTATATCTTCTGATGAAATTTGGCAGATTTTAGACAGGTCATCTAAACCTGTCTATCTATTTAGGTCAACTAAATTAATGCAATTCTGTAATTTTAAAGAGTTATAATTTAACTGCGAATGGAATGGAAGGGTAGGGTAAAGTAGGGCAGGGTAAGATAATGAAAAGAATGGAATGGAATGGAATGGAGTGGAGTGGAATGGAATAGAATAGAATAGAATAGAATAGAATAGAATAGAATAGAATAGAATAGAATAGAATAGAATAGAATAGAATAGAATAGAATAGAATAGAAAATAGAAAATAGAATAGAATAGAATAGAATAGAATAGAATAGAATAGAATAGAATAGAATAGAATAGAATAGAATAGAATAGAATAGAATAGAATAATTTCCATGCCTCCAGTGGTCTGAGATTTGGTAGTAATCATTTTCTGAGAAATGTCTACAGTTATAAATGCTGTCCATTTATAACAAGAAGTTACAGGCAATTGTTTTCCAAAAAACTTCAGCCTAAACACTGAAGCTTCAGATTATCATTATTTGGACCTGGCTCCAAGTTAAATAAAATGATATTTTATTTAAGATTCAAGATTCAAAACATATCTTGTGGTCAGTACATGCCTCTACTTCAGAAATATGACAAAATATAAAATCCTGAAGTGATTAACAAGAAGTTACATTCAATAAAGTGCCCTATCTTGAATGCAGAACCAAGAATCAATCACCTAACTGATATATCTCTGACTTGAAGAAAATTCCATAGATCAATTAAATGGCAAAACATTCTCCTTTCTGCTTCCAGTTCTAGTGCATGGCCTTGAAGACTGAGAAAAACAGTAGTAAGATCACTTATTACTTGAATCTGAGTGGTGTTTTACTTATGTTGCTAAAATATTGTGTCTCTCAATTCCTTACCTTCAGTAGATTTTTTTAAAATATAAATTTTGAAGGGATGAAATAAGGGTCTGAATCTCTCTAGACAAGATGGAATAATTTCCTGTGGCAGCTTGTGAGCACTTATTGATCCAAACACAAACTTGTTTGTTATGCCAAAGTTCTAAGGTCATCAGAATCCTGAGGGATACAGTTTTCACTCCTGTGTCTGACTGCAGTCACCAGCTTGATTTTAATGGTGACCTTTTAGTGACAGCTTTTGCATGTTGATGATTCACTAAGGAAGAGTATCCAACAAAGATCTCTGGTAGATCTTTACTTGTGAGGAACAGCAAATCTAGAGAGAGAACAGATTGTAAATTTGAAGTGGGAAGTGGGACATAATGAGGCAATGAAAAATAGCTTTCCTTCTGAAAATTCAGAAAGATTTAGATTCATGTGATGCTGTATTATCTTAAAGCTATTAAGGCAATTGTCATTTGTAAGTAATAAACAAGAAAAATAGATAATAAGAAAAAGCAAACTTTTCTTATAACCATAGATAAGTTTGCAATCATATTTACTATAGAGGAAGCCAAAAGTTTCTGTTTCTTTTGTGTTCTTTCTCACTGCATTTTTCTTTTTTTATTCTCTCTTTCTTCTCTCCATTTTATATTAGTTTGTGTTAGTTTTTATGTTCTCTTCAATACTTTTAATAAAACTAAGTAATAAGTAGTAAGCTATCTTTAAAAAATGATAGCATATTCTTAAAAGATGTTCTTTTGCTGTTTGATTATGGAATCCACAAACAGCTTGAGTAAGTCGGAGCTTTAGTTTTCATAAATCAGCCCTTCAGAAACAAATATGCTAGAGTTCAAAGTGCATGCAGTGGAAAGAGTCATAATTCACAGAAAAAGTAGTGAAGATGAGATTTGAACCAATAGAAAGGAATAAGGACAAGATAGTAGAGAAGAGCTTAGAGATGTTTCTGCACGATGCTTTGGTTCAAATTTTTATTTAGGTTTGATAAAATGTATCCAAGAAACAGAAGCTCAGGAGACCATTAGGAAGAAACTTTGGAAAAATACAGAGATACTTATGCAATGTCTCTGCTAATTAACATAAAGATTAATTCCTGCTTTTTCACCAGATTAAGTTAAATTAATTTGCAGCCAGCACATAAAATGCCTGCTTGTCAAATTCTCTTTCTGTCGGTGAGCTAGAATTTAAATTGATCTAATTAATGAGAAGAACTGCCAATCTTGACGAAGATATTGTCTACGTTCCCCTTGCTGTTCTGTTCCTAGTAAGCAGTGCTTTTTTTGTAAAAGAAAAAGGTGCCGGAACTCACACACGTCATACAACCCGCCTTGCCTACCCTACAAGGTTCTATCCAAAACAGGTGCCGGAACTCCGTTCTGAGCATTCTATGAGAAAAAAAGCCCTGCTAGTAAGAAATCTTAAGTTAAATCTGAAACCAACCAAATAGTTGAGAACCTCCCTAACAACAAAATGATCTGCCTCTTTGGTAGATAGTTACAATTAGCAGTGTTCACAGCAAACCACAATGATGCCAAAACAACAATACATGTGGAGTATTGTCATTTGAGAAATGCCACTATTAATGCTAGTGTACATACATGGTGGCATTTGCATGATGATATCACCCAGGTTTCATCATTGCCACTGCCACCCCCACCACCATCACCTTCCCCTACTGCCTCTGCAGACATCCAGGAGCATAAACTCAGAACCAATGAGCCTCTCCTATTCTCAATTCTATAATCCACTGGGTTAGTTCACTGAAGACAAAACAAGATATAACATGATCACAACAATTTCCATGCCCCTTCCCAAAACACAACTGGGTGAGGCTGCAGTTAAGAGTGGAAAAGTCATGATGGAGGAGGGGAGAGGACTGCTTGATCCTTTTCCTGCCTATTCCACAGCAGGTGAGGCAGTCAAACTGTCAGGCCCTAAATTACTGAAGGTTTTAAGTTTAAAGCTGGGATCTTAAATTGCGCCATGCAGACAACTGGTAGTCAGTGTCAGCCTTTCAATTCTGACATTATATAATCTCTTCACCTTGCTTTCATTAGCTGCCTGGCTGCAGCATTTTATATCAATTGAAATTTCAAAAAATCTCCACATGAAATACACTGCAATAAAAGTCAAGACAGGTTGTAATCATAGACAACTGTCACTAAGTATGTCCTCTTAAGAAGAGTTGCTGTTGGTACACTAGCTATAATTGTGCAAACATCCTCCACATAGCAGCCAGCTTCTTAAATTCAATGGCAGCAGAAAGAGCACTCCCCATTTGCAAATTGGCTTTTGTGCCTCAAGAACAGGCTTCACCTCACTGAAGAGTCCAGCTTTCTTTTTACCAATAATACCTCTGTCTTGTCTGGATTTGATTTCAGCTTGTTCTTCCCCATGCAGTTCATGACTGAGTTTAGGCAACATTCAAGGCTACTTGTTCTTGGCAGTAATAGAGTTGAGGTTGTTAAGTGAATAATGGTTGTTATATGAATCCAGCTTGCCCCATTGACTTTGCTTGTTGGACGTCAGCTGGGAAGGTGGCAAATGGTGATCACATGACCGTAGGATGTTGCAATTGTCCTAAATATATGTAGTTGCAAAATGCCTGAAGACAAAAATGTCCTTTTAAAGTAACATTATTTCCATTGTTGATAATGTATGAATGTGATATGATGCTGCTATAATAGAATATATTCCATAGGAGACTTAAATAGTATTAGGTCACATTCGTACAAAGGCTTAACTGCAGTTAGGATACATGTAAGTCAACTATTTAGAAAGATCATCAGGTTCAATTCTTACTGAGAAGTCCATTGAATTCACTGGGACTTACATTTGAGTAGATTTGCTGAAGAATGTCCTGTAAGTTGGAGCTTTTGGCACAACCTACTTAAATAATCTGTTCAAGGTTGTGTGAAGATCAGATGTTTGCTCAGCCAGAAGCCCTCTGTTTGCACGTAGGGTAACAGATTAGTTTTGTACCTTTGCTCTGCATATGTTAGCAATCTGTAGGCTGAATCAGCTAATCCTGGGGAATCTTTGTTTATGCATAAGAAACATGGAAAATTTTTGTAATGTTTTATACCTGAAATCCAGGCCTCTTATAGAGAATAACAGTTTTATCTACATATATTTATTGTCAGAAATTTAGTATATGAATCATTAAAATACCATCTACAGCCTTATGCTTTTTATTGTACAATTGCGGACATGCATGATACAACTGTTCTTCTCTTTCTAGTCGGAAAAAATAGACATTGTGCCTTAATAGGAAAAAACAGATGCATGATGAAAATTGCATTTCTACACAACAACAACAACAACTTTATTGATTAGCCCTTGGACCATATCAAAGTACAAAGTTCCAGCAACAAACTGTCACCAAAACTTGATAAAAGCAATCCAAAATGGAATTTGATAAAATACAATTTAAAATGGAATTAAAATACAATTTAAGTTGAAATAGTAATAAAATACAAATTTAAGATATAGATAAAATATGATAACATTATATTTCGGAGTCGCCCTTACAATCTACCCCAATCAGTCCCACATATGCAGATCTTAACCGGATCATTTTGTTTAAATACTGTGCTACGTTGAATGTTATTTTCAAGTTCTGGCCGGACATAAGGTAAGTTATTTCGATATGGGGATCCCAATGGGTCATTCGTTTGGTATATAGACCAAGACACCTGTCTCTCACCCTCTTATACAGACAACAGTCAAATAGGATGTGAGCCAGGTCCTCTACACAATTTCTACACCTTTTTTGACCGATTTTCCAGGGTTGTCTTGAACAAAATCCTAGTCTTTTAGATACACTAAAAATTGAAGGGTTTTTTTTCCAATTACAAAGGTAAACCTTGTAGAGTAGGCAAGGTGGGTTGTATGACATGTGTGAGTTCCAGCACTTTTTTTTTTTACAAAAAAAGCACTGACTATGTCACCTTAAAAATATGATTTTGTGGACTACAGGTAATCATCAATTGCCAGAGAGATAAATACTATATACAAATATAGCTTCTGCCCTGGTGCTAAGAATGTAGTTATCTAGGTAAATGTTTCTCAACCTTAGCAACTTTAAGATCTGTGGCTATGGAATTCTAAGAGTTGAAGACCATACATCTTGAGGTTGCCAAGGTTGAGAAACATTAATTTAGGTGAAAGTTCTATTTTCAAAATGGCTTTCTCTCATGAGATAATTTTCAGATGTTTTCAGCCCTAGATAATAAACCAGACCCAGAATCACGTTCTATGTAAAACATCTTTTATTAGAATGGCTATGGTAACAAAAGCTTACAAGACTGAATGTGCTTTTCTACCTCTTTTTTAATCTTCTTGGGAACTGGAGTGAGGAAAGGGTCCTTGTCTTAGATATTTTCATAATTTTCTCTTTTTACATGATCTTAAACCATTAGACTTTGTGATGATTAAGCTTATTAATTTAAGATGTGAGACAATAAAAAATTAATACTATATTCAAAACAAGACTGCTGTTTAGAAGGCCAGATTCTGAAGCTAAAACTTAAATACTTTGGCCATCTAATGAGAAGGAAGGACTCACTGGAGAAGAGCCTAATGCTGGGAAAGATTGAGGGCAAGAGAAGAAGGGGACGACAGAGAATGAGGTGGCTGGATGGAGTTACTGAAGCAGTAGGCGTGAGCTTAAATGGACTCCAGAAGATGGTAGAGGACAGGAAGGCCTGGAGGAATGTTGTCCATAGGGTCGCGATGGGTCGGACACGACTTCGCAGCTAACAACAACAACAACAACAACAACAACAACATATTTTCACATATGGTGGACCTGTAAAAAAGTCAAAGCTTTTTGGATTAAAATTTGGTGGAATATGCAAAAGATATTTAAGAAAAAAATAAGGTTTTCTCCGCAGTTGTTTTTGTTGGGTATTATTACAGACTTTACTGTTATAGATACTAAATTGATGTTGAATTTAATTACGGCAACAAGACTTTTAGTAGCGCAATATTGGAAGAAGGAGGAACTGCCAACTATAGAAGAGTGGACTTTGAAAGTTTCTAATCTTGCGGAAATGGCAAAGATTTCAGCATATTTGAAAGAACAATCGCAACAGAGATATACTGTATTGTGGAATGGAGAAGATGGATTGAATATATTCAGAATAAATATGGGACTAAAAAGTTTCATTTAGCATTTGAATAAGTAATGGTTTTATATGACGTATTATTAGTTATTTGTTATTTGTTAGTAATATAGTTATGACTATGGAGAGTTAAAGTGCGATAGAATTTAATGTTTTATTTTTGTTGTTAGAATATTTTAGCTTACGTTTGTGAGCTTATACCCTGTATTCAGCTCTGGGAAGTCGGGGTAGGGAAGGGGAGGGGAGGGTTGGGGAGGGGAGGGGGGAGGGAGTCTTTTCTATTTAAAAAAATGTACTGTAAAACTTTTCAATAAAAAAAACAAGAGATGAGGTCTGTACAAAAATACATTTTATTTAAATATATAATTAAATATAGTACAGGATCTTGTAAAATTATATTCAGGCCTCATTTTTTTCCTCATATAACAATGGATACTTGGGAAAAGATTTGGGTTAGAAACGTAAAATTTACACAGGCCCAAAATTTAAGAGAGAATTTTTATAAAATGTTTTATAGGTGGCACTTAGACCCTAAAAAACTAGCAAGTATGTATCCGAACTGCCAGCCCAAGAAGGGCACGGGTCCAATAAACATGTGGTGGAGCTCAACCTCCCCATAATCCTGTCCACTTCCTCAGGGGTCACAGAATCAAACTCCTCCCAGATAACATTGACAGGACCGCCCGCGTCCTGATTGTCAGACTCTGCCCAGCTGGAGTCCAAACCGGTCCAAATCCGAGCGATTTTATCCAACAGATGTTGACCAAACTCCTCGGCACGACCCTGCAAGGGATCCTCCCTCACCTCCTGATTAAGGAGGGAGCGAGTCACCCTAAACAGGGCGGCCGGGCGATTATCTGCGGACGCGATGAGGGCAGAGAAGTAATTACACCTCGCCGCCCTCATCGCTGCGAGATAAGACCTAATATAGGTTCTTAGTCGCAACCGGTCGGATTCAGATCGGCTGGACCTCCAACAGCTCTCTAGGCCCCGTTTCCGACGCTTCATCTCCCGGAACTCCGCGGAGAACCATGGAGCTCGTTGGGATCTGTACCGGGTCAGGGGCCGCAAGGGTACAACTCGGTCAAGTGCCTCAGTGGCTGCCCTTTCCCAGGCTTCCACTAAGGCATCCGCCGAGTTGTGAGCAACGGAGGCAGGTGGGGATCCCAGCGCTGCCTGGAACCCATCAGGGTCCATTAAGCGTCTGGGGCGGTACCATCTGGTTGGTTCCGCATCCCCACGGTTTCTTCTTTTAAAATATTATATGGCTTTAATTGCCATACATTCCTTTCTAACCTTAAAATTTCTTTATATGTGGTCTCATCATGTTTAAATCCAACATTTATATTTTCTATTGCATGTTTAGGTATTGCCCAAATTGGTATCTTATAATTTAACTTATATCTTATAACTTATATTTAACACCAGCTGCCTGCAATTAGTGCAGGTTCGCATCCCACCAGGCTCAAGGTTGACTCAGCCTTCCATCCTTCCGAGGTAGGTAAAATGAGGACCCAGATTGTTGGGGGCAATTAAGCTGACTTTGTAATAATGCCGCTTGGGGTGTGTGTGAAAGCCCTAATAAGCAGGCATATACATAGAATGAAGGCTACTGCTAAGCTTGTAAGCCGCCCTGAGTCTTCGGAGAAGGGCGGGATATAAATGGAATTAAAATAAATAAATAAAAAATAAATAAATCTATATTTTTTCCATATTCGCAACAGAGCATACCTTAATATATGTATCTTAAACACATTATCCACCTTCTTATCATACAATAAATATGCATGCCAACCAAATAACAAATCATAACCCTCAAGATTTAATAATCTCCCTTGTGTTAAATTGAACCAATCACTTATTGATGATAAAGCAGCAGCCTCATAATATAATTTAAGATTGGGCATTTTAAGACCACCTCTTTCACGTGTATCTTGCATTATCTTAAATTTAACTCGTGGCTTTTTCCCTGCCCAAACAAATTTATTAATACCTTTCTGCCACTCCTCCAAATTTAAATCCTTTTTAAGTATAGGTATCATTTGAAACAAAAATAAAAATTTTGGCAAGACATTCATTTTTACTGCTGCAATTCTTCCCAATAAGGATAGTTGGAACTGGAGTGAGGAAAGGGTCCTTGTCTTAGATATTTTCATAATTTTCTCTTTTTACATGATCTTAAACCATGTTTAACTCTTCGTTGTCCTGATTATCTTCCTCCATCAAGATTGTCCTTTCTACTCCCTACAGATCTGTTGGGATTGCAGTTCCCAGAATTCTCAGCCATTATGCCCAAGCATCACTTTCGGTTGAAATTCCAGGAGTTGAATTTCCAGTTCCTGTTATATATACTTTTATATTTTGAGAGCACTAGGGTGTAAAGGCCTGGTCTGCACCGCTACTAAATAAAATGAGGTTTGGTGACAGCTGCCAATACACAACAGAATTTTACAATTCATATACAATATTTTTGTTGAATTATCAAAGGCCTTGAAACAGTGCTTTGTTTCCTTCTAAAATTTGCTTTGAACTACAATTTTTCTTATGACAAAAGGAAAAAAGTGTTAAATGCCGCTTGGGGGGGGGGGCGAAAGCCCTAATAAGCAGGCATATTCAAGGTGCTGGTTATCACCTATAAAGCCCTACATGGCCTGGGTCCGGGATATCTGAGGGAACACCTGCTGCCGGCATCAAACGCCCTTCGCCCAGTGCGCTCCCACAGGGAGGGTCTGCTCAGGGTCCCGCCGGTAAGAGACTGCCGGCGGGTGACACCCAGGGATAGCGCCTTCTCGGTGGGAGCGCCTGCCCTCTGGAACCAGCTGCCAGTGAAGCTGAGAACTGCCCCCGACCTTCGATCATTCCGCCGGGGCCTGAAGACCTGGCTCTTCGAGCTCTCGGGCCCAGACTGAGGAGGAATTTTTAATTTGGGGTTCTTTTTAACTGACTGCAGGGTTAATTTAATATTTTTTAATTTGGTTCTTAATTTTTGTATTTTGGATTTTTAATTCCCTGTAAACCGCCCTGAGTCCTCAGGGAATAGGGCGGTATATAAATATAACTAAATAAATAAATAAATAAATTGCTAAGCACATTGATTTATTTATTTATTTTTATTATATTTTTATACCGCCCTTCTCCCGAAGGACTCAGGGCGGTGTACAGGGCAATAAATATAAAAACAGAATACAAAAGTTAAAAAACAATTAAATATAATGCCCAATTTAAAACAATAATTAAAAACATATTAAAACCCCAACCCTAACCCATCAAACCAGGTCAGATTGCTCAAATAAATACGTTTTTAGATCGCGCCGGAAGGAGCGAAGGTCGGGGGCCATCCGGAGCTCAACCGGCAAGCGGTTCCACAGGTCTGGCACGGCCACAGAGAACGCCCTTCCCCTGGGGGCCACCAATCGGCATTCTTTGATCGGAGGCACCCTGAGGAGGCCCTCTCTGTGGGAGCGCACTGGACGGAGTTAAGTTGACGCCGGCCGCAGGTGTTGCCATAGGTAATCCGGACAAATGCCATGTAGGGCTTTGTAAGTCATTTGTGCTTAGATTGTAAGCTGCCCTGAGTCTTAGGAGAAGGGCGGGATATAAATGGGATTAAAAAATATATATGAGGAAAAAAATGAGGCCTGAATATAATTTTACAAGATCCTGTACTATATTTAATTATATATTTAAATAAAATGTATTTTTGTACAGACCTCATCTCTTGTTTTGAATTCACCGAAACAGCAACAACATGGTCAAGTTCCAATCCATGGTTCCTGGATTTTATATGCATTCTTTGATTTAGTCCATTTATATTTAGATACATTGTTTCAAAAATTGTTGCCTTGTGATGCATTTATCCCAATTGAAGATTACAAACAACCAAATGGTTAGTTACAAGAGTGTTGGTAGTATATAAATATACAATTGAGATCAAGAGTCTTTCTTTTAGGATTGATGGACAAACAGTTGGAATAAAGTCATGGAACTTTGTTTTTGTATATGATAACTGCAGTGAGATTATTGTATGCACAAAGATGAAAAGATCTGGTAATATTCAAATATCCACAATGAAGGAATGGTTGGTGAAGAAGGAAGTATGTGTATGTATATGTGTAAATGTGTATGTATATGTGTATATGTGTGTGTAGACACACACACACACGTATACGTGTACATATACATAATGGTGGTGGTTGTGGAAAAATAGGAGGAAGGAATATTAGGTATGTTTGCCACTTTGAGATATTTATACAAATAATAAAAATGGATAAAAAAATCTTTAAAATATTAAACCTATAGAAGAGCTTTAAAATGAAGAAATTGTACATGTGAAGGGGAACAAGCTGCTTAACCATTTATTTTCTTGTAACAGTCTTTTTTCCAAATTGTATCCCTAAAGTGGCTCTTTCCACGCAAAAAACTTCTGTAATTCCACAATACCAAATTTTCCTTTAGGATTCTTTGGAATGAGGTTAGACATAAGACAACGGTAAGGAGTGGCCAGTGCAGGCATGCGGTTGATATGTAGGCATGAAAACATGAATTTCATTTTCATTGTCAACATCCTTTCCTAAACAGTTTTCTTTATTTAAAAAAAACAGTCTGATGTTTTCTCATAAAGATTTGTAAAAAAGTGAAACTGTAGCTTAAAATTTTCCAACTCACCAGAATGCCTGAAAATTTTGATTCATCCACTCTGGACATCACCAACTCTAGTCTCTGGGAAGCAGAATTCTCTGGGAGGCAGAATTTTAACTCTGCCCTGACTTTTATTCTTAATACTATGTAAATATTTTAATTTTTCTCTCTCAACTGTATCTCTGTTTTTTCTTTTAGTGGAATGTTAGACAAAGCTTCAGATCCCCTGGCATGGAGAAACTTCAAAGCTGGAGAATACTGGCAACTTATCAAAGGTTGTATAATAAACAGTCAATGTTGCTTTGCAAAACTTACATATTTATTTTTTATGTCTACCCCTAGAAAGGAGAAGATAAAAAAGAATAAACAAAGAATCATGATTTGTTGAATCATTTCTTTGGAAGTTGAGAAAAAACAGAGGTTTATTAAATTTTGCTGACAGATTTGGCAAGTTTTGATTGCATCCTTCCCTGACATGGCATTGTTCAAGTGTGTTGGTTCAGAATTCCCAAAATTCTTTCAGCCTTGCTGGCTGGCAAATATTAAGCATAGCTGATCTGTTGGGTTTGCTGTTCTCAAAATACTTACATGAGCATTCCTTTTATGGGTCTGAGGTATTCCACACATCATCAAAAGGTAGGCCTGAGTAATAAGGTTTCCTTGTTATTTGTTTTCAAATATAATAATACTAATAATTTATTAAACTTCACAACTCTGGAAGGCTCACAAGTTCAAGTTAGTGTTGGGGTGACTGGATGAAGCTGAGCATTTACTGTCCTGATGCCCTTCCAGATGCCTACATGAAATTCACAGCAGATATTTGTTTCTTTGTGCCATAGGAAAGAAACAGCTGCTGCTACCTAGGATTGAATTCTCAACCTTCCAAGTGGTGACACCACTAGGTCATCACATTGCTCTAGCATTTCTTCATTATTTAACAAATAATACTTATCGATTTATATTCTGGCTGGGAATTTGGGAGCTGAAGTCTACTGACAAAGTAGATCTGATTTTAACTATAATATGGACTGATTAATTTGGTTTAGCAGTGCTGTGTGAATCAGCTGTTGTGTTTTATTTAAGCATGAATAAGCAAGTCATGTCTTACTGCAAAATATGGTCAGTCTATAAATATCTTTATTTCTACATTATGGAATACCTTGAGACTTATTTATACAAGTTAGGGGGCAAATAAAGGGACAATCCCTTTAGCATGAGAATTCCAACTCAATTATTATCCTTGCACGTGGGAGGTGAAGGAGAAGAAAATGAGTTTACAGCAATGTGATAGCTTTTTTATGTGAATCTTTTTAGTATCTGGGGGTCTTGACTAGATTGCAAATCCCTGCAAAGCAGATAGCAGAATAAAAACTCTTAATTACAAAACCAGTAGAAATGAAAAAAGGTATATCAGATTTTCCAGCAAACTGGTTTTAAAAGACCATCAGAATGGAAAAATTTCCCCTGGCCAAGCATGCAATGGTGTTTATTCAATACTGTATGGTGTAATCATAGCAATCACAGTAATTTCAAAATAGAATACGAAAATACATAATATGTGGTAAGGTGTGAGGCAAGAATCTTTTCTTGTTTCTTTCTTACAAAACAGCCTTGCACATCAATTCTTTCTGAGAATCTTAAGGATTACAGTCTTTCTGTAAAGGAAAACAAAATATTGTTATCATCGGCTTGAAAACACCAACAGGTTCAAGCAAACATTCATCTATTATCTCTGAGTTAAATGAGGAGAAAAGCATTCTCTGAGATATCAGAATACCACAAAATTTATGTTGTTAAGTGAGAAATTTGTTGTTAAGTATTGGGAATGGTGAGGCATTGACGAGGAGTTTGGTGAAAACAGCAACACGTTTATTAGGTTAACACAGAAGCAGCACTAACTGCTGCTTAACTTCTATTTATACAGACGACTGCTAGGTGGCAGCCAATGGAATTAAAGTGGTTTTTCCCCACCCAAAACACAAGTTAACAATTGTGCAGAAAGCAGTCTGGAGTTTAAACAGGCACAGCAGTTATCTATTAATAACGGTTCCCAAGTAATTTACATCAATACATAACGTTTGTTAAGTGAGTTTTGCCCCGTTTTACAATTTTCTTGCCATGTTTGTTAAGTGAATCACTGCAGTTGTTAAATTAGTAACACAGTTGTTAAGTGAATCTGGTTTCCCCATTGACTTTGCTTGTCAGTAGTTTACAAAAGGAGATCACATGACTCTGGAATACTGCAACCGTCACCAATGTGAGTCAATTGCCAAGCATCTGAATGTAAATCATGCGACCAAGGGGATGCTACAATAGTCATGTGTGAAAAATGGTCATAAGTCCCTTTTTCCGGTTCTGTTGTAACTTCGAATGGTCACTAAATGAACTGTTGCAAGTCGAGGGCGACCTGTATTATACAGAAACTATAACCTTAATATTTCATGTGATTCTTAACCCCTTTTTTCTGGTTTCTGACCATGACTCTTAACTTCAGTTGTGGAATTATTGAAAATCAACAGTATGTTTCCACCAAAATCTGTAAAGTAAGTCAACAAAGATTTAACAAATTTTAAAAAACATGAAGAAAGTAATAATAACTGCCCCATCCAGAAGTAGCTTCAAGCATTGTGATTTTCATCTCACCACATGTTAAGTGGCAGCCCAAAGCAGCCATATTGGGCAGCCATGTTAGGAGCTGTCAAGAATTACTTACGATGGGTGGCTATATAACTCTTTTAAATACACACACAAAAATGCATGCATGCATATATAAAATAAAGAGTTGCCTAATTTGACATCTTCAACAACTGATGCAGTGCAGTAGGCAGTCATAGAAAGCAACCAATTAAACAAGAAATCTGACCAGCCATGAATGATCTGGGCATTTTGTGAAGTAATCTGAAATGGAGGCTAGGCTAGTGTATTCTGTTTCTTTTTCAAATCCCACTTCAGACCTGGGAAATCAATGCCTGAGAGCTCATCTGCAGAATTTGCTTGTTCTAGAGCAAAAATAAAACACAACAGTATTCAAAGTGAGGAATACACAGTTTTCTCCAAAACCTTCTCCCAAGTTCACCTCAAAGGTGAGCATCTTCCACCTTACTTGTTCTGCATCATAGGTAATGTTTCCCGATTTCTGCTGGCACAAGCAGAGTGGAACAGTTCACCTATTGCTTTTCATTTCATTATAAGCAAATGCGCCTGCTCCAATTGTCTAATGTGTGGTGCAGTGAGAATGCCCCTTTCCTTCTGGTCACTGGTGGCTGCTCTCAATGAGCATTTTGGTCTGGGCTGGTAGGCTGCCCACCTGCTTCTGAAAGTGTATGCCCAGGTGTGCCAGTGGGCTTCTGTCTTTTTGTTTTCTTTTGGATCAGTGATGTAGTGAATTTCTGGATTTTTTTCCCCTTTTCATTCATTGGTCTACCAGAGAGAAGGTGAAATGATGGACCATTCTTTTTAAACTGGGTTAAATTGGTTATAATCCTGTCAGTTTCCCCTTTTAGCTCAAGTGACAGAAATGTTGGTAACATTGTAGTCCTTCCTTCCTTCCTTCCTTCCTTCCTTCCTTCCTTCCTTCCTTCCTTCCTTCCTTCCTTCCTTCCTTCCTTCCTGTTAATGGAGATTGCTTATACAACAGGTCTATCAATGGAAACTACAGGTGAAACTCAAAAAATTAGAATATCATGCAAAAGTTCATTTATTTCAGTAATGCAACTTAAAAGGGGAAACTAATATATGAGATACTAATACATGAAAAGCAAGATAGTTCAAGCCGTGATTTGTCATAATTGTGATGATTATGGCATACAGCTCATGAAAACCCCAAATCCACAATCTCAGAAAATTAGAATATTGTGAAAAGGTGCAATATTCTAGGCTCAAAGTGTCCCACTCTAATCAGCTAATTAAGCCATAACACCTGCAAAGGGTTCCTGAGCCTTTAAATGGTCTCTCAGTCTGGTTCAGGAGGAATCACAATCATGGGGAAGACTGCTGACCTGACAGTTGTGCAGAAAACCATCATTGACACTCTCCATAAGGAGGGAAAGCCTCAAAAGGTAATTGCAAAAGATGTTGGATGTTCTCAAAGTGCTGTATCAAAGCACATTAATAAAAAGTTATGTGGAAGGGAAAAGTGTGGAAGAAAAAGGTGCACAAGCAGCAGGGATGACTGCAGCCTGGAGAGGATTGTCAGGAAAAGGCCATTCAAAAGTATTGGGGACTTTCACAAGGAGTGGACTGAGGCTGGAGCCAGTGCATCAAGAGCCACCACACACAGACGGATCCTGGACATGGGCTTCAAATGTCGTATTCCTCTTGTCAAGCCACTCCTGAACAACAAACAACGTCAGAAGCATCTTACCTGGGCTAAAGAAAAACAGACCTGGTCTGTTGCTCAGTGGTCCAAAGTCCTCTTTTCTGATGAGAGCAACTTTTGCATCTCATTTGGAAACCAAGGACCCAGAGTCTGGAGGAAGAATGGAGAGGTACACACTGCAAGATGCTTGAAGTCCAGTGTGAAGTTTCCACAGTCTGTTTTGCTTTGGGGAGCCATGTCATCTGCTGGTGTTGGTCCACTGTGCTTCATTAAGTCCAGGGTCAATGCAGCCGTCTACCAGGAGATTTTGGAGCACTTCATACTTCCTTCCGCAGACGAGCTTTATGGGGATGCTGACTTCATTTTCCAGCAGGACTTGGCACCTGCCCACACTGCCAAAAGTACCAAAACCTGGTTCAATGACCGTGGGATTACTGTGCTTGATTGGCCAGCAAACTGGCCTGACCTGAACCCCATAGAGAATCTATGGGGCATTGCCAAGAGAAAGATGAGAGACATGAGACCGAACAATGCAGAAGAGCTGAAGGCCGCTTTTGAAGCATCCTGGTCTTCCATAACACCTCAGCAGTGCCACAGGCTGATAGCTTCCTTGCCACGCCGCATTGAGGCAGTAATTGCTGCAAAAGGGGCCCAAACCAAGTACTGAGTACATATGCATGCTTATACTTTTCAGAGGTCCGATATTGTTCTATGTACACTCCTTGTTTTATTGATTGCATGTAATATTCTAATTTTCTGAGATTGTGGATTTGGGGTTTTCATGAGCTGTACGCCATAATTATGACAAATCACGGCTTGAACTATCTTGCTTTGCATGTAATGAGTCTATCTCATATATTAGTTTCCCCTTTTAAGTTGCATTACTGAAATAAATGAACTTTTGCACGATATTCTAATTTTTTGAGTTTCACCTATATTTGTCCTCAAAGACCTTCCCAGGGAAAAGAAAGTGATTGGTGCTTCTTTCTTAGCAGGGGTAGGAACAATGGTGGGATTCAGCCAGTTCACACCAGTTCGATAGAACTGGTAGCTAATTTTTTATTGCCCGGGCCCAGAATGGATTTCCAGAAGCGGCATCCACACAGAGATGTTCTGTACCAGCCTACTACCGGCCCTGCAGAAAAGGCAGGGACAACCCCTATACAAACGGCAAGAGGCTGGAACTAAGCCTGCCAAATTTAGTAACGTAAAACAGAGCAAAACAAGACACGAACCATGAAACAGGAGCTATTCAAACAGTTGCCTTCAGCAAACCAGCCCTCCCACACATTCCCCTTTTAAACAGTTCAGAGCGTGGCTTCTCTCTGCCTCCTTCCGAGGTGCCCCATTGCCTTCCTCTGTTTACTCCTGATTGACTGCCTCCTGCGTCGGGCGTCCTTGAACAGGGCCAGCTGTGGGTCATCTTCATCCACGCTGTCAGGCTCACACAGCTGGGTCTGCGTCGTGACCAGATGGGAGGGGCCTGGCTGTGGGCTCTGTGGAGCCTCAATACTATTCTCAGCAAGCTCTCCAACGCCCCCCTCCTCCTCCTCTGAATCATCTGACCCAACTGCCGAACCCACAGGCTGACCCTGAATCACAACAAGAGAACTGGTTGCTCACATATTTGAATCCCACCATTGGGTGGGAAGAATAGAAAAGCAAGGATTCCAGAACATTGGATAGAACACTGGGCCAATATTCTTGCCAAAGCTGAAAACCAGATTGAAATTCTGCCATCATTTTTTTAAAACAGCTTCATTTCCAGTGGTTTCTGTATGTAAGACAAGCATAGTAAAAAATCTTTCATTTCAATGTGTAGTCCACTACTAATATCCCAATTTTTTAAAAAGGTTAAATATTACCAAAGTAATAAGTATTACCCTTTCTCAGGTTGCCATTACCCAAATATAATAGAATACAATTCCAATTGCCTTGACTAACATGGGCAATGACTGTGCTGACTAAGAATGATGCATGGGGAGTTACATATCCAGAGAATATCTGGTCAGATGTATATGATGTGTCCTAAATCACTGAACTTGTGCAAATTTTTGGTTGCTTGGTTAAATCCTACCAAAACACAATTTATAATAGCAATTATGAACCCTGTCATATCATACTAATTGCAAACAGGAGACAAGAGATGTGATGATGCTTCCTCGGTTACAGAGCAAAGGCCTTGTATGCACATTCATTCTGAAGAGGAAGTGCATAACAAGAAATGGATTTTGTTTCTGGCAATTTAGAGTAACTGTTTTTGGTTATTTGTAGTGCACTACTAGTGCAGTATTGACTGTGTACAAATGCTGTGTGCATGTGCTGAGGAAATGGCCAGTTCCTAATGAAGGGTATTCTTTGCATCTGGTAAAATCCTACATTAGGTGGTCAGAACTATGAATGCTGTGGGTGCCATGTTGTTTCTAACTGAATACTGAACATTGTCTAAACAATGTTGTGACCCTTCTTCCGGTGCTGGATGTGAGGATGTTGATGACACTTGGCATGACTTTCCATAACATATTTCTCCACAGGAAGAAGAAATTGAGAACTTCTATTTCCAAACTAGTTGCAAGGATTCTATTTAGCAACCCAGAACCAAAAAAATTATTAAAAATACTTTCATGTTGCTTCAGCATTAGAAAGCCAAATGCAGGGCTTTTTTGTCATAGAACGCTCAGAACGCAGTTCCGGCACCTTTTTTGGATGGAACCTTGTAGGGTAGGCAAGGCAGGGTGTATGACATGTGTGAGTTCCGGCACCTTTTTTTTTTTTTTACAAAAAAAGCACTGGCCAAATGTATCACCCTGTTTACTTAATAAACTGAAAGCCTGATGTTACTTATGACCTGAACATGAGTTGCTTATATACAATTAAGTATGGGCATGCTTTATTCAAATATATATATCTAAGATATATATATCTTAAGAGACATTAAGAAACTATGGGTGTTGTATCTATAAATTTATTGTTTTTGTGCCTTACTTCCTTTTTAATTATTTTATTTTTTCTGTTTATTTTTTATTAAATAAAGCACACAATTAAAAAAACACAAACAAAACATGTTTATTTTCAACTCATTCCCATACAGCAGGCATGTCAAACTCATGACGTCATGTGACATCATGCGACGTATCATGACTTTTCCCCCATTGCCGGCAATGGGGAGGGTGAAGTTTCATCGTGATGCATCTGGCCTGCGGGCTGGCAGTTTGACATGCCTGCCATACAGGTTATGATTATTCCTTGTAACAAGTCATGTTTAATCAAATTTGACAGGGTTCACGAACCATTATGTACAAACTGCAGTTTGTTGGATTAATACTAGAAATGTACAAAATGGATTGCATTCATTTCCAGCACACTGCGTTTCTCCTGAGCATTCTGTCTTTCCCCAAATTGGGAGAACTGAAACTCTGGTGATTGTTCATACTTTTTTGGAATTGTGATCCCATGGAACAAAAAGTTATGTATTTGTGGTATAGTTTTGAAATATCATAAATCTTTTGCAATTCCCCCCCAAAATCCCCAAATATATGAATGGCACCGCTGGAAGAAGTGCCGTATTGTATTGCTGAAAATATTTCAGAACAGTAATAAACGGTCTTTTCTTTAGCCTAGATCCTACAGCCTTGGTGTTTTTGTGTCCTCCTCCAATTGTAGTTTTTGTACCCACAATCTGTTTCTAAAAGAGAAGGGATAACATAATAAATATAGTCTACAAAGGAACACAGAAAAACTTCCAAAATACATGCAGAAATGTTTTATATGCAGGTGAGACTCATTGAATCACTTAAATATGGTTTATTCATAAGTGTGCCCTGAAAATACTCATAAAATCTGGTTCCATAGAATTGTAGAATGTTTTGTATTCATAATGCCACATATATTGTCGTTTGTTCTAAAAGTCTTTTTTTAAAGTCTTTTTTGCTTTATGTTTTAGGAGCACTATTGTCAATTTGACAGCTGATTATTATTTTAAAATAGTATTATAATTATAAGCTACCTATAATTCTTGTTTCTGCATTCTCTTTTTCCTTAAATATCACTGGAGGATTGGGTTTTATTGAGTGTGAGTTTAGGTATTCATATACTTGTGCAAAATGTATTTAAGGAAATAAGCTTCCCCCCCCTTTTTTTTGGTTACTTAAGATCCTTTATTATATTGTTTACTTCTGGCATTTGGCTCTGCAAAGATTTGTTGTTTCTGTTAGTTCAACTTTGTGGTTAGAAACAGGAAAGAGATCAGCAAAGTAAAACATAGCAAAATCTTTCCTGCAGGAGTTCACACTTAATTACTGACCTTTTACTAATCTCATGTTGAGATAATTATTGTTATATAACTATCAAAAGTATTTGTTTCCAGCACTGCAAAACACTAATTACTGACAAGAACCAGGAAACTGCTCAGAAAGAATTTATTGTTCCTAGCATGAAGAGTGAATAAGCATTTTCAGACATCTGAACTACAGGCATTCTTTATCTGAATCCTAAATTCCTTTTTTTTGTTTATATAATTTTTATTAAACATTTTAAAGAGAACATAAAAATTAACACAAATGAATACAGAATAAACAAAACAAAAAAGAGAGAAAGAAGAAAGAAAAGCAAAAGAGCAGAAAGAATAAAAAGATACAGAAGGAAGCTTTCAATTTTCTTAGCAGCAAATGTAACTATAATTATAAAATTATCTCTTACTCTATGATTACAAAAAAGCTCACTTTATACTATTATCCATTTTTGATCATCCAAACCACAAATTATAAGTCCATTCTCATGCAAAATGTCTAAAGGGGTTTCCAGTCAGCCATATATGTAGATATTGCCTTTTCAAGGAAGTTAAGTTAGCCATTTCTGCATGTTCCACTGTCTTCACCAACCATTTCTCCATTGTGGGTAGCGTCAAACTTTTGTACTTTTGAGCATATAATAATCTTGCTGCATCTGTCAGATATAAAAACACAGTTCTGTGACTTTTTCTAGTTGCTTATCCATTAGTCCAAAAGAAAAACCTCTGGATTCAATTGTACTTTAGTCTTTGAAATATGAATTAATTCATGTATTTGTATCCGAAATGCTTTGGCTTTTTCATATGTGGCCCAAACGTGATAAAATGTCATGTTGTTTACATTGCCAGCAAAGATTTTAAGTACCTTTATACATTCTACAAAATTTTTCTAGGGAAACATATCAATGATTCATCATTTTATGTACATTCTCTTTAAGACAGGAACATAATGTACATAAATTTCAGTCCTTTCAATCACACATTTTCTCACTGATCGTATTGTGGGTATCACTGCAATGAGGAGAAGAAGGAACAAAGCACTGATTGTTTTAACTTCTGGAGAGAAAGCAGTTCCCTTCTTTGACAAAGGACTTGCACAGAGGATTGCTGTTACTAGCAAGGAGATATTACGGATTATATAAAATGCTTCATAAATATACATGTGATGGAAAAAAGCTAGATGTTAGAAAAAGAATATATGAATACATCATAACCTGCATTTAGTTATAAGCTTTCACAAGTATAATTCTCCAAACTCTCCAACCCTATCTGTCATTCAAAGCTATTATTTGAATTCTGTTCACTAATAAAGAAGACTAGTTTCTTTGATTTTTAAATAGGGGACAATCATATTTCATTATTGTGATTTTTTATTAAATACTTTTATGCTGCTTCAGTCAAATGAAACTAAACACCTTACAAATATCATACAGTAACACATAACAAAATAATCAGAAACATCATCTATAAAAATATAACATTCAGTGCAATTAACCACAACATTATAAATAAATAATGCCATACATCTCTTAGGTATCTATCACAATTGTAATTCCCAAATACCTGCTTGAATAACCAGATTTTTAACTACCTCTATGTATTAATGGGAGTGCTGTTCTCTGCAGAACTCAGACACACTTGTCCAGGTGTTCTTCTATCACATTTCACAAAGGGAAGAGATTCTTAACAAGCTCTCTTTGTAAGCTTATTCCAGGCTGGCACATTCTACTCCAAGCAAGTGGTTTTGCCTAGTAAATAGTGTAGGACTTTATAAGTTATTACCCGCCCCTTGAATTGCATCTGGTATCAAACTGGTAACCAATGCAGCTAATAGTACAGGCATTATATGAGACTATTGAGATACTTTGGTAGATGGGCTTCCATATTCTTTGCCAGTTGAATTTCCTGTTGTTTTAAGGAACAAACCCACATACAATTTTATTTAGCCTGTATTTTCATGGTGACTATTGTGAAAAGAAAAGATGCTGACAATCATGAGGAAAGGAATAAATCAGAAATACAGATCTACTGTGGGACTAGAGTAGCATTCAAGATACAATACATCAAGGGGCTACTGCAGAACAGTGGTTCTTCTACTTTTCACCAACACTGCCGAATACTTTTTTCAATGAGACATGTGTGGGATTGTTTGTTTAAAAATAAGGAAAAAATGAAATAAATCATGTTTTAATAATGTTTAATAATGTTCCTTATTTTCCATTACATTTATCATATGAATTACAAATTGTAGCATGATGCATGACTTTGCATATTTTGTGTATTTCATCACTATCAGAAGGGAGAAAGAAAATCTTGAAGTCAGAACATTAAAATCCACTTTAACAAAGATAAAGTCAATGACTTTTCACTTAAAACTTTTGTGATAAGTTACACAAAAGTCTTGTAGCATGATTTTTTTTCAGCTACCTGAGTATGACGACTGAAGAGAGCTTTGCCATCCATGAGTGGGAAGACTTTATTTCACCCTTAATATCTGGAAGATAAGAGCAGCCCCTTGAATTGCACCTGGCATCAAGCTGGCAACCAAGGCAGCAAGCATTGCATCGTGTTTAGCTAAAGAGAATTTTTGAATCAATGCAGGAAAGCTGCCAAGCACAGGGGCTACCCTCAGTATTGTACTTAATTATCTTTTTTCCTTGTTCCTCACTATGGGCACCCCCAGGGATTCTACTAGTCATCTATAAACTTTTGGACTTCCTCATTACAAAATCTCCCCAAGTGCAGCTTTTAAATAGTCTGCCCTCATGATGAAAGAGACTTTTCTAGATGTGACAGGTGCTTTAGAGATATAACAGATGGTTTAGTGATGGCTTTGAAGTCAAGCATTACAAGGAAAATTGCCATGAATGATATGGAACAGAGCTAACAAGCCTCTCTTTTTTAGCCACTGCAAATATCTGCCCTCCATTGCATTTTCTTTCCATGGTATATCAGTCATTCAAAAGCTAAAATCACATCTCTTTCTCTCCTTGCTGTCTTGCACAGAGAACAGCTTTACATAGCAGTAGTTATTATGAGGTCCTGGGTACTCTCTGAGCTTGGCAGTTTTCTTGCAGACACTTCATTACTCAACTAGGTAACATCATGAGTGCTAGAAGAAACTGGAGTTTGCTCTCTGTTTATATATAAGTGATTTGCCCTGTCACAGTGTTGGTGGAGAAGGTCCCAGGCAGGAGAAATTATGCTATATGAAACTGTGGTTCTAATCTAAAGATACACCTAATAGTATTCTTCAAGATTTTTTGAAAACCAAATCCTTCTCCCCTTCACTGTCAAATGCATATTTTTCAAATATATCTTTAGAACTGAAAACCACACACACACACACACACACACACACAAAGAAAGAGAGAAAACTATATATGTTTGTTTATTTATTTGTATCTCACCTTTATTATTTTTACAAATAACTCAAGGTAGCAAACAAATCCAACAAGCCTCCTATTTCCCCCACAACAACCCTGTGAGGAGGATTGGGTTGAGAGAGTGAGTGGGCCAAAGTCATCCAGCTGGCCTTTATGGCTAAAGCGGGACTTGAACTTGCTTTCTAGCAAGATATATTATGTTGTGGGAATTACTTTCATTTTGCAAGTATATACCCTACCCAAAAGCTAAGGCATAGAGACTCCCATCTATCAATATCCAAACAAGTCTCTTCATAAAACACATTTAATTTAATGTAACTATTTGAGAAATATCAGATGCAATAAGAATGTCAGATTAGTTAAAACATTTGGTACATTTATGAAAATAATTACTGAGTTTATTAGTAAACAAATCTGTGTCTATTGGCATCAGTTCTGACTTAGATTAATTTACAGAATAACTCATGAAGTCAAAATGCATGTTTTGATTTTTGCCTCCTTTGCCTGCTCCCCCCTCCCCCAATAAGTCATGTCTAGGACTCAGGATAAGCTATGGGTGACTCTGATGGTCTTGCGTCTCTAAATCACTGCATTCTGTTATCCTCCAGCTACTTTTTCCCACAAAGGATTGCCAGATTTCAGAATTTGAGAAGAAGCCTTAAACTGTCCAGGAGGGAATTTCTATTATTAATTCTTGAGATTACATTTAATCAGCTTTGCTGTCCTCAAATAAAAATGTTTCTTCAATTAAATATTAAAAATACTAAATCATATTTTGGATGAATTTCCTATTTATGTGTAGCCTCTAAAGCATCAACATCATCAACACCTCACAGAAAATCTGCAACACATTCTTCTTGGCTTTTTTAAATGAAGAACACTCCCACCACTCAGTGCGCCTGGTGTGTTAATCCTTTGGCACACTTAATAAATCTGTTTTGAATAAAAAATAACCATTAGGAACTCCCTATAAAGGGAGTCCATTCTCCTTAAATGATATCTCCCATTTTACTGGGATCACTTGTGAAAACTCTAGATGCCAACTTTTCTTTAATGACAAACTAAAATAAAATGTTGGCTTGCAGGCAATAACACTACTCATTGTATATTAAGCCTTAATGAGATTTCTTTGTGTCTTAGTGTGCTGTGGGAACAATTTTGATTTGCATGCTTTGTACCTTAGCACAATGTGTGAACCATCTCCTAAGAGCCATCTCTCTCCAGGGACATCCTGTCATATATTTGTCTACTGATGGGATGGCTATGGACATTTGTTGTACAGTTAAATTGCAGCACCCTCAAATTATTCTTCTAAAGATATTTTTAAAAATATTTTTGTAGGTCACGAACTGTTCTATTTATGGCCTATGTTTTTATTGCTCATAAGCATCTCCTGTTTTATTGCTCATTTTGAAATCTTGTAACTTTTTCTGCAAACTCTTTACAGTTAATATTCTATAGGTCATATTCAAATACTGTATGGGGCACCTTATAGCTATTGCTATATATGGTTTTCTTCTTACAATGTTTTATAAGAAACTTAACTTTTTTTTTCTTCACAGGATGTATGGTGGAAGAAGAATTGCTTTTAAATCAACCAAACATTTTAGTCAAATTATGTTTCATAGTCTATTGAATGCTACACCTCATAATAATCTATTGAATGCTGTTCCTTGAAAAAAGCATGTCAGATTCCTCCATTCCAGTGCAATTATGCTGAATTGCCTTACATAATAGTTTTGACTGTGACATTGTCCATGCACACATACATAAGCTTACCTGCTACTTATGGAAGCTTCTCTTTTCTTTAACACTGTTCTTTTGTTTTACTAAGTGATTTTCATCCAAGCATCTGAGCAGACATGAAGAATAGTAGCAGTTGTCCCTTCCCTTCATGTTTACCTGCCATTTTGACTGATACAGACCCCTGAAATCAGCAGTGCTCATAATTGCAGAAAAACAAAACCAGCCATTTTCAGAGTACCCTGAAATTGAGGACAGTTCTGGATCTTCTCCAAACAAAATCTGCACTACTCTGCATCTACTAGAAAATCATAGGGGTGGGGTGGGGGGTTGTCTTTATATTTTTTATGCTAGGAAGATGTACTGGGTGCAGTTGATGTGCAAAAAGTTTTCCTTGCATTTTAAGAAGCTTCTCATCCTTGCAAATCTAACAGTTCATGAGTGATAGGGCTTATTTGTTTGGCCCTTGTTGAAAGAAAAATCTTCATCAGGGTCCAGTCCAAGCTGGGAATAAACAATATGGACACTGCTTTAGGAAGAAGCTTGTAGTTTATTGAAGAGGAGAGCCAGACAGAAAAATGGCTCTGGAAAAACTGACCACATATAGCAAGGAGTGGTGGGCTTTTATACCTCCTTGAGCTTTTGTTTGGAGTTGTTCCTGTGACATGAACTTTGACCTGAGTCTGAATGTGCCTTTCTGGTATTCTAGTGGTGGGTTAATCCTGCTTCCCTGGGGCTGTGGCTGATGACTGTTGGATTTTTGGTGTGAGGGATTGTTGATTCTAGAGATCTTTCTTTCTAATCCAAGCTTCCTGGCTCCAATCTTTCTGATAAGTTTATCACATCTGCATTTCTGCAGACCTGGGACAGAAAGACTTGGCGGGGGTGGGTGGGTGGGTTGGTTTCTGCCTTTAAAATAATTTGGGAAATATATTCTGCCTTTTTAATATTTCCCCCAAATTTTCTTTCTTTAGATTCTTCCTACACCCTTTTAAAAAGTTTGGGTTTGTCCTCATAATTTTTTCTTGTTAGTTGTTGTTGTAAAGCTTTGACATTATTTTCAAGTTTTAAATTGTCAACATTGCAAATTGCTTTGGGAACCTTTTCTTGCCCAAGAGATAAAGAGCAATCGTGTTATAAAGACCTAAAATGAATGCTTTACACAGATGTCCTAAAGATCCAGGAACATAACATGCTATATTAACAAGATTACTTTGTTCCTGAAGAGTAGAGTTAGATTTATTATTGTTTTGTGCTTGGGCACTGGCTTGAAAACTAAGACAATCCCTCATTAACATTATATTCAAGCAGGTAGGAACCATCTTTAAACTAAGCTCACACCCACATTTCCTTTAAATCTAAAACAATGTGCAGCCCTTCCAACTCTCATCAGGAAAATCATCAGGGGGTGAGGGGAGGCTGAGTGATATAGTACCACCATTTGGCAAAAAAAAATGTGACTGGTTTCCTTTCCACTCAGTAAAATTGTAGCTTTGTTTCAAGAAAATCTGAACTATGGTAAGGAAACCAGTATCCTTAGAACAAAGAACAAAGACTGGGGCCTCAAATTGGTTGGTTTGATTTGACAGGATACTTGACGCACTGATTGCAGTACTTCACTTTCCCGGTCTCCTTCCCTCTTTTTCTCTCTTGTTCTACAAATTACACAACATGATTGTCACACATACCAACTCAAATGGCTAAATCACAGCTTTAGAAATATATTTTGAAATGCAAAAGTGGAGATGAAGCATTCTACTGTTTGAAAGACTCTAAACAGCTCAAAAGAGGAAATTCCACTTTAAATAACAAAATCCTCTTCAAACTAAATTAAGAGTAGGAAAGACATGTTAGCCAACTCTATTAAAATATTATCTACCTACTAATTATATGTGATTAGAATATGTTTTCTTGGATTATATAAATGAGTGTTTTATCCACTGACTGGACTATATGTAATCCTATAATGACTCCATTTAATGTTTTTAGCATAATCTAGGGGTAAATGTGTATAGCCTTTTAAGGAGATTAGGGGATACAAATAATTCAGACATCCAAACAGAACGCGGGTCACCTTTCACACCATAACAACCCCCAAACCCAGTTTTTGCATCCTCTGGAGTTTCCCCTAACCCAGGGGTAAGCAACCTGAAACAGTGAAAGAGCCACTCAGAACCGGTTTCCTCACAAAAGGAAAAACTGGGAGCCGCAAAAAATGTGTGCACATGCGCGTACATGCGCGCATGCGCAGAACAGGGTTTGACTGAAGAGTGGAGCCAAGGCGAAATATGCACTTACCCTGCATATTTGAATTGATTGGCTGAACTTTTTTAGTCCCACTTTTTTTTTAACTGCACATGGCAGAGGACTGGGAGCCGCAGGAGACGGCTGAAAGAGCCGCATGTGGCTCCGGAGCCGCGGGTTGCAGACCTGTGCCCTAACCTAACCCAATTGTTAAGAATCCTAATGTTCCAAGGTGAGAGTAAAAAACACATAAAATAATGCAAGCTGAAAAACAAGAGCTCCTCCTTGCAAATTCAGGAAGAGGGCAGAAAATACTGGCCTTGTCTTGGAAGGCAACTTCCACCAGAAATTTCTAACCCTTTCCTTTCCTTTCCTTTCCTTTCCTTTCCTTTCCTTTCCTTTCCTTTCCTTTCCTTTCCTTTCCTTTCCTTTCCTTTCCTTTCCTTTCCTTTCCTTCTTTCCTTTCCTTTCCTTTCCTTTCCTTTCCTTTCCTTTCCTTTCCTTTCCTTTCCTTTCCTTTCCTTTCCTTTCCTTTCCTTTCCTTTCCTTTCCTTCTTTCCTTTCCTTTCCTTTCCTTTCCTTTCCTTTCCTTTCCTTTCCTTTCCTTTCCTTTCCTTTCCTTTCCTTTCCTTTCCTTTCCTTTCCTTTCCTCCCCTCTTCCCTCTCCCCTTTCCTTCTTTTCTTGCCATTTGGAAGCCTGTGATCATCACTATGGACTTCCCTAGGAAGAAGTATAAAACTTTTGTCCCCTCACCCCCATGCTCCCTTTCACTGTTGCTCAGAAGACACACACATTCTGTCATGGATGGAGATGATAAAAAGCAATGGTATCCATCAGTTGAGGCTGTGTTAACTATCAATGAGATACAGCACCTACCCAGAGAGTTGGAAGGGGATGAAATCTGGAAAAGAGTTTCTGAAGGGTTTTATTTTCAGCTATGGGTGACAAGTGACCGAAGGCTGTAGTGCAGAAAAGCCTGTGCCAGGTTCCTGCCCACTTTGTTTCATTAGCCTGCTCAGTATGGCCATGGCCAAACTCATAAACCTGAGATAGGTGATCCTTATATCCCAATAGAGCACCCCTCTCTGTTGGAGGTGGTAGGAAGAACTACTTTTTGTGTGATGTTTTTGGATATATTTCTTTCAGTCTCAGCAGCAAAGTTGAAGAAATTTGACTGGTTGGAGTGCTCCCTAAAACAATTTTAGAATAGTGTAAGAGTAACAGAAAAATAAATATATTTGGTTGACAATAGACAAATCCATTAGAAGTTCTATTTTATGGACCCTGAGACTTTGGGATTGTACAGATTTTCTTCTCTGGTGTAGTGGGGGACAAAAGGATTGACAAAATCAGCATTTTCTGAGATGGTGAAGTAACAGTAGTAAAAAAAAAATCACCTGTTAACCTCTTCCACTTGAAGAACTCTGTTAGTTAAGCAACTTCTGGCAAAAAGCCCCAGTATGTGGTCAAAGATGCTGGGAAGAGCAAGACCAGCATGTCACAGACAAAGCCCTCTTTGTTTGCCTTTGGGTTTTGTAAAAATTAGGCAATATTTACATGCAAATATTTATTCAGCTGGCACCAGCACTTCCTCACTCTTATTGCTTCAGCTCATTCTCTTCGCAGGGAACACATACCAGGCTGAATTTTATTAGCTATCTGTGAACAGTGTTTGCTAAGAGATGGGGAGGAGGGTTGGACTTGGTCCTTTTTGTGCTAAATCTATGTTTTTGAAGTTCTAAGTGTCCTAGAAAGGGGTACAGTGTAGAAGTGCAGAGGGACTGAGATTGCTCCTTATGCCTCTCTCAGTCCTTGAGATTACAGATTTTGGTACACAAAGTAAATATTTTTAAGTAGACAATCATTCTTTGGAATCTCGCTTTTATTTAAGGTATAATGTTTCACATATTAATTTTTTTAGCCACCTTTAACCAAAAGAACCTTTGCATGGCTTTGAATTAATGCGCTATCATCACAGTACAAAAAATTGCATCTTTTTATATTGTTCTCATATCCTGATATGGTCAAAAGTAGGGAATATGGGAAACTTGCGAAATTTAACTAACATTTAGTTAACAGCACACCATGTAGTCATTCATCAGCTCAGTTATATTCCCTTCTTTTCCAATCAGGGGGTTCATGGGGGGGTGTCAAAAAGGTAAAAATGGCATATATATAAGTTTAATAATAAAATAAATAAATATTAAAAAGGGAGAAGTCTTAATCCAATTGTGGCTAATATCTTGACTTTTTTAACCCCTTCTCTGTGGATATTCCTACTTCCAGAAAGAGTGATTCCTGAAGTAGTGTAATGGGTCTCAGCATTCTGTAAGTTAGCCCATTTGAGACATCTTGGTGGAAAGGTTTTGCCCTATGATTCTCCATTTTGTCCAGTTATACGTTAAAGACATGAGAGTTTTAATAGTATATAGATTTTAAGCAATGTTTAAGAAAGTTGATTGGCACAGGGAATCTTGATGATATCAAGGAAGATATTTAGGGCATAATGGTATCTATTGTGAACTAAAGGATGCCTTCAATTCATTATCTTCCAAATTGCTAACTTCCTGCTTTTCTGTAAATATGTAAAGGCATATATATAGATATAATTACCCATGGCTCCATATCCACATAGATACCGTGAGAAATCTTGTCTGTTCTTTTCACTGGCTGTCTGTTTAATTAATTGGCAAGGAATAGCTGATTTGCTTTCACTGCCTTGTTTCAACTTGTTAATTATTTATGATCAAATGATCAGTGAAGATCAGAATCATCAACTTTTACTGCCAATAATTGGGGAGCAGAGTGGAGCATCACAAGCAACTGCAATGAGTTGTTTGGAGTCAGCTAGTAGGAAGAAAAGAATCAAACTGAGAATTGGTGGAAGTTATTGCATGTTTGAGCAAAGGATGCATGGGTGTATAGGCTAGTAAATATGTGTATATATATTTGTGATCTATTTGCAAGCCCAACAACTCATACAGCCTTGGGACAAAAAAACAAAAACAAAAAAGCACCTGATGCATCCTAGCTGAGCCAGGTCTACTATAATGAGGATATAAATGAGAAACTGCCAGAAATGATAAAGCTATAGGATAGGTGACAAATCCCCCGCTCCCCGCAAGAAGGCAAACCAAATCAAATCTCCACTATTGTCAGCAGAACTTGACTTCTACTCGTGGGACACATTAGTCTTTTCCTCTAGATACTTAAAAAATTACCTTCTCTGATTTCTGTTAAAAATCTTGCCAAACTATACATCCCTGCTGAAGCAGGACAGGGTTTGCTATGGAAATCAACAGCTGGTTGCAGGATCCTGGCTGCAGAAATCTTTCCAGAAAAAGGGGACATTGTGAAATTGCCCAGGTGCACTCTATACAGTCACTTCTTATGAGTAGACTGCAGGAATTGATTGTGATCAGCTTATGAACCAAGTGATTGGAAATTGAGAGATACCATCTAAGTTCACAGACACAACACAGCCTTTTTTACAGACAAAAAGCTTTACTGAGCCCAATTTCTTAAGGCTTTGGACTTACTGTATTTTGAAATGACTTTTTACTCATTTTTAAATATTAAGATCCTTTGGAACAGCACATTTTTATTAGATTCACTGGATGAGTTTTATTCTCCTTTGTGAAAGAAAATTTAAGTACAAGTTTAAAGACTTAGAATATATCATTTTTAAATCACCAGAAAAAAGATCATTAGAGTGCTGATTTTGAAATGTTAAAAAAAGGTCAAGATGGATTTGAAATAAGAATTTGGGATTAAGTATAAGAATCTGGAGGAGAAGGACAAGCAGAACCTTGGGTCAGAGTCAAGAGAGGAATCAACCTGAAATCATTGCATTCCTACAAGTGGTCTAAGTCCAACCTCTCTTGAATTCAATTAACTCTTATCTAGCACCAGTTTAAGGCTGAGTATTAGTTGCCTAGGTTCTTGTGCAGAGGCATAAGCAATAAATTATCTTAACTGGAATGTAAGTATGGTCCTGATTATTCAAACCTGACAAACTCCTTCCCATGGAAAACTGGTTGTTTGGGCTTTCTGGGAATGTATCATGATAATATGGGATTTTGAATGTTGGACACTGGGAGGTACTAGAAGAAACTAAAGATCATAATTAAAGGAGAAGGACATGCACATTTGACATGCTAGTATAAAATGGAGCAAAACACTACAGCAGTGAATCTTTTTTATGAAGAATTGGGAATGATGGATTCAGAAATTAATTTAAGAGAATTCAACATCATAGATGGGGGGGCATGGTGGCTCAGCGACAGTGGGCTTCTCCGATGGAAAGCTGACAGCCCAGGTTCGAGACCCAAGTGCAAAACCAACCTAGTTCAAAAGCATGTAAATGCAAGTAGATAAATAGGTACCATTTCAGTGGGAAGTAACTTTGCTCCATGACATCATGCTGGCCACATTACCATGGAAATGGACAGTGCTGACTTAATGATCTTGAAATGGATATGAGCACCACCCCCTGTAGTCAGCAACAACTAGAGCAGGGGTCCCCAACCTATGGTCCGTAGCCTGGTACTGGACCACTGGGCCCCAGGAATAGCTGGTGAGCCCCGCCCCACTCACAGTAACACCACCGCGTGGGCACTAGCAGCACCATTTGCATATGCATGGGGTTGCTACCACCACCGCCAGCATCACACAGGTGCTGGGGGCCTGTTTGTGCATGCGTACACATGCCAGCACATGTGCCATGGGTGCATGTGGCCCATTTGCACATGAGCATGTGCACATTTCCCTGATGCTCCCTTTTCTTCTGGCCACCAAGCCGAAAAGGTTGGGGAACTCTGGGCTAGAGGAGTAAAATCCGTAGGGACTTCTTTACCCTTTAATATTATAGATGGATGTTGTGCAAAAATTGTTATAGGAGAGGAACAAATTGTACCAGAAAGAACAAAATTGATTTAAATCTGGATTTAAATATGACAAGTGACAAGAGTGAGATGGAAAAAGATAATGTACTGGATATATAAATGAAACCAATTGATGTCTTGACGCTTGAAAACTAGAAATGCTAAACCAGAAGAGTGACTTGGATAATATTTTTTATTGAACTTAAAAAAAGATTTGTTAAAGTTTTGAAGGATCTGTTGATAGGAGACAAAGAGAAGATTAAAAGAAATCAAGTGCAAGGACTTTATTTTAAGAGATTAAAAGCCAAGATAGTTAAAAGTACCAGGAAGTTTAGAGTTGGCTTATTTGATCCAGGTGAAAATAAATATATAATTATTTCTGGTAGTCCTTAATGGACTTGTGCTGCGTAAGAATGAATGACAAGGCTTTTAGATTTTGTTTATAATTAAGAGATGAGTTATGGGGAAAAAAAGTGCCTCTGTTATATTTTAAGAGATAATAATTAATTACTAAAACTGTAGCTCTCAGGATGAAGGCGGAAGTTATTTTTTATATTTTTTCTCTTTCCCTTTTTCTGCACCTTCTATTTCTGTTTTATATTCTTTTGGAAATTTATATTAATTTTTATTTTCTAACTGTAATCTTTAATATATGTTTATACATTCAAAGCACTAGAGGTGCTTATATATTCAGAAACAAACCATCTCTAGGAACTGGCTTCTATAAAGCCATATCATATTAAGGTTCATTACTTCTTAACTAGCAGTTAAACAAATAAAGCAAATTGGGTAAAGAAAATTATATGATTAAACATATAGAAGAGATTCTTTTGAAAATCATAAATCAGCTTTCCCTATCTGTTTCCCAGCCAGATGTTCCAGCAATGGAAGTTTTTAAGAAGAGACTGGACAGCCATTTGTCCGAAATGGTATAGGGTTTCCTGCCTGAGCAGGGGGTTGGACTAGATGACCTCCAAGGTCCCTTCCAACTACTTCTTCTTCTTCTTCTTCTTCATCATCATCATCATCATCATCATCATCATATTATTATTATTATTATTATTATTATTATTATTATTATTATTATTATTATTATTATTATTATTATTATTGCAAATATATGTATATATGCATCTCTCAATCCTGAAAAACTCTTGGCAGTTTGCAAGGCTGTATATTATGTACACAATACATAATATACTGTAGGGCTTCCGCTGGCGGCGCGGCGCCGAAGACAGCCTCCCCTGGCTGCCCGCGGCTCAGCTGTTTGTTTTTTTGCCCGAAACAGCGCCGATCAGCTGTTCGGGCGAAATTGAAGCCCCCTCCTCGGGAGAAGAGGAGGGGGTGAGGCCCCAGGTAGGGGTAGAGTTCTCCGAGGCCGCCTGAGCTTTGAGCTTGGGCGGCTGAAGGATCGAACTCCCCCGAAGCCTGGGTTGCTCCCAGCTGGCCGTCGTCTCTGCTCCGAACTTCCTGGAGCAGAGCCAGGCGTCTGCGAACCATCCCTGCCTGAAGAAAGGACTATGATTTAAAGGAGCAGGCAGAGCGGTACAAGAGGAAAAGGTGGAGAGATGAAGAGGATTATTTTATTTTACTCTCAAGCTTGATGGACTATGCTTAAAACTTAAAGTGAAAGTGCGTCACAATTGTAAGTAAAAGATGGCGGCTAAACCTCCCCCTAGAACTTTTCGGAGTGCTGGAAATTCTCCGGTGCAACAACAATCATTACTGCAGGCGTTGCATTCTCCTGATGTATTGACATCGAAGGATCTTGAAAAACATACCCAGTTAATCTTGGAGTCAATGGGTGTTAAATTTGCACAGATGGAGGAGAAATTGGAGAAATTGGAGCAGAGAATGGAAGAAAGGATGGAGCAGAAACTTAGAGAGATGAAGGTAGACATTTTGTCCTCAGTGCATAAAGTAGCTAAATGTGTGGAGGTGCTGGATGATCAAGTGGAAGACTTGACTCAAAAGAATGCTATATTAGAAGCAAAAGTATTGGAAATTGAAGATTTAAAAGACAAAATGGATAGCGAACAGAGTTTGGCTCAATTTTACCAGATGCAGTTTGCTGTTAGAATTAGAGGCCTAAAAGAGAATATTAAGGAAGATTTAAAGCAGCTGGTTTCTGAGGCTTTTGAGGGGGTATTGAACCATCCAGCATCTGAAATAAAACAAGGCATGGACAAAGTGTTTCGTGTGAATTCGTGGATTGCTAAGCAGAGAAAGTTGCCTAGAGATGTGGTGGTTTATTTTGTAAAAAGGGAAATTAGAGATGAAGTTATACAAGCTGCCTATGATACTAAAGTTGTGGTTGCTGGTCAAGAAGTTTTGGTTCTAAAAGAAATTCCTCCAAAGATTTTAAAGAGAAGGAAGGACTTTATATTTCTTGTGCAAGAGCTCAAGCAAAGAGATATAAGGTTCAGATGGGAGATCCCAGCTGGGTTGAGTTTCATGTATGATGGCAAAAGGTACTGTTTGGGTACTGTGAAGCAAGCGCATGATTTTTACAACAATGTTTTAAAAGCAACCCCATCAACACTTCTGGAAGCTGCAGAGGGATCTGGAGAAGGAGAACATCAAGAGGATGAAGATGGACAGTTAGACGAGAAGGGTACAGGAGGAGATCAAGCTGCAACTCTTTTGGATGATCCTAGAGAACAGAGGGTGACGCGTGCTGCCTTAAAACGCTCAAAAAAGATTAAAAAATAAGACCAGTAGAAATCTATGGAACTTCCACAATATACTTATAGTCAAGTGGTAGTTGTGTTTTTAAGAGTTTTGGGATGATATGTATGGTAACAGAATGTTCAATTTGGAATTAATGGACTGTCAGAATCCATCTATATCATATTCATAAATGGAATGTTTCAAACATTATCCCATGGATTCTGTCATCTCCCGAAGAGAAGAGGATAGATGTGTATTGAACGGGCAATAGGCATTTCAAAGGAAAGGAGAAGCCTTTTGAACTGGGGAAACAAAAGGGGGGGTTAGCATTTGGGTTTTGTCAGCAATAAACAAAAGGGTCCTAACTTCCTCTTTCCCACGAGATGGATGATACGATAATTTGTGTAAGAACTATCTATTATAGCCTATTTTGGCTAGAGAGGTTAATAGGGATAGGTGCTTGTGATGTGTAAGTGAGAATATGTCTAGGTAATAGTGAATTGTGGAAGAACATAGATGGGAATGATGCTAGTTTTCTTTTATTTTAGTTCTTTATACATATTTAGTATTGTTAAGGATTGGTTTACTCTATATAAGCTAGAGAGTGATGGATTTTAGAGTTTATAATTGTTAGTATATGATTGTTTATGATTGCTTTTTAGATATATACCTTGTATTTTGCTCTGGGAAGTCGGGGGGGGGAGGGGGGGAGGAGGGGAAGTAGAGGGGTGGGAGGGAAGAGGGAGAGGGGGAGGGGGGGAGATAGGGGGGAGGTAGGGAGGGGAGGAGGGAGGGGGAAGGGGGGTCTTTCAAAGGAAAATTGTATTTTAAAACTTTTCAATAAAAAAAAAAAAAAATACATAATATACTGTAAAATATACAAATAAAAAAAATATGCAAAGCAATTAAAACATAACATAACAATAAATAAGAAAGCCAAATTATAACCCAATCAAGATGGAATCACATGCCAAACATTTTCTGGAACATGTTTTCAAAATATAGTTGGAAGGACGCTAAGCATATGTCCGTGGAGAGGCCTTTGCAAAGGACTGGTATTACCCCTGAAGAGCAGTGCTGTCTAAAGTGGGAGTGACTAGCAGTTTCTCTTGGATAGATTGAGACAGTGGGACCAATTCAAATGAGATAAAGTGGTCCTGCTGTTAGTTTGACACTAAGTCATGTAATGATTTATAGGTTAGCATCAGTCACGGTGGTACTAAAAAGTTTAATCAATTCCAACTTTGCGAGATCTTTTTTTTCCAGCGAGAAGTTGAAATTGATTGATTGAACCTTTTTTTTTTTGCACACGGCGGCAGAGGCCTAAAGTGAAAAGGTTTTATAAAACCCAGCTGAAGGCCTAGGACTGGGGCGACAGCACGTGTGCCCACAGAGAGGGCTCTGCATGCCACCTGTGGCACGCGTGCCATAGATTCGCCACTATGGGTATAGGGTCTCCTGCTTGAGCAGAGGGTTGGATTAGAAGACCTCTAAGGCCTCTATCAACTCTTTATCTGTTCTGTTATTCTGAAGCAGTTTAGATTCCATTCTGAAGCCTATTGGTATGTAAGTATTGCGGCTAAAACCTGGCTTAAAACAACCAAGTTATGTTAAAGATGCAACATAAATTTATTAAGCATGCATACAGTTACAATGTACATTGGGCTCCTAGCAAAGCATTGGTAACTTGCTGAACAGCTCTGAGAAAAAGCAGAAACACAGCTTATATATATTTGGATATTTCAAAGACAGAACAAAGGAAAAAGGAGACCCAGTGTAAATTTCAGCATTGCCTGGAATGTTTTTGGTAAGACCATCTGAATGCTCCTCTTATTATTATTATTCCTTCCAATTAGGGATAAATGCGTAGGACAGCACACTAGTTATACTACCTTTGAGATATGGTTAATGAATATAAATAATGTGTTTTACTGGACCACTGATCTCTGCCTGATGCCTTCCCCTATTGCCACTTGGGATCAATTGAGCTTTCTGCAAATGTTTTTTTTTTACAAGGGTAATATAAGCAGTTCACATTAGGGAGGGCATTTCATAGCTTTGGTAGTGAATGCAGCTCACACAGGATACCTTTTACTACCACATAGGATTCACAGAATTAGTATAATTTGCTCTTACTGGTAACCTTAGAACAAACTAGTCTTTGAGTGGTTTTCAAAGGCAATCTCATGCAAAGTTTATTACAATAGTCTAAATGGGTGGCAAGCCATTGTAGCAAGATTCTCCCATTTCAGGTACCATCCAAAGCTGGCCAAAAGGTTTCCTGCCCATGTCTTCCCCTTTTGTATTAGCAGAAACCAAGATTTCTAAGCCAGCGGCCCCCCACCTTTCCAGCTTGGTGGCTTGGTTGGGGTTGGTGGTGGTGGTAGAAGGGAATTGGGCCATGTGAATGGCAGGCCAATGTGCACACATGCAGCTTGACTTGTGTAAGTGGTGGGCCGGTGTGCATGGCGTGAATGCCCGCCATCCCATCACTCCCATTGCTCTGACCAGCCACTTGCATGGCCCAATTTCAAATAGGCTACAGTCCAGTAGAGGGCTATGGGCCAGGGATTGGGGCCTCCTGCTCTAAGCAACCTTGCTCCTTCAGACATAATGTTATCTTGGAGCAGACAAACAATATTTATGTCTTTCTAGAGTTCAATTTAAGTCTGTTCTCTCCCATATAAACCTTCACAGCCAGGTCAGGACTTCTGGCCCAAATTCTGTTTTGTTTTTGGTTGAATGATCATGTAGAAAAGCAGTGGTATTTTTTTTTATTATTACACTTAGAAGTGGAGAAATATGACGTGTTTTGTTTTTGACCTCTACTTATTTTGACATGAAGTGTTCCTCTTTGAAATAAGGAATATATATTTATTTCCTATTAGATTACTAATAGTCTGGTGTTGGTAAAAGGCAAAAAAGGAATGACTTCCCAGTTTTTCACAATTTCAGTAACAGTATGAACTCATGATATTCAGTAATAGTTTCAGTAATCTTATTCAGTAATCTTTTTTCATACACCTCTTTTTAACACCCTCATTTTAGTCTGAATATGTGTGAACATTTTATTATATACATTCAGTTTTAGAACAGGCAATAATATGCATTAGAATATCTTACTATTTAGATCACAGTGAAGATCACAAAGTTATTCAGCCTAGATGAAGTCATTCTAAATCAGAATTCCTAGGTCTCCCCCCCATTTTAAATAGATGTTTCTGTTATGGGCAATCAAATTTTAATGGTAGGTTTCTTGAAAAACCTGTCCTGTAATGTTTTGTAGGCCTCTCCTTTTAAAAGTGTACTTTAAAGACTGCTCAGTTCTCCTCTCTGAAGATATTTTCATGAATAATAAACTGGAATTGAAATGCAATATCACTGTGTTCTGAAAACAGAGGGTTCAGGGAACGCAGGAGAATATTGGTGGATTTTTGCCAGGTTCTGTGCACTGGAGAATCTTCCAAGTGAAGATGCAGTCTTAGTAAAGATGACCTACCCCCCACCCCCACCCATTGACAATATAACTGGATACTGTGTGCCAACACCACTGTATCAATGTATGGGAAGTTCTCAAGGCAGCCTATGTCAGTTCAGAAAAGGCAACCTATTGGCTGAACCCATGTCTCTGCTCTCATTGGCAGGGATCTCCTTGCCTGTAGCAGCATGCTGGCATGGTTAGGAAAAGGAATCCAACTGCAGACCATCTGTTTTTGCTGGTTGTTGTGATCTGCTTAGAATTATTATATGATATAGAGAGCCATCTGTGTTTGCAAAGAAACAAGCATGTATTTAGAAGCGAGGAATTACTAAGTTCTCATAATCACATGTTGTGTTCTCTTTATGGTGAGTGGCACTCCTTCTCCTATGATCTAAACCAAGCATTTCATTGTTTCTTCTGAAAAGGAATGTCTTCCAACTGTCTTATTCATACAATGTGAGATAAATATCTTGTCACTGAAGCTTACACAATGGAATGCAACTAGTTGACATATTTTCCCTTTTATTTGATTCAAATTTCTATTTTTTAAAATAACCATTTATTATGAGAATTATTTACTTTGCAAAAAATAAAAGGGATTGTTATGATGCAGGTTACATTTGCATCAGATGACAATGATCATATTAAAAGTTTCTGGCTGATTATTTACACAATAAAGTCTCAAGGAAGTCTCACTTAAACCCAAAATTAAATTGGACGTCCATTTACAGGGCATTCCCTGTAAAATGGAGCTTGACTCCGGCTCTGCAGTCTCAGTCGTATCGTATGAAACTTTTAAACTTATTTGTGGCCGGAGCAAGCAGTGGGTCAAATTGAGGCCCTCAAACATTATCCTCACCAATTTCCAAAACGCCCCAGTAAAAATCAAGGGGTAGGCCACCCTTTCAGTGTGGTTTAAGAAGTTCCAAGGGCACTTGGATATTATCATAGTTGAGGGCCGGAGAACCAGTCTAGTCGGCCTAGACTGGTTTGAGGCACTAGACATAGGGATCTCAGGCATCTATAGGACCCAGGGAAGCAGCATCGAATCCGTCTGCAAAGAATTTGCAGACGTATTCAATAACAAGCTAGGCAGGTACACCCGGCCCCCCATCTCTTTTAAACTAAACCCCAGCGTTCTCCCCATTAGGATTAAACCCCGGAGAGTCCCCTTCGTGCTTAAACACAAGATAGAAGGGGAGTTAGACAAACTAGTCGAACAAGGAGTTCTACAGCTACTAGAAGGGGGAGAGTGGGAGACCCCCATAGTCACCCCTCTCAAAGCTAACGGGGAGGTCAGGATCTGTGCCAACTATTAATGTATGTTAAATCGGGCCCTTAACCAGCACGCTTACCCGGTCCCAACGGTCAGCCACGTTCTCACTTCCCTCCAAAGCGGCGCCATCTTTGCTCGCGCAGGCGTACCAGCAGCTGCTGGTTACCAGGGAGATGGCACATAGACCAGGTCAGGAAATGGGTTCAACGGTCACAGATCGACCACCCGGAACACTACCCATCATCAAGCTCAAATCATCACTACCAACCCCACCAACAAACAATGGAACCTGAGCCCGAGGAGGACCTCACTGACCCAGTACTGTTGCCAGTAAGCCCTGTTCGACTGGGACAACAACATGACCAGGACCACTGCGACAACCCTGCCACAGGGTCAGACTCTGGGGTGGGTCAACCGGAAATGGTCAACCAGGACTCAAACACTGATTCTGCCATCCAAGACATGGGGGAAGTTCCCCTAAGACATTCATCCCGGGTTCATCGGCCACCTGCGTACCTGTTGGACTATGTGCGTCAATAGGGACCGTTTGTTTGAGGGGATTGTTCTGTCTTTCAAGGCGGAACGGGTGTTATGTATCCAGGTGAAGAGAACACATACACACTTACATAGCAGTCACCACCAGGGGGTGTTGAACTGTAACTGTTTTGGCGGGAACCCAGTTTCGGCGGGAAATAGAGGTTCAAACCTATTGGCTGGCTGCTCATCTGGCCAGGTATAAAAGGAGGGCAGGTAACCCCTATTCCCCTAGTACAGTCACTTCCACCGAATAAAGATCTGCCATGCTGTACTCATTGTCTCGGGTCCTTCCTGCTCTCCAGAACCCACTACACAACAAGTTATATATGAAATTAACTGCAATTGTGTATGATGTATTAAAATTAAGTATTCTTAAACATTATGGATATATTGACCAAAACGATAGGAGTTCAATGTTTCTGGGGGATATCATTTTAGGTAAGGCTAGTGTAGATGCAAAACTGAGTCTACCTTTTAGTTACCCTGATCTACTCTCTAGAATCTAGATTATGTAATACGAAGACTATGTTAGACTGACAGAGAACTAAGGGACGTGAAACATATCAGTAAAATCAATGCAAACAATCAGCGAAACAATTATCATCAACTTAAATCCATTGCATTTATAACCAGATCAGGTCATTATGGCACTAAACAACTATCTGTAGGAAAAGGCCTTGAGGGTGTGAAGTCAGTGGAAATGAGATTAGACAGATCTCCTTCTGTAAAGTGTTCCAGAGACAGTACTGGAAAAGGTGTGGCTGGGAATTATGAGTATGAAAACTCAAAACATCTAGACTGAAATGTAGATGTCAGATTAGAAGGACCAGCCAAAGATTTTAAAATCAAGAAAATCATATATGGAAAAGTAGTTTCAGATAATCTAATCCCATGCCATGTAGCTTTTGGAGGTCATAATTAGCTGAAAGAGACAAATCACAGCCATTTTACTCCATTAATGCCATTGGATTCATCCAGCAGGCAGAGACAGATAAATATTTCTTCATTTTTTATGTTTTCCCAATTAGATACATTATAAGATTTGATTATTGGTGTACAATTAATGTACAGCTAAGATCATACAGAAAAATACAGATTCTACTGGAACAAATTTTTAAGTGGTTACTGTCATATTTGGTTTTCTCCAAGAAGATTGAAAGTATTTCACATCTATTATTACATTTGTAAATTCTACAGGGATATCAGGACTGCTTATATTCTGCTCCCATTATATAAATTTTCAGGAAAACCAGACAACTGAAAGATACAAATCATCTTCCAGAAGATTCAAAACCCTTTATCACTTGTGTGGTAACCAAATTCTGTGTTTCTGAGATGAAAATAAGGCATAACTAGTTATAAAGAGAACCACTTCTGTTTTATTCATTACATCAGGTTTCATACATGTTATCTTGTTTCAGGTGCTCTATATATTTTCTCACAGATTGTAATATTTTATATTTAAACTGGCATGGGTAATTAACACACGATTATAGTAGGTTATGTTACACTTTATTTCTTACTTTATCTTTCTTATGCTAGTGTTTTATCTCATCAATTTGATTTTACCTTTGTGTTGTATTTTTAAAATTTTGATTGCCAATGACCAAATAAACAGTATTGCATTATATTGCTCCACATGTTTTCCTTCCTGTCACTGGTTTCCACTTCTACCACCTTAACCATTTTTTACTGTAGTTGAACAAAAGATGGGCAAATCTGATTTACTTTGGGTGGCCTGTCATTGTTGAAGAAGTCCTGCCAAACTTGCAGCAATGTCGCCTTAAATCTATCTCCTGTCTAACACAACGAGGATTACTAGTTTCCAAAGTAGATTCTGAAGAGAGTGACCACAAGGCCCAATCTATATTTTCTCATACTTCTTGTTAAGTTCTCTCTATTCCTCCTACAATTTCTCTTTGCTCAGAAGCATTTTTTTGGTAAGAGTCTGTCTCAAACAGCACTCCCATCTCTACTGCAGCATCAAGATAGTCTATCTCTCTGGCTTCCAAGCTGTTTTTGTTGCCTTGCTCTTTGTCACATTCCTTTTTCCTCAATTTTTTCACAAAAATGCAATCTTTTCTAATATAGTAATTCCTATTTCTATTTGGTCCTTTCTTTTTCTTTATTTGTTCTTTCTTTCACCCTTCTATGTGGGCACATAGTTAATTCTTGCTTCACCTCTGAAGCTTTGCCAGGGTTCCAATGGCATACAGAACAGTGTGGGTTTTTTGTGTTCTTCAATTAGGGCATTGTTTGGTAATGTCTCTGTAACTCTACTTCAACTAGTAAGGAGACCAAGGTGGATTTAAACCATTCTTTTGAATTGGATCTTGAAATGGTGTCTAATACTTTGTTTAGTCAGTAATTGTATTACAGTATTATGAAGCAGGTGAAATCTCCACAGAACATACTGTTCTGCAGTAGTCTCAATATGATGTCACCCCAAAAATGCATCATTGTGGCCAGATATAAAGTATTACCTTTCACTGGAAGATTGAAAAACAAAAAAACGCTAAAGAATCTAGAAAATATTATGCTATAATACAGGTGTTATTGGTTTTTAAGTTGCTAAAGGTGGAAGTTTTGTAACAAATAAATATCTTGAAAAGTTGTTATTCCAGAAAAGAATAGCATCTCTATATTCCTACATATGGGTTTCCATGGGGTCCTCTGCACTGGAATATATTACTCTGCAATGCTGTTTATTTATTTGGTTATGTCTAAATTACTTTAATCCTGTTTACGCACGGTAGAATTATAAGCTGCTCAGAATCAGATAGCAGTTGGAAGCGAAATAAATAAATACATAAAAATAATTTGTTTCCTACTTGAAACAAGTCCAGAGCCACAATGGACTTTTGAATGCATTGCCTTGTAAGAGTAAACCATAGGAAGGAAGGAAGGAAGGAAGGAAGGAAGGAAGGAAGGAAGGAAGGAAGGAAGGAAGGAAGGAAGGAAGGAAGGAAGGAAGGAAAGGAAGGGTTCCTTGATTTTCAACCCTTTGCTCATTTCAATATCTATCTTGAGGCCCCCTAACAGAGAACCATCAATAATGGATATTGCTTTTAGGATATAGTCCTAGTTGTACAGAAATTAAATCTCTGACTTTTAATAGAGTGAAGCTGTTGCATAAGTAGGCAAAATTTAGTCACAGCTTCAGCAGGCATACATAGATGTCATTGCAATGATGGGAGTGGAAGAATGTGTCCTTGCTAATAGAATTGAGTTTCAGGTAAAGGAAGAATTTAAATGATGTGGAAATTCCCAGCTGAAGCTGAATTCCCCTTTTTCCATTCAGGGCATGCAGTGAATTCTGTGCCAATGTGAGATTCTCCCTGAAGTAGGCTGGTGAGGTAGAACAGGAGACAGGCACTATTGGGAAACAAGGAAGGACAAACACTGTTGGGTCACTGCTTCTGCTAACCCTGCAGAGTCCAGGCTCTCTATATAAAGGCAAGTCAGCTGAGTCAACAGCCTTCACAGACTCTGTGGAAGCAGTCTGTGACTGACAGCTTTGCAGCACCTTTCCTGAAAGCCACCAGAGGGGGAAAAATGAAATTTGCCCTCCAAGCCACTCTGTCCTTTGGGCTGCTGGGTAAGTGAATGCAGACTAACAGAGTTGCATGAGGTGATTAAAGGGGAACATTCTGCACTAGTTTTAAAAATTCTGTGGAGTATTTCTTTCTCTTTCTATTGCATTTATTTTCCACCTTTTCTTCTAAGAACTCAGGTTGGCATATATGGGATCTTCTTTACTTTTATGTTTTCACTAACACTAAAGATTGGTTTGGCTGAGGAGAATTTAGTATGAAGTCACTCAGCATACTCCATGATCATATGAGGACCTGAAAATAGATTTCCGTCTAGCACCTTACGCACTATGCTACTCCAACTACCTTATTTCAAATATTTTTTTAAGAACTAGAAAACTGCAAAAAAAAACAAAACCTCCCAAAAATTTTGTTTTTAACTGAGGATCTGTTCCAAGAATTCTGCCAAATATACTTTTTTAAATATGATTTAAGTTTTAGTTTAAGCACATGCTGAACTTGGAGTTATGCTTTCATACAGATTGAAAGGGGGAATAATACATAAATTATTTAATTAGATGTGAATTCAAAGGCAAAAGAAGAAAAAATACTATTTTTATTATTATGATGAAGATGTGCTTTGAACAAGGAATATTAGGGTGTGATGATACTTTAAGAAATATTTCTAAGTTAAGGTGATTGCATACTAAAAGAAACTGTAGGAGAGAAACGGTGAATAAGAGATAGGTTGGTTAATTGTTCCTCTGTCATCTAAATTATCCCTGCAAATACTTTTTTACTTTTTTCCTGGTGAGATTAGAACAAAATATAGGTAGAAGGGGCAGCTATGGAACTGAATAGACACACTTATCTTAACAATTTGTCCTTGCTATTATTATCTCTGTCTTCTATACAGGTTACAAAGTAAAACTGAGTCTGAGAAACCCATTCTATTTATTTTATAATGTGATTTTTGTGGACTGAAAAGAATAGGATATGTTATGCAACACATCTGGAAGTCAGAAATTTTGGAAAGTTATTAGGCAGTGGCTTTCCTAAATTTCAGAATGGGGAGTTTTTCAGCTCTATCAGTAACTTAATGTTGTTCCTTGAAGTAAATAATATGCCAACATTTTTTTTAAAAAAATCAGTGCAAATTTGGGAGCTGAAATGAAAACCACAAACGTGGGGTGTCAATAAAGGGAGATTAATGCAATCTTCCTGTAATCTGTGATTTTATCAAAATCTTGACAAAAGTTCTTTTGCAGAACAGATGATCATAGGTCTTCAGATTCAATTCAAATGACAATATTCATAACCATCAGAATTAATAGCAAGAGATAGCGTAGGGATCAATAATGTGTATTTCAAAGGCTGTATGTTTTCATGTGTCATGCATTGGTACAGGTTCCAATAATGAACATTTGTAGTATAATGGAGAATATGAAAATTACCTCATGTCATGAGTTTACACGTGATGTCTGCTAAAATGTATTACTGCAAAACAGCTGTAATTCAACAGAGACTGAATAACAACAAATATGTAATGGATTAATATGCATATGTAATGCAAATTGACCCTATATTTGTAAAAAAATATAATAGTGAAATATGTTAATGAAGATTTTCAGTCATCCAGTTAGAGTTGTCTGGAAGTTGAATCATGGCAACTGGACTTCTTTTCTTTCTTTCTTTGAAATGTTTCACAGCTTATCCACATAGCTTTTTTCTGTCTGAAGAAGTCTTTATTTGGATAAGCAGTGAAATGTTCCAAAGAAAGAAAGAAAGAAAAAATCCAGTTGCCATAACTCAACTTCCAAACAGATAGTGAAATTGCTCTAAATAGTATTAGCTTTCCATTATCCTAGGAAACAATACAACACAGTACATAACTTGGAATAAGATTTTTGAAAGTTGGTTGAAGAACTTGATGGGCAAGTTATTGAACAGTGCACAACATAAAAGAAAATCTTAATTACTGGGCAAGATTATATGCAACTAGCTATAGCTTGGAAACCTTTTGAATGTATTATGATAGTCTAAATCAGACAAATGCCAACAGGGATAATTAAAATACTTTAGACTACACCCTTATAATCCTTTAGGTAGGTGTGTGCTTTCAGGTCAATTTTTGACTTCTGGTGACTGTATGGACTAGTTGCTGCAGTTTTCTTAGCAATTTTTTACAGCATGTTCTTAAACTTTTGCAAGTTGAACTGCATATGTGTGTGCACACCGACCCACCACTTGTGCAGCCCGGTCACGAATATCCTGTGGCCCAGGGGCTGGGGACCGTGAATTAGAGAATTTAGATGAAAATGTGTGACATGGCCTTTTCTGTAGCAGCATGAGGATTAAGTACTTCTTCCCTAAGGAGAATAGATTATCTTCGTTGATTAACTTCTGTACAATAATAAGAATGTTCCTGTTCTGCCCAGTATTTGTTGCTTTCTAATGTTTTGTTACCAGTTTGACTCTTTGCAAAGTTTTTGGTCTGTCTTCAATCTTAATTGCATTTAAATTGCTTTAATGACTGTTAAATATCCTTTCTTGAAGCCCAAAGACATTTTCTAAATTATTTTGCAAACTATAAAAATTTTCTCAGTAATTAATCTATATATACTGCTAAAAAGGTGCAATTATTTTTTCTATCACTTACCTTAACAAATTATTTTTATAATAATGATATAATTGTAAATATTTAGGTACTCAGTATCCACAATTTTATTTCTAGTTAATTTCATTTATTAACTTTCTTTCTCTGACTCTGCTCTTCCTGTGTGACCTTAAACTGAAATTGGATTTACTTGGATTTTAGGAGTGTCTGCTGACAAATCTTCAAACTGAGGAATTCCTTTTAGAAACTAAAAAAAGATACATTTTCTATATATAAAATATGTGTTGTTTCTCATTCTATGAAATTAGTAATATAACCAACCTTGCATATAAAAATGGATTGTAAATAACAGGTGACATTGTTCAATAAGTGGCAACCGAAATACAAGTCCAGATATTCTTGTCCAAGATGTGAAAAATATCATCTCTACAGTCAATAAAAATGAATTCAGTCCACAGTCACCCTTTTAATCTGATTTCATATGTATTTAATTGTAGAAAAAGCTTCAGTAAGGCAGAACTATCAATTCTTGTTTAAGCACATTAACATTATCTGCACCCTTTTCATTCTTTTCATAGCTCTGTGTTTTGCATCTTCTTCCGTAAGATGGTGCACAGTATCCAATGAAGAGCAGGAAAAATGCCTAAGGCTGAAGAGGGAATGCTTTTCCCAACGACAATCCAAGGATTTTCCAGAACTGGGTTGTGTGAGGAAGACTGATCACCAGGAGTGCATAGCTGCTATTAAAGTAAGTGACCACTGATGGCTGGATAGGGAAGTGGGAAATTTCCTGAGTTCATTGTTCAAACAACCTTTTTTTCCCCCTGAAAAGAATGGTTGATTTGGAAGGTTCCAGAGAGAAATAAAATAGGAGCAAGTATATAGAAAGTAGAATCTCATACATGGAAAGAGAATTTGGAAAAATGTGCTTGGATGATGGGAAAACTGACATATACTGAAGTGATTCAATCAGTATAAAATAGTTTTTGTCCACTTATTGAATTTTCAGATTTCACGACAGCCATTCATTGCTTGCATGTTTTATTTATTAGATCAATAAAATGCTGACCACAGAAAGTCTGCAGAGGGTTGTCTAAATCAGTGTTTCCCAACCTTTGCAGATTGGCAGCCCAGATGTGGGGGGGGGAGAGGGGAACTAGACTGAGTGAGTAGTAGACTGGCATGCATGTACAAAGCTCAACTTGTGTGAGCAGCTGGCTGGTGCATTCACGCGAGTGCCCACCGGGCTGCCACTTGGGCAAGCTGAGCTGCGCATTTACGCACACTCCAATTAGCCATTCACGTGGCCCAATTCCAAATGGTCCATGGTCTGGTAGTGGGTTGGGGACCCCTAGTCTAAATAGTCAAAAGGCCATCATGATCATGGGATTAAATCCTCCCTTCCATTTTCCTTTCCTTTCCTTTCCTTTCCTTTCCTTTCCTTTCCTTTCCTTTCCTTTCCTTTCCTTTCCTTTCCTTTCCTTTCCTTTCCTTTCCTTTCCTTTCCTTTCCTTTCTTTCCTTTCCTTTCCTTTCCTTTCCTTTCCTTTCCTTTCCTTTCCTTTCCTTTCCTTTCCTTTCCTTTCCTTTCCTTTCCTTTCCTTTCCTTTCCTTTCCTTTCCTTCTTTCCTTTCCTTTCCTTTCCTTTCCTTTCCTTTCCTTTCCTTTCCTTTCCTTTCCTTTCCTTTCCTTTCCTTTCCTTTCCTTTCCCCTCCCCTCCCCTCCCCTCCCCTCCCCTCCCCTTCAACATATAATAAAGGGGCCTAGCTTCAATCTTACAGTTTTAGCCATCATCCTGATTTTCGTGATCTCCTTTGTGAATGCCCCTGACTTTGGCCAGAAGTCAATTTCAGAAACCCATGAAATTATCAACTGACCTAGAGGCCCAGTGCTCTGTTCAAGATAGCATTATCATTCTTCATGGCAAACATGTTGTGAATGAAAAGGAAGTCATGTCATTTCCAGATCTAGTAAGAAACAAGGAGATACAACTGTCATACATTTGTGACATATTTTATGTGAAAGAAATATCCTCTCATTATCCTACTGTTATGTTTTTTAGAACTCAGAAGCTGATGCCATCACTTTAGATGCTGGTCTTATTTTAGAAGCAAGCTTGAACCCTTATTATTTAAAGCCTGTTGTAGCTGAACTTCATACAAGAGGCTCAGGAGGTAAATTTTAATAGGATTGATCTGAAAATGTAAAGAGGCTGCATAATTCATCCAATGGTTGCTCATTGGGAGGGGAGGTGAAGTGGGCCCTTTTATGTCATGGGACCTGCTCAGGGTATGGGTATCTCCAACCATACTACCTTTCAGAAAGCCATGAAAACCTGGCTCTACCCCAGGCATTTGGGCCAGGCTGTTAATTTGGAAGTTCTGGGGTAGACATACAGCATAGATATTTTGTGTTTTTAATAAGAGGACTTTATCTTGGATTTTTACTGTTATAATATTGTTGATATTTGCCAACCACAGTTTTGTAGGATAGATAAGTGCCCTTCCAAGTTCGATAACGAAATAAAGGTAAAAGTTGCTAATATGAATTAAACTGGATATGTGGGTTGCTATAACTCACCATGCAGAATCCATTTGGAAATTCACTCAAATAAAGCCACCAGGGACTGGATTTGAGGATTTGCAGCATGCCAGGTTTATGTTCTAGTCCAGTCAAACTCGACAACATAAAGATGTGTGGACTTAACTCCTAGAATTCTCCAGAAAGGCCTGGGAATTCTGGGAGTTAACGTCCAAATATTTTCAAGTTGTCAAGTTTGAGAAATACCACAGTACCCTTTCTTGGTGTTGACTTCTGAGACTCCAGATGTATTTAAGATGAATTTTGGATCTATGATTCAAGGATGCAGTAGGATAATTTCACATGCTCAGGATTTTTATGCTCTGCCTTAGGCTGCCAGACTCTTGCACACAAAGTTCTGGAAACTAAGTCAGTTTAAAAAAAATCCCCTTTCAGAATTTCAACTCCTTCCTCTCTTTTAGTTACGATGGTGGCCTGATGTTTTCTTTGGGCCACATTGACCAGAGCCCCCAACTGGTGAAGTCCTCTGGACTGATCGAAAGAGAAAGCGTGTCTTTCCTCTTTTTCAAGATACAGTCTCCATGTTTTACATTTGCCGTAATCAATTTCACCTTAACACAGTCATGGTGTTTTAGTCTTTAATTTATTTGATTCATTTATACAAATAGTTTCAGCCCATTAACATTACAAGCAATTATCATAGAAGTACACTGGCCAGCCCGCTCCTAAATATATATTTTGTTTAATATAACTAGCTGTTTCCTCTATAGAATAGGATATCCCATGATAATAAAATGTGTTTCTTAAACAGTGCTTAATTTATTTTGGAAATAGGCAGAGACTATGGCTATAACCTATATTTGATTTTTTTTCTTCTCATCTTGTCAGTATCTACTACTAGTTATCATGCCATTGCTGTTGTGAAGGTAGGAACTATTACTTCACTTGAAGATCTCAAAAAGAAGAGATCTTGTCACACTGGTTTTAAAAGATCTGCAGGCTGGAACCTCCCAATAGGAACACTTGTGGAAAAGAATTTGCTAGAGTGGGAGGGAACAGAAACGGAACCTGTGGAAAATGGTAAGAAAAATCTCTATATCTCTGTTTGTCTATCTGTCTATTTATCATCTACCTACATTCATATTTATTTTATTTATTTGTATCCCGTCTTTATTATTTTTACAAATAACTCAAGGTAGAGAGTACACACATTCCTTCTCCTATTCTCTCCCACTCCTTGTGAGTGGGTTGGGCTGAAAGTGACTGGCCCAAAGGCACCCAGCCAGCTTTTATGCCTAAGGTGAGACTAGAATTCACAGTCTCCTGCTTTTTTAACCCGGTGCCTTAACATCCATCCATCCTTCCCATGCATATCTCTCTGGGACCTCAAGACAATGTACATTTTATCTCTATAATAGCAACTTTATGATTCAGTTGAGCTCAAAGAGAGTCAACTATAGCCCAAATCCTATAATGATCTATGTTGTTCAGTGGCTACTGGAGATCTAGTCATGTTAATCAGATATACTTAAAATTTTTGAACAGTAACCAATTTGTAACAAAATTAACACACTTCACTATAAATACACATTATATGTATTATGTAGTCATATTAAAATCTTGTTGGAGTTTTATTTTGAGTTTTTGGGACAAGTTTAGTAACTAAGGTTTACTCTAATAAACACAGATTATAATACAGGCATAATACCTAATACACAAAATAAAGCAGAAAGAAAAAATCCAATTGATTGGTTAAATGATCTCTGCTAAATCTGCTTGCTCTGTGTAGTAGAATTTGCCCATTTTCTATCATTTTTAGAAATTATGGAGAATATATTGCAGGATATTTCTAATTGTAAGAAGGGATAAGGTGGGCGAGTTAAATTTTATAAATAAGTAAACAAGCAATAGATTAAATGTAATAATTGTCTCTTGCCTTGGGTATATAATACTTTGTTTACAGCTTATAGAGCCAGGACAGATATGATAAATTTCTGAAACAAACTAGAAAAAAAGAGGAGATGAACAATGGATATTCACTTCACAACTGCAGAAGATTTCCCTAATGTCATGACTTCAATCAGCTTTTCAGGCTGAGGGCGCAGGCCACCCTGGACATAAAATTTAGGTCGTGGATAGTTTTGGATTAATTCATATGGGGAACTACAGTAGATAGACAAGAAAGAGTAGAATGCTATCTCAGTATGGAATATGGGGAATTGTGTTGCATGTATATCAAATGGAATATGGGGATTGCATGCATGTATATCAAATGACACAAAAACCTTCTGTAATGTTTTTTTTGTACAATGTAGAAATACATCTCTACTAGTTCTTGTAATAACAGTTTTTTTGGCTTTTAGCAAGTGCTCATATTGAGAATAGAGTTATATCAAAAATTGAACCAAAGTTTCAGTTCTATTCCCTTTAGTTTGAAGTTTTTGCAAGCTTATATCAAAAGCCTCTATTCCTGGTCCAACTAGTCCTTTTTTGAATAATTCCTCAGTGATTTATTTACCAGCTTTATTCATAATGGAAATAATTTTAAGGAAAGCATAGTGCTTAAATTCATGAAATTCAGAAAGCCTCCCAGTAAGGGCAATATTTCCTTTAAGACATTATTTATCCTGGACAGAATTGTCTGAAATAAATTATATTACAGGAGGAACTAAGAAGATACCAGAGAATAATCAATGAGTCTGGCGCCATTAAAGTTTATAAAAGTGTGAATTGTGAATTGTCATAATCATGAAGCTGATATTATGACGTTTAGGGGTTTTGTATAATCTGTTGAAGTCCCTAAAACAAAGAACAAAACATGAAGCAGTTCTGAGTGTGATAAAGAAAGGATAGTTTGCAAGCATAGAAATATATGGTTATATGGAGACGCTGAATGAATGGTATGGCTATAAACCAGTTTTACACAAATTTCTTTTTTTTCTTCTCTTATATACTTAATTTCTTTGGTATATAATTTATTACCCTCTTTTTTGTACTCTGCACAAGTTGTTTATTCCAAAAGAAAACTGTGTCATGTGTATGTGTGTTTAATAATTCTTCAGCTTTTCTTTTTCTTTGCTTTTCCATATATTCTTTTCATATAAACACAGCTACAGTAAAATGATCCATATATAAAACAATATTATTTATTGCCATACATTTTTATTGCCTTATGTAGTTACAGAACAGGATCTAAAAAGTGTGTCTACTTATACAACCTTGTAGGGACCATACTTTCTCAAATAGTATGCTGCTAATGAAGAACTGTCAATGACTTACCCATCTGATTTCTTTTTATAGCTGTAGGAAGATTTTTTGAAGTTAGTTGTGTCCCAGGTGTCAAAAATGTACCAAATCTGTGCGCTGCTTGTGCTGGAAACTGTGACTGGAATGACCCCTTTGTCGGATATGCAGGAGCTTATCAGTAAGTGACACATGCTTTCCCCCATAAGCCATGGTAAACTTTTATCATGCTTCTATAATTCCTTCCAAAATATATTTTATAACGGTATATGCCCTCATATTCAACTCACCTTTTTAAAATTTCCATTTATTAAGATTATTTTATAGAATAAAAAACAACTTGAAAGAAAAAGAAAAGAGAAAGAGAAAAAATAAGAAAATATAGGAAATGAAAAAGAAGGAAAAAAACTAAAGTTAAAAATGTGAAAGAGTTCCAACCTTTATTTAAGAGATAATTACGATCTTATTGTTCCATTTCCCTCTTAGGTGATATGCAGATCCCTTTAGCCTTCATATACAGGTAGTCCTCAATGTACGACCATAACTGAGCCAAAAATTTCTGTTCTTCTTTTTCCCATCAGCCATTTCTTCAGATGGGGGAGGAAGCTGGCAAAGCAGCTTTGATAACACCTCCCTCTATCCCAAGAAATCTCCAGTGGCTCTTAGGTCCCATGGGAACTGAATTCTGAGAGATTTGTGCATAGACAAAAAAGGACTTGCTACATTCACTTTGCTGTTATGAACAGAGAAATGGCACTTCACGGAGGGAGAATCAAAGCACTGTGAAGGACTATTTAATTAAGAAATAAAAAACTGTGACAGAAATGAAGGCAAAACAAGGGATCATCAAATAAGGTGGGGACAAGAGCAATATCATTCAGAGGCTATAATATGCAGAATCTCATTTTAAAGTTCCCAAAGCCACATATACATGAGCTTTATTATAGACATTGCAGAGGTGGGTAAATGATGTTGCAATGTTGTCCTCAGAGTGTGTTCAGGCACATGGTCATGCAAGTCAAGCCTCTTTTAGATGCATGTTGCATGTGTAGTATGGAACTAGTGTTGCATGGAGCTCTTTAAAATCTCAGATTGTTAGTAGCCCTCCTGCTCCTGGAAAGTAGCTCAGATTTGTTGTAGATCATACCCCTGACCATCCTCCACTGCATGCAGCAAAGCACTGCTGGTGTGCTCTACAATGCTCCCAGCCTGTTATTTATTTATTTATATAGCGCCCACTATTCCTTCTTCATTCTGAGTGCTATAAATGTTTTTCAGCTGATCATTTTTCCTCAAACTGCAGTATTACCATCGAGAATACTCAATAAGCTCTTGTTTATTGCTTCTATTTGTTAATATATTAGCTGCCTACAATTAGATGGCTGACTAGGACAATATACAGCCAGTTCAACAATCACTCCTGTTACTGTCTGCACCAGGAAGTAGGCTAAGTGTCTATGGAGATTCTCATTCATCCATAATTATCCCAAAGATGCTTTTTCATGAAGCAACTGAACTTTCTTGTTTTTCTTTGAAGACGGTTCACTTCTCATCCAAGAAGCTTCTTCAGCTCTGACTGGATGATGGGGGAATGGAAGGATTTATACTCCTTGCAGACAGGTGGTCATTTCAGTATCTGCAAGGAGTATAAATCTTTCCATTCCCCCACCATCCAGTCAGAGCTGAAGAAGCTTCTGGGATGAGAAGCGAAATGTTTTCAAAGAAAAACAAGAAAGTTCAGTTGCCTCAGGAAAAAGCATCTTTGGGAAGTAGGCTAAGTATTTTTACATGGTAGAAGTACAGTACTCCTTTATTGGATAAATGTTATCCATAGTGAATCTTTTGGAACATATATGTTCCATTTGCCTTTCATCCATTTCTGCCCAGATTTTCCTTTTTCAGTACAGGTAGTCCTCGACTTACAACAGTTTGTTTAGTGACCATTTAAAGTTACAATGGCACTGAAAAAAGTGACTTACGACCATTTTGTACACTTATAACCTTTGCAGCATCCACATGATCAAAATTCAGACACTTGGCAACTGACTCATATTTACAACAGTTGCAGTGTTCTGGGGTCATATGATCAGTTTCTGTGACTATCTTATTCCCCACACACACACACACACACACTCCATGGGCATTAGAAGCCTTTATGAGGCCTCCCAAGCCCCAAATAGTCTTTGCCTGAAATTCCTCACATCCACACCAGCAGTAGCCCCAAAGAGTTTAATAGGCTATTCAAGGAAAACCCGACACCAGTCCATAGGGCAAGGGCTTGTCTGCAAAGCAAAAGAGAAGTCTGCAAGGCAAAGGCAAGTCCTTAATTCAAGAGGCACAATCTGAAGTTCGAGTTACCGAATCCAGGTCTGGTAGTCAAGGAAGAATTACGGTGGCTAAAGAATGCACCAAAAGGAAGCAGGTGCATTGTTCCCAGTGTTGTTTCACTCTACACACTGAGCTAGTCACTCCTTGGTGCATCCCATCAAGAGGAGTGAGGCTGCAACTTTGCAAATAGCCTGGCTGACCTTTGTTGCTCCTGCCTCTTCTCAGCCTTATGTGCTCTCAGATTGGGAGGAGGAGGCAGTTCTTCCTCATCTCCACTGGCTAGCTTCAGCTGTGCACCCTCTTTGCCCAAAGCCTCTGGGCTTTCCAGATGCAGCTGTACTTCTCCTGTCCCTAGCTCAGCTGTCTGCTTGTCTTGTCGTTCCTCCTGCGATTGCTCTGCAATGCTTGGCCTCACCGTTTCTGGCTCGGAGCCTCTGGAAATCTCTGTTCTCCCCCCCCTCATGTCCCTAGACCCAGTTCTTTCTCATCCCAAGTGCTGTCTGGAGAATCGTCCAGGGAAGTAACCAGGAAAGCCATCACAGCGATCTTCTGATAAGCAAAGTCAATGGGGAACTCAGATTCACTTAACAACTATGTTACTAATTTAACAACTGCAGTAATTCACTTATCTACCATGGCAAGAAAGGTCACAAAATGAGCCAAACTCACTTAACCACTGTTTCACTTAGCAACAGAAATTTTCAGCTCAATTGTGGTAGCAAGTTGAGGACTACTTGTAACAAGATGTAAGTCGGTAATTCATTGATTATCTTATTTATCAAAGATTTCAGGGTCTTCAACTAGGCACGGTTCTGTTTTTCAGTCTTCACTAATGGCAAAGTGTTTTGCCTAAGATCCTAAAGAACTGCTGCCAGTCTGTCTGAACAATATTGGCTAGAATGGACAAATTGCCTAACCAGAGAGAAATCAGTTGTCTTCCTCCTGCCTTATTTCCTGTAAAAGTTCTTTATTCAGTTCATATTTATTCATTTTCTTGGTAAGAAACAATAATTAAACTATGGTGTCTACAGTGTTTGTTGGAGGGTATATGATGCCCTTAGGTCACATTGACTGATGATGCTACCTTCCATCAATGTAAAGATTTGTATTTTTAGAATCACCTTTGTTTTGGGAATAGGGGCAGTATTGGCGCATCCCAAATTTTGGTGCCCTAAGCCAGTGCCTCATTGGCTTTAGATATCCATATTTGGGCAGTTTGGGTAGGTTGTTTCTGTTCTGTTGAAAAAGCAGAAATGTTGGTGACAGCATCATACAATATGCAAGAAATGTAATACTTAACCACCACCTCCTTCCTAATATTTTATCCTTTTTTCATAAGGTGTCTGAAGTCTGGAAAAGGAGATGTGGCTTTTGTGAATGAGGCAATCGTATTAGGTATGAATTTGGGAAAATGCTAACTTGTAAGTTCAAATACTAATAAGTGCTTAAACCTATGATTATTTGCAGGTGGATTTCATTTGATTAAGTACTCATCTATTGGGTCCTCAACTCTATCTTTGTAGGGGGGTTCCAGAGAAAGCTTATTTAGCATTTTTTTATAGATCTGTGAAATCTATATATATATATATATATATATATATATATATATATATATATATATATATATATATAATAACACTGTACATGTGTTTAAGCAAAGTGTACCAAGCACATTAAATGTGGAAATTTCTTGAACAACAGTCTTACAAGAATTTGTGACAAACTGGTTTTGAAACAGGAATGTCAAAACCAATTTATGATATTGTATGATGGTCTATAATTGAAAGAGAAAAAATGGTATTGCATTGAATATGCAAGGGAGACAGGACCTGTTTGATTCACCTGCCCTAGGGGACTGATGAACCAGGTGGAGTTCCAGAGAGAGCTTGGAGTTTTCCTGGTGGGCAGTTCAGCTGTGGCCCTAGTTGCTGCCTGAAATAGAGAGGTGCCAGGGCTTGTACTGTATCACTCCTTTTGAGCCAGTGACTCCTGAGGAAGTGGACAAGGCTCTTTGTGCTATCAGTTCAGTTACCTGTTTACTACATCTGGATCCCTTCTGGGTTTTGAAACCAACAGATGGCTCCATGCTGTAGTGTCAACCCCTTTGATGGATGGAGTGGTGCCCCTACCTTAATAGAGGTGGTAATGCACCCCCCTTCCCATAGGCCATCCTTGGACCCAACAGTCTTCAATAATTATCAAACAGCCTCTGACTTTCAATTTCTATGTAAGATTGTTGAGAAGATTCTTGATTTGCAACTATTGAGAATCCTAGAGAAAACTGATTATCTAGTTCTATTTCAATCAGATTTCAGCCATGATTTAGTAATGAGACTGTTGTGGTCACACTTATAGATTATCTGTAGCAGAGGTGGGATGGTGGTGATGCATCATCCCTGTGTTCCTTGATCTTTCAATATGTCAATCATGGTATCCTACTGAGACGATTCTGTTGGTTGGGGATTGGGGCACCACTCTTTGGTGGTCCTGTTTCTTTCTCCAGAACTAGTTCCAATTGAATTTAGTGAGGGGAGAGAGGGAGATTACTCCCTAAACCTCTCCTGTGTATGGTTCTGTAGGGTTCTATTCTCTCTCCCTTCCTTTTCAAAATCAACTTGAAGCCACTCGGTGAGATCATCCACTAGTTTTGGTTTGATACAATCAGTACTGGCAATAAGATTCAATTATATATTTTAACCCTGGTCAGCCAAAAAAAGCTGTTGAGTTTCTGTCCTGATGCCTGAGGAGTGTGACGGTTTCGATAGGGAGGAATTGACTCAGTCCTATTAATACTGAGTGGTTGTGGCTGTTTGGCTACCCAGATCTGCAGATATTTAATCTCTGACTTTGTATGGGACTACATTTTCCTATTCTAGGATGGTGTACAATACGGGGGAGGGGTCTTCTTGGAGTCATAGCTATTGCTAAATGAGCAGGTGTCAGCTGTGACATTCAGAAAGGCCTTTGCACAGCTTTATCCAGTGATATATTTTTTCTCTAATCAAAGAGGTTAATTTAGCCTTCACCAATTATTCTTCCACTGTGCGCAGTGTCAAACCTTTCCACTTTTGATCATATAATAGTCTCATTGCAGTGGGGATTCCTTGAAGGCCACCTGGAAGCTCCAATTAGTAGAATGCATCAGCTAGAGCACTGAAGTAACACCTTCACATCACAAGCTGCACTGGTTTCCAGTTTGTTTCCAGGTGTCATTGAAGGAATTAGTTGTTACCTATAAAGCCCTAGATGGCATAGGGAGTTATCTGAGAGACTCCCTGTCTCCCATAATTACTTGAGAGACCGCATGTCTCCCAATTCAATTTGGCAGGTTTGGTGCACTCTTTGTTCCTTCAGTTAAGCAATTCCATCTATCAGCGCCCCAGAAATGCACCTTCTCCATTACAGTGCCTGCCCTTTGGAATGAGGTACCCCCTTCTGTCCAGGATCTGAATGGCCTTCACCCTGTTCATGTTTTAAAGGAGTCTGAAGACTTGGCTCTTGACCCAGACCTTTCGTGAGGATTTCTAAAATGTTGTTACACTGGCATCCCTATCCTTCATTCTGCTTCTTGTCTTTTCTATTGTCTTTATTTTTCATATTTGAAATAATTGGGCATTAAATAAGACAAGCGACATAATAAACAACAACATGATGGAGCCTACTTTGTTCTCTTAGATACACTCACTGTTCCCTTTCATTTTTCACAGCTGACAGTCCAGAAGAAAGAAGCAAGTTTGAGTTACTTTGTCTTGATGGCACCAGAAAGCCAGTTGAACAATATGAATCCTGTCATTGGGCTAGAGTGGCATCTCATGCTGTGGTGGCACGAACTGTGGATGGCCGGGCAGACAAAATCTGGGCTCTCCTCTCTTATGCGCTGGTATGTATCAAGTTTTCCTTTTTTATAAAACGAAGTTCAAAAATAAATATCACATACCGGTATGTCTCAATTCAAATTTTATGAAGGACTAAAGGAAGAATAATGTATTAGAGTTACTAGTAGGAAAATGATAACATGAAAAGGGAACGCCATCAATAAAGCTATTTTCACTGATCTGTGTACTACGAAGTTCATTTTAAAAAGAACAAAGAAATATTCTTTTAAATTGTTCCTGACCTCATATTGTGAGCCATTTCTACCACAGCCAGATAGAGAACATAAGTTCTTTTGGCAAATAGCACTGTGTCTCTTGGGCAATGGTTAATAAATTTAATATAACTGAAAATTTGCCTGACCCACTAGTAAAAATAGTAATGAGATCATTGTGATAATTTCATGGAGAAATTGATATTTTAATTGCTACACACAAAGAAATCAGCCAAATAAACAATGAGTATAAATTTTCACTATACTAAAGACTAAAAATAATAATTTTGCCACTATCTTTTAAAGGGAAGGGTAATAAACTGCTACCATGTCAAAATTGTGCTCAAATTCCCAAGCAGATTTATCCAAAGAAGTCTGGATGTCTTCAGATGGGTGGTTCCTACAGGTTTCAGTTAAAAGACAGTGCACTGATTCAATTTCCTTTTGTAAATGAACTAAATTGTGAGAAAATATGGAAGAATTACAGGTGAAAGTTTTCATCGTCTGAACTCCTCTCTTTCATAACACTTTATGAATAAGAGAGTGATATTTGAACAATAATAGCATTGTGTGGAAGATAAATTGAGGGTAGCAAATAATTGTAACATTAAAGTTAATAATTGCAAAATAAAAAGAAAGAAGAAGTAAATGGAAAAGAAGATGGAGAAAGAAAAAGAGAATCGACATGTTTGATTCCTGATAGTGTTTAAAAAGGTTTAAAAAGATTTATTCTATAAATCATTTGAATGAAGAGAATTGGAACAGAATTATATGCAAGGAAGGAGAGGTGGTGGGTCAGAGAACATTTTGGTTAACATAAAGCCAAAATGCTACCATTCTCTTTCCTGTTTCAATTGCAGACTCTGGTTTAGAAAAAGTTCTGAATTTAATTCTGAGTTTGTTCACACTGCAGTAATCTTCTCCAAAACTTCCTATCTGAAATGTAGCTCCTGATTTTTTCATTATTTTCAGTTGCATTATTCAAAATGCTTTGTTCTTACTAATTTCTCTCTGGTCTCTCAAAGGGGAGGGGGCCCTGCTCACAGTCAGTCATGCCCTTGTGATATCCAGATTGGTCTACTGTGGCTCATTTTATGTGGGGCTGATCTTGAAGACTATTTGAAAGCTTTAACTGGTACAAAATGTGGCAATGAAAGCAGTTACTGGTGCCAGTTACTTGGCACATATAACACCACTGCTTCGCAAACTGCATTGGCTTCTGATATGTTTCCAGTGAAATTCAAAGTGCTGGTTATCAATTGAAAATCCTTTGTGGCTTTGGACTGAGCTATATACAGGATTATCTTTCTCCAATTGTCTCTACCAGTCCTATCTGGTTTGGCAGAAAGGGTACACTTTGAGTGCTATCAGATAGGCAGAAACCCAGAAGGAGAACCTTTTTTTACTATGGCATCTGTCCTTTGGAGCATCATCCCCTCTGAGATTAGATTCACCCCACCCATTGACCTTTCTTGAGAACTTGAAAGCTTGGTTTTGTGCTTGAGCCTGGGACCCTGAGCGTGGATTAAAGCCCATCTCCTAGTTATATGGATGGTGTTAGATCATGCCCAGCTGTTTTTATTGCAAGCCATTTAGAGTCATGTAAAAATGAGATGGACAGTTATACCAAATTGAATAAATAAAATAAATATTCCAATCATTTTCATGTTCCATCTCATCTCATTCTTCTTTGATTCATTTTTCTCTTATTTTAGGAACAGAACAAGCAAGGCCAATCAAGCTGCAAACTTTTTGGCTCTCCTCGTGACTCTGGCAAAGATCTCCTGTTTAAGGACAGTGCAGTCAGTCTTGTTCAGGTGCCTGAAGGAGCAGATGCTGAACTTTACCTGGGACCTAAGTACTGTGCTGCAATACAGAATCTCAAAAGAGGTAAACAGGGCAGGACTTGTTATGCATTATGAAATCACAATGATGAACACCAGCCACCGAAAATGAGGCATTAGAAAACCGTTAAAAATAATTAGTTCACTTGCTATCAGCAATACTAGCTTAATTGCAATTCAGTCTGTTGACTGCTTCTAAAATCTCTGTGATGAGGAAAATGGTAAACTTTTGTCAAAGTAGAAACCTTTATGCGTTGGCTCATCAGCTTTATAACAGGATTAGGTCCAACTTGTTTGTGGCTAAGACCCATATTTTACTCTGTTTGGCTAGCTGAGGATAGCAAACTGCATTGGCTTCTGATATGTTTCCAGTGAAATTCAAAGTGCTGGTTATCAAGTAATAAAAAGGGTAATAATAGCAAACCATAAGCAAAAGGATGGGAGAGTAGAAGTCAGTGTGTGGACCCAGATTTCTCGTTCTTGAAAATCATGAGAAAAAACTATTACAGCAACGTCACAGTCCCCATTTTATGTCATAATGTGGAATGAACTCCAGACAGATGGGAAAAAAGATTTTGTAGACATTAAATGTTAGTTTGATCACAGAGACACACTAGTGAAAATTACCATTTAATTTTCCTGTGCTCATGCTGACTTGACTCTCAGATACCAAAGAAAATTCTGTCCAGATTGAGACACTGTGGCAACAGCTTCCAAAATATCCAGTCTGAAACACAGGCCACCATGTCCTCCCATTCCCTTGCTCTATATAAGTGTGTGTATGAGAGAAAGGGTGCATGTGTAGTACCTATAGTGTGTATATGTGCAGGTATTATACATACATACACAAGCACACATAAACTGAAGTGAAATTTATAAATGTATAAATACAAAGTTAAAGATCAAAATGCACATAACAGTATATAAGCTCTTTTTTTTCTTTTGGCAAGTACCTATTTCATTTTCTGGGATTTTTTTTTTAGTACAAGGGTATACCATTTAATCAAGCTGCCATATGCTAAATAAATAAAAAGTTTTCAAGTGACCAGAGGTAAAAAAGTTGCACCCCCAGGAGCCAGGCAGCCTGTTTTAGGTTATCTGGGAGCTAGAGCAGAAACCTTTTCATGCTAAATAAAATAGCTAACTATGTAAACCTCGAGCATACAATAAAGAGGTCTAAATTTTTTCTTAGTACAGGTATGTTTTAATTGGATCATGTAAATGTTGTAATGTCTACTATTTTTCTGCTATTGTCATTATTAAAATGGCCAAATGACCCTTTAATTATCTTGTATACTAGTCTTCTAGAACAAAAGCAATCCAACTGCTATGAAGTGTAAATAAAGGACATTTTTTGTGTTCTTTTCCCTATCCATTTTGTTTTGCTGATTTTCCTTACAACAATCAAGACAGTTGAATATCATTATTTATATAATAATAACATAACACTAATAATCAAGGCCAGAATTGAAAAACCATCAACACATTATAACAACATAGGTTCTTGGAAAGAAATCAACAGCTAAAGAACTGGGAGCTGTGATTTCACATTGTAGTGAATAGACAATAATAACCTTATTTGAGTCTAGAGCATAAAGATTGTACACCAACGTTTGCCATGGTTTTTATATCGGGAATTAGTTTGCCACATTCTGAGGAATCTAAATACTTGGTTAACTGAGGTATTTTCTTGTCCTTTAGAGAGATCTGATCCAGATCCTGGTACCACAGAAAAAATTGTGTGGTGTGCAGTGGGCAAGGCTGAACAGAAAAAATGTGATGTGTGGAGTGGACAGAGCAATGGTGTCATTGAATGTGCTGTTGCAGAAACTACAGAAGGCTGCCTTGTCAAAATCATAGTAAGTGTTTGAAGTTTCAACATGTCTTTTCACTTGAAAATAGTGACTGAGTCCAGATTTGCACGTTAGTTAAAAAATATTTTTTAAAAATAGGGTACTGGGTGCAATCTATGAAGAAGATTCTAGTAAAATAAACAAGCAAGTTTGATTTTGTTGGAACATGTTAATTGAATATACCCATTGAATCCCATGGTATGAGTCTTTCATATGGGGCAAGAGGCCTTTGCAACAATACACTGAGTGCATAGTGCAGTGTTTCCCCCCCTGAGGTCCTACAGATATGTTGAATTATAACCCCTATTTTTCTAAGCTGGGAATGATTGAAATAGTTAGAAGAGTACCAGTATAAGGACAGCTGATGCTTCTGTTCATGATTTACATCTGCACATACTGTGCTGTCTCGGTCCTCAATACAGGTGCCATTTTGTTCCCAAGGAACATGCTCAGTGGTCTGTTTACATTTTATCTCCTCCATTTGGAGCTGTCTCTCCATTATTTTTCTCCCTTTGTTTTATTTTGACTGGAATTGTAACCTGTCCTCTTTGTATTTTATTTCTTCTGAGACATCAGTTGGTCCCTGAGATATTTAAATCCCAAGGTGAACCAGAAAATATCCATCCATAGAATGAGATCATACACCCCTCTATTGCTCTGTTCAGTTAGGTCAATATTGTCAATATTATTCCTTCTATTATGTTGTGTTTGGAATTTCTATAGAGATTTTTGGAAATTTAGGAATTCTTGTAGCTTGATTTCTATGGACTAAGATCCTGAAAATGTTGGATTTACCTTGACTCTTCTGTAATTATCTCTCCCCACTCTTTTGGGAAAAAAATATGGAAACCAGAAGACCCAACAGCAGGCAACAAAGAAGATAACGATTTATTTTTCTTCTCATCATTTAAAAATATAGAAATGACAACAGGCAGACTTGAGTGCACTCTCACATAATACTAGCCTGTCAGATAGGCCCTTTTATATGACACTTGTTTCCCTGCCCAGTTTTCAGTTTTGTTCTCTCAGTGGTCAATCATCTCTCTATCCCACAGAGTATGCTCAGACAAGATTGGTTATTCAAAATGTTGGTGGGATTCTCCCCCTTATTCAATGTATTTTTTCTTCTTTAAACCTGACGATCCCTGCTAAACATGAATGATTCATTTTAACCATGTAAAGACATATATTAGGAAATGAGTTTGCTGATAGAAAATGCATTGTTCTTTGCAGAAAAGAGAAGCTGATGCCATTACCTTGGATGGAGGGCATATCTATACTGCAGGAAAATGTGGCCTTGTCCCAGTATTGACAGAAATCCCTCGTAAGTATGAACTCAGTAGATCAATAGCTGTTGTAAGTACATAAGAAGTGACCTGGCCCATTTATTCCAGTAGTTTGTCTCATAGTGGCCATCCAATTGCATAACAAGTCTACTAGTCTCTCAATAGATGGTCTTCAGAGGAAGTCTCACTGCCATCAAGCCACAACTGTGTGCATGAAAATGACTTCTGATGGCATGCCATTTTAGCTCTGTGCTTTAGACTAAGAAAAACTTAGGTATCACAAAGCAATGTTTCACTAAAGCTATGCCTTCAGGCATCTGATCTAAAGGAGGAAAATCTGTTCCAAGTCACCTCATTCCTGCCCAGTGTTCTTGGATCATAGTTGAGGCATGGTCTTTCTTCCTTTTCATTGTCATATCCACCAATTGATTTAATACTTTTACTTCATCACTGAAGAGCAATATGCATGGCCTATTGCAAAATTGTAAGGAGATGGATAGAAATTGAGTTCATCTTTTTGTTCACCAGCTTTATCAATCCTGGATTATAGATATTATGTCTTGAGTTCAGATAACTTGCATTCTACAATGGAGCCCTTGATCTGGCAAATACGCTTGGCATTATCTACTTTTAGGTTTATGTGTAGTCCAGACAAAAGTAGACGAAAATTGCGTGAGCTTGAAGTGACTTCTCCAAATCCTGTTTACTTTTATTTCTTCCAGATGACGATTCTGCTGCATGCACAGATCCCACAAAAGCTGCAAAAGGTAAATATATTGCCACTTAAGAGATCTGCAAGCATCTAAACTTTTATCTGGCAATTTAAACTTAGTCAAACCTTTCTGTACCTATTTTCCTAATCTGTTGAAGAAAATTGCTCTTTTTGCCAAAATATAGATAGTCCTCAACCTAAAACCACAACTAAGCCCAAAATTTATTTTGCTGAGACAGTTGTTAAGTAAATTTTGCCCCATTTTGTGACCTTTCCTCCTGCAGCTGTTAAGTGAATCACTGCAGTTATTAACTTAGTAACATGTTGTTAAATGAATTTGGCTTCCCTAGATTGATTTTGCTTGTCAAAAGGTTGCAAAAGTTAATCGCATGACCCTGGAACACTGCAACCTATAAAACTGAACCAGTTGCCAACCGTCTGAATGTTGATCACGTGACATAAGGGTGCCACAACGGTCATAAGTATGAAAAATGGTCATGTCACTTTTTTCAGTGCCATTGTAACTTCAAATAGTCACTAAATGAACTGCTGTAAATTGAGGACTACATGTACTACTGTGTTTTCCCCAAAATAAGACCCGATCTTATTTTTTTTTTCATCCAAAAGAGCTATTAAGTCTTATTTTCGGGGGATTTTTTTCCCCACTGTCTCTTCTCGCCACAGTGGCACCATCAGCCCCATCCAGCAGGAGCCCACTTCTTTTGTGGCTGCTCATATCACTGATGTATGTCACCCCCGGCCTTCGTTTTGCAGGCAGAGGCCTTCAGGAAAAGCCTCTGCAGCCCAGAACAGAGCTCTGGGTTGATGCACTTGTCACCACCATCCCCGACCTCCATCTCACCAGCAGAGGCCTTCAGGAAAGGCCTCAGGAAAAGGCCTCTGCTGGCAAAATGGAGGCCAGGGGGGGAGCACACTGCAGAGGCCTTTCCTGAAGGCCTCTGCTGATGAAACAGAGACTGGGGGCAACGTGAGCGAGCAGAGGCGAGTGGCCACAGAAGAATGGACTGGTGGCAGCCACGGGCTCCTGCTGGACAGGGTTGTTGGTGCCACTGCCATGAGGTGAGGCAGATGTTGGGGCATGGGAGGCCTGGCTATGACAGTCCTGAGGTAAGTAGGTACGGGGCACGTGGGGCAGTTCCCTAGCTTGATTTTGCACGTGTGCCTCACCCCACCTCATGCAACCAGATGGTGGGATGGAGTGGATGGGGTCTTAACCAGGGCTTATTTTGGGGATAGGGCTTATATTAGGTGCAAACATAAAAATCAAGCTGGGGCTTATTTTCGGGATAGGTCTTTTTGGGAAAACACGGCATCTTCTCATTTTAAGATGGCAACCATGGCTTTAAATTCAATAGCAAGTGCTTATACTTAGGATTCCTATATACATGTGAACTCTTTTCTTTAAAAGTTCACAAAAGGTGTAAAGGAGTCACTGGATCATGCTTGCCTTCTGTTAGCTAATTTGAACTCTCAGTCGAGGAATGCTGAGTCTGCTTCTTGTTTCCCACTTAAAGGCTACATTGCCGTAGCTGTTGCTAAGAAAATAGACACTGAAATCAACTGGACCAATCTGAGAGGAAAAAAGTCCTGTCATACTAGTGTTGGTAGAACTGCTGGCTGGAATATTCCCATGGGCCTTATTAACAACCAAAATAATCTTAGCTGTAACTTTGGTAAGTAGCTTTATGTCCATTTGGTTGCTTTTGTTTTTATTTCACCCATTCTCTAAAGCAGTGTTTCTGAACCATGCTGGTTATGGATGTCCACACATTTTAAAGTTGTTGAAGTTCAAGACCATTGCTGTAAAGGATCCAGTGCTTCTAGGACAGCGACTCCCAACCTTTCCTATACCCTGCACCCCTAGAACGCTCTTGATATATTTTCGCACCCCTTACAAAAGTTCAAAATAATTTTATTTATTTATTTATTTATTTATTTATTTATTTATTTATTTATTTATTTATTTATTTAATTTATATACCGCCCTTCTCTCAAGAGACTCAGGGCGGTTAACAGGGCAATACGTAAAAGACAGATACAAAAGTTAAAATTATTAAAACATGATTAAACAATGCCCATAGTACAAATTTAAAATTAAAGTCATAATAACAAACCCACCCCATCCCCTCAGGCCAGGCCCGCTTCCTTAAAGAGATGGGTTTTAAGGTCGCGCCGGAAGGAGCGGAGGTCGGGCGCCATCCGGAGCTCTACCGGAAGATGGTTCCATAAGTCCGGTGCACCCACAGAGAACGCTCTCCCCCTGGGGGCCACCAGTCGGCATTCTTTGATAATGGCAACAAATTATGCATATACACTATAATTTTGAAAACCCAAGTTTTCGCACCCCTTGGAATATTGTCTCGTACCCTCAGGAGGTGCAAGCACCCCTGGTTAAGAACCCCTGTTCTAGGGCAACAACTCCTGTAGTTCTAAAGGATTACAAACGGTTAGGTAGTAATTGTGTCTCTCCCCTTCCCCATAACAAATATTTTGCATGGAAAAAGAAAGAAAAAATGATAGGCTATACATGGAAAATATTTATATTTGCTACTTTGGAAAGGGGTCTTATGTAAATTTCCTTTCCTTTCCTTTCCTTTCCTTTCCTTTCCTTTCCTTTCCTTTCCTTTCCTTTCCTTTCCTTTCCTTTCCTTTCCTTTCCTTTCCTTTCCTTTCCTTTCCTTTCCTTTCCTTTCCCTATTCTGTCCTGTCCTGTTCTGTCCTGTCCTGTCCCATCTTCATTTGTGCATTTATGTATTGGGTTGATTAATACAGTACTTTTATCCTCTGATAAGCACTCAAGCTAAAAAAAAACATTTTTTTTACCCAGCATGGATTTGAATTCACAGCCCTTCTTGTGTTAGAAATGAAAATGCTTTACTCTTTTAAAAATGGGGGCATCAGTACATCCAATTTTTTTTGTTAGTGGAAAGAGCAACATTAGCAATATTAATAATGATAGTAAGGAAGAATAGTCCGTGGAGATTTTCATAGTTTCCTTTTCTCTAAGAATCAAAGTTCTGCTATGCCATTATGCATGAAGCAGATTCTCACTTTGGCACACCTTTTTGGTAACGTTTCAGAGACTATCCTAGAGTTCTTTTCTTCTATTACTTTTTAAAAATAAAATAAAATAAAATAACATAAATATTAGGGGTGAGCAAAATGTTTGATCTAAATGTCTTGAGCACATTTTTGGTGAAAAGAGTTTCAGACTTTTCCCCAAAGAACTCAAAACAGGACATTTTGCACTAGAGATTTAGTGAACTTTTAGTAAAATTATCACACTCAAAATGTTTTTAAATAAGACATTTTACATGCCCTGCCCCTAATTAAAATGCTTCTTAAGATATGTGTATATCAGTCCTTAAAATAGTATTCTGCTAAGATAATAAAGGAGTGTAAAAGGAATTTTGCAATATTAGACTACTGCCTTGAAATTTATGAGATAAACTGAACACCAGAAAGCAATAAACATTATGAAAGCTATTCCTAATTCAATTTTTCAATTTTTATCTAAAATGGAATTCCTGATGAAAATTAAATGAAAAACATTTTTATTGTTTTTTTCCTTCAATGATTAGCCGTAACTGCTATATTTCTGAAAATTCTGACACATCACCTATATTATTTAAAAGATGGGTAAAGTGAACTCTAATTAATAATTTATTTTTCTGACTAAAAGCATGAGCAGTCAGTTAAAAACAGTTTCATTGTTCACATTTTGAGGAATGCAGCTGTGTTTCTGGAGAATTATAGATTATTTTGGGGTGCTGTTAGACATATCTCAAAGTATCCATTGTAGCTAGGAGAGACATATATGTCTATGATAGGTTTTTATTAGAAAATTTATTAGTCAGAAAACGTGATCCCAGAGTCGTTCTGATTTGTGAAGGTATGTTTTGTGTATCCTCACAAAATGGCTATCAATGGGAAGACTTGCCTTTCATAAAATGGCTACTTTTTGAACACAGCCAATCACAAAATGTACTTTTTTCCAGAAGATAAACTGGTGATCACCTTATTACCTCTGCAATTGATCCTCTTTACTGAAGCTGGTCATTCTTTGAAAATGATTTATATGAAGTACAAGCATAGTCTTTTCTGTTTAATCTATTATGGCTGAGAGCAAATTATGTGTGTTCATTTCAGTTCCTCTTGATGAACTACGCTGTTGATATTTCCTTAATTTGTAATGGATAAAATCAGTTACATATGATGAAAAGACAGAATTTTGAAGCTTACATTTTTAAGCTGGCCATGCTTTCCAATAACAATATTTTTGGTTTGGGTCCAGATTTTGAAGATCTGGTGTGTCAATATTTTATTACAACTACACGGTTGCTAGACCCCCTAATCTGATGCATTTACCATGCTTTCTGGAGATTACGCAAACTGAAATCCAACACTAGACAACCAGTTGGGGTATGTTACTATATAAGAATATAAACACAAGTATTAAAATGTTTGTTCTCTCATCCCATGCTAGATACATTCTTCACAGAAAGCTGTGCACCAGGAGCACCTCCTGAGTCTCCATTGTGCAAACTGTGCAGAGGCAGCGGTGGTGAAGGTGGCCTCTCTCAGAAACACAAGTGTAAACCTAACAGCAATGAAATATACTATGGTTATATCGGTGCTCTTCGGTAGGTTGCTGTTCCTTGGAATACAATCAGAGGTGGGGAACAATAGCCCCTTTAGGACTTGGAGATTCAACTCCCAGAATTCCTGAGCTAGGAATTCTGGGAGTTGAAGTCCACAAGCCATAAAAGGGCCACAGTTTCCCACCCCCGTGATAGATGAAGGAGAAGACACTTGTTGATCATTCTTCATTTTCCACTTGCAGTTCAGGATTCCTTCCTGTAGATGTTAACCTCTAATAACAGATCTATGTGTTATATATTTGTGGGAATTAAAAAGTCTAATCAACTGAGATAGTAAATGCAAAAGAGTAAACTGTCAGAACAAATAGTTTCAGATGGCTCATAGAAGTCAGCATACTGGAGGGGAAGAAAACGTAACCCTTCACCCTCATGTAGAGTAAAACTGATCTAGGAACAGCTTATCTTGAGATTTTAGAATTACCAAAGCAATTCCTGAATTCTTCCACAGGAAATCTTATAAGGGATTAATTCCAAATCATTGTGTGTTTTGTCTTAATTTGTCACTCTACCACCTAATTTTTAAAAATATTCATTTTTATATTTTATTTTATTATTTTGGAGATATGAAACTACTAAAACAATAACATTTTAAATAATGCCTAGGACTGAGAATCCTAGGCAGATACAAGATTCTGTAGTGTACTTTCCAAACATGATTCTGTCTGCTGGAATCTTCCTTGAAATCTGATTGTGATAAGTTAGTGGAGGCTCTGCACAGAATCATATGAATAGTCTTATTATAGTCTTTTATTATTATTATTATAGGTATTGTCACACACGCTGCAGGACAAAGCCTTAATACTGAAACTAGATTGGAAGTCCTCTTTGGATGCAGCTACTGCCCCACCTAGTGGTATACTGATAACTACTATCCCACAATATAACCATATTATATTGTCTTTGTATCTAGCCATTAAATATTTTATATTAACATGTAGGAAGCAATCCCAGCCATATTACTGTAATATCATAAAGAAACAGGGCATAACCTTTGCAGTTCACAACTATTTATAATTCTTCTTAATTCCAAATTAAAATTCTATGAAAACAGTAGGTGTGAGCTTAAATGGACTCCAGAAGATGGTAGAGGACAGGAAGGCCTAGAGAAACATTGTCCATAGGGTCGCGATGGGTCGGACATGACTTCGCAGCTAACAACAAATGAAAACAGTGCAGGAATGCTTAAATGGCTATTGGTTTTGAATTATTTTTGAAACATTTTTCAGATGAGGAACCTATGGAAGGCAAGAAATGAAATGTGCTACTTACCCTTTTCTTTGGTTGTATTTTCCAGATGCTTGACTGAAGCAGGAGATGTAGCTTTTGTTAAACATACCACCATTACTGAGGTCACAGAAGGTATGGAATCATAAAAATAAATATAAAGTGTTGATCATCTTAGTTTTGATAGTTGAGAAACAGTAGACTGATGAAGGTTGTCAGGCATAATCAAAAGAATGGTAATAATATAACCAATATAGAAACATAATATAATATATAATAATTAATTATAATAAAAATATAACGATAATGTTTATAAGATAAATTAACTGTGGTCCAGAATCACATTGCATTAGAAAGCGTCATCCTATAAAATAAGAAGTACTGGGGTGCTGGAGTTGTACTAGACAAAGTTGAATGCACTTACTCAAGTCAAGATGCAGAATACTAAGGCTGGCCAAGTAATTCTGGGATATCAGGCAGAAAATTCAAGCATCTGTGTTTTTGAAAACCTTAGAGCAGCACAGAAAAAAGAAAAATCTCCCATTGCTACATGCCTCAAATACTTTGTCTCCTCTCCCCTTTTTCTTCTAAGGAACTCTTGGGCGGCATGGGGATCTCTATTGCATAATATCTGCTTACCCATCTGTTCTCCGTAGTGTGCATCTGCTCATACCACCCACCTGTACTCCGTGGTGCCTGCTCACCCACCAGCATCCTGCCCAGACTCCACTATGTATTTCCCCATCTGCACTCTGCAGTATGCATCCACACCCCCTGCTGATACTCTGTAGTGCCTACCTATCCATCTGTCTGCATAGTACAGGTCTCACCTGCATGTAGCTCTTGCCCATCAACCTGCTTGTGAGTGACACAGAAAAAGAATGACTTGCAATTTTCTGCCAGTTCCCCATTGATTTTTCTTGTTGGAGGTCAACAGGAAGTTGACTTCATGTGAGGTCCTTGCTTAACAACCAATGGTCCTGGAGGATTATCAGTGTTGTGTTATGAAGCAGCACAGTCATTAAGCATTATAATTGTATCACTTAACAATGGAAATTCAAATCCCAAATACACTTGTTAAATGAGGACTACCTGTATAATGGGTATGTTAGTTAATGATGGCTTACTGTTGATCTGTGGATAAGATGTGGACAATTTTATCTAAGAAGTTCTAACAAATCAATTTATACCTGGAAATATTCAATGTCTGAAATGTTAGTTTTGAAAGGTTTCAGCACAAGCAGGAGAGACAAGTAGAAATAAATTTCATCCTCAAGCAGTTTTCATTATTGCTTCATAGATACGCATGCAGTGTAAAATTTACTAACATAAACATATTCTACTTCTACATCTAATTTAACTCACATCCAGATATTTTTATTGGCCTAGTAGAAGCCAATTTACAACATTTTCCAATTTCTTAGTTTTGTAGACCTGCTGGATTTTGCTTTTATTTCTGCTTTTGCTTCTTTAAGACAGTTTCCCCTTCTCTCCAAACAACTTTGGCTTTACAGTCTCTTTTGGCAAACTTCTTTGCATAGTATTTTCTTAGTCTACCAGCTCATGTTGTATGTAGATATTCTGTTTCATGGAGATTCTAGAATTGGCTGAATTATTTGGAAGTAAAATGTCTTTTATCTCAGAGTGTAGTCTGTTTCTCCTTAGCTTACACATTGCTCTCAGTGGACTCTGGTTTTTATTGTCAGCCACATAATTCAAGTCTCCCAAGTATACATCTCAATATTATATCCAAAATTAGTAGCCCATTTTGTCATGCAATCTATAACCATATCATACCATCTTGGACTTTTTATATTGCAGGTAAATGTATGAATTTTACTGTTACATTCTTAGATTATTTTTCTTACTACTAGCAGCTTTGTTAAGGAGATGACTTTGCTAGAGTGGTCACTGAGAGCAAAGAGTTTAATTATTATAATTATTTAATTATATTCTTTCTTCCTTTCTACACACACACACACACACACACACACAAACACACACACACACACACACACAGACAGAGAGAGAGAGAGAGAGAGAGAGAGAGAGAGAGAGAGAGAGAGAGAGAGAGCTCTTAAGCTACAAAGTAAAACATTGCATTTATGTCCAAGAATGCCTCTGGATTCTGTGTCCTGAAAGATAAAAAAGAGCTTCAGCCCATGCCTTTGTTCATTAGAATGTGCACAGTTGTCCAGAACAAAAGACAAAATACCAAACAAAAGCTGGTTATTGTAGTGAGCATTTGGTGAAAGGAACAGCTGGGGAGTATCTCTGCTTAGGTATTTTCTGTCTATGTTTCCATGGTAGTCATTTTATGAATATGCTGATCTAGATGAAATGTTAATATATATTGCTGGTCTATGTATATGCCATATGTTTAATAAATAAATATGAACATGCTGACAAAATGTCATGTATACCCACCACTCCAAAGAAGTTTGGAACTATTACATTGTTGTATGGACTGTATCGCTAATGGGATACAAAATGGCATTGGAGGGGGGGCAGCTGGCAAAGTTCCATATCTCCTTTCTGTGGAGTTGGGCTAATAAGGAAAATATATGCATAGTGATGCAGGGAGTCCTTATTCTTGTTAATGATTTTAATCATTTTTATAGGTGAGAACAGACCTGCTTGGGCAAGTGGCTTAACGTCTTCTGATTTTGTTCTTCTGAACCTAAATGGTGAACGTTGTCGTCCTGATGAATATGTTAGATGTGGCTTGGCCCAAGTTTGCAATCATGCAGTAGTATCAAGACCTGAACGAGCAGAAGTGGTTAAAAAAGTGGTACTTGAGCAACAGGTAATCTCTGAATTAAGACTATTATGTTTAATAGTAAAGTTATGTAGCATATATACATGGGAAAGATGTGGGTCAGCTTTCATAGATTGAACATTGTGTCCAACCCGCTATGGCCAACTCAGTGCAGGACAACTTGCCATTGGACAATTCAACAATTCAATTTAGTTATTTAAAATAATTAAAAATGATTTTAATTTTTGTCATTCACATTTCATTTTGTCCCTCCTTTGAATTCTTTATTTAATGATTCTGTTCCACCATTTCTTTCATTAGTATGACTCTTGCCCTATGGAGAGTTGGCTGTGGTGATTTGGCCATGGCAAATTGGCCACAGTGACTTGGCTGTGATGAGTTGGTCGCGAGAAGCATCCATAATATTCCAATAATAAAATTCCTCAATAAATGACAAGCACAAATAAAAAGGAGAAATAGTACCAAATACAATAAATTTGATACACTCACTGGAAACCTATTTATTAATATTATGATAACTACTGAAATCCTGCTTTTGTTAATTTTTACAGAAAAAATTTGGAAGGCATGGGACTGAGAACGATGTCTTCCAGATGTTCCAATCTGAAGCCAAAGATAGTTTGTTCAAAGATGGCACAGAATGCTTAGCTGTTCCAAGTGAAGTTACCTTTGAGGAATATCTTGGGGTGAAATATATGCAGTCTCTTGAAGGACTTGCCAAATGTTCATCTTCAGGTAACAATCTTAGATTAAGATGAATGACATTCATCCATTTCAGTGGTAGAAATTTCCTTTCAAGCTGATTATAAATGTAACTCTGTCAGAATGGAAAACAGGATGTGGGAGGGCATTTCTAGACATTGTAACTAACCCTGTACCTTGTTTTGGTGATGTTTCCCATCACAAATAATATAAGTTTATACTACTTAGTCTGTCAGAACTAGTTTGGTCTAGTGGCTACGGCACCAGGCTAGAAACCAGGAAACCATGAGTTTTAGTTATACTTTAGGCATGAAGCCAGCTGGGTGACCTTGGACCAATTCTCTCTCAGCCCCAGGAAGAAGGTCACTTTCCAAGAAAATTGTAGGGACTAGTCCAGGCAGTTGCCAGGAGTCAAAAGTGACTTTAAGGCACGTGCGAGTGCGCACGCATGCATGCACACACACAAACAGATACACACACACACATTTAATTAATTTAATTTAATTTATTAATATTTCTATACCGCCCTTCTCCTGAAGGACTCAGGGCGGTGTACAGGGCAAGAATAAAATACAAAATTACAAAAGTTAAAAATAATTAAATACATGCCCGTTAAAAGAACAATTAATACATAATAAATAACCCCAATAAAATAATAATAACCCCCCCCCAATCCCCCCTCAGGCCAGGTCGGCTTGTTCGAACAAGTATGTTTTTAGGTCGCGGCAGAAGGAGCGGAGATCGGGCGCCGTCCGGAGCTCAACTGGTAGCTGGTTCCATAATTCTGGGGCGCCCACAGAGAAAGATCTCCCCCTGGGGGCCACCAATCTACATTCTCTGACCGGTGGCACCCTGAGGAGGCCCTCTCTGTGGGAACGTACAGAGCGGAGGGAAGTTGATGCCGGCAGCAGGTGTTCCCTAAGGTACTCCGGACCCCTGCCATGTAGGGCTTTAAACACCATTACTAGTACCTTGAATCTCACCCGGAAGACAACTGGCAACCAATGCAGCTCACGGAGCAGAGGTGTAATGTGGGAGTATCGGGAGACTCCCAACACAACTCTCGCGGCTGCATTCTGTACCAGTTGGAGCCTCCGGGTGGTCCTCAAGGGAAGCCCCATGTAGAGAGCGTTGCAGTAGTCCAGACGAGAGGTCACGAGCGCATGAGTGACCGTGCATAAATCATCCCGGCTTAGATAGGGCCGCAACTGGCGCACCAGGCGAACCTGGGCGAAAGCCCCCCTAGTCACAGCCACCATGTGATCTTCCAAGGTGAGCCGTGAATCTAGGAGGACTCCCAAGTTGCGAGCCCTATCTACGGGGGGGGTAATAATTCACCCCCCATAGAAAGAGATGGGATATCTGAATAGACCTGGGATGAAGGTATGCAAAGCCACTCGGTCTTGTCGGGGTTGAGTTGAAGTCTGTTCCTCCCCATCCAGACCCGAACCGCCTCCAGGCAACGGGACATCACGTTGAGGGCATCACTGGGGTGGTTTGGGGTCGAAAGAAAAAGCTGGGTATCATCAGCATACTGATGATACCCAACTCCAAAGCCACGAATGATCTCACCCAGCGGTTTCATGTAGATGTTGAACAGGAGAGGCGAGAGGACCGACCCCTGAGGAACTCCACAAACGAGAGACCTCGCGGTCGACCTCTGCCCTCCTGTCAACACCGACTGCGAGCGTCCCTGGAGATAGGAGGAGAACCACTGTAAGACCGTGCCTCCCACTCCCAATCCCCTGAGACGCCACAGCAGGATACCATGGTCGATGGTATCGAAAGCCGCTGAGAGGTCTAATAGGACTAGAACAGAGGAATAACCCCTGTCCCGAGCCCTCCAGAGATCATTCACCAGTGCGACCAATGCCGTCTCCGTGCTGTGCCCGGGCCTGAAACCCGATTGGTACGGGTCTAGATAATCCGCTTCATCCAGGACCAAAGGGAGCTGATGCACCACCACACTCTCAACAACCTTCGCAAGAAAGCGAAGGTTGGAGACCGGACGAAAGTTGTTCAATACAGCTGGGTCCAAGGCAGGCTTCTTGAGCAGAGGCCTCACCACCGCCTCTTTCAAGACGGCAGGGAAGCTACCCTCACTCAAAGAAGCTGATATAACTGCTTGGAACCAGCTGCGTGTCCTCTCCCGGGCTGCATAAACCAGCCAGGAAGGGCACGGGTCCAATAAACATGTGGTGGAGCTCAGTCTCCCCATAATCCTGTCCACTTCCTCCGGAGTCACAGAATCAAACTCCTCCCAGGTGATATCGACAAGACCGCCCGTGTCCTGATCGCCAGACTCTGCCCAGTCAGAGTCCAGACCGGTCCGAATCCGAGCGATTTTGTCCGACAGATAATTGTTAAACTCCTCGGCACGACCCTGCAAGGGTTCCTCCCTCACCTCCTGATTAAGGAGGGAGCGAGTCACCCTAAACAGAGCGGCCGGGCGATTATCTGCGGACGCGATAAGGGTAGCGAAGTGATTAGACCTCGCCACCCTTATCGCAGCGAGATAAGACCTAATGTAGGTTCTTAATGTAGGGCTGTTGTTTCTTTTTTAAAAAATAATTAATAGAACCTAACACTACTATGGAATAATTTAAAAGCACTTATAGTGATGATATTTTAATGATGCAGAATAGAATAGGCACCTTTTGAAGGTCTTTTTTCAGTCTCATTATCTATAGAATATGTCTTTTTTGTTTCCATGCTCCCAACAATTTGTAGACTAATGTGGAATTAAACACATAGCTATCAAGTGGTTAGATAAATATTTTCATGGTTTCTCTCCCCACAGCTCCATTATTTCACACGAGTTGTCTTTTAAAAGATGCCATGCTTCAGCCTCCCCAATCTGACATGCTCTAGTTATCTTGGGATGGCAGGGATTCAAACTGGGGCTGGAATAGTCAGTACACCAAAAGATTCTATAATGATTAAACAGTTTGTGGGCCAATCTGTGCTATTGTAGAATAATTTATTTAGATCTGTCTCTTAATTCTTACTTTTTTTCTGTTTTCTTATGAAGAACTCCTTAAGGTCTGCAACTTCCACACTCATGACTGGTGAATATCAAGTTCTTGCAGTGAAATAAAATGGATGCTTCACACTTACTTGCCCCAAGTTGACAAAAGTCTACTTACTTTATTATTCTTTAATACCAACAATTTGTTAAACTTTCCATTATGGCTTTGTAACTCTGTAGAGTGACTAGTGCAAAAAAATAAATAGAATTAACATCTACAGTTTAATTTCTGTTTATTATGATTGTTTATTTTAGTAGCTTGCCTTCATATATTAGCATTTTGTCTCATTTTCTACCAAATAATTCCTTGGACACAAATAATAATAACAAATAATAAGGCAGCTTTATTTGGACCAGCTTTCATCCTGCAACAATACCTTTAACACTATCAAACAACAGCAATTGCTTATCCTAAGTTCTTCAAAAGTGGTCAGTAGGTGGATAATGCCAAATCTGGTCTAAACATCTTGCTGACTATGCAATCAACCATAATAATATGACTTATGACTATTAATTGTTATGGTTCATTGCAGTCAGCCAGATGTTTAGATTGGATTTGGTATTTTTATCCACTTAGCATTTCCCAAGGACGTGGCATAGGAAGCTGTAGTTTGATAGTGCTAGAACTACCATTGCAAGATATAAGCTGTTCCAAATATAGCTGTCTTTTGCAATGGACTGATGGTGATTTTATCAATGTCAGTGGTGTTCAAGTGATACTCCAGATGTTTTGAGATTGTACTCAAGTCACCTATTATTATTGATACTACCGTATCTTCATGACTCTTCTAAACAACAGCAGAGTGGGGGGCCATCCAGATATTGGGGTAATCTTATTCCAGAGGGTGGGCGCTGCTGCAGAGAAGTTATATTTTTAGGGTCACAATAGATCACATTATTTAAACAGTGTGCTGGTCCTGCACAATTGAATTTGCAGGAAAAGTGCTGTGAGAGACTAGTAATCCCCCAAGTAACCAGGCTGTATGCCATGTAGAGTTTTATAAGTAACCAGCACCTCAAATGGCACCTGGAAGCAAACTGGCAACTAGTGCAGCTCACAAAGCACACGTTACATAGACATACCAGGGCATGCCCATCGCTATTCGTGCCACAGCATTCAGGACCAGTTGAAGCTTCTGGGTAGTCTTCAAGAGCAGCTCTATGTAGAGCACATTGCAGTAGTCAAGCTGCAAAGTAACTAGGGCATAAATTATTGTGTACAGGTCTGTGGTTTTGGAAAAGGTGCAACTGGGGCACTAAATGGAGTTGTGCAAAGGCCTTTCTGGCCAAAGCTGAACACCAGTTCTTCAAGCAGGAACTGCAAGTTCAGAACGACCTCATTCCAACTGCATACCAGCTTTGAACAAAAAATATAACAGATTCATAAGCATACTAATTACATTGAATCTCAAGCTGGCAGATGACCTCACCCAGAAGCTTCATGTAGATGTTAACAAAGAGGCGGGAGAGAGAAAAACCCTTTGGTACCCACAGGAAGGGCCTAAAGAGTGATCTCTCTTTCTCAAACAACACTGACTAGACCGGTTCTGGAAAAAAAGAGAGAATTGTAAAACAGCACCCCAATATGCAACCTACAGAGTTGGCTCAGATGGATACTGTGGTCAATGGTATTGAAAGTCGCTGTGCGATCAAGGAACACAAGGATGGATGTGCCATTATCATCCTTGCTCTACCACAGGTCATTGACAAATGTGACCAAGGCTGTCTCAGTACTAAATCCCAGGCTAAAACCTGACAGAAATGAGTCTAGATAATCCATTTCCTCCAGGGTTCTCATTAGCTGCAGACTGACTATCGGCTCAACAAACTTTCCCCAAAAGGGATATTGGAAACTGGTTGGTAATTGTTGAAAACTGTTGGATTGAAGGACAGCTTTTTGAGGAGGGGGTGCACCGAACATTACCAGATATCTGAACAGGCAAAAGAGAATAAGGACAATTGGAAAGGAGGGAAAATAGTGTGTGTGGGGGAGGAGACACACACAATATTTACTTTCATTAGAAAGGAACACATTATAAGTAAACAGGTATATTGGTAGTCCTGGCTGTTTGCCTAGCCTGCTCTGCAAGGGAGTTAGAAGGCAAAAGCCTTCAGTATGTAGCTAATTTAGATCTTGTCAATTTCAAGCATCAGTGAAAGTCAGCCCAAGGTACTATTCAAATAATTAAGGTCAAAGAGCAGAGCTTGTTTAACTTGCCTTAGCACTTTTTCAAAAAGCTGCTGAGGAAGAAATAACTTGGAGATGCTAAAAAAACGGACATTTGATTTCAAGGCTATGCCCGGCCAATGGTACCACCTTCAGTGAGGTCAACACTATTGCTGGACCCAACAACAGATTGTCTCCCTGGCCACTTTTACAATCCAGAAGCCCTGATCCCATAAATAGGTTGACAAGCTGACAGCACAGAGAACCCTATCCACTTCCTTGGAAGTCAAACTCAGATTAGAATCTACATTTGTTTGCATGTTAAACAAGAACTGCTTTCACCCAAGAAAATTCAGAAATGGGAAATATTTTATTAAGAGTTTAGATTTCATAAAACCCTGAATAAGCTTTGGGGTTTCCTCAGATTTCTTCATCAAGCTGTATATAAAGAAATTAAAGAACATGTAGGATTAATATTCTACCTTTAATATTTGCATATTACATAGGGTATAAAAAGGTAAAGGTTCCCCCGCACATGCGTGCTAGTCGTTTCCAACTCTAGGGGCCAGTGTTCATCTCCGTTTCAAAGCCAAAGAGCCAGCGCTTGTCCGAGGACGTCTCTGTGGTCATGTGGCCAGCATGACTAGACGCCAAAGGCGCACGGAACGCTGTTACCTTCCCACCGTAGTGGTCCCTATTTTTCTACTTGCATTTTTACGTGCTTTCAAACTGCTAGGTTTGCAGAACCTGGGATGAGTAACAGGTGCTCACTCTGTTATGGGGCACTCAGTATTCGACCCGCCAAACTGCTAACCTTCTGATCGACAAGCTCAGCGTCCTAACCCACTGAGCCACTGCGTCCCTATAAGGTATGGCATATTGGAAAAACATTGTAGTTAATACATTTTAGATAAATATTGTCATGTTTTCCCCACTTCTCACCATTTTTTTAAAGTATCAAACTAGATAAAGAGCTCTGAAGAACCCCAAAGTCACCAGAGCACTTTATTTAAATAAAATTATTACTCAATTCAGGTTCAATAGACATACTGCCATTACAGAAGCTGCAATATAATATGGGATTTACACCACACAGTTTGTTCTGAATTTATTAAAAACACTCTCCAATTATTGTGGTTGAAACAAAATTTAATAACCAATGCTGTCAGCTTCTGTCAGTGGAGCACGAAATGACTGACGAGCAGAAATATTATTCTCATCCCGATTTTTCAAGAGTCATGATCAAGATCATCATCGCGTGGACATTGATCAATTGCAGTAAATCAGCCTTTCTAAATGCTCCCTATTTCATCTTCTATAGCTTTTATAAATCTGCCAACACTCTATGTCGAATGAAATGGACTAATAAAATCATCTTCGAATGTTTCAATCTGGATCATCCCCCAGACTCTGTTTTCGGGTATAACGTTACAAAATTCTGATGATTTTTTTTTGTACCCTACAAGAAATTGGTGCTTCAGATTTAAAACAACCTTCGGCATGTCCGTATCACGAAGTTTCTTCGCTAGGAATTCTGGGAGCTGTAGTCCAATATGGTTGTTTTGTTTTTCTTACTTGAAGACGAGTGAACTACAATTCCCACAAATCTCTTGGAACACGATCCTCTGCTCCCGCAGCCAGCCACCTGCATGCTGGGAGTTGAAGTCCACGTATCTTAAAGTAGCCAAGGTGGAAAAACCTCTGATAGAAACAGATAAGGTTAGTTTTCTGATGAATTATTTGGGAACTGCTGCTCACCCAGGAAAGCAGGCCCGCCTTCATTGCTGTTTCCACCAGGCAGGGTCTTCTTGGTAGTGACCTGCCACTTCCGGAACCTTCCACAAAAACTGCCACTGCCCTGCTGTCCTTTTTTTTAGGGTGCAGATGGCACATCCGTATATATTACATACATATACTACATTTAAATACCTTGGCCTTTCTAAGGTGCACAAGATTGCAGCCCCCCTCTTCCCCCTCCCCCCCATAATTTATCCTCACAGTCATAAAAAGCGCAATTAAGGCTTAAGAATTGTGATGGCCTAGATCAACTAGCTATATTCTAAATTATAAATATATCTTCTCTTTCGGCCCCAAATCTTGTCCACGTGGTTCCTAGGTCAGGTGTTTTCAAAAGATGTTTCTGAAGCTTTTGAGGGTACCAAGTTGAGAAAGGCAGATTGAAAGTGTTAGGTATGGTCCCATTTTAAGGGCTCGATTGATTTTACTTTTTTTTTAACTGTACGATTCAAAACCGCTCAGAGTTTGGTGCGTAGCAGGAAGATGAACATTCTGAACAGAAATATTATTCTCATCCCGATTTTTCAAGAGTCACGATCAAGATCATCATCGTGTGGACATTGATCACTTGCAGTAAAACAGCCTTTTTAAATGCTCCCTATTTCATCTTCTATAGCTTTTATAAATCTGCCAACACTCTATGTCGAATGAAATGGACTAATAAAATCATCTTCGAATGTTTCAATCTGGATCATCCCCCAGACTCTGTTTTCGGGTATAACGTTACAAAATTCTGATGATTTTTTTTTTTGTTCCCTACAAGAAATTGGTGCTTCAGATTTAAAACAACCTTCGGCATGTCCGTATCACGAAGTTTCTTCGCTAGGAATTCTGGGAGCTGTAGTCCAATGCAATTATATGGTTTTGTGTTTTTTTTCTTACTTGAAGACGAGTGAACTACAATTCCCACAAATCTCTTGGAACACGATCCTCTGCTCCCGCAGCCAGCCACCTGCCGTAGAAACCGGAAGATGACGATTGCAGAGCAGGAAACCTCGACACATTATACGTATTAAGCCGTCACTCGTGGTGATCGGCTCGGCATGAACGGTGTGAAAGTGACACCCCAGCGCGAGGGGTTTCCCCCTCCCCAAGATGCGCCTCTGCCGGCCCAGGACGTGGCGCAGGTCCGGCTTTTGATCTCGGTGGCGGTGGCCGTCTTCGTCGTCTTAGTTCTGGGTGAGTTTCAGGCGCGCCCTGTGCAGCCTCTGGCCCTGCTCGGCAGTTGCTTTCGAGCGGCGCAGCTCTCTCCTTTTATATCACAAGTTGCAAGACTGGCGTACCCAGCGTGATTATTTGAAGGTAGGTGGCAGTGAGGCTTTTGTGAAGTTCATCAGTGGGTCTTGCCGTAGAGATGAAGAGGAAAAACTGGGTAGGTTATTAAGAAATATCCCCTAAAGGTCTTGCCACGTTTGGGAAAGGAGGAGTAGATTGCTCCCAAGTGTATTATATTGGCACTTCTGTATTCTTTCTTCTTTTTAACTGAAGACTGCAGTTCATGGTCTGATTTGGGGGATTTTTTTTTTACAAAAGCGGTATTACTTGTCAATCTTATTTTTCCTTTTTTTTTTGTTTTGTTCTGGCAATTGACTCCAAACAGTCTTCTACTGTCAAGATAAAGTGGTTGGGAAAATAAGTATTGTGATACATCACATCTAGCAACAAGCTGGTGAAAATTGCTTTGGACTTTGTTGTGAGGATTTTATAGTATTTAATGAAAGTGCAGGAGAAAGAGAGCTTGTAGGCAAATGTAGAAAGTGAGAAGTAGGCAAATTTAATTGACAAAAGGCTTACCTTACCCCTCTCTTTCCACGCACCTCCTGCTCCTTTTACCCCCACCCACCCTCCGGTTTTTAGGAAGCGAACAAAAGGCTGCTAAGACTGTCAAGAAAAGCCAAAATGTAGGAACCAGCGCAGAACCAAGGTGGCGGAAGGGAGGGAAGAGAAACTTGTGTGTGTGTGTGTGTGTACACATATACATATGTATTTATATATATGTGTGTACACACACACACACACACACACGCACGCCCTCACCAAGACCTGCTGAGCCCCGGTCCTCTCCCGCCTCCTCCGCCCCCCCAGCCAAACCCTTCCACCGACTTTCAGACAAACAGCCCTGCATCTCGCTAGGCTCGCCCCATGCAAAGCAGGCAGGAGATGCGGCGGCATTTCACTTTCTCAGACATGCCGCACAAATCCTTTGGACCCTGGCTCCCGGCAATCTCGCTAGCTCGCTTTCTGCAAGTGAGCTGCGCAGGAGTGTGATTGGGTTTCTCAGCGCAGCTCAGCTGTAGTTGCACAGGCTGATCCCGCATTCCTGCCCAGTTAACTTGTTTGCAGAAAGCAAGCAGAAAACAAGAAAGTGAGCCGCGCAGGAGTGTATGATTGGGTTTCTGTGAAATAGTGGGGGGGAGGGAGTCAGGCGGGCGTGTTTTTCCCTCTGTAGCCACGTTCTGATGGCTTCGCCTGGCATGCATCAGCAACACAAACATGAGCCTCGACTCCCACCTGCTGCTGCGGGATGAGCCCTTGGGGAGGGCATGTGCCATTTGGCTGCTTTGCTTTCCCCTCTGTAAAGCTGGGTACCTTGGGAAGAGGAGAGGGGGAAAAGTCTCGAGCCCCAGGAGGCAATGTGAGGGCCGTGAGCGGTATCGCAAGCTCGCGTGGGGGGGGGAGGAAAAGAAGATGGAAGGCCACAACAGAGAGGGAGAAAGAAGGGGGGAAAGAAGGAGGGGGTGGTTCTGAGGTTGCTGCTCAGGGCTGCGATGCAAGCGGTCTCAAACACCTACCTGCCGAGGGAGTGGATGGCTGTCTCCCCTTCAGGCTCGCACTTGCTTGTAAAGTAAGAAGAGGGGGGGAAGGACGACACGGATCCCGCACGAGAAGAGGTCAATCCAGTTGCTGCACAACAAGTCCCTGGGGAGGGTGGGGCCTCTACCAACCAGCATGTTTACTGGCAGCAAGTGAGCTGGGAAGGAGCAGAGCAGGGGAGAGGGGGGAAGGAAGGCAACGCCACGTACCACCAGCCAGGTGCTCACGTACCACCAGTGGTACGCGTACCACCGGTTGAAAAGCCCTGTTTTAGCTCATTCCTTCTTCACAGAACAGCTTCAACACAGAGATGCTGATAGGCCTTCTTGCATGAACTGCCCACTTCCACAATATTTCTATAGGATGAAGATCAGGACTTTGACTTGGTCATTCCAGAATGTTTAATTTTCTTTGCTTTAACCATTCTTTGGTCATTTGAGTTGTGTTTTGGGTTGGTGTCTCCTGCATTCCTAACCTTAACCTAACTCTGCACGAGCATTTTCTCTTCAACTTCAGTTCAAAAAGAGATACTCTGACATTTTGCTGTAGAATATGTTCCTACTATTCAGAATTCATACCTCCATCCATTATGACAATCTGTCCTGGTCTGTGGGCAGCAAAGTAGTCCAAACCATGATGCTGCCACCACCCTGTTTCACAGAATAAGGTTCTTATACAGGAATGCAGTGTTTGCATTTTGTTGAACTAATGCTTTTCAGTCAAGCTAGAAAGTTGTATTTTGGACTCATCCATTCATAGAACATACTTTCAGTATCTTTCCAATTGACCCATCTGATCTTTTGCAACTTGTGGATGGGCAGTAGTGTTCTTTTTTGAGAGTAGGTCTCCTTGCAGCCCCGTCATATACATCACTGCTGTTCAATATTCTCATAAAAAGTGACATTCATCAATGCAAGAAAGGCTTTAGTTCTTTAGATGTTATCCTGAAGTTCTTTAAGACCTCCCAGAGCATTACACATATTGCTTTTGATGTGATACTGGTTGGTTGACCATTCCAGGGGAGGGCAATAATAGTGTTCAGTTGCTTTCAATTGTACACTATCTGCCTGACAGTGAACTGGTGGGATCAGAAGTCTTTGGTTATAGTTTTGTAATGTTTTGAAGACCAGTGAGCAGCAACGTCTGTTTTTCAGAGGACCTTAGAAAACTTCTTTATTCAAGCTACAACACACCTCCATGTACCTACGTAGAGAAGATCAGACATTGATAGTGAATACCCAGAATTCTGTTTTTTTTAAATAAAGCAGGACATCCCATACTTGCACTTTACACTGATTGAAACACCTGGCTCTACTTTTCCCTTCAATTGAATTAATATTTCTAGAGGTTTACATATTTTTGCCACATTTTAGCTTCATTTTCCTCAAATAAATGAACGAGTATAATATTTTCTATTAATTTGGTTAATTGTGTTCACTTTATCTAGTTTTAGGATGTATGGAGAACACATAACATTTTAGATCACATTTATGCAGAAACTTTGAATATTCAAAAGAACTCACAAACTTTTGAGCATTACTGCATATTTGCAGTAATATATATCTTAAAAATATTCTTTGTTTTGAATGAAATCATCGTTCACTATAGACTTTTGTAAACCTTGGGGAGGTTTATAAAAGATAAATGAGTTAAGACTTATTTCTAAATAAATATACTTGTTTGATGCGGATGTATTTCTGATTTGGTGTTCTTGTGTTTCTGATCTGGCTAGTATGAGAAAGTCATTGCTTATACAGAAAGTGGAAAAAAATGAATTTTACAGGAAATAAATATTGTGAATTGCCTGCTTATTCTGTCAAATCAACTGTTTATAACACAGAGAAAAGGTATAGGTTTGGAAAAAAAATTGCACATTACTTAAAAATGATAACTTATACTCCGTGTATATAATGTGAAGTAGTTTAGTTTTAGACATTGCATGAATCAAAATATTTTCATGGATAGTAATATTATTTATTAATATAGCTTAATTAATCAGTGGTTTGTTGTCTTTTTCAGTAATTTGGAAAATTTTCCAAGCAAGAAAGAGCAGTCGGACAGCAGTGCTTCTGGCTGGTCTGTGTGACTCAGGAAAAACACTTCTATTTGTTAGGGTATGGAAGTTTATTTCATAATTCTTTTAGACTAATATTTTGCTGTGATTTTTTTCCATGTTATTTCAAGATTAAATTTACACACTTTTAATTTCTTCTTGCTTTTGAAGCTTTTGAAGCTTTTGAAAGCATTAGATCAATAATTTTACTGAGAATATTTAATTTTGTCTTCTTTCTTTCGATTTCCACAGCTCTTAACAGAAAATTTCCGAAATACTCAGACTTCCATAACTGATAGTTCTGCCTTGTACAGAATAAAAAATGACAAGGTAAGGATGGAAATATTACATATTGTGGTATATATGTATACACAGGGCTTTTTTTCTCATAGAATGCTCAGAATGGCATTCAGGCACCTTTTTTTGCAAAAAAAAAAGCTCCCTCTATTGGCTTTAGGAGTAGGTAATCTTGGCTCTTTTTTATGACTCATGGACTTCAACTCCCAGAAATCCTGAGCCAGCCACGCTGAGGGGAAAGAGAGAGGTTTCCAAGCTGAGCCATGCTGGCTCAGGAATTCTGGGAGTTGAAGTCCTTGAGTCATAAAAGAGCCAAGGTTGCCTACCCTGCACTAGAGGAGGACATTAAAATTATTTACAAGGTTACTTCTTTAGGAACTAAACGTTTAGAATCTAAAACAGCTAATTCAAAAAAGCCAACAGGAAAGAACCTCACATTTTTCATCTGCTTCTGTCTTTTGGAAGGTAAAATTAGATAACAAAATAATCTATTTCCTATGTTAACATCTCTGCAATGAAATCAATAAAGGTAACAGGAAAGAAATGAGAAACATTTTTCTCAATGTAATATGTCTAATTTAGCTGATGCTAGAAAAAAATAGTATCTTTTATAAATACTCTTGAAAACTGTTTTGAATCTATAACCATCTATTACAACTAAACCACTTTAAATTAAACAATTCTTAAGAATGAAATATTCTTAATTGGGACTTTACTTTTACTAGGACTGTGTGTTTTGAAAAGTAGATTATTTAGAATCTAGTTATGTTTCACTTTAGTCTTTAAATAATTAACCTACTATATACATAACAATATATGCTGTTTTCCATGGTGAGCTTAACATCAATAACAATATTTATTAAAAAGGCTAAAATAATTTCTGGTGGTATTATCTGTACATTAAAATTTTGTTTAGTCACAATCTCACTTTTCACATTCTGGACAAGTGGTGGTCATCTATCCTAGCAAAAGATGTTACATATGTGCATAAGTGTAGTCAGTAGCATATGTCTTTTTAAAAATATGCAAAGAAACATGCAAAGAAACAAAAATAAGTCCAAAATATCTGTATTACACCCAGAAATGCCAACTTTGCAACCAATATTTCTCATCCATAACTATGGCACCCTAAGGATACCTGCATACATGCAAATGCTTCTGTGGGATCAGTAACGCAGCAGGGATTGCTTTTTCTTTCCAGTAACAGATTGCTGGGAAATACCAAACATGGCCTTGAGAATTCCAATGTTTGTTACAAATTTTTCAGGATGTGGTTGGAAAGAGGCTGTTTGGCGCCGGAGACCACTGCCACGAGGAACATAGCTCTGGGTCGGGGTTCGGAGCAGCTCCGGGTGGGGGCTCAGCATGGGCCGCAGTGTGGCAACTGCGGGGAGGGGAATCCCCGCGGCATGTGGCTCCGAGCCGCAGGGGCAGGGGTGCAAAGGACAGGCGACGCTGCCATAGCAAGACACCAGCATCGCTTCCAGTGACATCACCTCTGAGTTCTGGCACCTTTTTTTTTTTAGAAAAAAAGCATTATGTATACATATATGGAAGGATTGTTATTCATTTGAAATAAACTCAAATAATGGTAGAAAGTGATAAAAAATATATAAGCCTAAGCAAAATACTGCCTAAAATTGCTGCATGATAAATTATTTATTGCTTCTCCTGTAGAATAGGAATGTGACTTTAATTGACCTTCCTGGCCATGAGAGCTTGAGGCTTCAGTTCCTGGATAGGTTCAAGGCTGCAGCTAGGTAAGTTTCAAAAGAATGGCTCTATTAGTATTTTCAAGACGTTACCGATGTATAGACTTATAGGAATGCTGCAAATAAATAAAAGGATCTGATGAAATATGTGCATCTCTCTCTCTCTTTTCCTAAACTTTTTTGTCTTGCTAATTGGAGAAGAGGAGAGTTTCAAAACAAAACAATTCACATTAAGATACCAAATTTTGACAATATCAAAACTTATTCTTAGAAGGAAAAAGTGCTGATTACAAGCAGTCTTGTATGGGGGGGGGAAGGGAGAGTTTATCTGTCTTGCTGATATACCACTTGAAGGATATCATAAGTTAATATCACTCACTGCAATTTTTTTTGTATAGGGCAATTGTGTTTGTTGTGGATAGTGTAGCTTTCCAACGGGAGATGAAAGATGTGGCAGAATTTCTGTACCAGCTCCTGACTGACAACACAATTCTGAAAAATGCACCTCCCCTCTTAATAGCCTGCAACAAACAAGGTAATGCCTGTCATCTCTGAAATAAGCTGGCCTTCATTTACATATACCGGTAATTTAAAATGTTTCTACTGATTAGTATTTTGCCATGCCTTTCATAAGTTATAGAATAAGTGCACATTTGGAAACTGGTTTCTGTCAATCCTGGTAAACTAATTTACAGCTAATATCTATTTCTGAAATTGGATTATGATGAGAAATCATGGTTTATTTTAATGGTGGTTTATGAACTCAGCCAATTGGCCAGATACAAATGTAACTATTATTTATACATCTGGATGGATATCAACAACCTGGTACTAAACCACAGTGTTGCAGTGGTGAATTCAGGGTTTAGTAACTGCCCTTTTTAGGAACTGAGTGATGACTGTGTCCGGATGTAATTGTTGTGTGACTTTCCCCATTTCATGCAGTTAGATTTGCCTTCATGAGCTTGTCTGATGACAACTCAGATTAAGCCTTTTTCTAAATACCCTCCATTTCTTTGGAATGCACCCCCTAGAGTTCAGAGGCTAGCAGTGTCATTAGCTTTTAGAAAGTTCCTTCAAATGTATTAAGCCATTGTTATCTATAGCACCGTATTAATATGTTTTTTTTCCTTATTCCCTTCCATAGATGTTACAATGGCAAAATCTTCTAAGCTCATACAGCAGCAACTGGAAAGAGAGCTGTAAGTTCAAAGGATCAGCTTATCAAGTGTCACCTTCATGCATTTTTCTATATGTGCAAGGTTACTGCCCAGTAGTGATGAATTTTTAAAATTGTTTTCATGTTGTCATGAAGACACAGTGGAAAGTAATATTGAGCAATGAAAAATAAAACCAATTTTGCCTGTAGAATTTCCAAACTCTTCTGATGCATGAGATCAGCTAGAGTTTTAAATAGCAACATACATATTAATTTAATCAAGTTACAGATGGTGCATGTTTTTTAAACATTGCTTTCAAAAATTATTCAAATGATTCTTGATTTAGTATCTCAGTTGGTGTCCTCCCTCCCTCACCACTGATTTTTTGTTGACTCCTGGAGACCTCCTGAACGAGTCCCTGCAGTTTTACTGACAAGATTTTGGAAGTGGTTTGCCATTGTCTCTTTCCTGAAAAGGTGTGACTGAGTTCCTACATTTAGTCCCTAAAATATCCAATTTTACAAAATTGTATTTCTCTTATAATCTAAATGGAAAATTATAGTTTTATGCATACTATATAGTTCACATTGACAAATAGCAATGGTTACCGGTACTTTGTTTTCTCACACATATACCTGAGTCTCTTCCATCCATTAAAATAAGGAACATTTAAAGTAATGCCATAATTTGTTTTGTGTTTTCAAATTAAATTTCTGAGCAGATGTAGCACAAAAATGTGTTTTCCTTTGTTGAACTTTTAAGTTAACCATTAAAGCTAACCCTTGAATCATTATAATCTTATTTGTGATTATCACCTGAACTAACAACATATTGCAAAGATGTTGCTCAGAAGAAAATATAATTTTATTCTCCTTTTCTCCACTTTTCCTTTCGTAAAGTACAATTAAAGAATTAAACTCTTGACCAATTATTGAAACTTACATTTAATTTAATTATGATTGGCTGTTGCCAGATTTCTGTGTTTTGGCTACAAATACTGTATCTATGATCTAATAATTAGGTCATTTTTTCCAAACTTGGATTATTCATCTGTTTTATTTATTTCTGTGCCATGCTTTCTCAGCTCAGAATGACTTACAAGGAAGCAGTCTTAAAAACAGTATAGCCAACAAAACATGAAAATAATAAATACAAAAATTAAAGTAAAAGTTGTTTTAAAGGGGAAAAAAACAATAAAAGATAATAGTTTGGTCCTGGAGAAGTTGTGATCCTACCCATATTAGCTAGTTTCATACATATTTCTCTCTAAAAATTGTGCAGCCTGCCCACAATGCCAGTTTTTTATTTTATACAGATCCATTCTCTTTGTCTAAACCTTTTCTCCTTTTTTTACAGCAATACCTTACGAGTAACTCTCTCTGCTGCCCCAAGTACCATGGATAGTTCAAGCTCCGGATCTGTCATTCAGCTTGGGAAGAAGGGAAAGGAGTTTGACTTCTCTCAGCTACCCATGAAAGTCGAATTTATTGAGTGTAGTGCCAGAGGAAGCAAGGGAGAGGAGGGTGGTCCTGACATTAATGACTTAGAAAAATGGCTAGCAAAAATTTCCTGAGCTTGAGTTTTTAAAAGGAGAGGTAGAGAGGAAGGTGGCAAAGAACATCGCCTGGAAAGAATAGGTATTGTAATGAGGCATGCAATTTAATAGAGCAAAAACCTGAGTTTTAAATAGTTTGGCTAGGAAAAAGATGCACATTTGGAACTGTAGCAGTGGCGAGGACATTCTTGCTCAGGGAACTTTTTGCTTTCTATTCATTGTTCGCAGAAAGGCTCTGTTTGAAGGATCCTTGTTCTTTAAGTATAGCCTAGCAAAGTGTAGCTCCTTTTTTGCTTCCCATTCTCACTGTTGCAGATAATTTCCCTACTCTGTTTGAGGAAAAGACCCTTTAAAAAGGAGAATCCTTGTTACACCAAAGTCACAAGATGAAAAGGAGCATTTCTAGATATTCCTAGATTCAAATTCCTTTGCTTCTGCTTTTCTTCCAATACTCATCTCATCTGAAATGTTTGTGATCCTCATGTCAACTTGTTATTTTATTCCTTCATTTTCTAGAAAATTTTATAGCACTCTGGAATGAGTAGAATTTACTATTGTAACTACAGTAATGTGACATAAAAAGGAATAGGTAACTACTACCAATATTCTGTGCAATGCCTAGCAGTTGGTATGTGTTGTTTTGCTTCTAAAAATTGACTGAACAATTGGTACACAAGATTAGAAAATCCATCCTTCCTTCCTTCCTTCCTTCCTTCCTTCCTTCCTTCCTTCCTTCCTTCCTTCCTTCCTTCTGATGTGATGTTTTTATTACAGTATTTAAAGTGTGCTTCTGATAGTCCCCTATTCTTTGTCTGATACACATGTGGTTGAATTACTAACTTCTTAGCAAATGTTAAATTATATAGCATCTTCATGGAAAGAGAATGCCAAGATTGTAAATCTACTAAAATGTAACACGCTCTCTTCTGAGCATGTTACATTTTAGTAGATTAAAAACTTCCATTAGTGCTTTAAGATAATGTCATTCCATTAGCTCTTGGAAGATGTTTCTCCTGTAGAATGTTCAGTGTTTAAGAGAAGGAGTAACCATTAGAACTTGTATCTGTGGTTCTCTATCAAACAAGATGTAGCTGTTCTCAGTGATATTCTTGTTTAACAGTGTATTTTATATGCCATACTTTTTACAGCAGAAATAAGTAAGTTAGAATTTTTTTAGTCTGTCACAAGCTGGACTTGATACTTTTTCTAGATTAGTTGCATTTCCCAAAAAGTGATACACAGAAAACACATTTACAGTAATTGTTCTTTTGAATGCTTAGTATACCTCTCCTCTGACCTGTACCTGTTACTAAAGACCAAGTTCTATTAAAATAGTTTTCTTAAATTGTATGAATGGGGCCCTAAGATTTATGTATATCCTACAAAAATCTGTTCAGTATTAGCTTCATGATTTGATCCAAAGTATAGATTTAGAAATAGCTTTTTGTGAATTGGGTGGCTTGCAAGTAAAACATCAGGGTCATGCCTCTAAACTGTGTTTGAGCTTAAGAATGGAGTTGTGTTCTCTTGCTTTGAACTTTACTTTTATTTCATAAGCTTTTTGCCAAATCCAAAATAAAAGTGGTAAAGAAATCATGAGTACTTTGCTTGCCATGAGGCCTATGTCCCACATTGTCCTTGAACAAGCTGCAAAGTTGTAGAAACCCACAAGTTTTTCATTATTATTTATGTCTATCAATAAAGATATTTGCCTAACATACCCGATTTTCCCAAGCACATTTTCTTTAAATAGAATATGTGAATATATTGTTTCAGAGTGCGTTTTAAACATGGTTATTTTTGCTTGTGAAAGCTTATGACTCTTGCTACAAAATTCTATATGGTTAAAAGATGTGATATTTTAACAGGAGTTACTGTACATTCTTTTGTATTTCATTTCTAAATTGTAATTGGGAGGGAGGCTATAAGGAAGCAATAGGGATGTTGTAGAATTTAATTTGTTATAGGATTTAAACCTTAATTTCTGGAGCAGTGTCAAATAGCAGTGTGTGAAGAATTACTGTATATCACAGTTACAACCAACATTAAAAATCTGTCTACTGCAGGATGTTTAATAAAAGCCCTTCAGGCTAGAGAAATGCTGGATTACTTGTGTGAATACAAATGCTTTATATGTAGCAATAAAATTACCTTATATATTTTTAATGGGAATTTAAAAAGACAGAATTACAAGACACAGGTATGTGGAAACAGCATCTTATGAAAGATATACAGTATATGTTTTCTGTTTCTGTATTTAAATGCTGGAATAAAAGTAAATGAAAATCTTTTCCTATAGCAATAGGAAACTACTCCCATAGTTTTATTTGCCCAATATGTATCTGCCAATTGAAGGCAGCATTTTTTTTAAGGATTTGTTAATGGTGCGAAGAACATTTGCATTTATGGAGAGTCTGCTGCTTTTATTAAAAATAAATTCTGATATGATATTTATACAGAAATTACCTTTAATGTGATTTATAACCAAGAGCTTAAAGACTTTGCTCTGCTTCATGCTGGGGGTGGTTGATAGATGAATATCAGATCCCATCTCCCCCCCCTCCCTCCCCATGTTTTAGCTATTGTATTTTTGTATTTTTATATTTTTGGAGTATTTTATTCATATAATTTTATCTTTTTAATATTGTAAGGTGTCCAGAGTTATCCTGTGCTAAAATGAGGAACCAGTAAAATTAATTAATAAATAAAATTATGTTCTATTATACTACCAATTCCAATGAAAAGTGGTCCCAGTGAGACTGTCTCTTCTTTTTTGTCTATAATCTGTTTTTCCTCTCAATTATCAATTCAGTGGGGAAACTCCTCCTTGCGTGATTTCTGTAAATTGTTCTGGGGAGTGCTCTAGAAACTGTTCTTTGAAAGCTCTTCAGCTCAGCTATGTCCATCTGGGGAATTTTGCTGCTGTTTTCACAAAAAAAGGATGTTAAGAGATGGAACAATGGTATAATCAGGCCTGTGATGCTGTCTGAGAGTACTCTTTGCTAAGAAAGAGTAAGCAAATATTTTGAGTAAGCAAATATTCGGCTTGGTGAAAGAGTTTTCTCTTATTCTTTTTCTGCCTAATCTTTTGAGAATTTATTTACATGGATTTACTACTGCTAATCTTTGTGCATATTTATCAGAACCACATCTCTGCAACTTCTGCACCCAAATGTGTTGGAATAACAGCTCCCAGAATTTTAGCTAGATGGCATAATATCAATGCCCATGTTTTCTGCTTTCTCTTCCACAAATAATCAAATATTTCTGATATAGGAAGCTATAACTGTGGCAAAATAGAGACCATAATAGGGGGCTAACCACCCTGTTTAAACCCCTGTGAAGAAGGCTCCACATTCCATTGTGGAGCAACTGCTTAGAACATTCATCCTAAGGCCATTAAAATTTGCCTCTTCATAATTTAAATCTTTTTTTTAAAACCTGTCTTCTGGAACAACTCTAAACCATTCAATTCAATCCTCTACATCAGGTGTGTCCAACCTGTGGCCCACAGGCACATGCGGCCCCAAACAGCTACTGTAGTAATATGCTCCCATAAGGCTGTAAACTTTTAACATTATGTGATTTACATAGATTAAGTATATTATATATTTTGTACACAGCCCAAGACTATTCCTGTTCAGTCAATGTGGCCCAGGCAAGCCAAAAGATTGGACACTGATGTTTTACATCTTGGCCTTTTGGATACTTACAGGTGTCATGCATCCCCACTGTCTTACATCTTCAGGCTAAATACATCCATTGCCTCCAGTTCTATAAACATTTTGCCTTCCAGGCTCATCATCTTGATAATAAAGATAATAATAAATAACAAGAAAGACATTTGAAATACATGTTGAACCATTTTTGTGCCTTGTGAATCGTGTGAAACCAGAACTAGTGGGGAACGCCTCACATCAAAACAAAACTAATGGACAATTGGAGTATTGCTCTGAGGGTGAACCAATACAACGCCGTTTGAGTTTGTCTGCAATAATTGTTTTAAGTATTAGATGTATAGTTGAGAGATAAATTTTTAAGACGTTTGCCTTCAAACTATAAAGACTTCAGTATTATGATCTAGCCATTGAGGTGAGGAAGCAGTCTGGAATTTCTCTATGGTAAATTATAAATTATGAATAGACTTAAGATACATCTGAAATTCCAGCAAGATGCAGTATTCTTTATATGTATTGGAGGCCCCTCCACACACAAAACCCTGGGTTTTATAAACAATTGCCATAGAATAAAATCCAGACCAAGTCTAAACAAAACAAACTTCTAAACAAAACAAACCTTCCCTCATATCAACATTATCTATTAATCCATTTTTTATATTTTAATGGTTTTTTATGTATCTGATCTTCTGGAGAAGGAAAAGAAACATTTCTACTTCAAAGATGGAAGTGTATACTTATGTATAATTGTTGCTAGAGATTATAGTTGAAGCAGATGAACTATTAGGGGGACTGTGGTTTCTGATGAGTTTGTATCCTTGTCTTGCAGACTTCCCAACTTTTTAAAAAAATTGTCAATTCATGTACTTCAGACATACATTGTGTGTTTGGGAGGCCAAGGTATCTTCAAAATACCTTATGCCGTGGTGTCAAAATTGTCACATATGCTCATCTCTTATTCTGTTCAGCTGAATTTTCAGAAGAAAAATAAATTACACCATGGTTGTATAATTTGTCACTTAACAAAAAAACTGGATTTTTCCAGTTGTTCCTTAGAGATGTGTAATACTACACATCTACACATTCTACATTGGTTCTTTCACATCTTTGTATGGCAAAGGTTTAATAGATATTAAAAGGAAATACTGTAGCTGGACTTCCTTCATAATTTAAAATATGTTTAGTTTCTGTTGATACAATATTAAATTGTATCGCCTCCAATTTTTGTTATGGAGTAATTATGTTTGGGCTTCTGGTAAGGTATCCAAAAACATAAAATTTATTTGCTTAGTTTTGGTTTTCAATGTCAGTGTGATTTATTTAATATGAATGAGACTTTCGTGCTTTACAGAGATAATTTTGCCAAGGCATCAAAATCTCAGACCTTTAGAAAATATTCATCTCAGCTATGCCATTTTTTATTTACATGCATGTCAAGTCATGTTTCCAATTTGGATTTAGTATGCCTACAGCTACAATTTCTGCCAGGTTTTACGTGTCCTTAACCCCAGCGCCTGCCCGAGGAAGAGCTTTCTCTCTTTCTTAAAGTAAATCTCCTATGAAAGGGAATAACATAACGTAGCATTTACATTTCTCTGCTCTGACAGTGCAAAGGGAGGTACCATTCCGATAAATCCTTGCATTTACCTATTTCTTTGGAATAGGCAATAAGAGACTGATTATGTAAATATTCTCTGACACTACTGTTCCTTAGATTATGGGGTCTTTTGAAAGCTAAAATTAAATATACTTTGAAGGCTCTATTTTGGTTAAAAGTGCCTTTCTTAATAGGAGTTCATTGTTGGGGGGAAAGTGCTAGCTTTAATTTATTCATTAAATAAATGGTCTATATGCTTTCCCCAATTATCTCTTTTCATTGTTTTTGGTGTAGATGCTTATCTCCATGTAGAAAGCCCACCTAAGTCGTCTTCCTTTGTTAACAGTAATAAGCTATATTTAATTTTCACTAGAATCGTAATAATTGGGAATTAAATATCTGACTATAGGCCTCTATAACGTTCAGCTCACTGTAAATTGTGTTGTCCTTTTCACGCATTATCAATTTACCACCCTGCCTTGCTTTAATTTTTTAATCACTTTTTGCAATGGTATGAGGGAACGGTAGGGGGAAGAGCTGCAGCCAGCTAAGCTGCCCACAGCAGGAATATGGGCATGGCAAACACTCAGAAGAAACCTGCCCTAGTTTCTTGGGCTGTAAAGGCAACAGTGGAGAAATGTATTTTCAGACTTGCAAGATTCTGATAATGCAACCTTACAATAATTTGTTCATCTAGGTGTGCTTCTTGTCAAAAAATTGCAGGTTTTCAGTAATTTGGTTTTATCTTTAAAAATGTTCTCTTTTCATGAAATACCCCGGAGAAAGAAAACGGGATGGGATAACCTGCTTCTGGGATTACATGTGTGTAACTAGGACCACTTCAAATAGTCTGTTTACTTTAAAACATTTTGTTTTCAATGGTGAAATGCAAAAATAGCATTGTCGGATCCAGTACATCCACGGCAAGAATGCACCTCACAACAATTAGGCAATACCACTTAATTCTGTCTTGCTATTATTGTCCCCCCACTTTTTTTTTCAGTGGTGAGCAGCACTGCAGAAACAGCTATTTCATTTTGGTAGTTTGCATAAGGGGTGCCTACATGGCTACTGGATGGGAAACCTGATTGATTTTGCTTCTCAGCATCTGGTCACCCAGAATAACAAAAAGCAGTAGGGTAAAGTGGGTAAAACTTAGGATATTTATGCCAGGAGGAGGAAATCATCTCTCTTTTACTGGAAAGGAATGCATTTTTCACCACAAATGCAGTGATACTAAGTTATGGCCATTGTTTTTCTGTGGTGTATTTGATTGCTTAAAGGTAAAGGTAAAGGTTCCCCAGCACATGCGTGCTAGTCGTTTCCAACTCTAGGGGCCGGTGCTCATCTCCGTTTCAAAGCCGAAGAGCCAGCGCTTGTCCGAGGACAATTCTGTGGTCATGTGGCCGGCATGACTAGACGCCAAAGGCGCACGGAACGCTATTACCTTCCCACTGTAGTGGTCCCTATTTTTCTACTTGCATTTTTACATGCTTTCAAACTGCTAGGTTGGCAGAAGCTGGGACGAGTAACAGGCGCTCACTCTGTTACGCGGCACTCGGGATTCGACCCGCCAAACTGCCGACCTGATCGACAAGCTCAGTGTCCTAACCCACTGAGCCACCGCTGATTGCTTACTTGCTGGTAAAGGTGTGGTCTGATTGGTTGCCCTTTTTCAGCATGTACTGCAGACTTATAGTGTAGAAGTCACTGTTATGTCCACTCACTAAAATAGTTAAGTGACCATTCACATCTTTCATCTCATAAAATTGGAACCTGGAATGGCTGATCAAATATGGTAGCTCTCAAAAGTTCTTGTCAAAAACCTGAATGTTATTTTTATAACTAATTCTGGAGACAAAGCAGAAAACAAGTGTGACAACCATAAAGTGAAAATAGCAGTGGAGATAAACAAGCTGCCTCTCTGCTAATGGTAAATGAATGAAGCAATATATGAGGCGGGGAAGTCACAGAGGTGCTTGCAAAAATGACAATATCCAGGACAAATCAGCAAGGAAATTAATAGGTCAGCAGATTTCAGAAGGGAAGAAAACTCCAGACAGATGATAAATAGATTTTGCTACAATTAGACAAACTACATTGTGCATGGATAAATGGTTGTGCAGGACTACAAGTAAGCAGAAGTAATTTCCAAAGCATATAACTGAAATGTTTTGACTGTACAGAACTGAGATAGAAAAATACTATTCCATAATGAAAAAAACCCACATTGGTTATAACATTGTAGTTAATCTCTGTGACACATTTTGTAATTTTAGCTGAAGTGACAGCTAAAATTATATCTCAGAAACTCAGTTTCTCTGTAGTGCATCCAGAATGTGACTACATGGAATATCACACATTGATTGACAACATCTGGAGATATGTCTTTGTGTAGTTTTTTTCTAGTTTCACATTTATCTGAGTTTCGTTTATTGAAGACATTGACAAATCACACTTTTCCCCAACAATTAACAAAGACTTTCTAGACCCACACACTGCAGCAACTATAATTTTTTACAATGATTGTTGGCTGCATTCTCAACCGTAATAGTGGGTGAAACCAAGCATCTATATTGTGCCCGGGTGTTTATACATACACCTCTACACAGCTCTGTGTGTTAATGTATGTTTTATGTCACTATGAGACATGCATACACATGTATACCAAAATTACATACATTATCGCTTCGTCATTGCCAAGGTAAATTTATGGAGACAGACCATTTATTCTCTCTCAACCTTTGTTCGTTCATGCAGAAATTACTATCACTCATAATAATAAACCACCTTGAATAGTCCTGTTGGTTAAAAATCAGGTGATTTTATAGGGTAATTTTTTCGAAGTTATAGTAATTAACAATCCTGTTTGAAATTTGGCAACTGGTTTCAATGTTTTCATTACAAGAATCTACTTTAACAATTGAAAGCATTGCATAACGATGTTTAGGGAGTGGGAAGGAGAAATATAAGTTTTTCAACCTAAATTTAATGGCGCTCTTACTGATTATAGTGACTTATGCAGGGAATAAAGACTAATCCAGAGTTCCCTGATACAAATCATGCTTGTAAGTAGACAGCGGTGTCCCTGGTTTTCCATATTCACTCAATTATACATTTGTTCTAGGGCTTTCCATTAAAGTTTTTAAAAAATCACACACCTGGACTATGTGACATAAGTGAAGACTTTAAACCATTTCTGATATTAAAATATGATGCAGGAAGCTGTACATGCACCACAGAGTGTGCCAAGATGTTCTCTTTGAAAATGGGGTATACTGTGCAGAAAGACCACCACTGTCATGTATTAGAATTCACTTATAGCTTGCTCTTCCTCCTCTTTATAGCTATAGAATCAGAGACCTGTATTATGTTATAACAGTTGCAACGGGACTGCTGTCTCTGGTGTATAAATGGTAACGCTCGGCGAACTGATCAGTCTTAGGTTACTACAAGATGCAGCTACAGCTAATATGTTAAACTTTGAAATTAGGCAGCCTATATAATCTTGGGGTTTTCTTTGTAAATTTTAGCTCAAGTTGATGGAGACTTGATTTTTATTTTTTACAAATATACAATTTTAAAAAAAAAAGTACTCCAAAAGGATAAAAGTCCCCATGGCTGAAAGTTGTATACACACGATTAAAGTGTCTTGTGGAAAATTCTGAATTGTTTTGGCATTTTTAATAAAGTACATTATATTACAACTAAATAAAACAAAAAAAGAAAAGGCTAGAGCCAGCTGTTGATTTGTGTTGAGCCTCCCCACCCTAGAGAGGTATTGAGAGAAAAAAAATCCTCCCCAACCAATAACTCAATTTGTATTTTGAGGAAGCTAACCAATAGGAAGCAACACAACAAGCGTGGTGTCAAATGAAGCTGACAAATCCTGCATTTTGCATTAACAAGAACATCCTCCTTCACTCGCCGGTGGTTCCTGTGGTTTGTCCAATTTAATGTCTATCACTGGAAAAAAGGGTTAAGGGAGATAAGCAAAAAAAAAAAAAGCCATTCCTTTGGTCATTGTGAAACAAGAAGTGTAGTCCTTGACTTACAACCACAACTGAGCCCAACATTTATGTTGCTAAGCGAGAAATTTGTTAAGTGAGTTTTGCCCCGTTTTACAACTTTTCTTGCCACATTTGTTAAGTGAATCACTGCAGTTGTTAAATTAGTAACACGGTTGTTAAGTGAATCTGGTTTCCCCATTAACTTTGCTCGTCAGAAGGTCGCAAAAGGGGATCACATGATCCTGGGAGCCTGCAACTGTCATAAATGTGAGACAGTTGTCAAGCATCTGAATATAAATCACGTTACCATGGACATGCTGCAACGGTCTTAAGTGTGAATAATGGTCATAAGTCACTTTTTTCAGTGCCATTTTAACTTCGAACAGTCATTAAGCAAACTGTTGTAGGCCGAGGGCTGTACCCGTACTGTATTAACCAGCAGCAACAACTCTGAAGGGGAAGAATAAGCATTGTCTGGCCTTAAAATCTGCTTAAATACACTATAGAGATAATTCTGGTTAACAAACACAGATATGTACACTGCTAAAGAATGCTTATAGCAAAGTTCAGATGGACTAATCAATTATCTTCTTTATCCTGAAAATATTAAGAGTTCCATTTCCATTTATCCTGTTCCCTCTTTAGAAGCTGTCCATTACTGATCATTTGGCAATCTATGATAAGAGTTAGGAAATAGATTATATAACCAACTATTACATCTGATACTCAGTTAACCAGTGATAGTAGTATAAATGCAGAACCAGGACATAAAAGGAGATCTAAATCGTGCCACTATCCCTCCAAGGAATAAATCATTGGAATTCAAAGTGTATACTCAGTGTATACTGTATACTCAGTGTATCTCCTCTAAATGTAAATAGTCCCCTTAAAAACGGGTGGAATTTCTCCCTGAACTATCCTGGAGGACAGATACTCACTTTAAAAAGCAACGCAAGCAAGGTATTTTGTTAGTAGTTTCCAGGCCATGCTTTCTGTATGTGCTTCTAACATAACTAACATATATTACACTCAGTCTACGCCACCTAAATGAGCCACCCTTTCCCAAAATAAAAAAGTAAGGGATTAGTCTAGAAGGCAGACATCTCTCTCTTTTGCTACAGGGACTTAAAGCATGTTTCTTTTTTTCTGTCCAAAGAAATATTTGCTTGTCTGGATTGTTTTTAGGACTTTTGGATAAATGAAAATTAGGCCCAGTGTACCTCCTTCTCTTCCGTGACTACAAAGTACCATAGATTGTATCAAAACCGCAACTTTCAAAACCTTGACTGCGTCCTCTGTTGTTACTGAAAACCACAAAGGTAAGTGGAGCAATTTATGTGTGCGGCGGAGACTGTAACAACCCCAGGTCTTGCAGGTATGATGGAGTGGGGAGTTGGCTTGGGTCTCCAGGATCACAGCAGCTTTGAGCATGCTGTTGGGCCAATTGAGATGGGGGGAGATATAGTAGGAAAGTGAAGGCAGTTGCAGCGTCCCTGCAGTTGACTGGGCAGACCGCCAAACACTTGAATTTTCATTACATGACCACAGGGGCGCTATGGTGGCTGAAACTGGTATAAGTTGCAAGTCCCTTTGTTTAGCACTGTTATAATTTAAAAGGTTGTTGAATGATGTGCTTGTTAAGGGAGGACTACCTTATTAAGGAAGACTGAATGGCGAGACATATTTCATCTGAGTATTGGCATGCAAAGCTCAGGTAGAAAAAAGAATAAACCAAGCACATCATTCAGATTGGTAAAAGGCACTGGAATGAGCTGACACTTGATCAGAAAACTTTCAATTTTTGATATCTCATTTGTACAAGATTTAGATTTTCAATAATGAAAAGAACTTGAAGCATGCATTAATGCCTCAGGAAAATAACTGAGCAACAGATGCTGTGGAAAGTTCAAATTATTGAACTTTGATTGCTGTGAAAGCAAATAAAATGGAAATGGAAAAAAGGAAAGCAATTCCTAAATTGAACACTGAAATTTAGCAAGGACACATGCTGGTTTTGATTTGGAAGCCACTGAAATGACTAACTACAGTACTTTTACAAAGTGAAAGTATACATAAGGCTAATGAGGGGAAGTATAATTCACATTTGTTATAACTAAATTAACTAAAATTCAGATGGGAATGCTGAAATAAAATATTTTTAAAGCTCTTTTAAAGTAGTGTTCACATAGCCACTCAGCATGTTAGAGTCTGCTTGAGTTAATTTCTAAATCACACTTATTTGTTAAGATCAGCAATTCAGGGAGAAGGAGGACTTACACAGTCCTCTTCAATAACTTACATAAAGAATGTTAACATGGTATAAATTGCCATTAGCTGGCAACTATGCATGTATATTCACTATTTCCTGCCAGCCTCAGGGACAGAAGGAAGTCATTATTGCTGGGTTTCATTTATTTCAAATAAATAACAGTTAATTGAACAATATTCATTAGTACTGCTCTGTGCTAATGCTTTCATTTGGTGTATTCATCCCATAATGGGAGAAATGAGATTCTGAGTTCAATTTAACAAGGTCATTTTGTGTGTCTGAGGAATTCACAATAGGAAGGAAGTGATTAGCTGATTCCTCATCAGACTCCTGATACCTTACAGTACAAAGCTGAATGTTACCAAGACACAAAGTTGTTGGCTGTAGAACATTCAGTCTTTCCCAGTAGGAAAATACAGCCAAAACAATCTGAAACATTTTTTTACCCATCTGTGATTTAAAATTTTAGAGATATAGAATTCTTGAAAGACTTGAAACAAATGTAGAATCAGCACATAGATTTCTGGGACTTTTCAAAACAGTTGCCTTTTGAAATCCACATAGCGATCTTGAGATCAGCTGAAAACCTTTGAACTTTTCTTGATATACGCTTACATTAAAATATATGGAAAGCTATATTTCCCTAAGATAATAAAGCACCAAAAGTTTGTCACCAAGAAATGCTGAATTCTAAATGAGTCCATTCTTATGTGTTTGCCCGTTGCCCCTTCTGTATTCTATGTTGACTGAACGTAAAGGGAAAGACAAAGGAAAGTGCAAAACTTAATTTTGTGGGCACTGATCATTATAATTTTATTTTTATTTATTTTAATTCCATTTATATCCCGCCCTTCTCTGAAGACTCAGGGCGGCTTACAAGCTTAGCAGTAATCAGCCTGATATATTGCTCACTTTCAAGTCCTTCACCCCAACCACTAAGAACTACTTTTTATTTAAAAAACTCAATATCATCCCAACTTTAATTTTAATGTAAACCAGACATGTCAAACACAAGGCCCGGGGGCTGGATCCGGCCCGCAAAGTGGTTTCATGCGGCCCGTGAAGCCATCCTGAAAACAGTGAGGGAACGGCCCCCACTGCCTTGGCCCTGGCCCAGAGACCCTCCTTCCGCCAGAGACCCCCAGATCTGTCCCACTCCTGCCCAGGCCCCCATAGGCACCCTTGATGTGAACGATCTAGAGCTGGCCACACCCACCCAGTAGGCCACACCCACTCTAACCACACACACCCAGTAGGCCACGCCCACCCTGGCCACACCCACCCAGCCCCTTGAGGGCAACCGCAATGCTGATGCGGCCCTCAGTGAAATTGAGTTTGACACCCCTGATGTAAACTAAAGAAAGTTCTGGGAGTGCTGAGTTTGTATTGAGGCAATATAGGTAGTCCTCAACTTACAACCATTTGTTTAGTGATGTTCAAAGTTACAATAGCACTGCAAAAAGTGACTTATGACTGTTTTCACACTTATAAGCACTGCAGCATCCCCATGGTCACGTGATCAAAATTCGGGCTCTTGGCAACTGGCATTTATTTATCACAATTACACTGTCCTGGGATCAGGGGATCACCATTTGTAACCTTCCCAGCTGGCTTCCAACAAGCAAAATCAACCGGGGAAGTCAGATTCACTTAATGACCACATAATTCACTCAATGACTGCAGTCATTCCCTTAACTATGGCAAAAAACGGTTGTAAAATGGGACACAACTCACTTAACAACTGCCTTGCTTAGCAACAGAAATGTTGGGCTCAATTGTGGTCATAGGTCGAGATTACCTGTATTACAAATGGCCTAAATCAATTTTCTAGGCTAAAAATGTGGCTTAATTGTATTATATGCATTAACCAAATTATTCCTCAGGCTTTATATAACAATTTGTATTTCTTTTAACTTCTGCATTCTGTCAGTCCAAAGGGTACCGTATATTGCCCATGGCGAGAGACAGACTTTAGATTAAAACTAATATTCTTCATTTTTGGAGCTTTTTAGAGAACTTGGACTTTTGTATTATTTTGGGTGGTCTTATTAATTATTTCACTATTTAGCTAGTGGATTGTATTGACTGAATAGTTAAAATATTTCTTGCTGTTCCAACAGATACAACAAGATAGTCCTGGCTCCAGATGGGCTCAGATAGTGCCATACTATGTGATCCAGGTGACCTGCTCTCTGTAGTAGCACCTTCCCAGCCTTCCTCCAAGGTCTGCTTTGCCCAAATTTTGCCAGCCTTACGAAAGGGTGTGAAGACCTGGCTGTGATTTTAGGGAGTGTGACTTGCTTTTTAAAATGCCCCAGACTTTGTATTGTTACAACTAGTTTTAGAGAAATTGTACTTTTCTCTTCTGCTTTTATATTAGTTTCTGAATTGTGATTGGCCTCTCTGAATTATTTGCTTAAGTTGCAAAGCCATATACATTTTCCTAAATAAAGGAACAAATATTTCCCCTATTTCAACCATTGATAGGCGGGGGGTGTCAATGGAACAGTAGAGGAAATCTCTTCAAGCTTGAAATAATTTGGAAGAAGATATATAACATATGTACAGTACATGTTACATGTAAGACTGCAACATACAGCCTTATCACCACAATCACAAACTAACTTACTTGCCACTTTAAACATCCCATTTCTTATTTATCTGAATTGCTTCTGAGTTCCTAAATGGAAATTCTCTTTGTGAAACTGTTGTTCTTAATTAACAAAGGATACTCCCTTCTTTACTCTTCTCTTGAACGCTCTCCATCCCTGGTAGGGCTGATGCAACACGTCGGAAGAGCTAGAGATACCAAGGGCAATAGGAATTGAGATTAAACAACAAGACAAGAAACAATCATGACCTTTGCATCCAAAATGAAATTGAAACTAGCAACAATACTGTGCACGTGACTTTTATAAAAGAAGAATCCCAAACTATATTCCACTAGTGCAGGGGTAGGCAACCTCGGCTCTTTTATGACTCATGGACTTCAACTCCCAGAATTCCTGAGTCGACTCAGGAATTCTGGGAGTTGAAGTCCATGAGTCATAAAAGAGCCGAGGTTGCCTACCCCTGCACTAGTGCATTAGCTGAAAGTTACAAGAACGAGTGCTCTTCAGATTAGTATCACAGGGAAAAGTCCTTCCACTGAACAGTGAAAGCCACATGTTTCCAGGAGGTATCATTTCAATTTCTAGCATATGAAGTAATTTGCCTGGAGATCCAACTGACTGCAAATCAGGGATGAATTAAATAAAAATGATTTTTGTATAAAGTGATGGCATCCTGAAAATAATCAGGTCACAAAGGCCTATTTGCTATATAACAGTTTTTACCAACAGAATAATAATTTCCCTATATATTCTCCCCCCTCATCTTGTTATGTATCCTTTCTCATGTATGAAAAATGCAATTTCTTATGTGTACCCAAGAATAAACATCGCATTACCTGTTTTACATTGTATCCCGTTTTTGCACTTGTTTCAATAAACATGACATTTAGTTCTTTAGCTCTCTGTTCCCCTTCTTCAATGGTAATTTGCCTAGAGTCAGACAAGAGGGAAAACGGTAGCTGATTCAATGCAAGTGGGGAAGTGGGGAAAACAGGGTATCTTGGAATTGGGATCCACCTACTTCCATAACAAATGCAAGAAGAAATACTACTCTAGGGAATCCTTTGACAAAGAGACCTTAGAGCACGGGTGTCAAACTCGCTGGGTCACATGACGTGTCATGACATATAGAGACTTTTTTTTGCACTGCCAGAGCTGGGGTGGGCACAGCCTCTGCATGATGCAACCAGCCCACGGGCCGGCAGTTTAACACCCTGCCTTAGAGGTCTTCCACAGTATGAGACCTACTGCCTTTCTTCAACTTTTCTGTATATAGTATAAACAAATTAAGAGACAGCTTCTGTAACTACAATGCTTCCTTTTCATTCTGAAGGTGTCTATTTACCTTTTATCTGCAAGGTCAGTTTTGTTGCCCACTAACATAATGATGACATCACTTCCTCTTTCTGTTCTGACATCATCAATCCATTTGGAAGTTTGTTGGAATGAATTGAGATCTGTGAAGAAAAACCAGAAATTAGGTACGGGGCAAATGCCAGTCTTTCCAACAGATGATGGAAATGGCTTAGCCAATGGATTTGGAGAGTTTTTTATGATTTCTGACAATAGTCGTAGTGCTAAATGAATTTGAGAAAATTCATTCAAACTCGGGGATGGATAAACTCTGGTTCCCAAATATTTTTGAATCACAACTCATATAATTTTTAGCCAGTAAGGTAAAGGATGCCGGAAATTTTACTCCACCAATATCTGGGTTCTTCCCCCTGGATCAGTCAATTAATTCAGAGTGACTGAATACTGAGCTTAAAATTATTATATGTGAAAATTTAAAGGGGATTTTGCACCAATTACTTAAGCTATCTCATAGGGTTATTTGAACATTAAAGAGAAGTTGGACAGCTGACTGGATTTCCTTATAGAGAATCTCATTTCCTTAGAAAAAGGGAGAAATAGATAAAAGTGTACAAAGAAATTGTAAAATAAGAAGTGATATCAACTTTTCTGCCTATTTTATGAGGCTAGAGGAAGGAAGAAATAAAAGCGATTCAAAGAAATCAAAACCAAGGTTTTGGATACAAACATCAGGACAGTGAAAGCCAAAAGAGAGAATATTTGAATACAACAATTTTACTTAAGATAAGGTATTTTTTTACAAGGATGTTAATGGACAGGAAGTGAACAGAAGGTTGACGATTTGTTGCTTTATTATAACTGTAATCCAAACAGTGATTGGGCATGACATCAAATGTGCGTTTTACCACAATGTCCATTAGAATGTTCTCAGCAGTACCTCATCTTTCCCTATAGAAGAAATAGAACTAATGCCAACTGAGAAATTTCTCTCAGCTGAATTTTTTTTATCAAAACACAGATTATTATTCCCCCTCCCCCTAGCCAATTAATTTAAAACATGCATATCACACACAACATTTATAAAATTTACAACTAATCTATTTTTCAACCACAAGCTGCAAACAGAGCTAATACTAACATTTTAAGCATTTCTGTATTAGTAACTTGCAGCCGCATCCAGACATTGTTCTAATAAAGTATCCCTTGGGAAAGACATTTTGTGTAGCACAGCTGTAAATTCCAAGTACAGTAATGCTCTTTTCCCCAGTATTCTTGTTTTGTAGACTATTTGGTCGCGTGTGTCTTTTGTTCATACAGCTAATTTTCTGTGTACACCTTCATTTCATTTTGTTTGAGGCAACTTCTTATAAAAGAATTGCCATTAATTTGTTTTAATAAAACAATTTAAATCAATTTTTTACTTGATTTCAAATTAAATTAATTATATTGGTTGACAATGAGATTTTTTTTAGTACAATTGCCAAATACAATAAACTGGTTTTAGGTATATGTGTGCACTAATTATTTCAACACCAATACATTTTAACAACATATTCTATTTGTAAATGAATGCAAATGCAAATTATTTATTTATTTATTTATTTATTTATTTTTATAAACCGCCCTTCTCCCGAGGGACTCGGGGCGGTGTACAGAATAAGGTAGGCATACAGAATGAACAATAGTGAAAACAAACAATAGTAAAATACAAACTGCGACCCCAATTAGAGCTATCAGGCCAGGCCGGACTGCTGGAACAGGTAAGTTTTTAATTCGCGCCGGAAGGTGCGGAGGTCGGGGGCCATCCGGATTTCGGTTGGTAAGCTGTTCCAGAGGGCTGGCGCACCCACTGAGAATGCCCTCCCCCTGGGGGCCACCAGCCGACATTCCTTGAGCGGTGGCACCCTGAGGAGGCCCTCTCTGTGGGAGCGCACAGGACGGTGGGGTGCTGACATTGGCAGAAGGTGCTCCCGTAGGTAGTCCGGACCCATGCCATGTAGGGCTTTGTATGTCATTGTTAGCACCTTGAACTTCACACGGAAGGCAACTGGAAGCCAGTGCAGCGCACGGAGGAGAGGTGTGATATGGGAGTATCGGGAGGCTCCCAAGAGTGTCCGTGCCGCTGCACTTTGCACCAGCTGAAGCTTCCGAGTGGATCTCAAGGGCAGCCCCAAGTAGAGAGCGTTACAGTAGTCTAGGCGAGAGGTCACAAGAGCATGGGTGACTGTACGTAAGGCATCCAGGTCCAGATAAGGCCGTAATTGGCGAACTAGTCGAACCCGGGAGAAGGCCCCCTTGGTCACAGCTCCTATGTGATCTTCCAGGGAGAGCTGCGAGTCAAGGAGGACGCCCAGGTTGCGGGCCCTATCAACAGAGGGTAGTAACTTGTCCCCGATGTTAAGGGATGGGATGTTCTGAGTATCCTGGCTTGCCGGTACGTACAGCCATTCAGTCTTGTCCGGGTTCAGTTGAAGCCTGTTCCTCCCCATCCATTCCCGGACCGCTTTCAGGCAGCGGGACATCACGTCGAGGGCATCACTGATGTTGTTTGGAGTTGAGATGAAAAGCTGGGTGTCATCAGCATACTGATGGTACCCTACTCCAAAGCTGCGAATGATCTTGCCCAGCGGTTTCATGTAGATGTTGAACAGGAGAGGCGAGAGGACCGACCCCTGAGGGACTCCGCAAGCGAGAGGCCTCGGGGTCGACCTCTGTCCCCCTGCCAACACCGACTGCGAGCGACCCTGGCGAAAGGAGGAGAACCAACGCAGAACCGTGCCTCCCACTCCCAGTCCCCTGAGGCGTCGCAAGATACCATGGTCGATGGTATCGAAAGCCGCCGAGAGGTCTAATAAGACTAGGACAGAGGAATGGCCCCTGTCCCGGGCTCTCCAGAGATCATTTATCAGAGGGGCATAACAGTCATGGCACCCCCACCGATATCATCGCACCACCGTCCAGACAAGAACACCAAGTCTGGGGTGTGGCCTCTCTCATGAGTCGGTCCAGAAATTATTTGCGACAGGTCCATGGCCACCATGGAAGCCATGAACTCCCGAGCCAGATCGGACGATCCTCCCAGGGACGGTAGGTTAAAGTCGCCCAAGACCATGAGTCTTGGGAATTCAACCACCAACCCTGAGAGGACATCGAGTAGCTCGGGCAGGGCTGCCGCTGCACGATTAGGTGGTAGGTATGCCAGCAGCAGGCCCAACTGCGCCCCCGGGCCGTATCTCAGTAGGAGAGACTCACACCCGACCATCTGAGGGACGGTGATCTCTCGTGGGCTAAGGGATTCCCTGATGATAACTGCCACTCCCCCGCCCCTCCCATGGGTCCGAGGCTGGTGCAGCACCTGGAAACCTGGCGGGCAGAGGTCAACCAGAGGGACACCACCCTCTTGGCCCAGCCAGGTTTCCGTGATGCAAGCCAGGTCCGTGTGCTCGCTCTCCACTAGGTCACGAACAAGGTGTGCCTTGTTAGCTACGGACCTGGCATTCAGGTAGACCAGCCTTAGCATAGGAGGCTGCACACCTTATACAATTTTTTGTGCAAAAATAAAACAAAATAACAGATTTAAGAGCTGTTATCATTAGTTATCCTTAGATAAAAAATAATTCCATCATCCAAAACTTTGTTATACTGTATTTAACGAACAGATGCTTTGGGATTAAAAAAAAAGACTGACTACATTTGATTGTGTATCACCATAGCATTAAAACAAAATTCGAACAGTGTATGAAAAAAAAAAGGTTCCTTAAACGTCTGCTGGCTATATCTATACATTTTCCTTGATAGCACTCTATTGCCTTCTTTTTAGCATTTTTTTCAACTTCCAGCTTAAAAAAGGCAAGGCATCCTGCACCAGGACCTGAAAGTTTGTTTAAGCAGGTTGCTAGGCAACCTGTTCACATTCAGCCCTTCTTATCCTCCCACTTTTGAATTAGCCCAATCGGATCGCATTTCCTTCAATTTGAGCCATCTGAAGGTCCGTCGCTGCAATGCATTCTGGTGCTCTGCAACCTGGCTGCCTGAGGAGAATTTGGCTCTCTGGAACAGTTTCCTTCAGCTTTTGTGTGTGTGTGTGTGTGTGTGTGCGCAAAAAAAGGTGCTGGAACGCTGTTCTGAGCGCTCTATGGGGAAAAAAGCCCTGGTCCTTCCAAAGCAATCCATTAGAAAAGGACAAAAGTGAGCCACTTTTGTCTATTCACTCCTCAACTGCATTGGTCAGCTGGAACCACTAGAGGGAGGCACATCCTCCTTTCTGTCACTTTCCACTCCTCTTATGTTCATTTCAATAGGAACAATACAATGGCAAGAAATGGCTTCAGAAAAAGCTAGTGTTTTCCTGGCAGAACCTGGATCCAGGATTTCAGGATCAGAATTATTTTATCTTGGTAGCTCCTTTAGCATGGAGACAGGTTTTGTGGAAGGAAGAAAGCGAGTGCTATCTGAAAGTCATTGATCACTGAGGGAACTAAACTATGGAATTTGCCCCCAGAACGTTTGTGGATGGCCACCAGTTCAAATGGTTTACAAATGAGTGTAGACAAATTCATGAAGGATAACCAGTAGTGCAGGTTAAGTAAGATTATGAATAATTTATTGTGGCCATTTCAGATAAATCTTTTTCCACACTACTATTCCCTGTTTTACAACCACTTTTTACAGACAAGGAAAAGATGCCATTGCAGATAAAAAAAGCATGTGCTTATGCAATAACATCAGTATAGTTACAAACACCAAATATAATTGCTTCTGCTACCCTGATGTTAAATACTGTTTCTTGAGAATAAGTACTGCACATCTACGTAGGAAAAAATAGTTCATTTTTGAAATCAAAGGAATAACAAACACCTGTAAACACAAACATTTATCTGTCTTGATTGTAGTATACTTCTTAAACCACAGGAGAGATGCATGGAAAAAAGTCTAGTGTGTCCCTCTAGAGTAGGTCAGCCAATGTTATCATGCCTGTCATCTCTGTCTCTCTGAGTGATCATTTGGAAATATTTTGGCACTGGGCACTGGCCCTTTGCCCTGTGGCCTAGCTGAAGCTGAAGCTAAGACTGCTGCACTTCTACCTTTCCCATAATGTAGGTCTGATCCGGGAGACATTTCTTATGAACTAGATTTGCCAATGTGGTTGTAATGGTAGATCATGCCTAGGGAGCTATGGATTAAAAATGACCATCAGCTAAAAGGTGTTATTTGGTCAATCACTCCCTTTCAGCCTATTGGAGAATAAAATGGATGTATGTGAATATTACAAATTAAGTGTAATTTGAAGAAAACGTGAGATATAAATATAATAAATCAAAGAAATACAAGCACTTTTAAAGCAAAAGAGCCACAGATTGTTCTGGTGATGGCAGTTGAAGCCATCCTGAGAAATATTACAATGATAGATATTGCAAAGGAAAACAGAAGTGCAGTCAAAAGTACTATCGCTTTAGATGCAAACATGTTAAAAGAAATAAACTAATGTGTCATTTTTTTAAAAAAGACCCACAAAAATTTACATAGGCTATTTATAAAAATACCGATCAGAAGATATTTCAGTGTTTTGCCTGTTTGCTAATTTCACTCGGCCCATAAATCAATTCATCTATAGCCTATGGGCAATCAGTATTATATACACATAAGGAAATAATGTACTCTTAACAAGATTTAAAAAGCATTGATCTAATTTTTCAGGAAGGAACCAGACTATAGTTAAAGGATTCCTGCTTTACTTGGCATGAGACTTCCCACTGGTATCAAGTCTAATAATAGTGGAAGCAGAATGTGGGATTATTTGGACTATCAAGCTACTCCTTAAGGCAGTCTTTCTTAACCCTGGCAATGTTAAGTTGTGTGGACTTCAAATCCCAGAATTCCCTACCCACCACCGGGCTGGGAATTTAAGGTATGCCTCTAATATTCATTGAACCTCTTAAGAACTAGCCTTCTCCAATGTAGATATACAGAGCCAGTTTGGTGTAATGGTTAAGGCATTGGGTTAGAAGCTCAGAGACTGTGAGTTCTAGTCCCACCTTTGGCCAGTCATTTTCTCTTTCACCCTAGGAAAGAGGCAATAGCCAACCACTTCTGAAAAACCTTGATTTGAAAAACCCCAAAGGGGTTTGTCCAGGGAAGCACCCAAAATTGATAAGATTAAACAGAAGAAAAATAATGCCTTGGATTACAATTGTCCACATGAGGGAAGCTTTACTTCAACAAGATTGAAGAGTACTGGATGGGGGAAGCTGCTAACAAGGACATTTAGAATTCCTGCGTTCTACTGCAGTTTAAAATATTGGGGTAGCATAAAGGAGAACAGAGCCAAGCTCTCCAGTGTTATATCTCACATCTTTTCAGTACAATCCGTCTAATATAATCATTTGTTTCACCTTATATTGAGTAATGTGATATACTGTGTTATAGAGCAGAGGTCCCCAACTTTTTGGGCACCAGGGACCGGTTCTGTGGAGAAAAGTTTTTCTGCCGACTGGAGGGTGCGTGGTTTTCTGTGCTGCCTGCATCCCACAGATGGGGCTTTGCTTGTTTGTGCGGACTGGTTGCTGGCTTGCTGCGGACCAGTACCGGTCCACGGACTGGGGATTGGGGACCCCAGTTATAGAGAGGACTAATATTGAACTAAAACGGCCTTTAGAGTGTATTTCCATTTAGACAACCACATCCACACTTAACTCACTTGTGATGTCATAAACCACCACAGCTACTGTAGAGTCACGAATGTAACTGGGAATCAAACTTCGGAATCTCTCTTGGCCTGCTGTGTCCCAGAGCTGCAACCGTACCTGCCAGGGCCAAGGGAGGAGAGCAGCAAAGAGAAACGCATATACACATACACACACACAATTAGGAAGAGAAACAGATATAAACAACAGGAAGAGAAAACAAAAGAATTAAACAGAAGAGGCTTCTAGCCATGTGTTTTGTTCTTAAATTGATCATGTAATGTTTTATTCATGTCTTTTAATTATTCAAAGCATTATTTGTAATCTTATGTAATGCCCACACAAGATTACAAGCATATACTTTTATGTATTTATAATCTATAGAACATACATGGGAAGAAATGTATCTTGTACATTGGTTTTCCCCCAACCTGTTTTGATTAGAAAAACAGTGGTTTTCCCTGTGGATAAAGCAGAAAGTACATCAAAATTAAAATTTGCAGTTTTGGCACAAAATTTGAAATAGGGAATATTTGAAGAGGGGAGGGGGAAGAATTAATTTATGTATGGAATTTGAGAAGAAAACTTTAAAATTTTGGACATGGATATTATCTGCTTTGATAGATTTCTACTCCATCTTCACAAAATCTTCGATCCAGAAAAGGTTGTATGTTTTAAAGTATGAGGTTGAAATATCTAAAAATTCTTATTTTAAAAATTGACATCTTAAAAACACATTAAAAATGTTATAACTATGAAAGTTTGATATAATGAACAAAAAGAAAGAGGGCACTGAGCTAGAAATTTGAAGGAGAGATGCTGTAATAGTTGGTTTTAAAAAGCAATTGGGATCAGCTTACAATAATATCACAAAAGACACAGCCAGGTTTCACTGAAAGGAAGGCCTCAGCAATACATATTTGCATTGATTCATGAGATTTGCAACATGGTCTGTAGCTATCTGCATTATTAGAGGAATCAGGAGGATCAATACTCCAGGAATACTCAAGCATTGTGTCATCATAAAGCAGGCATGTCAAACTCACGACGTCACGTGACGTCGCACAATGTATTGGGACAGTTTCGCCATTGCCGGCAATAGGGTGGGTGCGGCTTCCAGATGACACATCCGGCCCACGTGCCGGCAGTTTGACACCCCTGTCATAAAGTATAATTGGGCACAAGAGTTTTACACATATACAAAATACAGACTGACTTGGGAATATTTGTTAAAGGAATGCTTCATTAAACATAATCTGAATGCAGGTAACCTACCCTATGGTACATTTGACTTTGTTTTCCCCTAGGGAAACAACTAGCTTGCATCTTCTGATGAAAGGACAGCAGAAATAAGAAAGCTACAGTATTCATCTTCCAGCTTTTAGACTGAGATCATACAAACTGTGGGGCAGCCTAGGGAAATTAACCAGTATTTTTCCTCTTGCATTTCTATTATATCAGCCTGTCATTTTCATAAAAGCAATTGGAAAGCCTTGGAAACAATCCATTAGGACTAAGATGGATGTTTGAGACTGCATTAACACTGTACCAGATGCTACTGATTAATGCAGTGCCACTGCTGCTTCTTTCTCATTATTGCTAATGTCCATCTGTGTTGACATTGGATTATCCTTACAAAAAGGTTCTCCCCAAATTATAAATTGGTTTTTTTAAGTAGGGGCAGTGACAGTTCTAAGAAAAAGTAGAAACCTCAAAACATAGGCACTTAAAAGCTTGCTAGTTAAGAGGCCACATGTCCCTCTTTGAAGAAATTGCATGCTCCATCTCATCCCAGAGATGGCAGGCAATCATGCTAGCGGCCTTGGATGTGTGACTACCATGAAATATTATAGCAGTATTCCAAACTAGAAAGTCAAAAATACATCCGGAAGAGAGTAATGACAAACCATGCTGGTACTTTTGCCAAGCAAACAATGTGATGCACCCATGACGCTATCTGCAATTAAGCTCAATTCACAGGTGACTTTATTTATTGACATGGAAGGAATGAAGTGAAGTTGCTAATCCCTAAATTAAGATTCAGCCAAAATCCCAGATAAATGATTTTGGACTTTTACAGTAATCCATGGGGTTTGTGGTCATTATTTATGGAAGGTGATAATTGCTAGCCTGAATTCTGTTCATTTGTCCTACTTTTGCATCGCAAGGAACAACAGCAGAATCTTGTGAAAAGCAAGAAGAGGCCAGGTAGAAAAAGTGTGATTCCATTTTTTTTAGGACACTATGTTCCTAAGAAGATCCAGGGCAATATATCAAAAACTAGGTATGATAAACTGTCAATGGATAAGTTAATTAGCAGTTTGATCAAAGGGGGGGAGGGGTTAGCATGGAAACCACTTGATGTTTGCCCACTATTTCTTTCTGATCACAGAACTTGATAATCTCAGCAGTTCAGCACTTCCTGCTACTTACTGTCCGATCTTCCAAATACATCGTTTTAGATAGGAAGTCAATTCCAATTGTAGCCTGTAAGAAAGAGGGAAAATGGAAGAAAAGTCAGCAACTATTTTGATTCAAAATTATTTTTAGATTATACTGCTTCAACAGGAACAAGTGAATTCAAATATTGCAGCATATATATTTGATTGTTAAATTTATATGCTGCCTATCTCACCATGGGGCTATTCTAGGCAGTTTACAACAGTAAAAAGGAAGCAATAAAAAGAGTATAAACAGAACAGAAATAAGTTAATAAACAATGAAAAGGAACACAATGAGAATACATGAATATGATAACCAAAAAAATTGGATGTGTGGAAAGCAGAGAACAAGGGTGGGGGGAGGGTCAGTAAGATAGTAAGATAAATACTAAGATAGTCCCCCCCAATATCAAACTCCAATAGACTTTATAATCAAGACTTCAGAAAATCTCAATTTGAAAATAAAAATGGAAGGCTATTATTGTTAAAATAAGCCCCAAGCCTCCTTGAAAATAGAAAGTAGATGCAGACTTGTTGTTCATTATGCAACTTACATAATGAAGTTCTGTCCTACATACACTGTTCGCAATCAAGCAGCCTTCCACATCTAGCATCATTTACATCACATCATCACTATACCTGCTGTGCTCCTTGGAGGTTTTTGATTTTTAAATATGGCCCTAGCTGCAAAATAATAGCACTTACTTGATGTAATATACACAAATACTAGTTATTTTCTATTACTTGATTTCACATTGATTTCCCAACCAAATATGCACATTGTGGCTAAGTACATGACAAAGGAGCTCTACAACCTTGGGACTACAAAGCTGACCAGTGTAATTAAAAGGGGCTGTGTCAGGTGGAGCTCAGGTGGAGAAGTTCAGATTTCAAGTCACATCTGCTTCTGAGTTTAGCTGGTTAATCAAACAGTGTGTGCTGCAGTCCGGAAAGGCATTCTCTCCAGAGGCAGCTGGCCGATATTTACCAAGCCAACACAGCACTGACTCCATATGGTTAGTAGTACCCACAATGAGCTGTGTTTATTCAAGTTTTTTTTAGAAATGCAAAAATAGAATTTGAAAATCAGATGACAAAAATCCATCTTCTATTGTTGAACTCAGATGGCTGTTCTAAGCTATTGAGTGATATAGTTCAGACATAAAAAGAGAGTATTTTCAGTGGCACAGCACAGAAAGAAACAGATGGAACTTAATTTGCACATTTTCATGCCCCTGGCAGATTGGTTTATTCTGCCTCGCCTATTATTGCTGTAAAAAAGCAGCATTAAATTATAGTGAAGGAAAAATAAGGAAATACTCCCATGGCCAAAGGAGCTTCATTCAATACTTATTTAGACTTCTGGTTGTTGCTGAAATTTTGACATCTCACTAAAATAATTGCATTTCAGAGAGGTTAGTGTTTGCCTTCATTAGACTTCCATAGCAACAGATAGTCTGGGTGGGCATGAGTTCTGAGTAGCTGCATATCCTCCCACCTAGATATTAATGCCATCTTATTTTTAAATTGCTGACTATTGTATCCATGCCATAAAGGTATAAATATTTATCACTGATTTCCAATAAAAGTAAAAACAGCAACAAACAAGGCATATACAAATGGTGGTCACCAAAAAAACAAGGGAGAAATGATTGGTGATAGAGGCAAGTGGGGCATCATCCACCCATTCCTGTACACTTCCTTAGTTCAGGTTGGCTTGGCCTTATCTGGTGTTCACTTACATAGAATTTGACCACCATTTCACCTACCTAGGGGACACCAAGTATCTCTGGTGAGAACCTATCACTCTTCCTTACTTTACAGCCAGTTCCTACTTAAGCTTCCTGCTCTGAGAAATGCAGAAAGTGATGACTGAATTTAGATTCAGTCTTTTAGTTTTCTTAGAATTTTGACTTTACAGTTTAATAATACAGTTTAATTTTATATTTCTTGGGAATGTTCTATGTTCAGATGATGGAGATAATGTGCTTCTACTTTATGGCCTTTTATTGATTTGCTTTGTAGCCGCAGCTGTCAGAAGGGATAGAGTGGGATGAAAGAAAGGAAAGCAGTAGGATCTGGAAGCTCATTAAGCTCCAGATCCTGATATGCACTGTTCCTATAAGAAAAACAAATAATCTTTTGAGTTTCAAAGTCTTTGAATCTCAGGAGTAAGAAGGCATTTGAGAAGAAAGACAGAACAACCAAAAGGCTTGGGAGGGCCACTGGGGATGAATGAGAATGGCACCGAATCATTTCTCTGCAAGGGTCCTACTGGAGGTGAGATCAGAGAAAAATGATGAGAGGCAGGAAAGCCAGAAAATCTTTGCCAGATACCACTTTTAATACAGCAGAATTTAAATAGGTATGTAAAGAAATTGCAAAAGTAGGCCACCACCTACTGAACATTATCTTTAAAAAATAAATACAAAAAAAGGATTTTATTAAAAAATACAGTTCTTCATAACAAATTCAAGACTCCTCCTTTAAGATGATATATCTTCATGCCACAAAATTCAGCCTGCTGTTGAGGTTAAGTACCTCCTTGCTAGTTCTTATTTTATACAAAAATGTACACAACCTTTACAAATTAGATAAAAGGAATGTTATACCTAAAGAACATGCATTTTTTGTATCTATAGGTCCTTCCTGTCAACCATCCCAGTTGGCGCATTCTAAAGAAGGAACTCCTGGTTCAAAGAGTTAACTAAGAGTAAAACTTTATTGAAAGATCCATCTAGGTACAGCAGAAGCAAAGTCAGTTCTGAGGTTTTCCCGCTAAAACTGACATAGGTAAAAATCGCTTTTCTTCTCTGGGCAACCCACAGTTCATTGCCTACCAATTACATGCAGTTCTTTTTTTGGGGAAAACAGTCTGTGCCATTCGAACAATTCTTGGAACTTGACCTTGGTGGGTAACTCTTCTCAGGCAGCAGGAGGCTGTGGTGCATTCCTTAGCCCACCCCATTTCCTAGGAATTTACAAACTCCCCTCCAATTTATGTTTGGAAAACTGCGAGCCAAAATCAGGTACAGGCAACAATGAAGCCGAATCAGTTTTGACACTTCCATCGAGACAATACTAATAATTTAGATTATCAAAAATCCAGTGTTGAGATTCCTATCTCTTTATTTCTGAATATCAATAATTCTTGCTGTTATCAGCATAAACCTAATATCTGTATTCTTAATATTTTTATTTCCTTCTTTGAACAACTATAATATGCATATTTTGCTATTGATTGAGCTAATGAAACAGATACTGATCTCCTTAAAGATTGCCCACTAAAATGCTTTGGTCTTTGGGCAACCTTACCAAATGTCTTTAGCCATATTCTTTCTGCTGTCCATAGATAAAGTATTTTTATTTGTTTGCTAAAACCATTGGGATACAATACCAGTGCCACATTAATTTCAAAGGATTTTAACTCTACTAGAAATAGATACAATATCAATGTGTGTGTGGGGGGGGGTTGCTCTTATTTATAATTCTATTTAACATCAATATTTATATCAGGTTTCATTCTTATAATTGTTTTACAGCATGGGTATGCATTCCAGAGTCCTTAATAATATACTTAATTTTTCTGGACACTGCCTTTTAGGATTTCCCTCTCATTTACTTCAAGACAAGTTCTATTGAGTCACACACCTGGATCTCCACTCATGCATAAATTGTTTCATCCCCATCCCCCATCCCCAGTTCCTGCTATCCAGCTCATTTCAGGTAATCTCTTCGGAATGGGAAAAGATGCAGCTACTTTCCTTTTGTTAAGCTGGGAAAAACTACAATACCCAAAAATTAAGAGCATGAACTACAAACCAAAACACTCACAGCAAATCTTATTGCAATAGTGATGAATGCATAGATTCATCATATATTGTATACCAGATGCTCAGAGTAAAAGCAAGAGAGAACTGTTCCAGGAATATTGTCTTGCTTTGCTTGTGGAACATACATGCTGCATTAAATGACAGTTCTTGTGTGAAATCCTTGCCACATGAGATCACTGTCAAAATCAGTCTGAAGCCAGAGCTGTTTGAAAGCATCACTTAGCCATTTTTTTCTTAGATAACAGAGTGGGCTTTTTCACACACAAAGCTCAAAGCAGCTTTTTTTTTCTAATATGCAACATGCTATTGGGTTGCAATGGCTACATTGGCCAGGAAACCCATTCGCATTGTAGATGACTCCCTTGTTTTTCCTTCCACATTAACAGAAATGTATTCATTTTATTTACTTCATTCACTTATATCACCCATCAAGGCATGCCTTCCCAAGATTTCACAAGAAATAGCTGATTTAAAATACTATGTTTAACACAAGCCACATTATACATGAAATTAAGAATACAGATTTAATCTCCAGACACAAGTATTTTCAAGAAAAAAATATTTAAACAAGGAAAATCAAGAGTTCACATTTCTTTTGCAGAGCAAAAGGAAATAGTATTTTAGAAATATTTAAATTAAATCCACTAGGACATATAGTATGCAAAAATTGGTCACTTTCTAGTCAACAGCAAGAGAACCAATACAACAGAAAAAAGTTAGTAACCTGTAGTCACTTTTAGAGGCTTCTAGGCTGGTATTAGAAATAGCAATGTTGGTGGGCAACAAGTTCTAAGAGGTTTCAGCATCTGTAAAGCATTTTGTAAAGTGGGGCCATGAGCTAAACAATATTTCTCTCAACCCCTAAATTTTCATGTGTGCTGTCCCTGATAGCTTTCCTCTCCCAGTTTCAATTTGGCTGCTTCACGCAACTGCTTCATTTGCAAGATGTAGAAATTAAATGCAATTAGATATGTTTTTCTGAATACAGATGAATGTGCTTTCATTTCTGCATATCAGAACTGATGCCATTTTGTCTGCAAACCATGAAAATGGCAAGGCTAAAATCATATATCACAAATCAAAAAGTTGTCCTGCCTTATAGCCTAAATCAGGAGGACAATGCTTAATTGGCTTGTGCTGTTATATCAATTTCTTAGCCATTAAGGAGCAAAGGTTTTATGATCAGACTACACTTTTTCCCCCCCTAGAACACATGACTTCTTCCTCTGCGATGAAAAGCCACGAAAGAGGAAAGAACAAAGACAAAGAAACACAACAAAAAAGCCAGTCAGAAGACTAGTTAGGGTTGAGAAACGTAACACAATGAAGCATAGAGTACAGTAAGCCCAGGAGTATATCACATCAGGCTGTATTGTACTTGGTGGATATATGAAAGTTACAACATGTCCCTTATATGCAGTTTTTTAATTTGTAATAAGGAATAGTCACTCTGAAGTTACAACCCTTGAACATGTTACATCAGTTTTGCATGTTTTAAAATATTCCAAGTTCATTTATCAAATCTGATTATGAAAATCTATGCTAAAATCTATGCAACTTTAGTTTACAATGTAGCCTGATCTATACTTCTTTTAAACAAGTTCAATAAATGATACATTTTTTACAAATTCATGAGTATATGCAATTTGTACAGGTTTTTCACTAATATAAACTTTGCATTTGTTGGAAAAAGTACATTGAGATAGTCAGAGGTCTGTGAATTTTAAATAACTGGCCTGATTGAAAAATAAAGATTAGATAGTTTGAATTTAAATGCAAACTAAATTAATTTTGCCTTCATCTCTAGCCTTTGCATGTTCTTTATTGGCATCTAATTCAAGTGGCCAGAAAGGAATGTAAAAAATATTGTGAGAAAAGATGCCACACTGTAAAACCCTACAAAGCTATTCTGGAAATTGAAGCAGGGTTTAACAAGAAAATCAATCTACTAAGTTCACTCAAGCAATGCAGCTCCTGCGATGCATTTTAAATTGCCTGTCAAAAGGTGAAAGGGGAGTTTGTTTACCACATTAAATTGCCACTATGATTGAGTCAGGTGGCTCTTTAAACCTAGGATGGCAGAGGAAATGATAGCTGAAGGCCAACAGTCTTTTAGGCTGGCTGAAACCTGTTTGAAATTGTAAACTGTGAACATATGGCCACAGAAAAAGTCTTCCTAACTAAAAGCCACTAGCTCTGTAGCTTAAGGGAAAAATGATCAGCACAGGAGCTGATTAACCTATAAGGCACAATAAGGACTGCTTTTCTCACCCCTTCTGATTTCTTATTCTTGATCTGGATTAGATGAATTCTTGCTTATTTTTTATTTTCAAGGCTTTTAATTCTGAGAGGCCACTTATTATTCAATAGAAGCCTTATCTATTGCAGGAAGTACCATTGGTTTATAACAGGTGGTATTTTGGCACCTGGCAGGTGGTAGGTGACCATCCTAGAGAAGTGGTAGCAGGAGGGGGTGGGAGAGGAATAAGCTGGTGGCAGCACCACACAAGCTTGAGGGAGAGACAGCTGGAGATGCAGGGCTGTCAGGGCTGGGCAGAAGCCTCAGGATCAGCGCCAGGCTCCAGCTGATCGGCGCTTCTGGGAGCTGGAGGTGCGCTGAAGAGAAAAGGAGGAGGAAGGGGGGAGCGAGGAGAGGATATAAAAGGTTTTAACGGGAAATGGCCAGTGAGGGGCTGCCCCCACCCCGCCCCCTGGGCACGTGGAGGCATCCCTGCAGACCACCCCTGCTGACCACTGAGAAAGATAAAAGACAAGAGAAGTGCTTCCCTTTCCCCCAGGTTGCCAGCACTCACGCGCTCGCTGCCTTCTCTGTGCAGGGGGTGGGGCAGAGATGGCGGGGGGGCGACCCTCGCTGGCTCCAGGGCTGCCCTGTGGATCTAAGGCTGAGCGCAGAGGAAGGAAAGAGAAGCAGGGGAGGAAGGAAGGAAGGAAGGAAGGAAGGAAGGAAGGAAGGAAGGAAGGAAGGAAGGAAGGAAGGAAGGAGCTGGGAAAGGGACTGCCTTCTGAGCGCTTCTCAGGTTTATTTTTTTTAGCTGTCCGAGGCTCCAGGCATTCCCATTTTGACCCCTCCCCCCTGTTGTTGCCTCTGTGCCTGAAGGGCCACTGCGTGGCTCTCACCTCGCCTCTCCCTGCTGTGTATTGGAGTGTGTATTGTATTAAGCAATAGCTTAAGAGATGACAGCTAGAAGGGGCTGTATATAACTGCCGCAAGGCGTGGCTCAGCTTTTGGCGGGAAAGCCTAGTTAAATTGATTGGCTTTCAGCTCAGCAGCCAGAGTATATAAAGGGCACAGGCAGCCTATTCTGTTGCTGGTTCTTCTCTACAAATAAAGAGCTGAATTCACTGCCTGGCGTCGTCTTGTTGTGTGTTAACCCACCACACTTCACTGGCGATGAGGATGGGATCCTCCTTAACAAAGGGCCCGCATTACTCACTAGGGGAAGAGGCATCTTCCCCAGCTACCGAGTTTAAGGGCTATCTGAAGCAGGATCTGCAGGACCAGACGCAACATGGCACAGTTTGACCAGATCCAGCCATTTGACCCAAGGTGTCCCGAGCGATGGGAATCACACCTGAGTCAGGTCGAGTTCTACCTAAGGGTGAACAAAATCACGGAGGACAGTATGAAGGTAGCAGCTCTAATGTACACAAGCAGCCCAGCCGTTCACGATCTGGCCGTTGGACTGTGCACGCCAACAGCCATTGGAGCTGTTACGTACAACGACCTCGTGGAAAAACTGAACAGGCATTTCAACAGAAGAATGTCTGAGCTGACCTGGTGATTCCATTTTGAAAAAAGGGATCAGCGGCCGGGTGAATCAGCGGCAGATTTTATCACGGGGGTGCGACAAGCTGCCCGCCTCTGTAAATTCACGAATTTAGATGAGAGGCTTCACGACCGGGTCATTTTTGGCCTCCGGGACAAGTGGTTGCGGCAGAAACTTTGCGCCAAGCCAAACCTGGCCTTCCAGGAGGTCCAGGATGAGGTTTTGGCCAGAGACTTGGATGATGGCGCAGATCAGAGCGACCCTAGACCAAGCACTACCAGAGGGGCCATGCACCGAGCAAACGCTATGTACGACAGGAGCGGACATTGGGACGAGACAACTGACATCGACGTGGTTCACCAAGACCAGATGCCACAACAACGGCAAGGGCACAACAACAGCAAAAGGACCCAGAAGAAACCAACAACACCAATGACACAACACAAATGCACCTGCTGCGGATGCGGCACGACCCACCCCAAGTGTGCAGGCTGTGGGGGAAATCACATGAGAGCGGCCTGCAAATTCCGTAAGGCTAAGTGTCGGGCCTGCGGAAAAACAGGCCACATCACAGCAGTCTGCCGAAATCACCCCAGAGATGGCCTGCACGAGATCCAGTCGGAAGATGAAGATCTAACAGGTACCAGGGGGCCCCAGCAGTTGTCCATTGGCAATTTCAAAATATATAACACCGGGGTTCACCGGCCATTCACCCCAAAAATCAAATTGGATATCCGTTTGCAGAGGATTCCCTGCAAGATGGAACTGGACTCCGTTTCAGCGATTTCAGTAATTTCAAATGAGACTTTTGAACACATGTGCAACTGGAGTCAGCGGTGGGTCAAGTTGAGGCCTTCTGATATCAAATTAGCAGATTTCCCAAACACTCCAATTAAAATTAAGGGGGAAGCCACATTGTCTGTGTGGTTCCAGGGGTTCCAGGGGCGTTTGGATGTCCTCGTGGTTGAAGGCCGACGGACTAATTTAGTGGGGTTAGATTGGTTCAAGGCCTTGGGTATCGTGATCGGAGGGATCCACAACACCCAGGCCAAGAGCATCGAAACCATCTGCAAGAAGTTTGCAGATGTGTTCAATGATCAACTGGGCAAATACACTGGGCCCCCCATTTCGTTTAAGTTAAACCCTAAGGTACCGCCCATTAGAATTAAGCCCCAAAGAGTTCCCTTCGCTCTCAAGCATAAAATTGAGAGCGAACTGGACAAACTAGTGGAACAAGGGGTGTTAGAGGCCGTAGAAGGGGGTGAGTGGGAAACCCCAATAGTCACCCCCCTTAAATCAAATGGGGAGGTTAGGATTTGCACGGATTACAAGTGCACGATCAATCGAGCACTCAATCTGTATGCTTACCCGGTCCCAATGATCAGCCATGTCCTCGCTTCCCTACAAGGCGGTGTCATTTTCGCTAAATTAAATCTTGCGCAGGCGTACCAGCAGCTCCCGGTTACCAGGGAGACGGCCGACGCACAAACTATTGTAACTCACCGTGGAGCATATAAAGTTAACCATTTACAGTTTGGAGTGACTGTGGCTCTAGGGATTTTTCAGGAGGTGATGGAGAAGACTCTAAAAGGGATTCCAGGAGTATGTCCATACTCTGACGATGTCCTCATCGCGGGGAACATGGAAGAAGTATTAGCTGATCGATTGGAGACAGTGTTAGGAAGATTTCGTGCTGCAGGGTTTAAGTTAAAGAAAGACAAATGCAGCATTGGCATAAAAGCCACAGAATTCCTGGGTTTCAGAATTGATGCCAGGGGAATCCATCCTGCAGAGTCCAAGGTAAGGGCCATCAAGATGCCCCCCACCCCCAAGAATAAGACAGAACTGCAAGCATTTCTGGGGCTACTAAATTTCTATCATTCATTCCTCCCAAATAAAGCAGCTATTGCTGAGCCCCTTCACAGGTTGCTGGATAAGCAGGCAGTGTGGACCTGGACCCATATACATGAAAATAGTTTCAGGAGTTTAAAGAAACTGTTGTCCAGCGATTCAACTGTGACTCACTTTATAGAATCTAAGCCCATTTGTATAGCATGTGATGCTTCCCCATATGGAGTGGGCACTGTCCTGAGTCATTTGGAAGGGGATGGGGTCCAAAGACCCATCGCCTACTACTCCAGGACACTGTCAGGGGCTGAAAGGAATTATGCTCAAATTGACAAAGAGGCCTTGGCAATAGTGGCTGGGGTTAAAAAGTTTCATGATTACCTCTACAGCCAAGAATTCACAATATTCACAGATCACAAGCCACTACTGGGGTTGTTCACATGAGATAGGCAAACTCCCCAGATATTATCCCAAGAATGCTCAGGTGGTCCATTTTCCTATCGGCCTATAACTGTAAACTGGTATACAGGCCAGGGAAGGAGATGGGTCACGCTGATGGATTAAGTAGGTTGCCACTAACGCAAGCGGATTCGGATCCGGCACTGGCAGCTCAACTACTGACCATTTAGGACCTGCCAGAATGCCCACTCAAGGCAAAGGATATCACTGCTGAGACAGTGGCAGACAAAATCCTGAGCCGAGTTTTAACATGGGTAGCAACTGGGTGGCAGGAGAAAAGCCTGGGGCCAGAATTCCAGGCGTATTTTATTCGCAGGCATGAGATGTCCATGCACAAGGGTTGCCTATTGTGGGGCAGCTGAGTGGTAATTTCAGAAAAGCTAAGGAACAGAGTCATCCAATCTCTACATGAGGGGCATCCAGGAATAGTAAGGATGAAGGCACTAGCCAGAAGCTACCTGTGGTGGCCAGCCCTAGATAAGGCCATAGAGGAGCAAGTAAAAGGGTGCTATGTGTGTCAAAGGTCCAGACCTGAGATACCACATGCGCCCGTTCACAAGTGGGAGGCCACACACACCCCATGGTCCCGCGTCCACAATGACTACGCAGGGCCATTCCAGGGACAATTGTTTTTAGTGGTCGTAGATAGCCATTCCAAGTGGTTGGAGGTAGTTCCAGTAACTAGCATGACCACAGCAAGGATAATCCAAGCGCTCAGGGGACTTTTTGCCACACATGGTCTCCCGGATGTGTTAGTATCGGATAATGGCTCTCAATTCACCTCCTCTGAATTCCAGGCTTTCATGAGGAGCTACGCAATTAGATACATCACATCAGCACCCTTCCACCCAGCCACCAACGGATTGGCAGAACGCATGGTGCACACAACCAAAGACGCATTAAAATGAATTATCAGCGGTGACTGGCACCAAAGGTTAGCCCAATTCCTACTTAATCAACACACCACACCATGCACGGCTACCGAAAAGAGCCCAGCGGAACTTCGTTGGGGCAGAAGGCTTATCACCAAGCTAGACAGACTGCACCCCGACAGAGTGGCTGTGGAGTCGGATCGATCCAACCCCCCTAGGGAACTACACACAGGCGACTTGGTATGGGCAAGGAACTATGGGCATGGACAAGTATGGATCCCGGGGGTGGTGGTTGACAGAACGGGGCCGTTGTCTTACATTATAGGGGTGGAGGGGTATCGACAAATAAGAAGACACATTGATCAGATCAGGTCACGAGTTTCTGAATGACTGCCAGCCAGCAACCAACATGAGGGACACTTGTCAGTACCACCCACGATTCCGTATGATCACCAGCCAAACGCAAGGGGGGAACTGGACCTGTGGCCAGAAAGAACTGTTCAACCCAGGCAACAACAGGCACAAGGAGCTCACAATGAGCTGGGTACAAAATCAGGAACTGGGGGTGGTACACTGGGTGAAGACAGAGCAGAGGCACCCGCTGACTCATCGGCTCAGGACAGGGGCGAGCCTCTGAGAAGATCTGCTAGGAATCACAGGCCACCGGCTTACCTCAAAGACTATGTGCAACCATAAGAACCAACATATTGTCTGGAAAAATGTATTATAGTTGTATTATATTGTGTATTGTTCATTCTTAAGAGGGAAGGGGTGCTGTGTATTGGAGTGTGTATTGTATTAAGCAATAGCTTAACAGATGACAGCTAGAAGGGGCTGTACATAACTGTCACAAGGCGTGGCTCAGCTTTCGGCGGGAAAGCCTGGTTAAATTGATTGGCTGTCAGCTCAGCAGCCACAGTATATAAAGGGCACAGGCAGCCCATTCTGTTGCTGGTTCTTCTCTACAAATAAAGAGCTGAATTCATTGCCTGGCATCGTCTTGTTGTGTGTTAACCCACCACACTTCACTCCCAGACCCATGCACAGAGGTGTGTGTTTGTGTGTGTGTCACTCCTTGCAGCCTCACGCTGTGGCATTGGGGAAGAAAAGAATGGGCGAGATAAGAGAAGCTGCGATGGGAGTTTCTTGCAGCCTTCCATGGGGCTTGGGGCGGGAGCTGAGGGGGGCAGGGTACAATGTGATCAGCGGCATGTTGGGGGAAAAAACAAGTACTCCAAAAAAAATAGCTTTCATTAGTTTGCAGCCTGCCATCGCAGAAAGTCTCTGTTGAGGGCACGGGGCTGCAAGGGGTGAGACCCTCTCACGTGTACACGTAAACACAAATGTGAGTCTGGGAGAGGTGAACTGAGAGACACGCAGAGGCAACAACAGGGGGGAGGGGTCAAAATGTGAAGCTTCTGCCCACCACTGCCTATCTGTTGCCACCTATGCCCGGAGCCTCTGGCAGTTTTTTTTTTAAGCAGGGGAGGAATGAATGAATGAATGAATGAATGAATGAATGGAGGGAGGGAGGGAGGAGACAATTCAGTTGTAAATGCCCTAGTTCGAAGGAGAAAGCAATTTTGTGTTCTGTTTTGTCACAGACAGAACTTTGTTGGCAATCCAAGTTAACATTGGTATTCTTGAATTGTGAGTTCTTAGGAAAGTATCCCCTCCTTGTGTGTTGCTAACAGCCATTTCTAGTGGGGAAAACAGGACAAAGCAGAGTGGGGGGAAATACACACACATACACAAACACAAATTGGAGCAGATTTGGAGGTCCGGGACATTATGGAAGTTAAAAGATAACTAAATAATTGTTTTGTGTTGCTCAGAATAGCAGATGTGTCTTGCCCAGATAACAGTACAATAACTTACGTAGTCCAGATTTGAGTTGTAATAAATTACTTGCAAATGGATTTTGGAATGGAGATGGCCTTTATTGCCTGGGAAGGAGATAGGAGGATGCATTGTGTTGATACCCTTGGATTTCTCACTGGTTTTAATACTACTGACCATGGTATCCTTCCTAGGATGCTGTCTTCAGTAGTTAACATTTTATCTCTAACTACTAGAAATAGAAATTGCTCAAGGTTCCATTTTGTTTTTCATATTATTTAATATCTATATGAAGCCGTATAGGGAAGGATCACTCACACAATTGGAACTTGGTGTCATCAATACGCTGATAATGTTCAGCTAAATTTATTTTCTCAATGTATTTTTCCTATGGAATCAGGTCTGCATGTAGCAGACATTCCAATTTATCCAGGCATAAAACTGTGAATATTTTTATTTATTTATTTTTATTTTAATCCCATTTATATGGGAAAATAAACCAGAAGCTGCATTCAAGTAAGATGAAGCTATAACTGGGAGCAGGGTTTTGGGAAATACACTTGATTTTGATGGAGTTGTATTCTCCATTAAGTTATATAATTGTACTGTAGAGGTTGTTCTGGGTCCATCACTGATGCTGAATGGCCACATATTATTAGAGGCGAGAATGGTTTTAGAGGCTCTGACTGATAAAGTAGGGATATCTATCTCTGAAGAAGGCAGATTGGCTTTGGTAACTCATATACTTCTTACTTGAAAGGCTGGTCTACTGCAATGAGCTTTTTATTTGAAGATGATTTAGAAATTTCAGGTTTCAGGTGGCTAATAATAATAAAAGAAAGACAAAAAAATGTCTCCATAGTGGACATGGCAGTACCTGCAGACAGCAGAATAGAAGAGAAAGAACTGGAGAAGATAATAAAATACAAAGGCCTGCAAATAGAAATAGAATGACTGTAGCAAAAGAAAGCTAAGGTGTACCAAAAGCAATAGATGCTTGGGCGCAATTGCAAAACAACTGGGGCATCAATTGAATACTATCAGCACTGACAAAATCACCATTAGTCAATTGCAAAAGGCAGTTAATATTACTTTGAACAGCTTATATCCTATGACCTGTGACAATACCTTAAACGCTAACAAACGTTCACATGTGCTTATCCCAGTTCCTTGGGAAGGACTCGATAGGTGAACAAAAATGCCAAATCCGGTCTGAACATGGCTGACTGAGCAACAAACAATAATTTAATCGGTATGCAGCACTGCTATTAAATAAAATTAGAAAAAAATATCAATGCAAGCTTTCACATTCACAGCCTATTAACCCAGAAACATTCTTCTTCATTAGCATATATCAAGTGATTGAAAATAAAACAGCTAACCTGATATGTGTTGTCAAAACTGTCATACATGAATCTTGTGATCAGGGATGTCTTCCCAACTGTAAAGGAAAACAACAATTAGAGATTGAACAGTAGCCATGAACGTTGAGATCAGTCACAGTCCTGTATATCCCTTTCAACCCATAAGCAGGTATTTTAGAAGCATAATTCTTATCCAAATGAGATGTGAAAATGGGTGTACTTAAGTTAATTTTCCATTTTTGAAAATTATTCACAAATGATCTCAGGGTCAAAGAGAAAAAAAATAACCTTAAACATTGTTGCAAAATATTCAACAAGGTTCCTCAAACCTGTATCTGTAAAAGGAAGACCGGACTAGCCTGCATACAGACATTCCTAAGAACTGCGTAGTTTAGACACAGTGAAATGGTTGCCAAAGCAATAGTTGAAGGTCATCCACCTTATTCCATCAATTGGCAGGTTCAGCACAATAAAGAGGAAACATTTTAAAAAGGGCCTTTTAAACCCCTCTCCTCAAGCATTCTCCATTCTCTTTAAACCCCCAGATTTCAAATACTTATATACTTGATCATTTTATAATTTGTAAAACATACTAAAATGGCAGAAATTTTAAACTTCTGAGCTACCTAAAAGTTCAAGAAACAGAAACTTTAGTAAAACTACATGATGATACTTATCATATACGGTAGTATGAGAAGGAATATAAAATGATAAAATAACAAGATCCAAATGTTGTTATATCATGTAACTTGATTGACTCAAAAAGGATTTAGTTTTATCCCCTGTTATCTCGGCAAGAAACTCAAAGTGACATTTTAATTCTCTAGTTACTGATATCATAGGTATATTTTTCATAACATCTTATTTTATGAACAGATTCTAATTATTACAGGCATTTTCCAAACCACAGTCAAACCACAACAATATATATTGGGTTCTGGGCCCAGTGCTCTTCAACATCTTCATCAACGATTTGGATGAGGGGATAGATGGGGAACTCATCAAATTTGCAGATGACACCAAGCTGGCAGGAATAGCCAATACTCCAGAAGATAGGCTTAAGATACAGGAGGATCTGGACAGACTCGAACACTGGGCACTATCTAACAAAATGAAATTCAATTGTGAAAAAAGTAAGGTTCTACATTTAGGCAGGAAAAATCAAATGCACAGGTATAGTATAGGTGGTACCTTGCTCAATAGTAGTTACTGTGAGAGAGATCTCGGAGTCCTAGTGGACAATCACTTAAATATGAGCCAGCATTCTGCTGCAGCTCCCAAAAAAGCCAACACAGTGCTAGGCTGCATTAACAGAGGGATAGAATCAAGATCATGTAAAGTACTAATACCACTTTACAATGCCTTGGTAAGGCCACACCTGGAATACTGCATCCAGTTTTGGTCACCACGATGTAAAAAAGATGTCGAGACTCTAGAAAGAGTACAGAGAAGAGCAACAAAGATGATTGGGGGACTGGAGGCTAAAACATATAGGGAACGGTTGCTGGAATTGGGTATGTGTAGTTTAATGAAGAGAAGGGTGAGGGGTGACATGATAGCAGTGTTCCAATATCTCAGGGGCTGCCACAAAGAAGAGGGAGCCAAGCTATTCTCCAAAGCACCTGAAAGCAGGACAAGAAGCAACGGATGGAAACTAGTCAAGGAGAGAAGCAACCTAGAACTAAGGAGAAACTTCCTGACAGTTAGAACAACTAACCAGTGGAACAGCCTGCCTCCAGAAGTGGTGAATGCTCCAACACTGGAAGTTTTTAAGAAGAGACTGGCCAGCCATTTGTCTGAAATGATATAGGGTTTCCTGCCTTAGCAGGGGGTTGGACTACATGACCTCCAAGGTCCCTTCCAACTTATTTATTTATTATTATTATTATTATTATTATTATTATTATTATTATTATTATTAGTAGTAGTAGTAGTAGTAGTAGTAGTAGTTTATTTTTATTATTATGAATTATTTTGTTAAAATAATTCTTTGAAATTTGTCTTCATTGCATTCAAAGACATTTTCTAGAGAATTAAAAATCTATCCAAGAAGAAGAAATGTTGAATCAAAAGCAGTTTAATGATCTTGCAAGTTAAGTAAGGGAAAAATCACAAGATTAGAACTGATGTGTGTAATTCTGAGAAAAGATGGAACATAAGATTTAAACCAAAAACATCTAAATGGCATATATATGATTGATTTGAAGCACTGCAAGCTACCATGATATAACATTATGCCATATCTCAGGCTTATACTGTACACTTCACTTTCGTCTTCTCTAGATGTGTTGGTATTTCCTAAAGAAAATCTGGTTTCTTGGTGACCAGTACTTTGCAGGCATATTATCAACCCATTGCTACAGGACTTCAAAATTTGGTACTCCTCTTATTAAACAATACTCGTTTCTTTATCTAGAATCAGGGGTTGCCACAAAGAAGAGTCAGTCAAGCTATTCTCCAAAGTACCCGAAGGCAGGACAAGAAGCAACGGATGGAAACTAATCAAGGAGAGAAGCAACCTAAAACTAAGGAGAAACTTCCTGACAGTTAGAACAATTAACCAGTGGAACAACCTGCCTCCAGAAGCGGTGAATGCTACAACACTGGAAGTTTTTAAGAAGAGACTGGCCAGCCATTTGTCTGAAATGGTATAGGGTTTCCTGCCTGAGCAGGGGGTTGGACTAGATGACCTCCAAGGTCCCTTCCAACTTATTATTATTATTATTATTATTATTATTATTATTATTATTATTATTATTATTATTATTATTATTATTTAGATTCTTGACTAAGGGCCCTAGAATCAGACAAAACTGAAAATGAGGTATAAGTGGATTCAAACTGCATGGATTTAAATTTCTAGCCTATAGGTAAAGGTAAAAGTTCCCCCGCACATGCGTGCTAGTCGTTTCCAACTCTAGGGGCCGGTGCTCATCTCCGTTTCAAAGCTGAAGAGCCAGCGCTTGTCCGAGGACGTCTCCGTGGTCATGTGGCCGGCATGACTAGACGCCAAAGGCGCACGGAACGCTGTTACCTTCCCACCATAGTGGTCCCTATTTTTCTACTTGCATTTTTACGTGCTTTCGAACTGCTAGGTTGGCAGAAGCTGGGACGAGTAACAGGCGCTCACTCTGTTACACGGCACTCGGGATTCGACCCGCCAAACTGCCGACCTTCTGATCGACAAGCTCAGCGTCCTAACCCACTGAGCCACCGCGTCCCTTTCTAGCCTATAGCTTTAAGCAAATGATTTAACATTTTCAGTATGCTTCAGTGTGGTCATTGATACAAGGAATAAGAAGCACACAGAGTCTATGCTGAAGCGATGAAGTATGAAGATAGAAACAAAGGGTACCCAAGCAGAGACCCTCTAAGTAAGCAAACTAGTCTAAGCAATTCAGTTTTTTTCTCAGCCAGGTTTTTCATTTTGAAAGAAACACAGCTATATGGAAAAGTTTCTATTGTTTATCAGAAAATATATAACAGCTCCCCCTTTAGCATATACAGTACTGATAAAATACACTATTATGTTTAATGTATTGATTTTAATAGTTTTTGCATAAGAATAGGGCGTTGTACTGTTATTATAAGGTTTAGCATTTAGAGCTATCCAAAGTGAAGTATATACATTTTATAAATAAATAAACAAATCCTTTGTCCCATCAGAGAACTGAGGCAATAAAGAGTGTTAAGAAATTGGCCCTAATCTTTAATTCTTTATTGAGGAAAATAGCAGGATATTACTTATATTTTTGTGGAGTCCTTGATGGTCTCTGAGCTGGCCTGATTACTTGATAATGTTTTATTATAAAAGCAGATGTTACCACTGTGTCAAAAAACGTCTACTGCATTACTTTCTATTATTATTATTATTATTATTATTATTATTATTATTATTATTATTATTATTATTATTATTATTATTATTATTACATTTGATAAGATTGCTTTCTTTGTAGTTTCAAAGTTTCCAGCATTTGGCTTAGTTTTAAGATAGGTGAGTGACTTGTTTCTTGCTCGGCAATTAATTATCTTTCTATAGTCTGCAGCTTCCTATGCTAACTCAAGAGAAGACATGATGGTGTCTGTTCTATCCTTCTCTTGACACGCTCCCATATGTAAAGCCCATCTACAAAAAAAACCTACCTTTCTACACACAACAATGAAAAAAAACCAGCATTTCTCATTATGCTAATTAAATGCACAAAAAGGAAAACATTTTAACTCAACCTTGGTTTAAGACCATCTCCCCCCTAGGAGTCATTGGTTAATTAAGAAACTTTACAATGCCATTCATCAAGAGCCTTAATTAACTATGCTAATTCCCTCTGTTGCGCCTGCTGTAAAGATAGGAGCTCTCTTTAGGTTTAATGAGCATCCTGTGCCGAGGGCATACCAGCAGGAGTGCAACAGCAAGGGTCTTTATTGGTTTGGAATTTTTCACACATTTCCATTCCATCAAAACCTCCTGCCAGAAAAAGGGAAAACACCTTATTTTTCTTCAGCACTATACAGTATTCGGTGGATAAGGCTTAACGCCAGCTAATTTAGCATTATAGCATTACAGAGCTATCATGAAAAATATGATTAGCTTGTGGAAAAGAAGGGAATTGTTGTTTATAGGAATGGTACAACTATTTAGCACTTCTTTAAAAAAACAAAAACAAAAGTATGGCAAGATGGGGACATAGCAGACTGATTTTCCTTTAATGGGAAAGGAGAGAATAAACAGTATTGTCTCCAGCAGCCATCGCTATCGATGCCAGAGACAATTTCTTTTCCAGAGACAATTTCTTTTTAACACTAACAAGGGCAGCAGGAGGAATGATTCCTTGTAGAAGGGTTCCACTGTTCCATGACATTTTATCATACTTCTACAAGCACCAACTCATAATTCCATTTTGGGCCATTTATGCATTGTCAAGAAGGAGAGAAAGAATTAAGAAAAATATCCACAAAAACAGAGCATGACATGAAAAACATTTACATAAAATCCGCATTTGTTAATTTATGAATGTAAATTTGAATTAAAAAATGCAACTCACCATGTCAGAAAAATTATGACTAGGTAACCTGTGCATACATATCTTCTGCTTCTACTTAAATAACTTTTTAAAAACCAGACATTGTTCAAATTGATCTGGTAAAATAGGACATCTGGCTAATCAGATATACCTTTGAGGTTATAGGATAGATAGGAGGAGGATACAGAATGAATTTTAGCAATTATTCTGAAATTATACTTCTCATATTGAATTTACAGCTTATCTTTTGTTTATTCCAACATTCAAGGTGGCTTATAACAAGAACAAAGAAAAAAAATCAGAATATAAATAATGAAAAATCTGCTCCTGGATGGTAGATGTCAGCAATATTGCAAGAATTCACACACATTTTTACTAGCTAACTTCAATTCTATTGATGAAGCAAACTCCTAAATCTACATTCTCCACTACTGTATGGGATTTATGAAAAAAGATTAACTAACACACACGCAAGCACACAATACACACACACACACACACACACACACACACACACACACACACACACACACATCTTCATCAACCAATTAAATTGCATTGCTCTTACTTGTATAACATGAAAATATCAAAAGATCCAATTCTGGATCTTCTCTTTCCCAGAATTCTTTTGTACAACAGCATTCGGTTGTTAACTCAGAGACTATACCAAAATGTATGAATGAGAAATGCAAGCTGGTCTGAGGCTTTTATATAATGAAACAAAAGCTCCCAACTTCCCTACAATGGACCCAGACATGGTTTCCACGTTTGCAGCTTATTTGTTTCATCATAAAGGACTAGAATTTGGAAGTTGCAAAATAGTACAAAAAGAATAGACGCAAGTCCCTCTCCTTCGTGATAAATTGTAAGCAATCACACACAACATACAACAAAATATTTAAATATATCAAAATATCCTAATCAATATCTAAACATCCTCATAAAATATCAACAATCACCTCCATCAATTTATAGAAACAAACAGATGATCAGAAAAAATGTTAGTCCAATTTAGTAGGCATCTGAATTCATTGTATATGTCTTGTAAGAATGTGTCCTAATACTTTCTGGGATAATCCATAAAGTGATTGAAAACTGCTAGAACAATAATCATTGTTCTAATCAATAATTTGATAATTTGCCAATGTTAGTTTTTGTTAAATACTTTTAAAGATAGCTGTATTTCAGAATTCCTATTTTCAGAAAACTGATAGATCCAAATAGTTTTATGCATTTGTTAACTGAAATGCTACAAATGGCACAAGACATATTCTCTGTATTAGAATGCTTATATAATTTTTATATTTCTAGTTCTTACATAAGCAATTATTTACCCATGATTAAAAGCTAATTCTTTCAAAACAGTTTTGTTTTTCTTTAATAACCTTTAAAAATATTAAGTATTTCTAAAAACATTTTTCTATAACTGAAATCTGCCCCAAATGTTGGGGTAAATTAGTAATAAAATAAATTGAGGATGAAGAAAAGTAGTTTTCAGGACAAAGGCTAGCAATCAAAGACCAAATAATGTGCTAACATCTTTCTCTTTAGGAACAGAAGGTAACTGTAAGTAAATCAAAGAAGACAAGGAAGGATAGACCACAAAGCCTCTTGTCAAGGACACAGTAGTACCTGGCTTAAAAATAAAAAAAATATCAGTTTGTATGAAGGGGAAAATTATGCAAAATATGCCAAGGCTGAGGCACAAAGAAAGATACTACTCTTAGTAGCAGTGAGTTTCCTGATATCAGAAATCTGCACGGCAGGTTTTTCTTGCTCTTTGCTATGTGGACTTGCTGAATAGGTTTATTGTCAGTCAGTGATACCGAGAAGGGAAACCACAGATAGTCCTCAACTTACAACCACAATTGGGACCAGAATTTTTGTTGCTAAACAAGGTGGTTATTAAGTGAGTCACAACCGATTTTAAGAGCTTTTTTTGCCATGGTTGTTAAATGACTTATTGCTGTTTTTAAGTGAATCACATGGTTGTTAAGTGAATATGGTTTTCCCTCATTGACTTTGCTTGTTGAAGGCCATCTGGGAAGATTGCAAATGGCGATCACACGATCTCATAAATATACAGTATGCTAGTTGTCAACTGCCCAAATTTTGACCATGGAGATGCTGCAACTTTTGTAAGTTCAAGGATAAATCATTTTTTCAGTACCATTGTAACTTCAAATGGTCACTAAACAAATGGTTGTAAGTTGGGGACTACTTACATTGTATGAAGCTTTGCTCCTAAGGATGGACATAAGTGGTCAATTGCATGTGAACGTACTGGAATTGCTAGAATAGTAGTTACCTAGAATTTTATTTTCCTTCACAGTAAAATAGTTTGAACACAGGTTAATCTAAAGTGAACAAGGCTATACTACATAGATGAATTTAGTTTAGTTTACGCCAGTGGTGTCAAACTGCCAGCCCGCGGGCCGGACACATCATCAGGAAACCGCACCCACCCCATTGCCGGCAATGGAGAAAAAGCTCCGATATGTCATGTGATGTCATGTGACGTCGCGAGTTTGACATGTCTGGTTTACGCCATCTTACCATATATAATTCCTAGAGCAGGAGGAAAATGTTTCTGTATAAGAGATTAAAATATCCAACTGCTAGGTAATATCTCATTTGGTTGATAATGGCTCTATTCACATGACAGCTGAATTGAGTCAAGATAAAGGCTGTTGTGTGAACATTGTAATTCAGTTCAATTAATCTTGGACTCCAGAGAGGTCCTAAAAAGACAGAATTTCTCTGGATATTTATTTATTTATAAATTTTTGAGCCACATTTTGTTTTTATAAATAAGGCAATGAACATACCTAATACTTTTTTCTCCTAATTTCTTCACAAGAACACTCCTGTGAGATGGGTTTGGCTAAGACAGAGTGACAAGTATTCATCCCGCTTACAGTTTCCTGGTTTCTAGCCTGGTGCCTTAACTACTACTGTCAGAATTCATTTATATCACATTCATAAATGTATGTTTAAAACATTATCCCTCCCCTCTATGGATTCTGCCATCTCCAGAGGAAGGGGGAGCGCATGTGGATTCAGCCTGCCTTAGGTTATTTCAAAGGCCAAGGGAACCTTTTGAACTGGGGGGAACAAAAGGGAGGGTTAGAGAAGAAGGCATCTGGGCTGTGTCTTCTTTTAATTCTGGAGAGGAAGAAGGCAATAACCATAAAGATTCGAAGTTCCTTTTTTTCCCCACGAAAGGGATGACACGAAGTAGAAGGATGGGGGCTGACCAAATGGGGTTGAGGGAAGGGGGGGGTTGAACCGGGTACCCTTTATAAAATTTCAATTTGTAAAACAATACTAAGTCCTGTCTTGTATTCCCACAACCAAGCATGTCCTAGTAAAGATTCCTTTTGGACTAGAACTGACTCCAAGAGTTTTTGTTTTCCTAAGACGTGGATTGGGGTGGGTCCTGACAACTATCTGCAATTGTAAAAGAATAAAAACCAGGATGGAGATATCTTAGTGGTCTTCCTTTTATGATGGTGTATTCTCGATTCCTTCAGAGTAGCTAGGACTGCTTCAATTGTTTCTACAATACTGATAGAGTTCATCACACTTGCCATCTTTTACCGTTATTTTTAATGATTTTATTGTAATTCTTTGTTGTGAGGGTCTCAAAGTTGTTCAGTCAGGTGGCATACAAATGTAATAATTAATTATGCACTGGTGATACATGAGACTAAATCAATACTCCAGGAGAGAAGCTGGCTAAGTTGGTTGTGTTGTCTAACCAGACACACTGAATCTTCAATACCTAAAAAAACAAACCATTTTGTGGCATTTAAAATAAGAAAGAGCCTTCATTCTAGTACATGAGTTATGAGATAAAGTTCCTCAGATGCAGTATCATCTTCAAATGGGGGTAGAGGTCCTTGCGCTTGTTAAAGATAAGTATGTGCAGACACGGTGTGTGTCATGGTCTGGCTGGGCCAGATAGTAGAAAAGTTGGAGGCTCCAACTGGTACAGAATGCAGCCGCGAGAGTTGTACTGGGAGTTTCCCGATACTCCCATGTCACACCTTTGCTCCGCGGGCTGCATTGGCTACCAGTTGTCTTCCGGGTGAGGTTCAAGGTGTTGGTAATGACCTACAAAGCCCTTCATGGCATGGGTCCGGAATACCTTGGGGAGCACCTGCAGCCGGCGTCAACTTCCCTCCGCCCAGTACGCTCCCACAGAGAGGGCCTCCTCAGGGTGGCACCGGTCAAAGAATGCCGACTGGTGGCCCCCAGGGGGAGGGCGTTCTCTGTGGGTGCACTGGATTTATGGAACCATCTTCCGGTTGAGCTCCGGATGGCGCCCGATCTCCGCTCCTTCCGGCGCGATCTTAAAACCCATCTCTTTAAACAAGCTGGCCTGGCCTGATGGGACGGGGTGGGATTTTTTATAAATGAACTTTAATTTTAATTTGTATCAATTTTATGGGCATTGTTTAATCATGTTTTAATAATTTTAATTTTTGTATGTAGTTTTTATGTATTGCCCTGTTCACCGCCCTGAGTCCCCAGGGAGAAGGGCGGTATATAAATTAAATTAATAAATAATAATAAATAAATAAAATGAGAAGTTAGTTGGTTGGTGCCCCTTCTGTGGTCTACAATTCTGCTTTTTCCTACCTTTTGTAGGTTCTTGTTAATATGAAGTGATTACAATGCAAACCACTTCAATTCGAATAAAAACTCTATGTTAAAAAGTATAAAATAATATTCAATTAAAAAGTGTTAAGATACGAAAGGAAAACAAAAAGAAATAATATCTATCCATACAGGGAAGTCTTGAGGTGCCAGGGGATGTGAGGAATATCACAACTTGTCTGTCTTCTTGATCTTCCTCACCATGAAAGCCATTTTGGAAAACCAGCCCCATTCTCTCAAAATTCCATGTCTTAAAGGTTGCTTGTTTCTGCCCTACATTGTAACTGCTTTCTCCAACTTAACATATTGGTATTTCACATCATTGCTGCAAGGTAAAAACATTTCCAGATTTTTTTAAAATAAAAGTTTATCTTCCTCCAATATTATTCTGCCTAACCCAATCACATTTATTTTGCCTAAGGAATTTATGTAGGAATACATAAACTCCTTAGAGTGTAAAGAATAGAGCATTCTTTACACTCATATGACACACATTCAGCACAGGATCCATGCACGGAATCCAAGAAACAGACAAATATTCAGCTCACAATTTCTGTAACACTTGCATCAGTCAATCCTATTCTTCAAAGTCCAGTCAGACAAAGGGAAAGGAGAAACCCACTTCACACATGCATTATCTGAGAAACTGATAAACAGGCAGGCTGTTTGTATTCCAGGCACATGCACCAGCCAGAACTCATGCAAGAACACCAGAATCTTGCAAAAACTCACAAGAGATTTTCTCTCCTAAGAGACTTTGCATTTTTTGACCATTACATGCTGGCAACCTGAAAAGGTTATAAACACTTGGTCTTTGGAGTTTTGATCTGTTGCCATTTTCACAGAAACACAATCAGTCTTTACTAGCTTACCATTCTACTTTGCCTACAAATCTAAAATAATAAAACGGCAGGAAAAAGGAGTAGCCAGATCATCCCAGAGTCCAACAATTCATCTAAAATTCTTCTCGCAAAAAACCACATAATGCTTCACATTCAGGGACTGTGGTTCAATTGACTTGGTTATTAAGGATGGGTATTATGAAAAGTGAAATAGATGCATAATGAAACAAAAGGAAAAAAAACTCAGTTCCACAGGAAACCTAATATAAATATGCAACAGTTTCTTATCATACATCATCTTACAGATTTGGAGGTATGATTTTATATTATTAAAGCCTAGCTTATCTGGAACTCCAGGTAAGAATTTAGTATACTGCAACCAACCCAGACATTTTATTTACAGGCAGGTGTACTCATAATTAATTTAAATAAGCCATTTTGGGGGCTTCATGGGATACTCTAAATTATTGACTAGCAATATGATCTTAGTTCAGTCGACACACAGGACTAAAATGGCTTAGCTACTTTATTATTCAGTGTGTTGTGCAAGCAGAGACTGAGAGAATTGCCACTTCACTGCTCTTCTTGGGAAGATATCGAAGATAGGGAAAGAAAAAGGACAATTTTTATCCATTAGCCAGGAAGCCTAGCCAAATCAATACTAGATCAAAGGTGTCTAGCACAAAACAGTCTCAGCAATTCATCATGGAGGTCACAGGCCTCTTTGACATTATCCATGGAACACAGGAAAAATCTGTCCTGACTGAGCTATACTGACTAGAGGAGAAAAATGGTATTGTGACTTTGAACAAATAACTGTTTTATAGTCTGTCTGGAGACAACTGTCTGCTTGTGATAGGCTGCTGGTTTGAACAGAGCACTACTCTTCTTCATCATATATTTAAATAGTACAAATTTCCAACAAGCTCTAGCATTCTCTGCAGCAGTGGAGATGGGGCTAATGGTTAGGTGCCTCTAAATAAAAGATACCAGCACACATGACATTTCTGTAATATCTGCAAACCAAACAAGACATTTTCTAATCTTACAGCAATTTTAGATGAGATATTGGGAAGTGTTCAACTTCTTTTTTTTCAGAACCAGAAGCTCAAATTTGATTTGGAATTTATGATACTGGATATTCCAAGTTTCCAATTTCCTGTTGGCAGGAACTAATGCCAATCTCTATCTTGGAGGTTGTGTTTTTTTTTGTCTTTTCCCACAAGCCATTAAGCTGCTTCAGTGTCCCAGGGTTCTTACCCAGGCTTTTATAATGTTGTTGAACTACTCCCCTAAATTTCTGCAGTTTTATATTACAAACATAAACATGAGATGAAGAAGCAAGGGCAGGGATAGGTGAGGAGTATCCACTGGGGGCCGATTTTGGTTTTTCCTTCTTGGTCAGTTGCAGCTGATTGGCACATTCTGAGTTCCTGCTACAGTTACCGTACAGTGAGAAAAAGTCTTGGGCTAATACAAGATTGTCTTTGACATTCTGACATTCCAGCTCAATGCAGGAAGAGAGAAAATGGAATGGCTAGGGACAAGGATCTTAGATGCAGATACACCTTTACATATCATCAGTTCTATAAATGTTCTAAATTCAAAATTATTATTGGATGGAAAAGCAGAAGTTATTAAGTATCTTAATAGCACCATTGAAGGATATTTATATGATACTTCCAATGCAGCATACTTCTTCCATTTAGAAGTCCTTGGGATCTTTTGCTATCAGCAGTGTTCCAGAAAGCACTCTAATTTCATTTTTTCCCCTCTAAGGTTGAACTGGTCTGAAAATATTGCTCTGAGTTCACCTGAGAACTTAGATTACAATATCAGACCACAAGCAGATGACACCTAACTATCCCCTTCTGACTGTATATGACACAAATTTTTTGGAGCCAATAATAGTGCAAATGAGAGCTAATAATCAGAAACTCAACAAGATGAGCATGATTTGAGACTTGCAAAACACGTAACTTGTTCAGAATAGGATGCCATTCATCAAGGATTAGTTTCATGACTTAAAAGATGCTCTTATATATTAAATTTGTTTATTTAAATTGAAATCTTTTTTTTATTACACTAGCTGAAATAGTTTTATAGCTACCGTATATACTTGAGTATAAGCCGACTCGAGTATAAGCCGAGACCCCCAATTTCACCCCCAAAAACTGGAAAAAGTTGTTGACTCGAGTATAAGCCAATCCGCCGTTCTGCAAGCCTCTGCCGCCAGCAGAGGCTCGATCCACCATTTTACAAGCCTGAATACACAGGAATACCCTGTGTGGCCTTGGCTCTCCGGGAAGCCCTGGCTGTCCGCTTCCTCGCTCCAGGCTGCTATTCGGGGCCCGCGCGTTCCCCGGGCAAATCGCGGTGCCCAGCAGGCGAGGAAACACGCCTGCTCCAGTCGCCCCCCCTTCCCTCAGGAGACGCGAAGCAAGTGACCGCCGGAGCTTACCGAGGACTTGCTTCGGTGCTTCCAGGATCGCGCGCACCTCTCCCAAGCCGCCGCCGTCCGGAGACCTGCCGAAGTTTGGGGAGGTTTGGGGAGGTGCGCGCGCACCTCCCCAAACCTCCCCAAACGTCGGCAGGTCTCCGTTCCTCTGCGCCCTGCCTGCCTGCTTCTTTCCACAGCGGAAAGAAGCAGGCAGGCAGGGGGTGGAGGAACGGAGACCCGGCGACGTTTGGGGAGGTTTGGGCGCCTCCCCAAATATCCCCAAACGTCGCCGGGTCTCCGTTCCTCTGCGCCCTGCCTGCCTGCTTCATTCCACAGCGGAAAGAAGCAGGCAGGCAGGGGGCGGAGGAACGGAGACCCGGCGACGTTTGGGGAGGTTTGGGCGCCTCCCCAAATATCCCCAAACGTCGCCGGGTCTCCATTCCTCTGCGCCCTGCCTGCCTGCTTCTTTCCACAGCGGAAAGAAGCAGGCAGGCAGGGCTCGGAGGAACGGAGACCCGGCTTCGTTTGGGGAGGTGCGCGCGCACCTCCCCAAACCTCCCCAAACTTCGGCAGGTCTCCGGACGGCGGTGGCTTGGGAGAGGTGCGCGCGATCCCGGAAGCACCAAAGCCTCGGCCGCGCACAAGTCCTCGGTAAGTTTTTTTGTTGACTACTTTCTCTGACCTACTGTCCTGCAGCTTTATTGGACTAAAATGCACATCATTTCCCAGCCAGGAATCCCAGCTGCAGGGAAGATTAAGAAGGTTAAACATTTCCCCACTCCAGAACTGGAACATTTATCTATGTGTGGGCCTGGCCATACTGAGAGAGGTTAAATATCAAGAGAAGAATCTTTCAAGAACACTCACTATTACCAATACTATTTGTTATTGCACTGGCAGCAACATCATCTACCCTATCCCAAGTCCTTGAGAAGGACTTGATCAGTGAACAAAAATGCCAAATCTGGTCTAAACATTTGGCTTAGTGTGTGAACCACCATTATAATTGTGTTGGTTGATCACACTGTTAGCCAGATGTTTAAACTGGATTTAATGGTATTAGAAGTACCATCACAGGATGTAAGCTTTTCAAAGTAAAGTTACCTTTTGTATTTGACTTATGGTGAATTTCTCAGTGCTGATGGTGTTCAGATGGTGCTGCTGTCATTTTGGGATAGCTCTCAAAGTGCCTATTTGTCATTCTACTTCTATTTTCAGGTCTTTATATTTTGCGATTTTCTCCGGGTTTTTTCCTCTTCAGTTCTGGTTATGTTGCTTCATTGCACAGTCAGCCAGATGTCCAGATTGGATGTTATTATCATTATATTATTTATTTATTTATTAATATTGTTAATTTAGGAAATAGCAAAACCATTTTCTCAATGGAACATCTACATTTTTGTCCTAAGCGTTGAGTACCAAAGATTATAAGGAGCAAAGAAATAGAAGATTCAGTCAGGAAGGAAGAAAGAATTTGGGCATTATGTGAACGCATGAATAACAACAACAACAACAACAATAACAACAGCAACAAGAACAACAGCAACCACCCCATGCTCAGGCAGGAAACCCTATACCATTTCAGACAAATGAAAGAGTTAAACCATAAACTGACTACTGAGAAAACAGCAGATGACAAGAGCTATGAAGGGAAACACAGAACTCATGAGAGATGAGCAGTGGTACTGCCAAACATCCTGATGCATAATTAAAGCCCATCCTGATGTCTTATGGAGTGGAAACCACTCTTCCCATGTCTGCTCTCTCAATTAGTCATGCTTGGACAGCAAAAGCATCTGTCACAATGAACAGGGTTCCTAGGATGGGTGGGTTACTCAGACACACATTGGCAAGGGTGCAGCACCAACAATCCCATTTCCATGGTAGCACAGAATCTGGGGCAAAGAGACGGCATCACCTCTGGCTGCTTACTCTGGCTGCTTCCACAAGTAGCTGTTCTCCATGCAGTGGGTTGGAACAAATAACATTCAAGTATATGTGCAATTCATACCAAACTGTGCACCTCTCCTCATCATACCAGCCAGCATTGCAGCCTCTTTAGCTGCACTTCTACTACATCACAGTGGGGGGAGAAACTCTTCCATTCACTTTGTGTAAGCCATTGGCCTTTGAAAAAGTGTGGTCCTGACAGCAGGTACACAGATATGTACAGAATGCTGCTATTCAGTTGCCAGGCAACTAGCAGTAAAGTGAGCAAAAAAGCGTGAGAGGTCAGGGGGAGCCCTGCCGATTGATGATGAGCTTCAGGCTACTTCCCTGACATATGGGCAAAAACACCCAATTAACGTGTGATTCAGGCATGAAAATGCTTGGAGATAAATCTCACCAGCCTCAAATAGGACTCATTCCTATGCAAGAGAACAAGGCATTATAACCTACTGCAACACATTCATACTTATTAAGGAGAAAGATATATTGAGCACCATGGGACCTTAAACATTATAAATATGTACAGAACACATGCTTAGTTCTCCTCCTGAAACTATTGAATGGGTGTAAAATACTGAAATTCTATCTGTCCAGGAAAATGTGATTTTTCTCAATTAGTAAGTCCTGAAACTTTGTAAGATTTGCCCAGGGCTATCCTGCTAATAATGTTAATAAGGGCTTCTTCAGTCATAGAGAACTGGATGGGGAAGAAGTGAGAGGTCTAACATAGTAATCTGAAAAAAGAAAGACACCGTTTCTCTGGCAAAACACTTCCATGGTTGGGTATTTGTAAGGACCCACCTGGGGAAAATCTCACTTAAACGTATAGTTCAGGGGTAGTCAACCTTGGCTCTTTTATGACTCATGGACTTCAACTCCCAGAATTCCTGAGCCAGCTGGCTCAGGAATTCTGGGAGTTAAAGTCCATGAGTCATAAAAGAGCCAAGGTTGACTACCCCTGGTATAGTTAAACCAGCAATATTCCTCCTCCCCCCACCAAAGTCATAACGTCCATTTGAAATCCAGCCAATCCACAGGTGGCATGATGTGCAGGTAACCAGCACAGTTGGCGCATATCTCAAGATCTTCTCCAGTTTTGTTTTGTTTGTAACTGTCTCCTTGATAAGGGAGACACGATCCTCTCTCAAGGGGATAGAGGCAGGAGAGGACGAGCAGAAAGCGAAAGTTATCCCAAGCGAAATCAAATGTCTCCTCTCCCCCCAGCATAATGGTAGGCCCCAAAACAAAAGCACAAGAGTATATATGTAAGGAAAACAATAAGGATTTGGGGACCTGACAGTATTAGAAAGATAATCCTTTGGATAGTTCTGGGAAAGATAAACTGTAGTGTGTTGTGATTTTTTTTTGCAACAATAGGAAATGGTTTGCTATTCCCCCTCCTCCCCAGATGTTCTTTGAACTTTCCAGCTTATCTATAACTGTGAGATTTCCTGCTATATCCTCATCCAAGGACAACCAGGTCTGACACTGCTTATTTTTTTATTTATTTCAGATCAGCGAAGTTCACCATTTCCTGTGGACTTCAATCTACAGTGACATTTGTGGAACTTTCAGTAAGATTTCATGTGTGGACTACAACTCTCAGAAATCCCTAGCCAGCATGCTATCTGGGGAATTGTGGGTTTTGAAGTCCCCACATCTTAAAGTTCACAAGGTTGAGAAATACTTCATTAATATATATTGCTTTAATTAATATTCAGTTAAGTTCCAAAAATAATAAATATTATAGATGAGCTAATTAGTGCTCTGCACCAGGTTTTTCCTAAGAAATGAAAAGAATGATTAAATTCATCCTTGTAAGAAAAAAAGTTTAAACAAATTGATTTACTGAGCTTCCAAATACATGATCTAAAAGATACTTCATTTGCAACAACCCATTGAGCAAGATACCACTATTACAGAAAAATAGCAAAATCTTAATATACATGAAAATTCAGAATCTGCACTGCTCATATTATTATAAACAGAATGACAAACAGAAAAGAATTTGATATGGATATAGCTACTATAGAGAGTGCAAAACTTGGGTTGAAACTAAACATTAAGAAAACCAAGATTATGGCATCCAGCCCTCTCAATTCCTGGCAAATAGATGGGGAAGAAATGGAGGTAGTGACAGATTTTATTTTCCTGGGCTCCAAGATCACTGCAGATGGGGACTGTAGCCAAGAAATTAAAAGATGCTTGCTCCTTGGGAGGAAAGCCATGGCAAATCTAGACAGCACACTAAAAAGCAGAGACATCACCCTGTCAACAAAAGTGCGTATAGTCAAGGCTATGGTCTTCCCAGTTGCAATGTATGGCTGTGAAAGTTGGACCACAAAAAAGGCTGAGCGCCAAAGAATTGAAGCCTTTGAACTATGGTGCTGGAGAAGACTCCTGCGAGTTCCTTGGACTGCAAGGCGATCAAACTGGTGAGTCCTAGAGGAGATCAACCCTGACTGCTCTTTAGAAGGCCAGATCCTGAAGCTAAAACTCAAATACTTTGGCCACCTAATGTGAAGGAAGGACTCACTGGAGAAGAGCCTCATGCTGGGAAAGATTGAGGGCAAAAGAAGAAGGGGACGACAGAGAATGAGGTGGCTGGATGGAGTCACTCAAGCAGTAGGCGTGAGCTTAAATGGACTCCAGAAGATGGTAGAGGACAGGAAGGCCTGGAGGAACATTGTCCATAGGGTCGCGATGGGTCGGACACGACTTCGCAACTAACAACAACAACAACTATATAAATACAAGAAATAAAAACAAGAGGATGGCAAAACCTGTTCTGCTTTATGCCAATTCATTTGGTTCCATTCAAACCCAGGCCTACTGAAACAGGGTGTTTAAAGTAGCCCCATGTCTTTGCCTTGGGAGCTGATTCAAAAGTCAAGTTTCTTAAATTTTATTTAACAATGTCCAATAGCCATGTCTATTTGCCACCTAATCTAGTACAAACAACTTTTTAGGTGAATAGGATGGCTACCTAAGTGAACAGTGCCTGATGATTTTTAAACATCTATTCTAGCTACTTGGATGAAAATCCCAGCAAATCCCATATTGGCAGAGAAGACAATCAAGTTGATAGAACACATTAGGAAGAAACACTGGCAACCGACTTCAGTATTTCTACAGAGAAAACTACCCAGCTATTCCCACGTAGCCATCAGCATCTGAACTTAAAGAAGACATTGTGTTTTTAAGAGAGGACATAAGCTATTCAGGCAAAGTGGATAAGAAAGAATAGTATAAAAATACAGGCCTGCCAGTTTTTTAAAGAGGAAAAAACTGGATTATGAAGAAAACCCTGCCTTTGCGGTCCATTGGTAATCCTGTTAGGAATAGAATAGAATAGAATAGAATAGAGTAGAGTAGAGTAGAGTAGAGTAGAGTAGAGTAGAGTAGAGTAGAGTAGAGTAGAGTAGAACAGAATAGAATAGAATAGAATAGAATAGAATAGAATAGAATAGAATAGAATAGAATAGAATAGAATAGAATAGAATAGAAGTGGAGCTGGAAGGGACCTTGGAGGTCTTCTAGTCCAGCCCCCTGCTCAAGCAGGAGAACCTTTACCATCTCAGACATTTGTCTAGCCCAGGGGTAGGCAACCTCGGCTCTTTTCTGACTCATGGACTTCAACTCCCAGAATTCCTGAGTCAGCTATGCTGAGGGGAAAGGGAGAGGTTTCGAAGCTGAGCCATGCTGGCTCAGGAATTCTGGGAGTTGAAGTCCATGAGTCATGAGGGGGCCATAGTTCCACCCATGCTGGCTCAGGAACTCTGGGGGTTGAAATCCACGAGTCATGAAGGGGCCATAGTTCTCCCATGCTGGCTGAGGAATTCTGGGAGTTGAAGTCCATGAGTCATAAAAGAGCCGAGTTTGCCTACCCCTGGTCTAGCCTCTTCTTAAAAATCTCCAGTGATGGAATGCTCAAGACTTCTGGAGACAAGCTGTTCCACTGGTTAATTGTCCTCACTGTCAGGAAGTTTTTCCTTAATTCTAGGTTGCTTCTCTCTTTGATCAGTTTCCAACCATTATTTCTCGTCCTTCCCTCTGGTACTTTAGTGAATAATGTGACCCCCTCTTCTTTGTGGCAGCCCTTCAAATACTGGAATACTGCTATCATGTCTCCCCTATCTCTTCTTTTCTTTAGACTAGCCAAACCCACATCCTGCAACCATTCTTTGTACGTTTTAAGTCTCCAGGCCTTTGATCACCTTAGTTGTTCTTCTCTGAATATTTTCTAAACTCTCAACATCTTTTTTGTGATATGGTGACCAAAATTGGCTGCAGTATTCCAGGTGTGGTCTTACTAGGATTTTATAAAGTAGTACTAATACCTCACATGATCTTGATTCTTGCCTGTGTTTATACAACCCAGGATTGTATTGGCTTTTTTTGGCTGCTGTTGCACATTGCTGGCTCATGGTTAAGTGATCGTCCACTAGGACTCCAAGGTCCTTTTCACAGTTACTGTTTTTAAGCCAAATCTTGCCCAATCTGTACTTGTACCTTTGATTTTTCCTGCCTAAATGTAAGACTTTGCTTTTCTCCACAATGAAACTCATTTCGTTGGATAGGGCCCATTGTTCAAGTTTGTCAAGATCTTTTTGGATCCTGAGTTTGTCTTCTGGGGTGTTGGCTACTCCTGCCAGTTTGGTGTCATCTGCAAATATGATGAGTTCCCCTTCCATTCTCTTATTTAAGTCATTGATGAAGATACTGAATAGTACTGACCAAAAAGTACCATTTCAGCTTCACTAAAACTTTCATTATCCCCAATGGCCACAAATAACCAGGCCACTATTTCTTTACTACTCCTATTTTTCAGCTATTTTAACTATATTTTAATGTTTCATTCACTTAATCCAGGGGTGTCAAACTCAATTTCATTGAGGGCCGCATTAGTATTGCAGTTGCCCTCAGGGGGCCGGGTGGGTATGGCCAGGGTGGGCGTGGCCTACTGGGTGGGTGTGGCTAGAGTGCGTATGGCCTACTGGGTGGGCATGGCCAGCTGGGTGGGCATGGCCATCATTCGCATCAAGGGTGCCTATGGGGGCCCGGGCAGGAGTGGGACAGATCTGAGGGTCTCTGGCAGAAGGAGGGTCTCTGGGCCAGGGCCAAGGCAGTGGGGGCCGTTCCCTCACTGTTTCCAGGATGGCTTCACGGGCCACATGAAACCACTTCGCGGGCCGGATCTGGCCCCCGGGCCTTGTGTTTGACATGTCTGACTTAATCGCTTCCTCTCTAACCCAACTAAATAGCTGCAGTGTGTGGGCTCATGCCATGGAGTCCTACAGGTTCTTCCAAGCCTGCTTTTGTTCCTAAGGATGCCGCTTGGGTTTGTTTTGTTTTTGCTGGGGCCTAAGTCTATCATGTTACAGAAAAAGGAAACTAGGAATAATGCTTAAAAACAAAGAAGCCTGTTCTTTTATTGGATTATTTTCCCCAATTCATACTCAAAGCATGTATTTCTCTACCACTGCAATTGTCTATCTGCCTTAAGAACTGAAAGAAAACTAAGAGGCCGTCTCCCTCCACTTTTAGCCTCAGACAGCAATCCACGCCAACAACTAATTTTTTTCCCCCATGGATCAAGAATATACAGTAGACAAGGAAGCCAAAGCAATCAGGGGAGATAGAGAAGAAGAGGAAATGTATCAAAGCTATTAATTTAGGGGTTTTGTCCTGAGGATATGGAGGAATGGCAAACACTGATAAATCAAATATTTTTGTTCAATATAAAGCCATTTAATTCTCTGAAATATAGCAACCTATCAGGTGCACGGGTACAGGCAGCCAACCAAGGTCATTTGACTTACCCTCTTCCGCTCTTGCAGAGTTTTTTGAATGTACCATTTTCAAAATGTAATTAACATTCCTTCTGTCTCTGAGCAGGGACAGCTCAAAGCATTTCGCTGCTCGAGGCAGAGTGACAAAGGCGACCTCAGTGTTCTGCAGATGAATAATATCCAAGAAGAAAAACCCAACGCACCCCTCCCTACCGGGCAGTAGATGCTAATAGTTATGGTGGTAATAATTATCTTTCATGACACGTTTTGTGACTGTATGAATTATCTTTTGTATAGTGTGATGGCCTCAGCAGTTGCCACAAAATGCCTCCTGATGGGGCTAGTCCTGAAGAAAGGAGGTACTTGCTGAGCCAGACATCAGCAAACCCGCCTCACAAAACCCTCCTCCTGTTTACATAGCCCATATAAGTACTGTACAACAGGATAGCCCTCTTAGTGTGATTGAACTCTTTCTATATCACCATTACTGTGTTCACTAATGAGACTCATTCTTTTCCTAATTCTGGATTTTTTTTTAAAAAAAATGGAATGCAAAAATGCTTTATCAAACTGTGAACAAGATGGATTCAGGGTGATTCAAGGTGTCTCCAACCTGGAATTCTGACACTTCAGGTCCCTGAATTGCCAAACGATACTTCCATGAAAGTTGGAATAAATTTGGCAAATAACCAAGAACGGACTACGGCTAGCATCATATTGTAGCCATCACAATGCATAGCTACCTCATATTGTACATATTGTAAGTTGTGGACACTAAGGTCTAGTGTTTCTCTCGGTCTAATGTTGTAAAACATTATGGTTTGGCCTGAAGGTATATGAGTTGGCTATACAACAGAAAGCAGCCACTTAAATACTAGTCTTTCCATTTTCAACACATTGCCCTCAATGGAACTTAAGATGGCTGCTCACTAAGCCCATTATTGTGCTTTCAATAGCATCAGAAGTTTGGCAAGGAAGAGGGCATCTCACAGAAAAATAGAGGAAGTTCACCTTAGTAATTTTGTCCAGGCATCTAGTAAAAGCAATAAGGAACAGACACAAAAGATGTGACAGACCTCTTTTAGATGATTAGTTGAAGAATCGTTTGAAAGAAAAAGTAATGCTGTAAAGTACTGTTGCATTTCTTAGCGCTTTGCACTCTCTAGGCCACAGGTGTCAAACTCGCCATGTTACGTGAAGTGACGTGACATACTATCGCGACTCTTTGTGCATTGCCGGCAATGGGGTGGGCGTGGCTTCAGTATGATGAAACTGGCCCATAGGCTGGCAGTTTGACACCCCTGCTCTAGGCTCAGGTTCTCAAGTTGATTTGGAGCACATGGAGTGTTATTGCAGCACCTGTCTCCAATTTGTTAAAACATCATACATTCTGGAGGAATCATATGGGAGTTTCAAATACTGGAGCAACTAGAGTACAAATGAGAAATCCTCAGAATTGTGGTCCAGACACCATTTAGGAAGTTCCAGGCTAGAGAAACTACTCTGGGATATGGATTTGAATGCACTGGAAACAGCTCCTGAAAATGAATTTTATCATTTATCAAAGCTTTCTTATGAAGAAAGGGGATCTCTGGTCTAAAATATAGAAGTGGCTTGGTTAATAGACTTGATCCAGCAGATGGTGTTTCTGCGCTAAATTTTAAAGAGAAAGTATATCCCAAGAGGATGGGCCCATAGATTGACCTACTGCTCTTCAAAGTGATTATCCATGCTTCTTCCCTTTAGTTTTTTTAATTGTTATGATGTAGATATTATCAAATGGATACCTAATTTCAAGAAAGAAAAAAATGATGGGTCTCAAGAGTCTTTGAAGTCATGCGCTACATATTCCATAAATGCAGAAACTGGTTTGTGGTTTTTCAGCAGTGGGACAAGGAGGCGACATACTGGAGCCAGAGACAAAAGTAACAGAAATGTTTGTGCAATTATTATTGCACAGAAAATTATCTGTGCAATAATTCAAATACTCCTAAGTATTAGAGGCTGGATAAACATCCATTAAATATCTGCCAGATCAATAGTACTAGACTAGATGCACCAATGGTCTGAATCAGGGGCAAGGACTGCATTGCACTAAGTCATAGTTTGTTAAATAACAACTGGTTGTGTTCACCCACTTTAAGACATAAATCATGACTTACTGACCTTAAAGACTTTAGCCAAGCACATCAAATCACAGATTTATTTGTGCAACATTTAACTAAAATGTGTTTAGAATTTGTCAGTGTGGTTTGCGAAGCCAGCCAAGATAGATTGTAGCTTACTTTATTCAAACTAAGATTTAATGCAGGTATGTATAAGTTACACTGTTAAGCAAACAATGCAGGCTAAGGCTAAGCCTGATGTAGAAATCCAACCATTATAACAGACCTGGGCATTTTATAGCCCTCAGGCCACATCCAGCCCTTTGGCTGTGTGTCCAGCTCACATGGATTGCCTTCATTTTGAAGGTGACTCCTATTTTTCCCCCAATTTACATATGAGCATGCCTGTATGCCTGTGCAACTTCACAGCCCTGTTAGTTCAGGCCTCTACAACAGTCCCAAGTTCTCATGTGGGCCCTTGGGAAAATTAACCGCCCAGCACTCCATTATAAGCAATTTCTCATTTCTTCTTCCCAGGTCTTAATAAGTCTTCTCTGGAGCATCCTGCTGGAAAACACGATGCAGGGTGTCTTTGTGGTCCAGTCTAGCTGGGCTGTACTCTTACTCTCTTTATGCAATACATGCAACAAAAACCAGCTGAGAGAGAATGCTTGCTAGGCTCTGCCGTTTTACAGCTCGCGCGGTGCCTTGAGGCAAGCCTTCGAGCCTGGCCCAAGTTAAGCCCTGCAGGCTGCAACAGCTGTCCTTTCCCCTTCTGCTGCTAAGCGGACTCCGCAGACAGAGGCAATAGGAGGAAAGGTTTCTGGCCTCTCCCCCTCCTTCAAAGCCAAGGAAGGGATGGGGCGGGGGCAGAGGGGGGGAGGTTAAGCGCGGTGTAGGCCTGAGACTGAACGCCCGGAGCTCCCCTCCCTCACGGCGAAGACAACCCAGGAAGTTCTCTATCTCAGCGTTTCCCAACCTTAGGAACTTGAAGATGCGTGGACTTCAACTCCCAGAATTCCCCAGCCAGCATAGCTGGCTGGGGAATTCTGGGAGTTGAAGTCCACGCATCTTCAAGTTCCTAAGGTTGGGAAACGCTGCTCTATCTCAGACATGTCAAACACAAGGCCCGGGGGCCAGATCCGGCCCGCGAAGTGGTTTCATGCGGCCCGCGAAGCCATCCTGGAAACAGTGAGGGAACGGCCCCCACTGCCTTGGCCCTGGCCCAGAGACCCTCCTTCTGCCAGAGACCCTCAGATCTGTCCCACTCCTGCCCAGGCCCCCATAGGCACCCTTGATGCGAACGACGTAGAGCTGGCCATGCCCACCCAGTAGGCCATATGCACTTTAGCCACGCCCACCCAGTAGGCCACGCCCACCCTAGCATACCCACTCGGCCCCTTGAGGGCAACGGCAATGCTGATGTGGCCCTCAATGAAATTGAGTTTGACACCCCTGCTCTCTCTGGTCGCAAATGGGGGGCGGGGACCGAGCCTTGACCAGCGGCAGGGTGTGTCCTCTCCCGTCTCTCGCTTCCTGCTTTATTGGCGCAAACCTTTCCCAAAGGAGAAGCAACCGACTAGAGGAGGGCGGAGGGGAGAGCGGGAAACCCCCTGGTTACGATGCCACCCGGGAGGCAGAAGACCCGAGAACCACCCGAAGGGCGACAATAAAAACCAATCAATCAATCAATCCAAACGGAATGGTCTACCTGCGCCCCTCGCCGCCCCCACCTCTTTTAAGCAGGAGATCCCAGGGCTCCTCCATTAACGACAGGTTTGCCTATGAAGCCCTCGCCCCCGGATAGGTCCTACAAAGCCGACGGGGAGGCTGCCTGTTTTCAAAGGCGAAGCGACCGGTCGGAAGCCCACCCCCCACACACTTCGATCTTTCCCCGTTTCTCCTCGGCGAGCAGCCCGGCCTCCGACTCCCCGGATGCTCTTTCCCAGGCAGAAGCGACGCTGCAGCCCACCCGACAGCACAGGGCAGCCCGAGAAAGGGGCGAAGCGGCGCCCCAGCGACCGGTAGAGTTGCCGCAATAGAGTCGGCCAGAACCTGGCTCGCCCTCCCCCGCCTGACGGGAGAGCGGTCGGGGACAGCGCGCCCACGAGCGCAGGGCTCGAGCAGCAGCCGGGCGCCTCCAGGCACCTGCCGCAGCAAGCCGGGGGGCACCGCGCGCCGACGCTCCCTTCGCAGCGGCTACTTGGCAGGAGGCGACCCGGATGGGGGAGCGGGAGGGAATAAGGCTAGAAAGCGCGCCCGGCCACTTACCGCTTTGCTCCCCTAGGAAGACCAATTTAAATTTTCTAAGTGGGTTCCCGAAATCGCCGCCCGTGGACATGATGCGCCTGGCTCGGCAGAGGGCTGCGCCGGGAGGAAAGCGAGGGGCAGGGCGGGGAGAAGCAGCGTCTTGCGGACTGGCTCCTTTGCTCGGGGCGACCCTAGCGCTCCCCTGCCCTCGCCACCAGCGGAGGGAGGCTCCGACCTCTACAGGGGAGCCGCCAGAGCGGGGCACAGCCTGCGGGTGACGGGCAAGGACGCGAGTCCGCACCGGAGGAGTGCTGCGGGAGATGCTGGAGCGAGCGCGCTGCTCTCGGCCGCCTGCTGCCGCCGCCGCTGCTGCTCCTGGATGCCGCCTGCCACCCGCTCGCCTCCCGCCCCAGTCCTCGGCGCCTGCGCTCTGGCCCTATCCCAGCCAGCCTGATGTCATGCTGGAGCGCCAGCAGTCCAATGCGGTGCTGCAGGAGAGGGGTGTGCTTGTGCATAGACGAACCCGGATTGCTGGTGGGGAAGGAGGGGCTCGCGGCTGTCTCTGATCCCGCGAAGAGGGTAATCCCAACCCCTGAAGGAGTTGGCTGCACCTTCTGGAAGGAACGGAGGCCTAACTGCTTCTGTCGCCTCTCGTTCACCCCCATCTAGTGTCCACCCTCCCCAGCATCTAACCGGCACCTGCTGAGAGAGAGAGCAGGTGCGACAGAAGCCACAGGTGTGTCTCTTGAGTAGGAAAAGGAAGACGAATTGGCTGGCTGATGATGAAATTTTCCCACCCCCGGACTTGGCACTAAACAATCCTCAATTCTAATTCCTTCCTGGTGGTTTTTAGCCAGATGTTTTTTTTTTAGCCACACCAATTACTAATGGAAGATTTCCCCCCCCCCTCTCTCCATCACAAGAGAGGTGGGTAAACAGGTATATTGGCAACACAACAGCAAGCCTGTCTGTTGGGTGTGGCAATGGAAATTAGGGTAGTGAATGGATGAAATAGATGGGCAAAAAGTGCTAGTGACCTCATGGATTAGGGGGTAATTCGTATTCATGAGTACTCATATTTGTTCAATGATATAAAATCCTTTCATATTTTTGCAATCAAATAAATGAAATAATAACCTTGTATTCCTAATGACAGCCAGGTTGGTGTAGTGGTTAAGGCACCAGGCTAGAAACAAGGAGAATGTAAATTCTAGTCCAGGGTTAGGCAACCTTGGCTCTTTTATGACTCATGGACTTCAGCTCCTGGAATTCCTGAGCCAGCATAGGTCACTGTTCTAGTCCTACTGTAGGAACAAAGACAGCCGAATAACCTTGGTCCAATCGCTCAATCTCAACCCTAGGAAGTAGGCAATGGCAAACCACTTCTAAAAAATCTTGCCAAGAAAACTTCCGGGATCATGAAACAACACTTATTCAAAGTCACCCCTTCACCCAATTTTTTTAAAATAAATTGGGCAGCACTTTGCATTTTAATAGTCTGAATAATGGAGTTGGAAAGGGTAGCTTGGAGGTCTGATGGAGCACCCACAACTTTCTGGAGGCAGGTTGTTCCACTGGTTTATTCTCACTGTCAGGAAATTTATCCTTAGTTCTGAATACCTGCTTTCTTGAGCCATTAGAGAATTTTATGGTGTAAAAAGTCTCATTTCAACATTGATAGATATATGTAAAGATGGTTTAAAATGACCTGAATACAGAGTCTCATTGAAACTAGTCAAATGGCTGTAAACTTGCAGCTATAAAATAAGTTCAGATATTTTCTCACTGGCTTTGGTGAGTTAGTGGTGGTAACCAGAAGAAATCAGGTCAAGCATGAACTACAAATGATGAAAGTGTGGAGGCTGATATATTGAGGAAATGATTCAATGTTGATCTCATTAATACAGGGAAGCAGGTCTAGGGCACCCAAGGCTGGCAGCTGAGGAATCTGCAGTAAAATATGTAGCTGCAGCTGTGGATTGGCCTATAAAGAAAGTTGGAAAAATGTTCAACCCAGTGGTTTTCCAGTGCTTCCTAGTCTTTGATCAAGCTTGACATATCAGATGACAATAAGGGGGAGCATTCAGTTTTATGACATTTGGTGGGAAGACAAGACAAGCCGGTGTTTTGTGCAGACAGTCAAAAAACCCTGCTGGAGCTGGACCTTCTGGGATGCAACACCCATTTGTGAGGTGACTTTGGTGGAGGAAGAAGGCCCCGGCTTCTGCTGCAGGATGCTATTCATCTTTCTTTCTGGCAAAGCTAGCTCACCTCCTGTAGTGTGCCTTGGAAAGTACGTGAGCGTTAACAGAATGGTAGTCTTAAGTAGCCAAACTACTACCATATACTAGCATTGTAGTCTCCTAGCTAATGTAACATCACCATAAGCTGAATAAATAAATCAGGGCATTGGAGAACTTTTTGGTGTCATGCATGATTGCCTCATGTTCCACCTGCACAGCCGCCTTTTGCCACCATTTATCCTGTATTTCTCACAGTTTCATCTGTAATTTGGATTGTAGGTACTTAAATTTGTCTTTCTTTGAGACAGATGATGGTTTATTCTGCCAATGTGGGTAGGCCTTGCTCTTGGCGTGAACGACTGCTGAAATGTGTTTGCAGTTTTCATCAAACCAGTCTTGATGTGATTTTAGTCCAGATACAGTTGTTACAGTCTGCATGATGACATCTTTAAACTACGGTAAGTCTACTTTTCATAATAGGTTCCTATAAGCGGCAGACAGTATTTCATTAAGTACATCTTGGAAGCCTTGGACTTGGTATAGGTCTTGGTATAGGTCTTGGTGTAGGTCTTGGTATAGGTCTAGTGAGCTGTTGGAGGTCCAGCCGGTCTGAATCCGACCGATTGTGACTAAGATCCTTTACGAGGTCTTATCTCGCGGCGATGAGGACGGCAAGGTCTAACTACTTTGCCACCCTCATCGCGTCCGTGTCTGTTTAGGGTGACTCGCTCCCTCCTGAATCAGGAGGTGAGGGGGGAACCCTTGCAGGGTCGTGCCGAGGAGTTTAGCCAGCATCTGTCGGACAAAATCGCTCAGATCCGGACCGGTTTGAACTCCGACTGGGCAGAGTCTGACAGTGAGAACATGGGTGGTCTTGTCGATGTCATCTGGGAGGAGTTCGATCTTGTGATGCCGGAAGAAGTGGACAGGATTATGGGGAGGCGGAGCTCCACCACGTGTTTATTGGACCCGTGCCCCTCCTGGCTGGTATATTCGGCTCGGGAGGGGACACGAGGCTGGCTCCAGGCAGTGATAACTGCTTCTTTGAGTGAGGGTAGTTTTCCTGCCGCCTTGAAGGAGGTGGTGGTGAGACCCCTCCTCAAGAAGCCTGTCCTGGACCCAGCTGTGTTAAACAACTATCGTCCGGTCTCCAACCTTCGCTTTCTTGCGAAGGTTGTTGAGAGTGTGGTGGCGCAGCAGCTCCCTTTGTTCCTGGAGGAAGCTGATTATCTAGACCCGTACCAATCGGGCTTCAGGCCCGGGTACAGCACGGAGACGGCATTGGTCGCGCTGGTGAATGATCTCTGGTGGGCTTGGGACAGGGGCTGCTCCTCTGTCCTAGTCCTATTAGACCTCTCAGCGGCTTTTGATACCATCGACCATGGTATCTTACTGCAACGTCTTCGGGGGTTGGGAGTGGGAGGCACCGTCCTACGGTGGTTCTCCTCCTACCTCCTGGGACGTTCGCAGTCGGTGTTGGCAGGAGGGCAGAGGTCGGCCTCGAGGCCTCTCATTTGTGGAGTCCCTCAGGGGTCGGTCCTCTCGCCTCTCCTGTTCAACATCTGTTCAACATGAAGCCGCTGGGTGAGATCATTCGTGGTTTGGGGGTTGGGTACCATCAATACTGCTAAGCTTGTAAGCCGCCCTGAGTCTTCGGAGAAGGGTGGGATATAAATGGAATTAAAATAAATAAAATAAATAAAATAAAAATATGCGGATGATACCCAGCTTTTTATTTCTACCCCAAACCACCCCAGTGATGCCCTCGATGTGATGTCCCATTGCCTGGAGGCAGTTCGGGTCTGGATGGGGAGGAACAGGCTTCGGCTCAACCCTGACAAGACTGAGTGGCTGTGTGTGCCGGCATCTCGGGAAATTCAGTTTGTTCCATCGTTGACTATGGGGGGTGAGATATTACCCCCCGTAGATAGGGCTCGCAACTTGGGTGTTCTCCTAGACTCACAGCTCTCTTTGGAAGATCATATAGAAGCTGTGACTAGGGGGGCCTTCGCCCAGGTTTGCCTGGTGCGCCAGTTGCGGCCCTATCTGGACTGGGATGCCTTGCACACAGTCACTCATGCACTCGTGACCTCCCGTTTGGACTACTGCAACGCTCTCTACATGGGGCTGCCCTTTTTTATTGAAAAGTTTTACAGTACATTTTATTTTTAACAAAACAAAACAAACCCCCTCCCAACCCCCTCCCCTCTTCCCAACCCTCCCCAACACCTCCCTCCCTCCCCCTCCCCCCTCCCCGACTTCCCAGAGCTAAATACAAGGTATAAAAGTACAAACAATCATAGTCTACCATATGCAAACAACAATAAACTATTAAATCTATCGCACTTTAACTCTTATAAAATAACTACAAGCAATATAAATAATCACATCAATACTTATTCAAATGCTAAGTGAAACTTTTTAGTCCCATATTTATTCTGGATATAATCAATCCATTTTTTCCACTCCACAATATATCTCTGTTGCGAATGGTCTTTCAAGTAAGTTGAGATCTTTGCCATTTCCGCCAGGTTGGAAACTTTTAAAGTCCATTCTTCTATAGTCGGCAGTTCTTCCTTCTTCCAATATTGCCCTACTAAAAGTCTCGCTGCCGTAATTAAATTCAACATCAACTTAGTGTCCACAACAGTAGTATCAGTAATAATGCCCAGTAAAAACAATTGCGGACAAAACTTTATCCTTTTCTTAAATATCTTTTGCATATTCCACCAAATTTTAATCCAAAATGCTTTAACCTTTTTACAGATCCACCATATATAAAAATACGTTGCATCTTCACCACCACACCTCCAACATTTAGGCTGGCAGTTCGGATACATACTTGCTAGTTTTTTAGGATCTAAATGCCACCTATAAAACATTTTATAAAAGTTCTCTCTTAAATTATGAGTTTGCGTAAATTTTACATTTCTCACCCAAATCTTTTCCCAAGTATCCATTGTAATGCCTTCTTGAAAATTCTGAGCCCACTTTATCATACAGTCTTTAACAAGTTCTGTCTCTGAATCAATTTCTATCAGTGCAAGATATATCCGTTTGATATGTGCTTGACCTTGATCTCTAATTTGCTTTACCAAATTTTCATCAATCATTGAAAAACCAATTTTCTGATCTTCTTTCCACCTGGGCTGTAATTGCCCATACTGAAACCAAGTTTGTACAACCTTTTCTTCTCGTAAGATATTATACGGCTTCAAATACCATACATTCCTTTCCAAACTTAAAATTTCCTTATATGTAGTCACATCATGTTTAAACCCAACACTTATATTTTCTATTGTGTGTTTCGGTATTGCCCATATAGGTATCTTATAATTTAGCTTATGTCTATGCTTTTTCCAAACTCGCAACAGAGCATGTCTTAAAATATGCACCTTGAACACATTATCCACCTTCTTATCATACAATAAATATGCATACCAACCGAATAGCAAATCATGACCTTCAAGATTTAATAACCTCACTTGTGTTAAATTAATCCAATCACTTATCGCTGACAAAGCAGCGGCTTCATAGTATAGTTTAAGATTAGACATTTTAAGACCACCTCTCTCACGCGTATCCTGCATAATCTTAAATTTAACTCGTGGCATTTCCCTGCCCAGACAAATTTATTAATACCCTTTTGCCATTCCTCCAAGTTTGAATCCTTTTTAAGAATAGGTATCATTTGAAATAAAAATAGAAATTTCGGCAATTCTTCCCAATAAAGATAATTGTAGTTTTTTCCAGCTATCCAATTCTTTTTGAACTTTTCCCCATAGCTTTCCATAATTATTTTTATATAGCTTTACATTTGAGGGTGACAAATATACCCCCAAATATTTAACCCTTTTAACAATTTCAATTACATGGGGCTGCCCTTGAGGACTACTCGGAGGCTCCAGCTGGTGCAGAATGCGGCCACGCGAGTGGTGGTGAGGGTTTCCCGATACTCCCATGTAACACCTCTACTCTGCGAGCTGCATTGGCTTCCGGTTGTCCTCCGGGTAAGATTCAAGGTGCTGGTTATGACCTATAAAGCCCTAAATGGCATGGGTCCGGGTTACGTACGGGAGCACCTGTGGCCAGCATCAACTTCCCTTCGTCCAGTGCGCTCCCACAGAGAGGGCCTCCTTAGGGTGCCGTCAGCCAAAGAGTGTCAACTGGCGGCCCCCAGGGGGAGGGCATTCTCTGTGGGCGCGCCAGACCTTTGGAACCATTTACCGGTTGAGCTCCGGATGGCTCCCGACCTTCGCTCCTTCCGACGTGACCTAAAAACATATTTATTTGAACAAGCCGGCCTGGTCTGATGGGTTTAGGGGTATTTTAATGCTATTGTATTAACATATTGAATTGGGCTGTAGTATTTAATATTTTTTAACTTTTATATATTGTATTTTATTGTATTGCCCTGTACAACCGCCCTGAGTCCTTCGAGAGAAGGGCCGTATAAAAATTAAATAATTATTATTATTATTATTATTATTATTATTATTATTATTATTGTTGTTGTTGTTGTTGTTGTTGTTGTTGTTATTGTTATTATTGTTATTGTTGTTATTATTATTATTATTATTTATTATTATTATTATTATTATTATTATTATTATTATTATTATTATTATAGTCTACCAATATTGAATGACTTTCTGTCAGTCCTTGGTTGCTTAAATGGGTAGGCTGAGAACTGACCAGACCAGCTTGTGATGCACTCAGCACTTCACATGACATGGGTAATGGGCTTTTAAGATCACACTGACATACTATGACATATATCTTAGGTAGGTGCCAGTGCTTGGATTTGGCAGTTTTGTACTTTTGTAACAACCAGGTAGTTTTGTACTTGTTTGTAAGTGTGAACATAGTGTTTGTGATACACAGGTTGCACTCAGCATATTTGCTCAGAGACCAGCCATTGCTGTTTTGTTTTCCCACCCTGTATCTTGCAAGATTCCGCTCCAGTTGTCACTGTCTGTCTCCACCCTAGCATTGAAGTCTCCCAGAATGATGAATTTATCACTGGTGATGGTTGTTCGAATATTCTGGTTCAGGTTGTTGTAGAAAGCTTCCTTTGTCTGGACTTGTGAGAGTTGGTGCATGGGCACTGAGAATGGTAAGAGTTGCTGAGTAAAAAGCAGAACTTCATTATGCTTTCAATATTCCAGTGGTTAAAGTTGGGATGTTCTTCAGAAGAGCAGCTTTGATTGCAAAAGGTCTGTTCTAAAATGCCTTGGTCTTCTCCCCATGTATGGACTCAAAAGGGGGAGAACCTAAGATGTGGGTGCAATAGAGCTCACTAAGTAAGGCATTTAGGAAACATCAAATCTGAGCTGTTAGAATATTTAGTTAGGATATACTCTCTTAACTACTGCATGCTTCCTATCCACATTCTGATTATCTGTTCCTTTTGTTGGGTATCCACATCATTTCCTGAAATATATGAAGGTGCATCCTCAGTCTGTTGGATTTCATACTGTTTGTGAACTTTATTTATGACTGGCAAGATGCCCATAGAATAATGGATATGTATCAAAAGGAAGCAATAAATGGAGAGGAAAAATGCTACTCTCAACCTCCTTTTATTAACACTCCAGCTTGGAGTTAAAAGGAAAGCAAGATTGTGAAAGAATTTTAATTTCTAGTATTTATTTGAAAGCCAACAATGGGATTGATTATTCTTTATAGAACAACTTTAAAACTTTGCTCTGCTCTTGCATAATTATATAACAAATTCTGTTTGACTTTAGGAATTGCAATTGTATCTATTAAATATAAAAAGTGGATTGCTAGGTAATGGAGCTCTGTGGTCCAGCCTGGATTTGCTGCACATTTTCTGGCCTTTCTTCTTCCTTTAGAAACCAGCCAAGACACTAATTTATCTGCTGTTTAGCAAAATCTAATGCTCGTTTGTTTAGTAAAGCAAAATGATTGTGCATGTTGTATAGGTTAAATGTTAAAGCAAATATTTCTGTTGCAGGAATATCACCTTTCCCAGCACTCAATTTCTTTCTGCTGTAAATGAAAATAAATATTTGAATCCTCATTGTTCACTCAGTTTTAGTTTCTTGTTGAACTTATACATTAACTTTTTACAATTTACTTTGGCCCTCTTTCTACCCTTCTTTTTTTATCACCTACACATAGTTTTGCACTTGACATTATCTGATTGATTTGCCTTTCTTTTCTCTTCTGATAAATAACTTCCCTAGTCAAATGTTGAAACTACTCTATGTATTTTAGAGATATTGAAAGGATTTTTGTTTGATACGGCTTTTCACTAAATAGAACAACAGCAACAAAGGATCTCTTTTCTCCCAAGGTCATAAAAACCATACAGTAGACTTCAGGAAGCCCATTTAGATCAAGTTCAAGGACCAGGAGAACAGAACCAGCAGTGCAATTATTGTCCCAGAACAGGACCTTGGGAAGTGGTGGGCTATTTTTAGCATCTGAACAATGTGAACAATACCCAGACACGTTAGTAGGAATTTTGAAAGTTCTCTATTAAAATGTTATCCTCTTTTCCCAAAGTAAGCTGCAGAAGAAAGGGAATGCTAAACTATAATTTAACTACAACCTGTCATGGATGGGCAACTTGGAGAATAAGATGTCTAGTTGTTTATGAATTCTAATCCCTATCATCCCTGGGCAGAATTGCCAACTAACTGGAGGTACAGATTTCTCTAACTTAAATTATTTGGAGTCATTGGAATATTTGAGAGAACAGGACTGTGAAATGTGTTATTCTGGATGTTTAAAAACATAAACATCAACTGAATTACCTGGAAGTAATAACTGTAGGAAATGAGACATTGGTCAAATGTTTTTAATTTTATTTCACTTGCTGTGCAGCAAAGATATGTAACAGTACTGAACGCTCATGGGGTGGGAGTGCAACCATTCAAAAAAAAAATCACAAAAAGACAAGTAAATAGAAATAAATTTATACAAGCTGGCTTGATCAGCTATTTACAAATGTCTAGCTAAAAAAAGGCTCCTGTGATACTGAAGAGGCAGTGTCCTGCAGTTTGGATATGAAAAATATCTCACAAACCTTTAAAGGAAAATGAGTAGAAATCAAAAATTCTCCATTGCACCTAACCACAACATAGACTTGCCCTGGCAACATCTTTTTTTGTGATATATTGTCATGAAGTTGTCTTCATATCACTCCTCCCTGCACCAGGGGCCACCTGAAATAATCCTTAGCTTAAATTGGCCACTGTCAAGCTAGGTCAAAAATGTGAAAAATCTGACCATTCTCAATTATTGTGCAAGTGGCACAGCTGAGTGACAGATAGAACTAAACATGTAAGAACTTCCAAGACATTGAGGCCATTTATTCCTAGACTCGTATATACTATTAATTTATTACATTGATAGCAATCACAGATGCATTTTCTGTTTCCCTCCTTTTTAGCTTCTTCAAGTTGTCTTCTTTTTCACTGATCTTCCTTGGCCCATTGTTTGGATGTGACAGAACTAGTCTTATCTCCCCTTTACCCATCTCCCCAAAGAAACAGGCTCTTGATAGCATGACATCTGCAAAAACTACATGATACACAAACTTTTCCTAGATGATCACACTTGCCTCTTGAGTGTCATGGAGGGGGGAACCACACTCTAAAGAAATGTGGGATGAAGCTAGAATGAAAACTAAATGGAATTTCCTTGGTGGAGCAGTGGGCTAATGCCTCCTTAAGTAACACCAGCTGCCTGCAATTAGTGCAGGTTCGCATCCCACCAGGCTCAAGGTTGACTCAGCCTTCCATCCTTCCGAGGTAGGTAAAATGAGGACCCAGATTGTTGGGGGCAATTAAGCTGACTTTGTAATAATGCCGCTTGGGGTGTGTGTGAAAGCCCTAATAAGCAGGCATATACATAGAATGAAGGCTACTGCTAAGCTTGTAAGCCGCCCTGAGTCTTCGGAGAAGGGCGGGATATAAATGGAATTAAAATAAAAAAATAAAATAAAAATTTAAGTTAATGAAATATAATTCACATGAGTCCATACAAATTATGTTTAATAAATCTTTTCAATGAATTTATATTTTGGTAACAACCTTTGTACATTGCTTCAATTCTAATTGCAGCTTGAGACCTCAGCTTTTGAACTTCAGGATTCGGGGGGGGGGGGGTTTGCAGGAAAAGATATCATGTCCTGCTGTGATGTCACCTTACTTATATTGAAGTAGATAAGAACACAGGTTTGTCTCCCAGGAGATGACTTTCTTAAAGGGCACATAGGAATTCTATGCTCATTGTGACACCCGCCCCTCCCCCCATCTTCTAGCATTTATCAAATTAGGGAATAAGAAATGCCACTGTCTCCGTGCAACAAACTCCTGAAGCTGTTCCTCCAGTAGCTAGATCAAATGGAAGTCTTCCCCTTAATCAGCTGAAGTAGGATTTCTTTGCTGAGTTGGCAGTTCATTTTGGTTACTTTTTAGTTATTGGTGAGATAAAAATGGCTCTTTTGAACAGCGAATGGCAGTTATCAGAGAGGCACTGAGGAGAGTTAATGAAGCACCTTGCTGAGCAGATGGCCTCTTATCTTGATGTTACAGACACCTCCATACAGATTTGTCACCTGCACAGTGTTTTATTAGCTCCCTTTGAAATACTCACTGGAACAGGAAAAACATGCTGGATATATATCACTCACCCTTCTGGAAATGGAATCATAGATGTTGCAGTCTTGTCTGAGGGCCATTGAAGATGAAGGCAATCCATAGCTCTGAATGAACCAGTGGCCACAAGCTTTCTCCTACCCATTTAGTTTCAACCCGATTTTTCCTCTCTTTTCCCTCTCCCTGCGTCTTACTTAACTTGTTAGACTCCTGCTTCTATGGATATGAATGTTAGTGCCTGTTCTTGTGCTGCTTTAATCAGACCCTCACTGTTGTCTTTTAATCCAGCCCTTTCCAGCCAATGATAAGATTGCTGACACCTTAGCTATCTTTGTTGGTACGTGCAGGTTTTGATTTGTCACAGCACTTCCTCTTCTTGATCTTTCTTTCATGTCTGTCTGTGTCTCAAGCATTCTTTAGCAGCTCATCTTTGGATGCCATCTTACCAAGGTATTCCAGGATGCTCTGGGTTTTTCTCTAGGACAGAGGCATTGGAAGTCAATCAAACCTTATCCACCCTCTTTCTGGCTGGTGTAGACTCTGGGGTGTTGGACTTGCAATGGAAATTTCTGTGCATTGTGAAGACTTTCCAGGTTTTCACATTGGCAGATTCTTTATCCTCCATATCCTCAGTAACTGACAGGGTACCTGATAACTGGCAGGGCATATCTGTTGATGGTGTGATTTTTTTTCTTTCTATTGAGCTGGACTTGTCTTATCCTTTGTCGATACTTGCTACTTGAATGTTGCTGTCTTCCTGATATTTTTCTCATGGTTCCCATGTGGCTGTGGGATAACAAGATACTTTTAGCTGGTCTATATGTCTGCTATGTGGCCTGCTGGTAGTCCCTCCTCATCAGTCTTAACTATGTTCCCTCTCTTTACTACCATCTCCAATCTGAATGACATCCCAATGTCCTCACTATAGATCCATGTCAGGTGGATCAATCTCTCATTTACTCTTAGCATACACTTGACATCATCATCATCAATGTACAGGAGGTGACTAATGGTAGTTCCACTCTCATGGTATCCAGTTCTTGTGATAATCCAGCTGAGGGAGTTTAAATATAAGCAGAGGAGCAGTGGGGACAGTGCATTACTTTGTTATATGCCTCACTTAATAGCCATTTATATGAGCTGCCAGTGTTGTCTCGCACAGTCCTCTTGAGGAAGATCCTTAGCGTCCTGTAGTGCCAGGCAACCACAGATCCATCTGTTTGCCTTTGAGTTTGCCCCCAAGTTTTAGGCTCTCCTGTAGTCAGTCCAGGTTGTGCTCAGGTCGGTCTGTCTAGATCTTGAGGATGGCTCTTTTTATCTATTAGCATCTGGTGTTTTGAGCCTCTGGTGTTGTTCCAAATGCCTTTCTGAACTGTGCATACGTAGTGACCCATATGGCCCCGTAGCTTGATGGCTACAATACCTGATAGGATTTTCCATGTTTTGGGGAGACAGGTTGTCAAAAGTTGGACAATGCTGTTCCTTTGTGGAAGTCTTTGATGATCAATAATATCCTTCCTTGTATTAGCCAGTCTGGGTGGGAGCCTGGTGCTAGCAGCTGGTTCATCTGTCCTACTAGGCATCAATGCAACACTGTTAACCAGTAGGTATAGATCATGTCTGGGTCAGGTGCTGTGTAGCATGTCACGTTCTTGACTTACTGTTGGCTATCTGCTACTGTTGTGGTAACTGGTTCCTGTTTTGGGAGATCATATGGTCTGCTTTCAGGTCCTGCAGCCACCTGGTGCTACCGGTATGTTTTCTCTTTTTCCCATGTGCTGCTGTTTCTGTGTTGCACTGCAGTTAGCTGTACACCATGGAGAACAGGGCATTTGTCTTCTTGACACCTGCTTCTCTAGTGTTGTCTCCTTAGGCTGGTAGCCAGGGCTGTATAGCAGTGTCTAGGGCTTCAGCTGGAGTCAAGTCCTTGTATTTTTGCAGTACCCAAGTCTTATTCTTTTTCTCCTATTTTCAACCTGAGGTTTCCACTTAGCTCCCTAACATCACACACACACACACACACACACACACACACACACACACACACACACCCCTATCCATCCATCCAGTTCAAATTTCTCACACCACAATCTGTAAAATATGATTTATAGTTATATAAAGCTGGGTTTTTTAATGTTAAAGTACTGGAGACAGATTACAATATAATAAAATTATATGCTTTAAAAAAACAAATCTAAAGGAACACTAGGAAGACATGGGAAGTATAAAATTATTTTATACAACGCAATCTATATGGATGCAAAGATGCTGCTATTTTGGACTGAATAAAGATACAGCTGCCAATCCAGTAAACTTCTATATAGAAACAGGAAGTATTGCAATTATTTTAGTCACGTCATATTTACTTATGTAGCGACAAGGTTTAGTTGCATCTTCTCTGATACAGCAGTTCTCTTTCACTCTTGTTCACTGAGATCTGACTGGAATCTTCTACTGATTTGAATGTAATCTCATTCCCAAACCTTCTAAGATCTGCAGATCAAACTATTTGTGGTACTTGTTACAAATCCAGTTACAAGGAACATTCTTGTACTTCTATTTCAATAAAATCAGCTTGATTTTTAAAAAACGTGATTTAGACATGTTGTAAAAGCACAGAAGATTAGGCTGAATGCCTCCAGGCCTTCCTTTCCTCTGCCATCTTCTAGAGTCCATTTAAGCTCACACCTACTGCTTCAGTGACTCCATCCAGCCACCTTATTCTCTGTCGTCCCCTTCTTCTATTGCCCTCAATCTTTCCCAGCATTAGGCTCTTCTCCAGTGAGCCCTTCCTTCTCATTAGGTGGCCAAAATATTTGAATTTCAACTTCAGGATCTGGCCTTCTAAAGAGCAGTCAGGGTTGATCTCCTCTAGGACTGACCGGTTTGATTGCCTTGCAGTCCAAGGGACTCGCAGGAGTCTTCTCCAGCACCATAGTTCATAGGCCTCAATTCTTTGGCGCTCAGCCTTTCTTATGGTCCAACTTTCACTGCCATACATTGCTACTGGGAAGACCATAGCCTTGACTATACACACTTTTGTTGACAGGGTGATGTCTCTGCTTTTTAGTGTGCTGTCTAGATTTGCCATGACTTTCCTCCCCAGGAGCAAGCGTCTTTTAATTTCTTGACTATAGTCTCCATCTGCAGTGATCTTGGAAACCAGGAAAATAAAATCTGTCACTACCTCCATTTCTTCCCCATCTATTTGCCAGGAATTGAGAGGGCCAGATGCCATGTTCTTGGTTTTCCTAATGTTAAGTTTCAACCCAACTTATGCACTCTCCTTCTTCACCCGCAACAAGAGGCTCTTTAGTTCTTCTTCACTTTTTGCCATTAGAGTGGTATCATCTGCATATCTTAAAGGTAAAAGGTAAAGGTTCCCTTGCACATGCGTGCTAGTCGTTTCTGACTCTAGGGGCCGGCAATCTTAATTCCAACTTTTGATTCATCTAGCCCTGCCTTTCTCATGATGTGCTCTGCATATACAGTAAGTTAAATAGGCAGGGCGACAGTATACAGCCTTGCCGGACTCCTTTCCCAATTTTGAACCAATCAGTGGTTCCATGTCCAGTTCTCACTGTTGCTTCTTGGCCCGCATATAGGTTTCTCAAGAGACAAATAAGATGGTCTGGTACTCCCATCTCTTTAAGAACTTGCCAGTTTGTTGTGATCCACACAATCAAAGGCTTTAGCATAGTCAATGAAGCAGAAGTAGATGTTTTTCTGGAACTCCCTAGCTTTCTCCATGATCCAGCGTATGTTGGCAATTTGATCTCTAGTTCCTCTGCCACTTCGAAATCCTGCCTGTACTTCTGGTAACTCTCGATCCACATACTGCTGGAGTCTAGCTTGTAGGATTTTAAGCATAACTTTACTAGCATGTGAAATGAGTGCAATGGTGCGATAGTTTGAACATTCTTTGGCACTGCCTTTCTTTGGAATTGGAATGCAAACTGATCTTTTCCGATCCTGTGGCAATGTTGAGTTTTCCAAATTTGCTGGCAAACTAAGTGTAGCACTTTTACTGCATCGTCTTTTAAGATTTTGAATAGCTCAGCTGGAATACTGTGACCTCCATTAGCTTTGTTGTTGCTCAGTTTTTCTAAGGCCAACTTCACTTCACATTCTAGGATGTCTGGCTCAAGGTCAATGACCACCTCATCGTGGTTATCAGGGACGTTAAGCTCATTCTTGTATAGTTCTTCTGTGTAATTTTTCCACCTCTTCTTAATGTCTTCTGCCTCTGTTAGATCCCTGCCATTTTGGTCCTTTATCATGCCCATTTTTGCATGAAACGTTCCCTTTGTCTCTCCAATTTTCTTGAAGAGATCTCTGGTCCTTCCTATTCTATTGTTTTCTTCTATTTCTTTGCACTGTTGTTTGTACTGTATACTTGGATATAAAAACACATATAACTCTCCAAACCATTTTCCTATTCAAATTGTACTATTTTATTTTGCCATCCCAAATAAATGTTAAACTTGGTAAAAACTAGAAACAAAGGGTGTGTGTGTTTGGGTCAGCTAAACAGTGAGTAATGTTTAAACCCCATTACTCCCATTGCCAATCCAACACTTAAAATTACATCTTCTTATGCCTTGCAAGTTAAAATGACTCATGTGTTTTTTCCCCCACTGGCTCTGTTTACAATATGTATTTCATTTTCAAATTGTTGGTAAAACCATAAATCAGCAAAAAAAGAAAGCTGTACTTTAAATTGCTCTATTGCTCAGCTTTGGCACGCAGTATAGCAACTTTGTTAAGTATAACAAAATATGTCCATCATAAATCAAAGTGCCACTAGATGGTGGTACAACATTTGTGATAGGTTTTTATTCTTTTATGCAGATGTTTAAAAAAAGGTTTGTAGGAACTACTTATTTATGGAGTTAGAAAATGACCTACAGTTTCCTCAAACTTTATAATTTTGTAAACACATGCAAACAGTTGTTCACCAACTGTGCATCTTTCTCTTTAAGCCATGCTTCCTAATCAATTTATTTATCCAGTCATTTATCATTCATCTTTCTCTTCCTCAAGCAAATAGAGAAGAGAACACCGCCTTTGATTAAATGGGTCAAATCTCAAGCAAATATAATGCAGCATAAACTAAATAGCATTTTAGTAGTTTTAGATTTAAGACACTTAACAGATTTTCTCTCTCTTAACAGTACTTTTCTGTTTAGGGCAGTAGGGGAAAAGACCAAAATAACAAGCCATGCTTTTAAGTTGAAGAGAAAGTAACATGAGAAATGAATTATTTCTTGATGAAACATCACATATTTCCATTACTATAATTAAAAGCTGTTCCATTACTAAAAAGATTCATAGAATTAAAATTTGGATGAGTACCAGGTCAAAAAATTCCAAAGTCAAACAGTACGCTTATAGCAACAGGGAGGCTCAAAAGCTGGGAAAATATTGAAAAAAGTGGCTTCTTCAAAATCCGTCAGTAAAAAAACTGTAAGAACAGACTAGAAAAAGAGGTTTTTTTATTTAAAAGTGTACATGTCATAACAACCAACTTTATACACTGACTGGCATTTTTATCCGTTCTGGCCTGTATAGTAAAGGAAGTAAAGGAAGAAGCAAAGGCAACAGAGAGAGGGCAGACCAAGTTGAGATTGCTTTTCCCTTGGTCCCATCCCTTTGGCAAGCCTGGATAATGCGTCAAAGTTGATTGAGTAAAACAGTCCAAAACCCCATAGCCAAATTGGATGGCTTCCCCTGCTAGCAACTTTTAAGTGACTCATATGGTTCTTTTAACTGTAACAGTTTTCACTTGCCATTTCCATTGTTTTGACATAAAAGCAAGATAACCCGTTGTTTTCCAAATTGCATCTCTGGCCCAGACTTTGAAGATGCCTCTACCAATGTAGTCTGGGGGCTCCCTTTTGCTGGCTGTGGGTATTTTCATTTCAGTGCCTCTCAGGTGAGTTGGCTGTGTGATCTCTGTTCCCCAACACAAGAATGTTCTTTTAGCTGGACTACATGCTGGTCATGTAGGAGTTCAAGTTCATCTGCTAATATAAAATGGTGCCTGTATTGTGAAAAAAATAAAACAAAAGGCACAAAGGCCAAGTTAAGTAAATTTAAACATCATACAAAATGATGCTTGAAGCAGGTCTCATTGTAGTGTGGAGCTACTCTGGATCGGCAGCTTTATCTTGCACATTGTACTGCTTGTTCCTGGTCAGCTTCCAACTGATGAACGATAACAGCAGAATGCCAATAATTTTGTAGCCAACCTGGAGGCCTAGGTACCTGGAGAGAGAAAGAGAGAGAAAAACAGAGAGAGAGAGAGAGGGGGGGGGGGAGAAGATCATTTCTTTTGAAATGCAACTTATCACATTTGTAGGGATGCAATAAAAAAAACTTAGCTGAATGACTTAGAAAAAAATGAGTGATTTGCAAAACATGTTAAAAGTAAATAATGCTGAATTTGAACTCCAAGCAGTTGCCCGAGTGCAAAGCAAATGCGTCGCTGCTAAAACTGGCTATTTCAATAATTTTTAACTGTTTCAAAATGCTCTGTTTTAAGCTCCGAACACTTCTGAAATGATAAAAGTCAGATCTGGAGGCAAAAATGTGAACTTTAGAAATCTTTGGATTTCTATGAAAATGGAAATTTCAGAACTGGATGTGAGTTTGGATAGTGAGAACAATTACCGGTAATCCAGTGGAATGGATTAATGTCTCCAGAAAACTCCATTACTGGAAGTTTTCAAGAAGAGACTGGACAACCATTTGTCTTGAATAGTATCCCTTGTTCGAGTAGGGGGTTGGACTGGAAGACCTCTAAGGTCCCTTCCTGTCTATGTGATTCTATGTTGACAAGAAAAGAAAGTGGAATGGGAAGAAACTCCTCTGTTAGGGACAAAAAATAGTTTCCCTCCTATAGGTGTCCCAAAACTGTTATATTATTTCTTTTGGAGAATTAACAAAGTGGGATAGGTACAGTAGTAATTTTTCAATCATTTTATGAAGTGGAATGTTACAAGTGGCTGGCATTACAGTAATAAGTCTTCCAGGATCTATTATCCTGAACTTCCAGATAATTCCTAGTCATATGGTTTTTCAAAAAAAAAGAGGTTATAAGATAACAGCAATATTATACAGGTGAGGAATTCATAATTACTTAGTGAAGCAGTTCATATCATGGCAGATTGTGTGATTCAGTGTGCTAAAATGTTTTCTGCTCTGTGGAGATCATAAGATGTGCCAGCCAAGTTAATGATTTATTATTATAAAGGCAGGAATATGCTTGCCTCAGATTGGTTTCCATTTTGTTTTCATTTTAAGACAAAATTCCTTCCTTCCTTGAATCCATATTGCAATCTTCCCAGCCACCTATGATATGGCTTTCCAGCTTCCATTATGTACAAATTGGTACTGCTACATGTGTTGGAACTGCAAGCTATAGATTTCTGAGAGTTTATGATCCATCTGGAGGCAGCAGGTTGGAGAAGTCTTCTACAGATGGCTCTGACTCAAGGGTCTGCATCCTGAGTAGCTGTGGAACTATTACTATTTGTTCCCCATTCAGTTAGCCCCAGTTAACTGCTCTACTCTAGGAAGGGAAGTCATTTCCACCTCATAGTTGTTCCTTGGGAGGAGGAATGAAAGAACAAACTGAAAATCAGGATATGTACTCTATGGATGCTTAATTCACTCCCATGGTTGGAATGCTAAAAAATATCTGAGATTCCTTGTGAGGTGAATCTCCTGAGGTATCAACAGACCAGTCACTGGAGAATGTGGTAAGAGAAGCCAAAGGGCTGTTGCAAAGACTTCCTTTGTTACTGATTAAAGTCTCAAAACTTTACTAATTTTGGGGTTGCTGGAGCCTTGTTTGGTGGGATGGAAGGAAAGCTCAACCCATTTGCATCCTAAGGAGGAAACTGCTAATGCACTGACAGCCAAGTTTGTTTTCTTAACTTTACCTAGTCAGAGGCAGGCATGAGTCAAGGGCAGAAAGGGTATATGTTCCTGCTCTTGAGATGGACTTCATGGAAGATTACTGGGGATTTCCTGGCAAGATGCATTCAATTTTTCCTCATCTATTTATGTTAGTCAAACTCTATTGAAGTTGATGATGGCAGGAAGTCTGAGGATCAAGGGAAGGAAGCCCTTGTCCTCAAATTAAATCATCGGGAATCTACTTTCCCAATCTACTCCCTTAAAGGGCCTGTCCTGGAAATTATTGCTCAGTGATGAATAGCCACAGCTAGTTCACCTTCATAATGCACAGAACTTTCCTACAGCATTCAATACACAAATACACAAACATTTTCACAAAAAGCCAATGTATTTCAAAAACGGGGTGGGGGGAGGGTGGAACGGGTGGTCTTCTCTCATTTTATTCAGTAATCTTGCAAGACATTTTGAGCTCAGAGCGACTGACTGGCGAAAATCATCCAGTAAACTCTTAACTTCAAGTAGGACTGTGAATGTGATCTTCCTAGAGACCCAGTAAAATACACTACGCTGGCAGTTCATGTATTTTCCCTGAAGCCTGTAACCAATGTGCTTAATAGTTAAATGAAAAGGATGGTATCTCTGAGAAGACACCAGGCTTTTTGCATTAAGATGGGGATCTTCTCTGAAGAGTGATATAAGGTGCTTTAAGAAGAGGCATATGGCAAAAGTTCTGAGACAAAGGGGATGGGGAATTCCTGGGAATTTACATCCTCCTCAAAACCAAGTCAAAACAAGTCTTCTCAAATGACTGTGTGCGTATGTTTGTAAACATCCAAAGTGGTTGTAAAGGAATGCCAAGACATTCACAGTTTAGGCTTCAGGAGCATAAATAATTCTGTCTCCCCAAAAATATTACACTTTTTAAGCTGATTAAACAACAACAGCCTTCAGACTCAGCCAATTCAGATGCATAGATAGAGCAGCGATCAAAGCCCAGGAGGCCTAAACATGAGAAAGAAGAGCCAAGAAGATTCAGGCATCAACTACCTTTGTTCATACAGAGTCAGATGCAGAAATAACTGCATCAACGCCTTTGAAGAGACAACCAGAACAAAGCCACATTACGAACAGGTTTTCCTGCTATTGCTTTAAGCTTTGTAATTATTCATTTTCGTCTAGTTTACACAGCTTAAAAGTGATTTTAGTGCAGCAGACTTGCATACTGATTGCTAAGCACCATACAGAAAATATTGGGCAAATTACCAAGTTAGATTATGCTGCAGATAATAATAATTTATTAATGACACCAGCATTTTTGGAGGGCCCAGTAAATACTGGCGTTCTGATACGATTTATGGAAGGCAAGCAGTCCATCGGTTCTTTCTATCTACCACAGATAAGAAAAGCCCTTGCCTATTTCACACACAGAGAGAACGATCACTATTCTCCTCTCTTACCTGCTGCGGAAGAAGCTGTTGTTATAATAATGGCAGGCTCCACTCTTACTATTGCAGGCTTTCATCCACCACGTGCAGGTAGAGTCAATGAGGATGCCAAAGAGGGTAGGAGCTGGCAACCAGGCTTGGAAAGAAGGAAAGAAAGAAAAACCCACTAGTATTTCACACTCCAAGTAAACAACACATTACACATTTTTCATTTTCACAAAAACTCCAATGGGCTAACTCTGATTAAAACTTTATATCTGTCAGTTATATCAATTCCAAGAACTCCTACATGACCAGCATGTAGTCATCTGAATCAAGATTGGATCTAGATTACAATTAATTTAATGTAACAGTTCGTATTACATTTTCAAGGTTATGAAAGATCACACTTTGTTGACATCTTACTCTATTTTGATTTGAAATTACAGTAAAGCAAACATTGAAACAAGACAGTAAGATTTTCTCCAAATCCAATAGCAAATGAAAATTATCCCCCTATAGTACCTTCTTTTTGTAGCTGACTGCTCTCCACCCACTGCTTTCCTGATGCTTGAATGAGGGTGCAGTGTCCCCCATTCTAGGGATCCTGAGAAATGTAGTCTTTCCCAAATATAAGGAATTAGAAAGCTAGAAAAACTACATTTTCAGAGTTACACTCTCTCCCACTTTCCCTCAGACGGCTGTTATTTCAGATGTCTTAATGTGCTGTTGAATTAATTAAAACTAGGATCACAGCAGAAGAATTTTAAAGTTACGTGGCATTTTATTGTTGGAATCCAGGGTTGTGGAACAAAAGGTTCTCATTAAAGTCAGGTAACTGACTTTGTCTGACACAGACAAAATACAATATGATATAGTTCAGAAGATTTTCTAAAGATAGTGCATGACATACATGATAAAAGCTTATATGAGCAACTATCTGTCTGTTTTCTGACCACTCTGTAAGATCTGACAGAGTTGGCTCATTCCTGGTCCTGTTGATCAAGCAATGTCTTCTAGTAGGACTCAGGAGAGGGCCTTTTCTATTGTAGGATCTGCCCTTTGCAATTGCATCCCCTAGAGATTTGCACAACCCATCTTACCAGTTTTTAAAATAGCAATAAAAACACGATTTTCCAAGGCCTTGGATTCAATGATTAGGGGATTTGTCTGTCTTTATCTCTAATGGTAGGGCAGAGAATTAATTACTGTTCCTTCTGGATGACACTGGTGTTTACTTTTGATTTAACTGTTTGCATATGGAACTGAGCAGCTTAGAAATTTGATAAGTAACTAACTAATATATTAATTAACAAATAAACAAGGGAAAATGAAAACATGACTTCTCTCTTGCCCAAAGTAGAGGGCAAGTAGTCTATTTCATAGATGGGCAAAAGAAAGAGGTACAAAAAGGTTTGAATACTGAATCATAGAATCATAACTCAGAAGTAAATCCCTACTATGTTCGATGTGGGTTATTGCTTTATAAATAACTTTAGGTTTGCAGACTTGGGCTGATACTCACCCAGTAATCTCATCAATAGGAACTGGACTCCAATAGCAAAAGACTTTTCATCATAGGACACCACTCTGTTTAGAATCAAAATACAGTAAAGTATATCAGAAAGCCAGATAGTGGGAGCAAGAATTTGTTCCTGCTCTCTGAAAAGCTAAAAAGATTGATGATGATTATGAATGGTTGTGGAATAGCCATAGCAAATTAGTTATCTATTTATTTAGCATATGGCATATATCACACATGGTTTAGCAATATATATTAACATTTCACCTAGATTAGTAAAACACAGTACAATATAAATGTTAAAAAGATCTACGTTCAAATACCAATATCTAGGCCATCCAACCACTGAAGCGCAGCATCATTTATTTTTAAAAAATCAGATACTGGACTGGTGTATGCCCTCAGCTTACAGTGATTTGATCTACAGTAAGGGTCCCCAGTCCCTGGTCTGTGGACCAGCACAAACAAGCAAAGCCCCATCTGTGAGATGTAGGCAGCACACAAAACCATGCATCCTCTGGTCCACGGAAAAACCTCTCTCCACGGAACTGGTCCCTGGTGCCCCAATGGTTGGGGACCTGTGATCTACAGTTTGGTGTGGGACCCTGCAATCACCACCAAGGGGAGGATACAATGCCCCATTTATACGGAGGGTCCCAGCAGATGCTGTGTGGGTGCGAATCCCATTGGGGGTTGTCCATGGGTGACATGGTAGTTCAAAGCCTGACACTTGTTTTTGTAGGGTCATTCATATGTCTACCTATGTCTGGGCATTCAGCAACCCATTTGGGTTTAGTTATTTAATTATTTTACATAAAAAAGGGTTAAACTTGAAAAAAACCTATAAAAATATAAAAATATTTCTGGTGATAGTACTCCATAAATTCTATACTTTGTACAATAAGACCAGGTGAAACCTAATTTCTTTTACTTTTAGAAGGCATCTAGCTGCCCTTCTAATGGTTAGACTTCAATTTCAGAGTACTCAGCAATAGATATACTGGCTCAAGAATTTTGGAAGCTGATTCAAATGTCAGTAGAGCACCTAGACTGGGAAAAGCTGTATGAAAACATATCAAGGTTTTAGGATTTCTTTTATTTTATTCCATATTGCTATGCTGCAGTTGGCATTTGTATTTATTACAATGTATTGCATGGGACTATCTACTAAGGCCCTAGCCCCTCCTTACCGTAACACCATCATGTAGAGAGGGTTGTGAGAAAGGCAGGCAATCAATGCAGAAAATGAGATGATGAATATAACAGGCAACAACAGATGGGCACAGCTAACAGGGCAAGATCCAGTCTTTGCTGAAGATTGTCCACTCTTGGTGGAGATACAGGAGCAATTTGTATAGATCTTGTTGAAACAAAAGAAGGGAAATCAATCTCAGGAAATCAATTCACTTCAAGGTTGGACCATAGCTTAATGGTAAAGCATCAGAATCATAAGTACCCAAGTTCAATCCCTGGCCTTCCTAGTTAAAAGTACAAATGGTAAGAAAACCTCTGTTCTAAATGCCCAACTGGTCAGAATATACAACACTGAATAAACAAATAGTTTGATACAATATAAATCAGCTCCCAGTGGTTCATGGCTTAATTACTTCACGGCCAATTCACTGTTTGGCTGCTGAGAATTGTGATTATATGTTTGAGGGAAAAAGGGCAGTGTGGAATTTGGTTGTAGTATTACTCTAGTGTTATAGACATTATATGCGCATTTAAAATTATATACTGATGTTACATTTGTGATCCACTATTCTGAATGTTTAGAGTAGGAATTAATAAATACAAATACCCAAGTAGATAAATAAATTAAAAAGTACAGTGCTGATACTGCATCTTAAACAATTAGCTTTGACCACAAAAAGCAATTTTAAAAGTAAAACAGAGCTTCTAAAGCTAACTTAGATTTTTACTTCTGCACTTCTTGAAGTACATGTGAAAGCCCAAAAATAAACAGCAGACATTATAAGCATGGCTGTATGCCAAAGGAGCACCAGAACACTGTTACCTTCTGACTGAAGTGGTACCTATTAATCTTCTTGAATTTGCATGCTTTTGAATTCCAAAAATTATTATATACTGTAATTTTTATTATGAGAAGGGGAAGTGACTAGATACATGGACAATAAACATATTTACAATATTAATTTACTGATCTGATGCTAAATTTTAATTTAAACAACAAAATCAACTTTGTTCCAGCCTGACCCATTTTTAAGTGGAGTGTGCCTTGTCACCATACTTCTCACAGTTTTGATGTATCTCCTAGCCCGAAAAAAAATTGTGTACTTCTGTTTCAGAGCGATTAAGGAGTGTGATGAGATATTAAAGAAATGGATGCTTTTTAAATAAATAGAACAGGACTCATATTAAACCTGACAAAAAACTGGTTTTGTCTTGATAGTATTAGTAAAACTATCTTACATGTTGTACTACCAATCTAAGTATTTTTTTATTATTTATGTTGAATAACAATATTTCTTCAATTTTTTTCTTGAGAAGTATATTTAATTAAAATAATCAGAATTAGAACTGAGATTCTCTGCATGAAAAGCACATATTCTCAGTAATGAATCCTGCTCTAAACACTATCATTAAGGAGAAAGCATTTGGCTTCTTTATCTAAGATTTGGCCTTAGTCCCACCCTGCCTACGTGATGAGTGCTAGATAGATTTGAATCCCATAAATAGAGCCACTCTGCATCCTTAACCTCTTACAATTCCAGAGACTGAAGAATTAGAGAGGAAACCACTACAGCCAGCGTGACAGGGAGAGAGGTACTCCACACCATCATCTCCACAGACTGGATGGAAGAGATACTTTGAGCAGGAGCAGCGAAGGTTACATGGATCCTGTTCTGGGGAACTTGATGTACTGCCAGAAAAAAAGGAGACAAAATAACATGGAATCAATGAGTGAAATATGTTTTCTTGAGTGGGCTGGTGATTCCAGCCTATTATTGTTGGGTTCTTGCCATCTTGAACCTTGGCCTATTGCCTTCTGAGGGTATGGCTAATGGTGTTTAGTTAAATCATACACAATCATTATACTTACAAACATGTGTAGATGATTTGGGGAGAAAATCATTTGATTCCTGAAATAATCTATCTAAATAAGCCAATCAGTAGAAATCAAGTGGAAGCCGAGGAGGAAAATGATACTGTAATTAAAATGGAAAAGCTTCTTAAGGCAAAAGTACATTCCCAAGGCAGGATCACATTCTTACAATTTTCTTTTTGAATTGGACCCCTCATTCCCCCAAAATTATGAACTCCTGACCAATGACAATTTAACGTTATGAATCAATGGAATGCGTTACATAAGCTTTTTTGAGGACTACAACTGGAGCCACTTTCATTATAAGCACAGATCATGTATTTTATCAGTGAGTTTTCATCTTTCTAAAATATCACAGGAAAAGCTTACTAAATATTGGGATTTGCTCAAAACTTTTCTGGGAAAGAGCTTATAATCTTTCGAATGAATAAGACTTCCATCATTTAGCTTCTCTATGCTCTATGGAAGAGTTATTGAAAACTGATACAGGTAGTCCTTGATTTACAACCATTTGTTCAGTGACTGTTCAAAATTATAATGGAAGTGAAAAAATGACCATTTTTCATACGACTACTGCAGCATCCCCATAGTTATGTGATCAAAATTGGGATGCTTGGCAATTGGTTCTTATTTATGATGGTTGCAGTATCTCGGGGTTATAAGATCACCTTTTGTGACTTTCTGATAAGCAAAATCATTGGGGAAGCCCGATTTACTTAACAACTGCATTACTAACTTAACAAATAAAGTGATTCACTTAACAATTGTGGCAAGAAAGGTTGTAAAATGGAGAAAAATTCACTTAAGAAATATCTTGCTTAGCCACAGAAATTTTGAATTCAGCTGTGGTCGTACGTTGTGCTTTCATGTCTCCAAATAATTTTAAATGAATAATTTGGAGCTTTTTGCAATATTATAATATAAGAACAGCTCTACTAAATTGGACCAAAACTTCATGTGAGTAGTTATCCTGTTTACCGTGGGAATTACTGGGATATTCAAAGGCAGAGCATGGACACTAACTCTCCTGCTGGTTATCTCAAAGCAATATTCCTGTCCATCATAACTGACAGTTATAGCTATCATATCCCTCTACTTATAGCTATCATATCCCTCTACTTATCTTTTAAAGCCATCTAAAATAGTGGCAATTCCACCTAATTCCATAACTTAATTATGAGTAGTCTATGGAGAAGAGTTCATCCCAAATATCACACAGGGCCAGTGATACAGTCCCATAACATGCAGCAAGGAGATGCACAAGCATCATTGGAAAACAAAGGAGATAGTTTTGGTGATATCCCTGCACAAAATGATTCAGCAAAATGTAGACTGCACAAGTCAGCATAAGTCAGAATAGCAAAAACAATAAAACCACAACAAAACACTGGCTAAAGAACCCATTTTGGAGTTCATCACCACACTCATTTGCCATATTTGTTAGATAAGGAGGAATAAAGTAAAAAATTGAACAAATTAAATAAAGAAAAAATTAAATAAAAATCTGAAGACTGGGACAGGAAGAAATTGTCAAAACAAGGTAAAGAGAAATCTGTGCCATGATTTTATAGCAGTATGTTCCAGTTGCCACAGAGTACTACCGGAAGAATAGAGCATGTTACCTGGACAGGTGAATTCCAGCCACGGTCTGTGAAGAGCAGCCCATAAGGAAGAGAGGAAGATAGCAAAGGGTGGAGAAAAGTAACACCACAATGGTGAAACGTGGAATGGTTTTGAGTGAAAAAGCAAAACGTTTCATGATGAGCCCTCCAAAGAGCATCCCTAGTGCAGCTGAAGGCAAATTCACAGATCCTACAAAAGAAAGGAAAGGATTGAGGAGAGTTACAAATCCTTAACATTTGGAAACAGTGCTACACAAAGACAAAAATCTCTTAATGGAAACAGGATGGAATCAGTCTTAAAATTGGGACAGACAGGATTGCATGTTCTTTTTGCATAGTAAAATCTTTCTTCATTTTTATTGTGATGATTGGACAATCAATTCCGTTTCCTAGCTATTGCACTTTGAAATTCCTACTGGCGTTTTTTTTCTGCATATAAAACTGAAGGAATCCTGTATCTTGCACACTGAACATCCAACAAAAAGGCAGACGATTTCTACAGGAAAGGCAACTGCAAACACAGGCGATTCTTTTGCAGAGAATACTGTGATTCTGTTTACCCTCCCAGAGCCAAGGGAAAAAAATAACATTGTCTCCTTCCAACATAACATTCTCAGTAATAGGGAAAACAGTGAACATGTTGCTGTCATCGAGAGTCCTAGTTCACTACTGCTAGTGGCAAAAGAAAAGTACTACTGAGCCAATTTTTTTTCACAGTAACAGCAAGAGAGCCCTAGGCTCTATCCTCCTATACCAGGGGTGTCAAACTCAATTTCATTGAGGGCCGCATCAGCATTGCGGTTGCCCTTAGGGGGCCGGGTGGGTGTGGCCTGGGTGGGCGTGGCCTACTGGGTGGGCATGGCTAGAGTGCGTATGGCCTACTGGGTGGGCATGGCCAGCTCTACATCGTTCGCATCAAGGGTGCCTATGGGGGCCTGGGCTGGAGTGGGACAGATCTGAGGGTTTCTGGCAGAAGGAGGGTCTCTGGGCCAGGGCCAAGGCAGTGGGGGCCGTTCCCTCACTGTTTCCAGGATGGCTTCGCAGGCTGCATGAAACCACTTCGCAGGCCGGATCCGGCCCCCGGGCCTTGTGTTTGACATGTCTGTCCTATACAGTATTGTATTTATTTGCTGTATAGCATTTAATTTATCATAAGGATGTTGGGTTTGGTGCTTTCTGAGCTTGGTTGTTTTCTGGCAGGTGTTTCATTTGGATAACTAATGAAATTAGCTGCTAATAAGGAGTGAGCACCAAAGATACCTCATTTCAACCCTGAGCTACAAATCTTTTCTTTTACTGATATTGAGGTATTTCATCAATTTAAATCAACATGCCTAACTATTTAAGACAGCAATACAGGCTTCAAAGGAGTTGCACAAACACTATGTCTTAAAAAAATAACAAACATAAATATAAAAGGAAGGATTTTGGATGGATTAAAAACCAGAATGTGTAGAAAGGTCACCTGCAGCCACTAGTGCAGATGCAATGAGAGCAATATTCTTGGTGAATTCTAATTTTCATTGCCCTCAATTTAGTGTTGTTAACAAATATTTGTTATATTTGTTAACAGATATTTCGTGGCACACTGTTGTCAACCCATAGATTATTTGCTAATTATTCTATACCTTCCAATTTCACAGATTAGATCTTCAATCTCAATAGTGTGGTTGCTTTCTGGTGCATTACAGGATGAAATGAATGTGAAGAAAGTAGCTAAACACTCTGTTTAAGTAGTCAGTGCTTTGTTCTCAGAAAGCCTCAGCCACTAGCTCAAATTAGATGGGTTGCTCTAGTTTTCTCACCAATGAGGAAATTAGCATAAGAGGAGGTAGCACCAAATTGTTTTTCCAGGTACTTGTTGAGGAAGGTAGAGAGACCAGCAAGAATAGAGGAGAAGCTGCATTGCGTCAAGACCAACAACATGAAGAGTGGATTGAGGAGCAGTCTTAAGAAGCCTTGTGGGAACTCTGAAAATAAAAATAGAAGTGTGTGAAGATCAGAGAGGAAAGGAAAAGGGCTTCAGGACATGGGTACACCCAAAAAATGATTGTAGTATTTTATTAAAGATGTCAGTTGCAACAAGAAGACCAATTCCAATTCCACCAAGAGCCTTGGTGGAGCAGTGGGCTAATGCCTCCTTAAGTAACACCAGCTGCCTGCAATTAGTGCAGGTTCGCGTCCCACCAGGCTCAAGGTTGACTCAGCCTTCCATCCTTCCGAGGTAGGTAAAATGAGGACCCAGATTGTTGGGGGCAATTAAGCTGACTTTGTAATAATGCCGCTTGGGGTGTGTGTGAAAACCCTAACAAGCAGGCATATACATAGAATGAAGGCTACTGCTAAGCTTGTAAGCCGCCCTGAGTCTTCGGAGAAGGGCGGGATATAAATGGAATTAAAATAAATAAATAAAATAAATAAATAAATAAATTCTTAAGATAAGTCTACTAGGCATCTATTCTTAAAGATGCTGATGCTTTCCTAGACTAAGGTTCCTCTATCTGATATTCTCCAGATTTATTTTATCTGGAGGGTTGCAGTTCAACATATCTGGAAACTCCTCGACTGGGGAAGACCAGTCTTGATTGATTTAGGCTTTAATTGCTTTCTGCTAAAATGCTCATGGAAAAAAAAAGACGAGAGCTCTTTAGAATCTTTTTTTCTTCTCCTTATCCCTCCATCTAACAATAGTTCAAAAGAAGTATATAAGATATGTAACACAGATAACATTTACTCATACTTTCACTGTCTTATGTTCAGAGATAGCTCTGAATTGCAGCTTAAGAGATTTAAGTCTACAATCCTCAAACTGTTAAAGCACATTCAGAGCTATATTCCTCTATCTTGTAAACTTTTCTCTATGCTCATCTAGTAAAAGTCAATAAGCAAATCAGTATCAACAAAGTATAAAATTACTTTTGGAAAGCAAGCATCGGATGGGAAGAAGGGAACCAAGGTTATAAAGTAATCTATAAGATTAGTTCTCTACATCTCAGCAGAAACTTCATACTTGCATGTGGTATGGAAAGTATTCAGATTAAACTTTTTGTTTCCATTCAATCATGTCTGATTCTTGGAGACTTCCTGGATATGTGTTTTGCCATTACTACTTTCCTAGGACTGGCTTTATGCCAAAACTGGGACTAGAATTCAAAGTCTCCCAGTTTAAAGTCTTATTAGGTCGTCCTTGACTTACAACAGTTCATTTAATGACCACTTAAAAGTTACAGTGGCACTTGAAAAAGTAACGTATGACCACTTTTCACATTTATGATTGTGGCACCATACCTATGGTCACGTTATCACAATTCAGATGTTTGGCAACTGATTCCTCTTTATGACGATTGCAGTGTCCCAGGGATCACGTGATCACCTTTTGCAACCTTATGACAAGCAAAGTCAATGGGGTAGCAGATTCACTTAAGAATACTAACTTAACAAGTACAGTGTTTTGTTTAACAACTGTGGCAAGAAAGGTCACAAAATGGGACTAAACTCACTTAATGGCTGTCTTGCTTAGCAACAGAAATTTTGGGCTCAGTTGTGGTTCTAAGTCGAGGACTACCTTGTATATTATGAAAAGTCATGGCTACATTCACACAGCTACTCTGATATGCCCCCATCCTATCCCAGAGCCATCAGGTTATCATACTATGATAAATTTTGCTGACACCTCCTGAGGCTTGCTGCATTGGCCCTTAATTGTATTCCTAAAACAGATAGATGCAAAAATTCTAAGGGATGTGATTGGTGGTTTCTCTGTTTGAAATTCCAGCCCTGCCCAATATAATTAATTAGCCAAAAATCTTCTTCCAATTGATTCACAATGCTCTAGTTACTCCATGCGCTGATTTTTCTTCTTTTCTGTTGACAAATTGAACTTATCTTCATCCGTGAAACTATACGTTCAACCTACTGACCACTTAGTAGCATCAATGGATTAGAATTGTTTATATCTCTTGGTTTCTATCTAGTGGTCATCTGTGTATTTTGAAAATATTAGTAGATATGTGCCAAAGAGTTGAGTTAGCCATCAGTTGGAACTAGTGGACAATTTTCTAAGATTACTATACAGTATGCCTCAGTGATTATTATAATATGATTTTTCAATCATATTTCAAACAGTGTGGAATATTTATTGTCTCTTGGAGTAGAATTTGAAAATACCTCTACCAGCTAGGCCAGCTATTATAATGTCATCTAAAAACACTAAAAGATCATTAGATGGCTAACTCAAACCATAACAGAATGAGTAAGAAATAAATAGCTATTTTTAGTTATCCTGCTTTTCAGTATTGCTGCAAATTGAATGAAATCTGGTAAGAGTTGACTTGAAATATCCAAACAATAAATCCATACTGAACTTGCAAATATTAACAGGGTGGTTGCTGTCATAGATATTAAGAAACATTGTTTTTTTTTCCTAAATAGGTATAATTGTTTACCAAAACAACCATTTACTTTTACTGGAAATACACTTTTATTAAAATCACTTTACTTTTGATAAAAACCACCAGGGACTCTTCCTCTGCCTTTGCTTTCTCAATCTTCTTCAGGATATCTGTTTCAGATGCTTCCTGATGGAAAAGAATATATATAAATATATGTACTGAGTATTTTGAACACGTATATATATATGTAATTTTTTTTGATTGCTAACAAAGAATTAAAGGGAGACTGATATGCATTTCAAACTTATTTTTTCTCATCAGTCAGCCATACCCTTCTGAGATTCGAACCTGGGCTGATTGCACATTAGGGCCTAGCAAGGTAATCTAAATAGTTAACAAACATTTAACACATATCTCCCTTGCTTCTCAGCTAACAAAGTGAGAAAGAGCCTGTGGCCTAGAGGTTAAAACCACTGCCTAATGTGCAATCAGCCCAGGTTCGAATCTCAAAAGGGTATGGCTGACTGATGAGAACAAATAAGTTTGAAATGCATATGTCTCCCTTTAATTCTTTGTTAGCAATCCAAAAAAATTTACACAAATATGAGATGTCACTACTGTGACCACTGCCTGTGGATGGCCTTGAGTTAGGCTGAAACAGGAAATAAGATTTGTCCCATGTTTGGGGCCTAGCAAGGTAATCTAAATACCGTATTTTCTGGCGTATAAGACGACTGGGCATATAAGACGACCCCCTACATATCCTGTTAAATTATAGGGTTTGGGCTATACTCGCCGTATAAGACTACCCCTCTTCCAACGCACACCAAATAAAAATTAAAAAACATCAGATTTGATTTTAATATGGTAATTTTAATTCAAATGCTTATGACATGCAGGTACTTAGTAGGAAAACTGTCACTTATGAACATAAGGCTGTTTGTCATCAAACATGTAAACATAAAACAGTGCAAGTGGATTAAACTTAATAATAATAATAATAATAATAATAATAATAATAAGAAGAAGAAGAAGAAGAAGAAGAAGAAGAAGAAGAAGAAGAACAAGAAGAAGAAGAAGAAGAAAAAGTTGGAAGGGACCTTGGAGGTCATCTAGTCCAACCCCCTGCTAAGGCAGGAAACCCTATACCATTTCAGACAAATGGCTGTCCAGTCTCTTCTTAAAAACTTCCAGTGTTGGAGCATTCACCACTTCTGGAGGCAGGTTGTTCCACTGGTTAATTGTTCTAACTGTCAGGAAGTTTCTCCTTAGTTCTAGGTTGCTTCTCTCCTTGACTAGTTTCCATCCATTGCTTCTTGTCCTGCTTTCAGGTGCTTTGGAGAATAGCTTGGCTCCCTCTTCTTCGCGGCAGCCCCTGAGATATTGGATCACTGCTATCATGTCACCCCTCACCCTTCTCTTCGTTAAACTACACATACCCAATTCCAGCAACCATTTCCTATTTTCCTAATTCACTTTTTCACTTTTCCTAATTCACTCTAAAGCTTTCCCTGCACAGAGCCTTAAGTAACACCAGCTGCCTGCAATTAGTGCAGGTTCGCATCCCATCAGGCTCAGGGTTGACTCAGCCTTCCATCCTTACGAGGTAGGTAAAATGAGGACTCAGATTGTTGGGAGCAATAAGCTGACTTTGTAATAATACTGCTTGGGGGGGGTGAAAGCTCTAATAAGCAGGCATATACATAGAATGAAGGCTATTGCTAAGCACATTGATCTGTGCTTTAAATTGTAAGCCGCCCTGAGTCTTCGGAGAAGGGCGGGATATAAATGGGATTTTAAAAAAAAAAGACCAAATGGGAGATCCGCTCCAGGTTTTCCAGCCAGCCCGCCCAGTTCCTGAGTCAAATGTGTCCTTAGAGCTAAGCAGCTGCTCTGGCTGCGGCATTCCCCACCTGCCTTTCAAGTTGGGATAGAGCAGACAGCTGCTCTTCAACTTTAGAAGGAAAGACGCCCAGACCCCAGCCTGTAAAAAATCACAGACTGCAGCTTCTTCTCCAATTGGTCCCGCTTTCCCTGCGCAGACTAAATGGAAGATCCACTCCAGGTTTTCCAGCCAGCCCTGTCCCTAAGGTTTCAGCACCCAGCGTATAAGACGACCCCTGACTTTTGAGAAGATTTTCATGGGTTAAAAAGTCGTCTTATACGCTGGAAACTACGGTAGTTAACAAACATTTAAAAAATCACTGCTGGGAGCCCAGTGAATTTTTTTTCTAGGCTCTGTTACAAAATATCACCACATTTTTTGTACTCTTCTTGAAGATCTGAGATTGGAAGGAAGGACTGTTAAGGAGTGAGTAGCAGAAAGTAAAAAATAAACGTGACAGAAAAAGATTAATGAATGAGCTCACAGATGCAATAAAGCTTTTTTATGTAAGGAAACAGAAGGTCATTTGGAAGGTCATTGAATATAGAGGGACAAAGTTATTGAAGCTGTAGCATGTCTAAAATGCAGTATCCAAGCTTATGTTGGAAATCTCTTGGTGGCATTGTACAGCATTGGACACATTGGCTTCCAGTTGCCTACCATGTCAAAATAAAAGCATTTGTTTTATTTATAAAATCCTACATGGCATTACTAAGATGTTGTATATTTTTTATCTTTTCATTATATCTGGATCTATTGTTTTGATTATGTATATCAAGATGTTTGTCTATAAATTTAATTCATATATTAAAATAACCAGTGGCAGTTTCAGGACAGTTAAAAAAAGAAAGTTTATAATTTTTAAAAATGGCTAATCTAGAACAAGAAGTAATCACTTCTCACCTCACAAAGTGGAAATAAATAGGTTTCCCCCCCTTTTATGTAACATGCTATATTCCATTATGGACAGGACTTTTTGACTGTGGCAATTTAGCAAGATCATCTCCAATCCAATACTTAAGACTTACTTTCCCTTTCAGCATATATCGAGGGAAGAAGAAATAGGGAATGGAACAGAGTAGCAAACAACCAGCAGCAACGAGAAGACCCAACCACCATGCTCCAATCCAACGTGGGTCACCTGGGGTCAAGTTTACATCTTCTAAGAGACATATGGAAAAACAAATCATAAATATCAAGAAGTGAAATCACCAGGCCAGACTCCCAAACTGGCATTTTTCAAATGTACTGGATCTGCAATCCCCCAAATTCTCAGGAAGCATGACCCATAATCACCTTGCGAATTGCAATCCCATTTTAGCTGGAAGGTATCAGACTGGAGAAATCTGCACTAAGTATTATGTATACTGTACCAAGAAGTTACATTACAATTCTGCAAATACTTAAAATATGAACCTTCTTCCACAGTGGCCAAATGCCTTGAAATTCTAATTATTTCTATTGTTAGAATCTATTTTCTCAGATTCCAATCTATCTCAGGATTTCTTAAAAAAAAAAGAAGAAGCCAGCAATGTTGTCACATTTGATCTGTGGTCCTGTTTACACCCCCCTTTCTTTAAAGTTGTGGTCAACCACAATTATCTATTATTCAGTAATCCTAACCCTAACAATATTTCTTTGTTTAGTGGGTTGGATAATGGTCATAATTCCAACAGCCCTAGAAGGGCTTCAGCAAGTATTAATCTTAATGTAAGTTAGCATAGCTTTACATTCTAGTAGTATTTTACAAATCCTAGTACTGCTTATGTCTTTTTATAGTTTTTATCTATAGCATTTGTTTAAAGTAAAGACTTTTAACAGTTTATGGCTGAAGGAGGGAGGCAATGTGACATGTCTGATTCATTTGTGGAATTGCAGCATTATTATAGAAACCATTGTATTCCACATTTTTTCTAGTCGCCTGATGGTTTTTTAAACTGATTAGTCAACAGTATAAATAGTCAATGTAGCTGGAAATATTAACTGTCCTTTCCCTGAAAAGAATCTCAGTAGAGCAGCTGTCTTAATAAGGCCGACATTTGGAATCTCTACTGTCCTGCAATCTTAGGGAAGAGACCTCAAATCACTGTATTTTGAGACAGGACATCCTCCCAGTAGGAGGTCTTGCTTCAAACAGCAGCTGATCCTTGAAGCTGGCATAGAAAGGGTCGCTCCACATTGTTAATGAGCAGGAAGGAATAAATAGCAATCTTCACTTTTCCAGCTCTGCCCAGATTTCCTGTCCTTCAGCATTAAAAGCATGCAGAAAAGAAGAGCCCACACCCCATTTAAACAATGGTATAATATTCCTGGATGTAACTATCCCACTCAAGATTGGGTGAAATAATCAAGAGGCAACTAACGAGAAGAAACCCATTGCCACTTCCTGCTCTCAGCATATTTATTTGCTTAATGTAGGACAAGATGTCAGCAACCCTTCTGAAATTCCAGTCTGCCTGGGATGTCTTTGGCATGTGTATGAGAAAGAAAATCTGTGGGCTGCTAGAAAGAACTGTGTGTACCCCACACATTTATAAATGCCCTAGTATAGTGACTGAAGTTTGTACCTTCAGATTTAAAAGATTCTGTTAGTTTTATTATTAGCAGAATTAGTTAATTCTATTAGCCTTTTTCATCTAGTTATATTTCCTGTCTGATTTACCTGGGAGGACTGACATCACAACTTTTTGCTGCTACTTTTAACTGCCTGACCAATTAGGTAAAGGTAAAGGTTCCCCCGCACGTGCGTGCTAGTCATTTCCGACTCTAGGGGCCGGTGCTCATCTCCGTTTCAAAGTCGAAGAGCCAGCGCTTGTCCGAGGACGTCTCCATGGTCATGTGGCCAGCATGACTAGATGCTAAAGGCATACGGAACGCTGTTACCTTCCCACCGTAGTGGTCCCTATTTTTCTACTTGAATTTTTACGTGCTTTCAAACTGCTAGGTTGGCAGAAGCTGGGACGAGTAACAGGTGCTCACTCTGTTATGAGGCACTCGGGATTTGACCCGCCAAACTGCCAACCTTCTGACTGACAAGCTCAGCGTCCTAACCCACTGAGCCACCGCGTCCTGACCAATTAGCTGGGTCCTTTCTAAGTTTCTTCCTCTGACTGTTAAGCCACAGGGGGCTCCTGCCTTTCTTGTCTGATTCTTTCCTATGCAGCTTCTCTTCCCCTCATTTCCCAAGGTCATCCACATATTGCATTACACTAAAGCTTTCTAAGTCCAAATTCTTAATTAGTTGCATAATATTTTGCATAGGCAAAACCTATTACAATAAAATGTGAATTTCTCCTAGAAATCCCATGATAAATAATAGAAATAACATTACAATTAGATAGGACATGGGAAAATTGGACAAGAAAAGGTGGAAGCCGATCTCTCTGTTCAAGAGATCCATCTGTAAATTTGATCTGAGACCTTGGCAACACATTACATGAAAATACTTCATTCAAAGCATTATTCAAGCTGGAGTAGATTATATATGCATATCCAACTGACTTCACTATGTGAACAACTAAATTTCCCCTCCCAATTTGATAATGTTCATATTAGAATAATATTTTAATAAACATATCTGCATACTTCCTACTGTTTCCAAACATCTATCCATAAGAAGGCATAAATGGCTTTTTGCTTCAAGAACAAAGAACTGCAGAATTTCACAGTACCTCTAACTGAGGAAGGCTGTATGCTTCCACCCTGTAGTGTCTCAAAAATCTGCCTGCAAGTGGCAAATGGAGACAGGAACATATTCTATGTTATTGTAGCTTAATTTCCAAGTCTCTGAATATTCAAAGCTTATGTGTGAGAGCCCATGACTTCCCTAAATTAGACCAAACACTTACTCAGGTTAACCTGTCCAAAATCTACAAAAATCCTCAATGCTGCAGAGCCAAGAAGGTAGCCAAAAGCTGGACCAAACACTGAGATGGAAAATAAGATTGCTGAAAAGGAAAAAAAATGAAAAAGTGGATTACGTTGCGTGGAATACAATTCACTGGTCTTAATTCTTCCAAGCCTGTATTGAAGTTTGATCTGAATATCTAAAGCAAGGACCTTTATTTGTACTACAAACTATGTAAAGTACTATTGTAAAACAAATTGTATAATTAAGACTTACATTGTTAAGCCTGTATCTAAAAGTAACTTGAGTGTCAAGTTATGAACGTACATAGGCCAAATACTTGTAAAAATAACCCAGAGTGTTTTGGCAGACAGCTAAACATGCTGGCCTAGCATCTGTTAAAAACTTGCTTTCTAAGAAAGTGATTGATGATGACTTCCCACTGGGTCTGCATCTTTAATGGGAATGAAAAAAATGATGTGTTTCTGGCAGGATAGGGATCACCCGTGGGAATAGCAAATGTTATGCTGGTATTATTTTCTCCAAGCATAAGGACTGGCAACCTATGCTGGCATAACAAAACTGAAAAAAGATGAGATGATAGATAAGATCGACAGACAGACAGACACATATATAGATGACCAAACAATCATAGAAACAAAACCAGGATATAACTGATTTTATCAGTTTTGATCCACACTTATTGTATCTACCCCATTTTTAAATCCAATGTTTAAATAAGACTGAAAGTAAGTTTTTTTTAGAAGAGGAAAAGCCTCTTGTAAAAAACAAAATAAAACAAGCCTCCTCAAACTGAATCAAACAACAAACAAATGCCTTGTTTCAATTAACAAATACTAAATTAAAACCTGTGGTAAAATTGCTTAAGAGCATTTAGAGTCTGACTGGTGTCTGAACATTTGTAGAACATGTCCTTACGCATGTAGGTCAGCATTGTGGATGCTAGTTTCTACCTTTCCTCTCTTTTCCTGCATAAACTTACCAGAAGTTGCATCTAGTAAGACAGGGGTGTCAAACTCAATTTCATTGAGGGCCGCATAAGCATTGCGGTTGCCCTTGGGGCCAGGTGGGTATGGCCAGGGTGGGTGTGCCCTACTGGGTGGGCATGGCTAGAGTGCATATGGCCTACTGGGTGGGCATGGCCAGCTCTACATCGTTCACATCAAGGGTGCCTATGAGGGCCTGGGCAGGAGTGGGACAGATCTGAGGGTCTCTGGCAGAAGGAGAGTATTTGGGCCAGGGCCAAGGCAGTGGGGGCCATTCCCTCACTGTTTCCAGGATGCCTTCATGGGCCACATGAAACCATTCGCGGGCCGGATCCGGCCCCCGGGCCTTGTGTTTGACATGTCTGCAGTAAGAGAACCCAGGAGCTTGAGACACATGGGTAACCTGCTTCATCTTATAGGATAGCAGCACTGGTGCTACAATATAGCATATAATGCTGCAATTTCTGGATATGCCACGGTGAGTTGGTATCTGGCAATTGCCAGAAGACTGTTACTGGTAAAGGAGCAAAACATCAGCTCTGGAGGAACAAGTGTGTAATGAAACTGCAAAAACCTTACCACACGAAATGTCAATGGCCCAGTGGTGGGATTCAGCCAGTTCGCACCACTTCGGCAGAACCGGTAGCTAATTTTTTTGTTGCCCAGGCCCAGAATGGACTTCCGGAAGCGGCATCCACATAGAGAACTGGTTATTCACATATTTGAATCCCACCACTGAAATAGCCACATATATTATGGCAAGAAACCTCTAAGGTTACTGCTTAAAATTCTTTTTATCAGAGAACTTCGTGAGGCAAGAGCTGCCATTACCTACAGGAAAGACCTTAAGTCTGTCATCATGTTGTCAATAGTTCCCACAACTGAATATGGATTTCATGTCCTTTCTGGACAGCACTTTTTATTATAAGATTATGTCCCAGACTTATGATACATCAGAAACAGTTCTTCTACATCAGTGATACATCAGTGACACTTTACTTAGTAGATATCTTCTCAGCCAGCATGACACTGATATTAAAGCCATACAAACCAGACAAGAAGGATTTTACAACAATACAACTTTCAATCAAATATTTACCTATGTACAAAGGAGAATTGTTTGGCTCAGCAAAGTCATCCACGTAGGAAATTCCAAAAGGCTGGATAGGGACTGTTCCAATTCCAGCCAAGAGTTGGGCAAGTATCATTAATCCCCACATGATACTGGCCTCTTCCTGGATGTTCACGGTGGCATTCAAACATTTAAATCCCCCTTGACAGAGCTCTAATCTGGACTGGCTGCTTTGGTTATCTAGAACAAAATCAACAATAATTTCAGAGGAACACACTGGGAATTAACTCTTTATTATACTAAGTTCTTATATTAAATCCTGTTTTAGCATTTTTGTTTGAAAAAGAAAATTACTACTGTATATATAAAAATGGGCGAACAGCAAACTTGAGATCAACCTGCAGTAGGTTATCCATACATAATCACTTGCAATGCTCCAGGAAAAAAAGAGAGGATTGAAGAGGTAACACAAGCCATATTTGCCATTGTTATTGGTATGCATAGCTAGAGTCCAGATGAACAAAGAATTATTTAACAATAGAGGCTGGGGGGGGTACAATAACTCTATTTGGGATCTAAAGGCCTCACAAGTGGAAAGTGAACATTTTGGAGTGCAGAGGGGGAGAAAGCTGAAAAACTCTCAAGAGCACCTGAAGCACCTTATGCTGGCTAACATCCATCCAAAATCATCCTTTGTAACAGCAGCATCATGGGTGGTAACAACTGCAATTCTTATAATCTCAGAGATCTCCTAGTAACATCAAGGTAGACATGAAAAGTGAATTATATCCTTAAATTTGCTTAACGATCTCATTCCTGGATTGCTAGAGAGTTGCCACACCTATAAACTTCCTTAGTTTAATTAGTACCTGGCCTCAACTTTTCTGTCAAGATATGATAACATTGGTTATACGGATATGTTCAGAAAGATTTTGTGAACCTCAGTTATAAGGGTGAAGGGAGGAAAGAGAGAGAGAGAGAGAGAGAGAGAGAGAGAGAGAGAGAGAGAGAGAGAGAGAGAGAGAGAGATCAAAAGATAAGTGGATAGTTATTACAGGACCTAAGCAAAATTAAAACACACTGTCCTTGCCCCTCATTTAGTTTTCCTACATCGTAGGTCATTATTTCTGTATTTTCACTGTTGGTTCAGATATTACCACAATTTTTCAGCACTTAATGAATTACCATGCAGGTTTGTGTACTTCTATCAATTTAAAAGTGAGCAAAACAAAATATGCTGAGCAGTTAATGTAGGGAATTCAATTAATACATTGTACTGACATTTCCATATAAATTCATTACAGCAACAGTATTACAGCACAGGAGGCCAGGATGTAATTCCAGAATGCAGGAGCCTTCATAACGATTTAATATTTATTTGTATAATTCAATTGTCATAAGACCATATTTGAGACACATTTCATGACAAAGTTCAATTTTTAAAACTGAAACTATTTGGAGGTAAATGATAATAATACAATCCAAAAATTTCTGTTTTGTTTGTTTATATAAATGCTCTTAATTTTCACTTCTCATTTCTTACTGAAGAGATTCTGGGGTGATCAGAAAGGATCTTTATAGAAAAGAAAATGTCCTCACACACATACAGTTGAGGTAAATACGTTTTAGCTATCTGTGTGGAATTGAAATGAATCTACAGATGGCATTTAAATGGTAACTAGGAACTGTTAATTAGAAATGACAACCCTACTTAGAAAAGTATATTGGAGGCAAACATAAAAATGAATACATTCTATGATGAAGAAAACTATGTTTAAAAATGCCTCAAATAAACCTAAGAATACATTCTATTTATTGAAGTATTATCCACGTTCATTTAGCCTGAATATTTCTAATAAACATAACTAAAAATGCCCAGTCTCAATTCCCAGAAATTTTCTGAAAGATGAGAGAAGTCTTTATTGCCTTTACTATCACCGTGTGAACTTTACATAATAACTTTGTCTCCAAAGAACTGATTATATCTTCCCCAAGATTTCCTATTAGCCTTAATTTGTGTTTTTGAAGGTTGCTGGCATGATCACTTGGATGAAATGATTTCTTCTGATTTTACTTAGTGACAGCCCATAATGCACAATACAGTAATGGCGTTTTGGAATCATTGGCTGCACTGAAATAGAGCCCACAGAAGTAAGAGGTACTTCATATGTGTTTCCATGTGTTCTGAAGCAATCTTTTGAAGATTTGCAATGCCATAGTAAATAAAAATCCACAATCTAGGTAATAACATTTTTTGTTGAATCTTTCCTCAAGATCTTTCTTACCAAATTCATAAGTATTTTCAAGATCATGGCATTTTCTATAAACACATTTTCCAATGATTTTATTTCATAATTGTTTGTGCAGAAAGATGGCTCTATAGAATGACAAAAATCTCTTGTAGTGCAAGAGAAAATATTGTAAGATGTTATTATGTGCTTTGTGGATATTCAGATTAACTCTTCCAAAAATGAGAATGTTTTCCTGTATTCTTGCTGGTTACTTTATAGATAAATATCATGACTGCAGAATTAAAAGTTACTATTACAGGATTATATGTATTATTAGAAGGTTTAGAAGGAGGCAAATGTACCTGCCAATGCTTCCTAAATTACCCATCATCCTACATTGCTTTTTGATGAATAGCATATTGTTTACAAATTCAGAATTTTAATCCAAATCCTTGGCAACTGAGCAATCAAGTCCAGCTGATGTCACTAGAAACAACTGCTCCTGCCAACCAGATGTTGAACTCCTTTCAAGTAGAGTAGATAAGGCTCTTTGTTTCTGCCTGATATTAAAAGAAAATGTGGGAAATGCCGGAAGCCAAGCTGACTATATAACAAATCAATGTATAAATCATTGGTTTCCTCTTAGGTTTAAATAGAAATGAGGAGTAATACAGAAGTTTGAAACATACTGCAGTATAACAATATTAAAGTAGAGGGGGGGAAAGAAAGGGGGAAGTATCAATTTTTTTATTAAACACATTTTTTCTCTTTTAATTTTTGTGTTATTTCCCAATCATATTAAATCTCATCTTGAATTTTCACTTCAATCTTCACATCGTAAAGTTTGTTGTTGTTGTTGTTGTTAGCTGCGAAGTCGTGTCCGACCCATCGCGACTCTATGGACAACGTTCCTCCAGGCCTTCCTGTCCTCTACCATCTTCTGGAGTCCATTTAAGGAACATTCTTGTACTTCTATTTCAATAAAATCAGCTTGATTTTTAAAAAATGTGATTTAGACATGTTGTAAAAGCACAGAAGATTAGGCTGAATGCCTTCAGGCCTTCCTGTCCTCTGCCATCTTCTAGAGTCCATTTAAGCTCATGCCTACTGCTTCAGTGACTCCATCCAGCCACCTTATTCTCTGTCATCCCCTTCTTCTATTGCCCTCAATCTTTCTCAGCATTAGGCTCTTCTCCAGTGAGTCCTTCCTTCTCATTAGGTGGCCAAAGTATTTGAATTTCAACTTCAGGATCTGGCCTTCTAAAGAGCAGTCAGGGTTGATCTCCTCTAGGACTGACCGGTTTGATCGCCTTGCAGTCTAAGGGACTCACAGGAGTCTTCTCCAGCAACACAGTTCAAAGGCCTCAATTCTTTGGTGCTCAGCCTTTCTTATGGTCCAACTTTCACTGCCATACATTGCAACTGGGAAGACCATAGCCTTGACTATACGCACTTTTGTTGACAAGGTGATGTCTCTGCTTTTTAGTGTGCTGTCTAGATTTGCCATGGGTTTCCTCCCCAGGAGCAAGCGTCTTTTAATTTCTTGGCTACAGTCCCCATCTACAGTGACCTTGTAGCCCAGGAAAATAAAATCTGTCACTACCTCCATTTCTTCCCCATTTGCCAGGAATTCAGAGGGCCGGATGCCATGATCTTGATTTTCTTAATGTTAAGTTTCAACCCAGCTTTTGCACTCTCCTTCATCACCCGCAACAAGAGGCTCTTTAGTTCTTCTTCACTTTCTGCCATTAGAGTGGTATCATCTGCATATCTTAAAGGTAAAAGGTAAAGGTTCCCCCGCACATGCGTGCTAGTCGTCTCTTGGGTTGTTGGAAAAGAGTGTTTACTATGACCATCATATTTTCTTGACAAAATTCTATCAGCCCTACTTCATTTTGTACTCCAAGGCCAAAGTTATTCCGGTTATCTTTTGGCTTCCTACTTTAGCATTCCAATCCCCCATGATGATAAGGACATCATTTTTGGGTGTTAGTTCTATAAGGTGCTGTAGGGCTTCATAGAACCGGTCAATTTCATCCTCTTGAGCACCGGTGGTTGGGGCATAGACTTGGACTACTGTGATATTGAATGGTTTGCCTTGGATTCGAACTGAGATCATTCTGTCATTTTGGGGATTGTATCCCAGTGTTGCTTTTCCTACTCTTTTATTGACTATGAAGGCTACGCCATTTCTTCTGAGGGATTCTTGTACACAATAATATACCTGATGGTCATCTGAATTAAATTCACCCATTCCTGTCCATTTTAGTTCGCTGATTCCTAAGATGTCAATGTTCAGTCTTGTCATCTCCTTTTTGACCACGTCCAGCTTTCCTTGATTCATGGATCTTACATTCCAGGTTCCTATGGAGAAAAAAGCTTTACAGCATCGGACTTTCCTTTCACCACCAGATACATCCACAGCTGAGCATCCTTTCGGCTTTGGCCCAGTTGTTTTATTCTTTCTGGCACTACTAGTATTAGCCCTCTGCTCTTCCCCAGTAGCATATTGGACGCCTTCCGACCTGAGGGGCTCATCTTCCAGCGTCATATCGTTTTGCCTTTTGGTACTGTCCATAGGGTTTTCATGGCAAAGATACTGGAGTGGGTTGCCATTTCCTTCTCCAGCGGATCACGTTTTGTCAGAACTCTCTGCTATGACCTGTCCGTCTTGGGTGGCCCTGCACGGCATAGCTCATAGCTTCATTGAATTACGCAAGCCCCTTTGCCACGACAAGGCAGTAATCCATGTAGGGGTCGTAAAGTTTATATATTAGCAAGTTTAAAAAAGATAAATAGCATAGATGTGTAAGGGATTATACTGCTATGTATGTACGTATGTTTATATATACTGTTCCTTGCCCCTTTTTTGTTTTGTTTTTTTCTATTTTTTTCCCTTAATACAGATAAAGTACTATATCATATAAAGATTGAAACTTCGCTTTTTATAGGACTTTGACCACAGAAAAGGCTTGTACTATACAGCAATATTCCGATTACTATTACTTCTCTATCTTCACAGTTTCTACTCATTTTAGTAGCATCAAAGAATCCTGATACTTTCAGAGCAGCAATTCAATATATAGAACAATAATCAATGACACCCATGAAACAAAACTTGCACTGCCTCAGATTCACCTGGTCCTGATCCAGCTTGGCATGCTTAGAGTAGACAAGTCATTACACAGAGGCTGCACATAGCCTGCAGGGAACGTTGGAGGTTTAGATGGCCAAAGGCCAAGTTATTTTAACATGCAACTAACCCTCCAGACTTACCTGCCAGAGAGAATCATATATCTATTACGCAGGATTTAACAAGAACAAATCAAGAATTTGGGGATGCTTTTAAACTGAAGGTAGGGAAGAAAGCAAAAAAGAGGAAGAAGGCAGGGAGCTCCACTAAACTTTCAAATATCTACAGAGGGCTTGGAGAAGAAAAGAGTTCTAGAAAGTTACATACAGATTTGTGCTGAAGAATATTCATATCGACCAGAAAGAAAATGTGGAAGAGTCAAAAGGAAGGCCCCTAGTGCCAGCAGCAAGCCTCCCAGGCCAATGATCCGAGGTCGATGAACTCGACTCCCGAAGTAGCTAACAAAGATGATGAGGATGACATTGCCAATCTGTGGAGATACAAAAATATACAGATGTGTTAGGAGAGTCCCAAAGGACACAAGTTAGTGACTCCACAAGATGAGGAGGATCATCTGGATTTTTTCTTTTCCTCCTTCCTTTGCTTGTTTTCTGTCTTAGAACTAGAAAAGATTCTGTAATTGTGAATGTGTGTGTGTGTATGTATATGTGTGTGTGTGTATACACACAAACACACACACACACAAACACATATACATACACACACACATATACAAAAATATACACACATAATCATCCTTTTTTGGTTTTAATCATTATTTTCAATATACAATTTTATAAAAGATATTTTAAAGAGATGCAAAACTAATACAAACTAATATAAAGTGGAAAAGAGAAAAGAAGAAGATAGAAATCAAAGAGAAAGCTAAAAGTGCAAGAAAGGGGAGAAAAGTTAAAAAAAAGAAAAGAAAAAAAATGCAAAGAATTAGCATCTGACCTTTACAGCAGCTATACGTTCAATTACAGATTTACGCCGCATTCTGTTACTACAACACAACTCTTTTCTTTCTATAATCTAATTTTCAAAAGCATAAATCATAAGTTCATTATTTTCTGTTTTACGCAAAAAGTCTATAAGGGGCTTCAGTCAGCAATAAATGTAGATGTTATCTTTTCTCTGATCAAAGAAGTCAATTTAGCTGTCTCAGCAAGTTCCATCATCTACAACAATCATTCCTCCATTTGTGGATAGTGCCAAATCATTTCATATTTGTGCATATAATAATCATGCAGCAGTTATCATATATAAAAACAAGCAGTTATCATAGATAAAAACAAGTTCCATATCTTTTTTCCAACTGTTTGTCCATCAATGTGAAAATAAACCCTTTTTGTTTTAATTATATATTAATCTTTAAAATCTTAATTAGTGAATGTATTTGAATTCAGAATTTTCTAACTTTTGACACATGCACCAGAGATGATAAAATGTCCCTTCTTGTTCACATTTCCAACATAAATTTGAAGTTTAAAAATTATGGACAATTTCTCTGTTGACATATACAAAAAGAATTTTTTAATAAAAACCATAAGATTAATATAACATAAGGTACATTTCAATCATTTCAGCAACATATTTTGCCATTGTTCCATCTGTACATTAGAATCAAATTTTTTGGCCCAGCTGTTGGAGTCATTCCAACATATACTGTAATTGAGAAAACCTACAATCCCAGTGATCAGGCAGGGAAGCTTGTAGAAAAAGCATGAAAAATAGTTCCAAGCAAAAACATATGTACTTGGCAGGACAATAATGACAGTCATTTGTGGGCTAGAATAAATGTGACCATGAAGCAATTTTCAGGGAAGAAGACTTTATGGTAACCCTCAAGAGTAAGACCAGATCTTTTTTTTTATAAAAAAAATCCTTAAGAAGTTCCTGTGTTTCCTACCGTAAATGAGGAAATGTGTTTGGAGTTCTGTTGGAACAGCTTTCTGTTGGGTGTCCTCTAAGTATGTGAACCAGCTCCTAAAATTTCTTGCCAGAAGGGCCTTTGCTGAAAATTCTAGGAATTGTAGTCCACACATCTGGAGGCTGTTCAGTTTTGATGTTTGTAACATATTAATTGCAAAACATTTCTAGTGATTTTTTAGAACTCCATCTGCAGACATTTTGTTGAATTTCTACATATTTTATACCAAAGATGCGTTTTGAAGAGAGAACTGGATGCATTTTCAAGAGGCAACTGCTTTTCTTTGAAGACATTTTGCTTCTGACAGGTGTTTGTGTTCTGCCATGGCACAGGTTCGCCTAGTGCGCCAGTTGCGCCCCTTTTTGGACCGAGATGCCCTATGCACGGTTACCCATGCCCTTGTCACTTCTCGCCTGGATTACTGAAATGCTCTTTACATGGGGCTGCCCTTGAAGAGCCCCCAGAGGCTTCAACTGGTGCAAAATGCAGCCGCGTGGGTGCTTATGGGAGTATCTCGGTACTCCCATGTTACACCACTCCTGCACGAGCTGCATTGGCTTCCAGTTACCCTCCAAGTGCGATTCAAGGTGCTGGTAATAACCTTTAAAGCCCTACATGGCTTAGGCCCGGGGTACTTGCGAGACCACCTGCTGCCATTGTCAAACCTCCCATCGCCCGGTTCGCTCCCACAGAGTCAGCCTCCTCAAGGTTCCGTTAGCCAGGCAATGCCGGCTGGCAACCCCCAGGGGGAGAGCCTTCTCTGTGGGTGCGCCGACCCTCTGGGATGAGTTGCTTCCGGAGCTGCGGATGGCCCCTGACCTTCGGTCCTTCCACCGTGACCTGAAGACGTGGTTGTTCCAACAAGCGGGCCTGGACTGACTACGATTTTTAATTAGGCTTTTTATTGGGTTAAATTGTTTTGTAATTTTGGATCCTTGTTTAATTCTCTTTTAATTTTTTTACTCTATGTTTTTTAATTTTTATTGTTGTGAGCCGCCCTGAGTCCTCAGGGAGAAGGGCGGCATATAAATTTAATGAAATGAAATGAAATGAAATGAAATGAAATGAAACTACAGTCTGAAGCATCTGGAAGGCACAAATTTACACCCTTAATCTGGAGGAGGTTAATGAAGATGGACATCAGAATGACTGATTTACTCTAAAATAATTTGGATAATGGAATGTGAAACATATTATGGGGAAAAAATAACATTTTTAGCCTTATAAACATGATCGCTGTGGGAGATTTTAAATTCTACAGCTGAAGGAGCAGGCAAACTGAAACCATCTGATGACCCTGGAGGGATAGGAGACAGAGAGTTAAAAACCAGATTGTAGTCTCTTCTTGGTGTGAAAGGAGTCAATACATGAGTACAATTATTTATAAGTTGCTGGTATCAGTGTTAACAGCATGTTTGGAGACTTCTTAGAAAAGTAAAACTTAATGGTGTCTGATCAGCCCATAGTAAGATCATCTCATGTATTTATTGAGATGCTATATTCTGGCTGTAAAGAACATGCTGTTATTTACATTGCCTTTTATAATTCTTAGGTATAATTTCAGAGTGTATATAGCCTGTGAAATTTCAGATCTTTTCTGCATTCCATTGGCAAGGAATGATTGTTACAGTTGTGCATGCCATTAAAAGATATTTTGTTGCTTTTGTCTCCAATTCTTTGGGTTCCTTATTTAAATGGACATTTTTCTTATTACAATATCCAATGAGAGGTGCTGATAAAAGTTTAGCTGCTTTTATGTTTTTGATTAATGGGAGATTTGGCAATTCTTTTTTCCTTATGGAATTATGCAACATTCTTATCTTAATTTCTAATCAAGTGATTCTGCTCTCCTTTTTATTCTTTCCAACCTACCCAAATGTGGGAAAGAAATTCTGTAAAAGGCTCAGGATGCCTTCCATCAGCAAATTATCTCTTGAAAATCAAACAGAATGGAACCAAATTTGGTATGACAAGAAAAATCAGCAAAAGCCCAGTAATATATATTTTTAAAAATGGACCAGATCTGGTTTGATGTTGCAATAAAAAATATTCCAAAAAACCCCAAATCTCCAAATACGTCTATTTAAAGGTAATGCCTCAATGCTGCCGATTCCTCCATTCTAAGTTCATTTCCATATTAATAATTTATAGCATATTCCAGACCTCTAGTTTTAAAACTTAGCATCTTTAAGATGTGTGGACTTCAGGCTTGGTGTGGAATTCTGTGAGTTGAAGTCCACACATCTTAAAGTTACCAGAGTCATCCAGCCATTGCTACACCAATTTCATGTCATAGATGACTGGATGTTCCTACAACATACTATAATTCACTGACACAGAAATTACCCAAGGCCCCTGTCCTGGATGCATTACCCAGAATGCAGTGCATGTATGCTACCCAGTGCACATGTACACACAGATAGACCATTTTTGTAATACTACTTACCACTGTTTATTTTTAATTTAGATGCCATAGGAAACATATGGTATCTTAGACACATGGTATATGTAGAGATAGATAACAAGTGACACATACTGTACTCACTACGCCTCATTTTTATATTCTCAGATTAATCTGTGTTAAAATTTTGTATAGCCTATCTGTAGCCTATTAATCCAATGTAATTCAGTAGATACTGGTATAACCATATTTCCATCACTTTTTGGAAGTTCAGCTGGAGTAACCCTACAACAGCTTCATCCTGAAGCAGCTCAGTTGATACAATTACCTCATGTAAACTGGAGATAAAGCCAGAAGATAAACTGGAGAGGCCAAAGCGCTTCTCGATGGTAGTCAAGCTACTCTTAAAGTACGCACTGTAGAGGAGTTGAGACAGCTGCATCAGGCCATGGCAGAACACAAACACCTGTTAGCAAGAAGATGCATAATTAGATGTATTACCTTAATGGAGGGCTAGGTTGAAAGTACCAATATGTACTGTATCTGCATGATATTGTTGGATGATTCTGAGTTACAGGCAAAATAGCAACCAAATGTTTATATAAACTTAAAACCAAAGTCACAAACATCTGAAGAGGATTTGCTTAACTGAAAATCAAACTTTTTAAAAAATTGGTATCCATTGCCCTACATGATGGTTACAAGGTCAGTGAGCTCACATTTTCAATATTTCAGAGGTTGAATTTATGGTATTAAAAGAAAAATTTAAATATTATGACCAAAGTTATAAAGAAGATGGAAAAAGTCTTTTTTTTCTTTGTGATTTGTGTATTTTTTGTAGCATGTTAGACTGACAGTAAGTTACACAGTATATAGACTATGATTGATGAATGCATTGCCTTCTGATGGTCAAAGCTTTCTGCTACAATCATTAATTTAGCTCTTGTTTGACATAGGGATCATGTCATCATGCTCTGCTTTTAACATGAAATAAATGCTTGTTAAAACAAACAAGAAATAAATCTGGCATTAGGCTAAAAAAATCCTGGACCTACAGTATGTTACTCTTTCACTCTAACTCTGTGATCCAGCAAGCCATATTTTTCTTCTCCTCTGCTACTGGGTTGGTCTGAGTTTGTTTGTTTTTTTACTCCCTTTGGAGCTTTTCTTTAACATTGTTTTTATTTATTTATTCACTTTATTATTTTTTTCATTTTTGTAAATGCAAAATTTTTGAGCTAAATTTCGTTTTGTTTCTTAGTGGTTTCATTTTGTCCATATTTCCTTGTGTACACTGCATTGAAAAGACTTTTATAGGATTTGGCAGCTACAATCACAACCAAAAAATTCATGTTTGTTTGAGATGTGTTATATTAATAAAATAACGATTAAAAATAAAGCATGGCTCCTTGCCATCACTTTAAAAGATGAAATATGGAGTCTTAGTGACTAAACCTTTACCCAATTTGAATGTGTCATCAAAAAAAAAATCCTTAGAGAAATATTGTAGCCAAATAATAGAGATTGTGAGATTAGAACAGCATATGTATCTTAAAAAAATCAGCAATAAAAATGAAATAAGTTTTAAGAAGGAGTACGGTAAGATAACATGTACAATAGAATCACAGAATCTGAAGGAACCATTCTGGCATTAAGTCCAACCCCAGTTTAATGTGTGAATGAAAAGTAAAGCATCTGGCTGTCGACCCCCATTTTAACACAACCAGCGATCTGAGTCCATCCTTAACTGCTTATTCCTTCCACTGTTGCATTGCTCTATTACATGTTTAATAGTAAGTAGATTTCCTGTAATATAACTCTTTTCTTCCTTGTCCTGAATTCCGAAAAGACAGACAACAGGCCTTATTTTTTCCCCTCTGTGACATTCTTTCAGATATTCTATTTCCTATTTCCTCTCTTAGGTCTAAATATTTTCAGTTCTTTCATGCCTTCAAGGTGCCCTCAAGATACTTTCAAAGTATACAGGTAGACAAAATATGTTTGGGAGATTCGCTGTTCTACTTGCAACTGCATTCTTCCCTCCCTGCATCAAATTAATCTGGCTCTGTTGAGCAAATACTGGCTTTCACTACTGCTTGTCATGACACTATGCACGTTTAATGGCCCAGTACACTAGTTTTCTTTAATTCCATTCTGGAACTTTTATAAAGAAAGCAACTGTGGGAATATTTGATAAAGAGAGTACTAGAGTAAAATCTTTAACCAAAAATTGGCTGCCGTACTGGTAGAGACTGAGCTTTCTGGAGGGCAGATTTAGTAATTATTTATTTAATATAGTTCTATGACTTATTATATTAGATATTATGATCTTGCTTGGACAATTATGATCTTGCTTTGTCAATTATGGTAAGGAGCAGCATCGAAATATGTATTTTTGAGTGAAAGAAAAAAAAGCCAAAAATGATATAAAACATAATAGCAAGATAAAAATTGAATAAATCACTAAATAATCAGAACTTGAAATATGAAATGCAAAAAAGCTTGAAGAACATAAATTAAGAGCCTGTATTAAAATGACAAATAAAACTTAAGTTAGACTACAATTTTTCCAACTCTCGGCTTTTCTAATTCTCAATTCCCCATTGTTGTTGATTGTCATTTTTAGGAGGGTTATCATAAACTTAATTGTTTCCAGTATTTGTTTATGCTTGACATAGAACAGGCATCCATGAGATCCTGTGGCCTCTGTTCCAACACTAAGGCTAACAATATTATATTTCGTGTGTGTTTGTGCATACGTGCAAACCTAATTTTTGCATGAGATTTTTGTTTAGCCAATGATAATAAAGAACAGTTTCCCAATCAAAGCCACTAGTGGAACATTCCTTCCCTTCTTGTAGCTCTTAACTCAAATAATATTTAACAAATATGACAGAAACACAGTGAAACAAAAGAAACGTGAGGTTAGAAAAGGCATGGATAAAGTACAGCTTCACAGTTCGAAGGGAGAATGACAAATTCATGCCAAATTCTCCTCTATATTATTAGGATTTTTAAAAATTCTGTATAACAAGTCCTCTCAAAACTCTTTTCTACATAACAAAAGTGGCTGTGATGGCTACTCATTTTCCTGACACAACTTATTACTTTCCATCATTAACTGCAAATCAGGTTACTCTCTGGCAGTATAAACGGACTGCCTTTTTTACTCATGATAAAGAGTAGACTTTTACTTTATTCCAATCTGTATTTAGCTCTTATAATTTGGTGAAAATGTTCCAACATTTTTTTATGTCAGCATTATTCACCCATTACTTATGAATGATAAACAGGGAAGTATACAATTTAAGAAGAAAGTATGTATTGGTAAACCTCCCCCCCCCCCGAGCAAAATATACATGAAGAAATAAAGGTAAAAAACATTACTCCTGGCCCAGAAAACAGTGCCTCTTGAGATAAAACAGCATAGCTTACAGGAATAAGATATACTGGAAAGCTGATTTATGTATACATAGAAAGGAAAATCAAAAGCATTTCCAAGATCTGGACTATGATCAAAAAAGCAGATGCTAGAATTTCTTAATAGTATCCAGATCAGATGCTTGCTTCTTTTCCTTGGAATTCAGACTGACACCACACGAGCACAGCCTACTTGTTCAGCACAGTATGTTTTCTGTATAGCTTTTTAACAATTGTGAATGAAGCTGCAATGTTTTCACTGGCTTTGTCGAGTTATAAATACATTAAAATTATCTGAGAGAGACTTAAGCTACACTCTGTTTTTTTTAACTCTTCCTCTCCCCCTCCTTTTTTTTTGGTTAGAGCAGCAGTGACAACAATAGGCTGCATATGAAAATATTTTTTCTCAGAATCAAGAATGATCAAGCAATGTGATAGGCGTAACTGTTCTGGTAACCATTTCATAACAATGCTCAGTACATGTCCTAAAATCCCCAATGGTTCCCCATAAAAACACAATCTAATCTTTTCTTTGAGATAGTTCTTCTTCCTCTTTACATATCCCATTTTTTTTAGCAAAGTTATAATAATGCCAGTAAGCTCAGAGAAGCACTTTAGGGATAAGAACATTTACAAAGTGAGCATCAAACAAATCCAATTCTTGTTTTTTTAATTAAAAGATGATTATCTTCCATTCTGCTTTATGCTTACTGGGGCAATTACACCTTAAACTAATGGATCTATCTCTATTATTTGAGCTGAAAAGAAGCTCTACAGTACTATGTATGCTCCATATGTTTCCATCAATATGCTTGCTCATGATGAGGTCCAGTGGCGGGATTGATTCAACTGGTTCGCACCACTTCGGCAGAACCGGTAGCTAGTTTTTTGTTGCCCAGGCCCAGAATGGACTTCCAGAAGCGGCATCCACACAGAGAACCGGTTGTTCACATATTTGAATCCCACCACTGATGAGGTCTAATGGTAGGGCAATAAAATGTTCCAAATGCTGAGTCTCAAGCAGCCCACAATAAAAAACAGCATTTCTCAACATGGCACCCTCCATGCATTGAGACTTCAGTTCCCCTGCCAACCTCCATTCAGCTATGCATTCTGGAAATAATATTAATTCAGTTCAGTTTATGCAACAATACAGGAGAGCAATGAAACCATGGCGTCAGTGAGAAAGAAATTCAAATTCCTTAACGCTTATGTTTTTTATTTGAAGGGCCATTACTTGTGGCTTTTTGTTGGCCTAATTAGGCTATTTGCTACTAATATATAAAGATAGTTCGAAGGCCCCTGTATGCATTTGTGACTGGAGGGCCCTGGTTCTGTATATGGATTCTTTGATTTGTTAATCTGAATTGGATTTCATTTTCATTTCAATTTTCATAGCTATACCTTTAAGATGATATTTGCTGGTACAATTTTAATGTTAGTTTGCAGTGGCATTCTAAACTTGTCTATTCAGTCAAAATCACTGAATTCTAAAGTACAGGTATTTATTTTCATGTAAGCAGGTAAACATAAAAATAATAAAGAATGTTTTAATCTTACATTAACAACTGAAGATATTTCCCCCTACAGGAGAAAAAAAAAGATAGAACAAGCAATAATGGGAAATAGAATCCAGATGGGCATAGCAGGTAACCTTTCCCTGAAAGTAAATTAGATGAAATAAATTTAAAAAACCCTTATGGCTGATACCAAAAGTGGCCTGATTTTAGGCAGATGCATGTTAAAAGTTGAAAAAAAAGGGGTGGGAGCCAAATTCTGTTGCTACCTGGATGCTCCATTTGACAGAAAAAGACATTGGAATTGTCTATTAAAAGGCATCTGGCTAAAATCAGTTGAGCTATCCAGGTTTCTCAATGGAAATGAGACACTAGCTCCTGCTGAGATATATTAGCATTTTTCCAAGAAGCTTGTTTCTTTTCATTAGTACATACAACAGCAGAAAATAATTTTTGGCTCTCCTGAATTGAATGTTAAAAATAAGTCAGTCTGGTTCTAACACATTAGGAAGGCACTTACTGGGAAAGAGTGATCTTAGTAGGTCATTAAAAGGTGCTCCATGTGGGAAATTCAATCTAACATACAGCTTTCTGAGTGTAGACAAGTCTTACAAGCCGATGGTTTTTCATACATATGAAAACTAGAAAAGCTAGAAGTACCAAAAATATGGTTAACTTTAGTTACTGGTAATTCTTAGATACCCCTTGTATAGCACAGAGCCAGTCCCCCAGGCCAAAACAGGGTTTTCCCCTTGACATATTCAGGAACATTTTAAAAGAGTCTCACAACACTGTCACCTAACATTATATATCTGTGTTTTCTTAAGTTCCCTATTCATTGCCTGGATGTTTATTTGAAAGTTGGACAAATGACCATAACTGCAAACTGTTTATAGACATAGCTTAAGTCCAACCACAATTTATTTTTAAAATGTCTATTTTCTCATGCCCAACAACTATAGAATGGAGAGGCTTTAAAAAAATCCATCACAGACTTATTTTTTCAAGTAAATGTTATGATTTGCTAGCTAGAGTAAAACCTGGCATAGTATTCATGGTTATGTAATTCACCATAATACATATCCATGTTCAGTTGTAGAAAAAGTATGCAGTTATAGGAAAAAAAGCATCTCTTAGAAAAAGATGCATGCATAAAAACTTACCTGCCAGAAATGACTGTATAGGCAACAATTACAGGTAGAAGTTACATAATTAAAATGTAGATATTAGAGATAGCTGCACATAGAAAGAAATACACTTATTAGGGATAGTTGAATAAGAAAATAAATGAAAACTTTCAAAATGCAGAATTGACAGAATGGTCTGTCTTCTAAGACTTAGTTGCAGAAGATCTATAGCAGAGCAAAGAAGAGAACTGGAGAATGCAGCTGCTTTTTGTTTTCTATCATCTTTTTATTAAACTTTAAATAAGACATATATGGAAAAAGATATAGGTCACTGCTGGAAGGGTTTTGGTGGTTTTTTTTGAAAAAGGGTAAAATATTATTATGAGCTTTTGTGTTATATCTTGGTATCTGAAACACCCATAGATTATTAGGGCATAAAGCAATAAAATCTGTTTATTCTCTAGTATTGGCTATCAGGGTAATTAATGCAAATCTATCCAGTCCACATTAAGCAGCCAGAATAGCTTATGCCAAATAACACAGTCAACAACTTTGCTTACCCTTCTAAAGGCAACATTCAAACATCTGCTATGAAATATAAGCAATGTTGAACATTTCCAGAGATTTGGCAGAAAAAGGTCTGTGCCATTGTTGCAGCATTAGCTAATAAAAATCAAAGTTCATGTATAAAGTAACTCCCCTTGAATTAATTATCAATAAAATCCTACCATGGTTTAGAGTTAAGGATTTACTCTCTGTTTCCAGAAAAGCAACTTCCCTTTTATATACCTTTATATAAAATCAAGGATCAGGAGTAAAACATGGACTCAGCCTATCATACCAGATGATGTTGTGAGGCAGAACAGTCCAGAGTGAATCTCAATTTGGCACAAAACCTTCATTTGAAGGAATCCTTTGTCAGAGGAAAAGTAAAGGGAGTGGTTTTCGGAAAGCCTAATCATCATCTTGAGAAACAAGAAACCAAAGACAATCATCCTTATTTGTACTGTATTTTTCCAGTTAAGTATGTCTAAGTCAGGGGTGTCAAACTCAATTTCATTGAGGGCCGCATCAGCATTGCGGTTGCCCTGGGGGGGCGTGGCCAGGGGGCGTGGCTAGAGTGCGTATGGCCTACTGGGTGGGCGTGGCCAGCTCTACATCGTTTGCATCAAGGGTGCCTATGGGGGCCTGGGCAGGAGTGGGACAGATCTGAGGGTCTCTGGCAGAAGGAGGGTCTCTGGGCCAGGGCCAAGGCAGTGGGGGCCGTTCCCTCACTGTTTCCAGGATGGCTTCGCGGGCCACATGAAACCACTTTGCGGGCCGGATCCGGCCCCCGGGCCTTGTGTTTGACATGTCTGGTCTAAGTAATGCAAAGAGAATTGTTGAGGTGTGAATGTTACATCTGCACTGAAAAACCCTTAAGAATACAAAAGTCCAATCCCTGTGCCAAAATATATTGGAAGGGGAGAGAAATAGGATCCACCACTGAGAAGTGTTTTCTGATGCTACTTCTCCTTCACTCCCCACACATACTGGTGATGCATGTCAAAAGAGGGAGTTGTACTGAATGAATGAATTATCTTTATTCCGTTTTGTCCCCCGTATTTCCCACAAACTACTCTGAAATCAGTACTCCCTGAAACAAATTTGGCAGTGAAAAGATATCTCCTTGCAAGGTATGTGCATTTTATTCACATAGGATATCTATATACAATGGGCTTTCAGAAATGTGTGAATTCCTACATAAATTTAAACCATTTATATTACATTTGTTTAACAGTAAACCAGCCTTATTATGACTAAGAGATAGATAAGTGTCAGAATCCATTTATATCAGGGGTGTCAAACTCAATTTCATTGAGGGCCACATCAGCATTGCGGTTGCCCTCAGGGGGCCGGGTGGGTATGGTATGGGTGGGTGTGGCCTACTGGGTGGGCGTGGCTAGAGTGTGTATGGCCTACTGGGTGGGCGTGGCCAGCTGTACATCATTCGCATCAAGGGTGCCTATGGGGGCCTGGGCAGGAGTGGGACAGATCTGAGTGTCTCTGGCAGAAGGAGGGTCTCTGGGCCAGGGCCAAGGCAGTGGGGGCCATTCCCTCACTGTTTCCAGGATGGCTTCGCGGGCCACATGAAACCACTTCACGGGCCGGATCTGGCCCCCGGGCCTTGTGTTTGACATGTCTGATTTATATCATATTCATAAATGTATGTTTAAAACTTTGTTCCTGGATTCTACCATCTCCCGAGGAGGAAGGAACGAATGTGTATTGAGCCTGTATTAGGCATTTCAAAGGAAAAGAGAAGCCTTTTGAACTGGGGGAACAAAAGGGAGGTTTAGGGTAGGTAGCATCTGGCTTGTGTCAAGGAAGAGAGCAATAAACATAAAAGGTCCTAAGTTCCTTTTTCCCACAAGAGGGATGATACGAGGTAAATGATGGGGGACTGACCAAATGGGGTTAGGGGGGGGGGTTGAACCGGGAACTCTTTATAAGGTTTTAGCTTGTAGAACAATATTAAGTCCTGTCTTGTATTCCTACAACCAAGCATGTCATAGTAAAGATTCCTTTTGGACTAGATTTGGCTCCAAGAGTTTTGTCTTCCTAAGACATGGTTTGGGGTGGGTCCTGACAGATAGATAGATAGATAGATAGATAGATAGATAGATAGATAGATAGATAGATAGATAGATGGATAAAAATGAGCACCTATAGGCTGTTCCTAAGCTACATGCTCAATTGCTTTTCTTTGTTCATCTATCCTACCTTTTTCTTTCTTTCTACAAATGAGAGAACAATTTCAATCAATAAAATTAATGCTGAATAAGAGTTTATTCATATGTAACAGCTATAAGTAAAGATATTTTTATTCTGTTCCTTTCTGCTCTTCCTATGAATTACTGGAGCACGTTTTCTTCTGGGGTTAAGTTCATTGTTCCAAATGCAAGATACTGTACCCAAAGTTTAAGTTAACCTTCATTAATCTACTCTAAGTGATGTGCTTTATAACAGGCCCAAAATAAGGTTGTCCTGTATTTGACTTCCGGTGGCGACGCGACGCTGAAGAAAGCCGTTTTTGGGCTGCCCGCTCCGCAGCTGTGTTTTTCCATCGTAAACAGCGCCGATCAGCTGTTTAGATGGATTTGAAGCCCCCTCCTCGGGAGAAGAGGAGGGGGTGAGGCCCCAGGTAGGGGTTGAGCTCTCCGGGGCCGCCTGAGCTGGGAGTTTGGGCGGCTGAAGGATTGAGCCCCCCCGAAGCCTGGGTTGCTCCGAGCTGCGCAGCGTCTCTGCTCCGTGATTTATGGAGCAGAGCCAGGCGTTAGCAACCACCCCTGCCAAAAGGAAATACTTTTGATTATCAAGATGCAGGCAGAGCGGTACAGGAGGTCACGGTGATGTGGACTCTTATCTTTACTCTCTAGCTCAATGGATTTTATAGCTTATAAGTGAAAGTGCGCAATAAGTGAAAGTGGGGGAAGATGGCGGCTAAAACTTCTAAAGCTCTTCGGAGTGCGGGGTCTTCCCTGGTGCAACAGACCTCATTGCAAGCTTTGCTTCCTCCTGCACCTCCTCCGGCATTGACGCTTCAGGATTTACAAGATGCTCTTGGAAAGCATTCACAATTGATGTCTGACATGATGGATGAAAAGTTGAAAAAGCTGGAGGAGAAAATGGAGAAATTGGAGAAGAAGATGGAAGAGAAGTTTAGAGCAATGAGGGTGGACATGTTGTCTATGATTGAATCTGTAGCTGAATGTGTGCAACAGCTGGATGTAAAAGTGGAGGATCTCAGTCAAAAGAACTCTATATTAGAAGCAAAGGTATTAGAAAATGAAGATATAAGGGATAAAATGGACGGAGAATTGAGCCTTGTTCAGTATCATCAGATGCAGTATGCTATTAGAATCAGGGGTTTAAAGGAGAATTGTAAAGAAGATTTAAAGCAGCTGATTTCTGAGGCTCTGGAAGGGGTACTGGGCCAGCCAGCATCTGAAATTGAGGGAAATATGGACAAAATTTTTCGTGTAAATTCATGGATTGCAAGACAGAGGAAGTTACCCAGAGATGTGGTGGTCTCTTTTACAAAGAGAGTAATTAGAGATGAAGTCATTCAAGCTGCCTATGATACTAAATTGGTAGTGGCTGAGCAAGAAGTCTTGGTTTTAAAAGAGATTCCTCCGAAGATTTTAAGGAGAAGGAAAGATTTTGCATTTCTAGTACAGGAACTTAAGAAATGTGATATTAAGTTTAGATGGGAGATTCCACTTGGACTGGTGGTGACGCACGAAGGTAAAAGACATCGTCTGGTTACTGTGGCCCAGGCACGTGATTTTTATAGCAATGTGTTAAAAGCAACCCCCCTATCATTTTTGGAAGCTGTAAAGGGATACGGCGAGGGAAAGCTTCAAGATGTTGCAGATAGACAGATAGAGGACAATGGTGTTGGAGGGGATCAAGTTACAGTCTCATCAGTTGTTGCAGGAGGCCAGAGGATGACGCGTGCCGCCCTAAGAAGAGCGAGACGAGAGCAAGAGCAAGACCAGCAGAAAGTTATGGAATCTCCAAAGCGTACTTACAGTGAAGCTGTGGACGGGGCGCGGTCCAAAGAAATTATGGGGGTTATGACAGACGTGCTCCAAAAGCTTTGGGGTGTCAAGATTGGTGATTAAATTTTTAAATTAGAATCTCAATGGATTAAATTTATCATAGAGGAGAAAGAAAGTTGTTTTTTTTAATATTTAACACAATTTAAGATTGATGTTATTTGCTTGCTAGAAAAGTATATTATGGTTATGGACTAAAAGTATGTGTTGAACTGAGAATGGGTACGCAAGCTCCTAATTAACAACAAGTTGTCTTAGAGACTGCCTAAACCTTTTTTTATTCTTTTTACTTGAACTCAAGGATGATCTGGAACTGCGAGCCATTTGGCGTGATACATGCAAGAACTATTTTTGATCATAGTTTAGTTTGGTTGGAGATTATTAAGGTTAACAGAGATAGGCGCTTTTGGCGCGTAATTGAGAATTTGTTTAGAAATTAGAGAAAGGTGGGAGAATGCAAATAGTAGGTGAAAAAATTTTTTTCTTTTTTTTTTTTTGAAATTAATATGAATAAGGACTGGGATTAAGAAAATCTATTCTGAGTAAAGCTCTTTTTCTGTTTTCTCTTTTTCTTTTTTACTTTATTTGTAATATTAATATTGTTTGTATTCATTTTATATGAGCTAGAGGGAGATAGAATTAATAGTTTATTGTTGATAACATAGGGGTGCTTATGTTTGTTTTTTGATTTTATACCCTGTATTAGCTCTGGGAAGTCGGGGGGGGAGGAGGGAATGGGGGAGAGGGATAGGGAGGGCTAGATAGGGGTGGGGGAGGGGGGGATTAAAGTCAAAATGTATTGTAAAACTTTTTTTTTTTAAAAAAAAAAGGTTGTCCTGTATTTGAACATCTTAACTCATGGAGAATTACGTGTAAGCAGTATCATTTTGGTTGCTCTTGAGAAAAGCCAGCAGAGGTGCTTTCACTATCTAAAGATTTTGGATTGACAGGCAAATACATCAGTTGTATAAAACCTCTTTTAAAGTATAAAGGACTACTAGGACATCCTGAAATGACACAGACAAAGGGCTGAACCATGTAAGGAATCTTCTGTTTCATAAAGTGTTAATGCAGGGACATTTGCAAGAATAAGCAAATAGTGCCCTTCTCTTGGTTTTGATGACGACTACCACTGTCCACATGATTAATACTCAGAAATTGTGAGAGCTGAAATTTGTAATATCTGGAAGTACTTAAAAGTGATTGAAATATAACATTTTAAAGGTGTCTCACAGAACACAGCCTTAAAAAAATAATAGTTCTTTAAAATGCCGTAAATTGTGTTTGCCAGCTCTTTCTACGAAAGTCAAAAAATCCATCTAAAAACAGTTCTATTATTAGGTATGCCAAAAAGATCGTAAGAGCTGAAAACTTTGAACAGACATCGTGATATTTAAAAGGACCTAATTGGCACACAGTTCTAAGCCAGAGGTTGGCAACCTGTAGTCTGAGCCCCTCAGCAACCCATTCCACCCAGAATCGTATGACACGAAATGAGCAGCAAATAAATTTTGTAATAAATAAAACTTTGCCCCCGAGATTGCACTGCCAAAACTTGCTTTGATAGTTTAAGAGCAGGAAAAATATCAGCTTTCTTCTGCAGAGACAGGAACGTGTTAGCATTAGGGACAAAAGAGATTTTTTTAAGGTCACTGCCTTTCTAGGTATTTCAGTAATAAGAAATAAGACTTAATAATTAATTATACAGTTATAACAATAAAGTCAATAGACATATAACAATAGGGAATAGAACAGAAGGTCCCAAATCCATCAGAGCCATATTTATAACCTCTCGCCCAGAAAAATTTAATTAAACTTTTTTTAAAATCTTTATTAAATTTATTATTTAAAACATTGGACACGGTACAAACGGACTGACATACCTTCTTGTCTACAATATTCATATATATATATATGTACACATAAAATACACTTAAGATACAAATCAATTAAATATAATACAATACTTAGAACAATCAACCAATCTATAAGTTCTAATAGAGACCTTCCTTTTGTTCCCGCCAAAGATAAAATTTATTCCAAATTTTGTAGTAACCTGATTGGTCTTTATTTTTAATTTCCAAAGTTAATTTATCCATTTCTGCACATTCCCAAATTTTCCTTATTACCTCGTTTTCTACTGGGATTTCACTCCTTTTCCAGTTCTGGGCAAATGACATTCTTGCTGCTGTAATAATGTGAATAATCAGATACAACCCGTCTTTAGGGTATTTCTCTTTTGTTATGCCCAATAGGAAAAATTCTGGACTGAACTCAACTTCATGTCTTAATATTTCTTTTAGCCATGCCCAAATCATTTGCCAAAATCTTTGTGAGTTGCTACAGGACCACCACGTATGAAAGTATGTACCTAGTTCTTCGGAGCACTTCCAAAATTTGGGAGATACTGTCTTATACATTTTGGCTAAACGTGCTGGAGGAAGATGCCATCGATAGAACATTTTAAATAGGTTTTCTTTGTAAGATGAAGCCAATGTTATTCTTTTATTTCTGTCCCAGAGCGTTTGCCATGTATCAAGATCAATGCCATGTCCCAGATTTTTAGCCCAAGTCAACATAGGGTCCTTCACTTGTTCCTCGAACAACTTGTATCCCAGAAGCAAATTATATAATTTCTTTATCTGTTTATTATCTGGGCCCAATAATATTTTGTCCAAGGCCATTTCCTGGGTATTTATTCCCCATTCTTTTTTATCCTTCCCGAATCTTGATTGAATCTGTAAATAGGCCCACCAATCTAGTTTTATTCCTTGTAAATCTAATTCATTTCTAGACTTCAATTTCCCCCTCATCATTCATGATATCCTTATATGAAATTATGTTGCCCAAATCAAATAGATTTGGGTAAACAATCACTTCAAGAGTGGATAGCCAGACTGGTACTTTAGTATAATTGTGAGTTCTAATTTTGTTCCAGATGTTAAATAATGCTTGCCTAATCCGATGTTTTTGAAAGTGTGAAGATAATCCTTGTTTCTCAGTCCATAAAAAGGCATGCCAACCAAATTGTAAATCATGGCCTTCTAAAGTCAGTAATCTTCTATTTTTCAAAATTATCCATTCTCTAATCCAATTTAACGCCGCGGCATGATAATATAACTCCCAGTCTGGCAATCCAAAACCCCCGTTTTCCTTTGTATCCTGCAAGTATTTCATTTTGATTCTTGGTTTTTTCCCTTGCCAAACAAAATTTAGTGATAGTTTGTTCAAATTTCGAAAGAATTTAGAGTCATGTTGTATTGGAATATTTTGGAACAAGAACAAGATTTTGGGCAGGACATTCATCTTGATAACCGCAATTCTCCCCAATAATGAGAGTTTCAGGTTACCCCATCTTTCCAAATCACCTTTTATTTGTTTCACTATTTTATCATAGTTATCTTCTTTAAGTGAAGTGCATCTAGCTGTGATATTAATTCCTAGGTATTTTATTTTTTTGACTATTTCTATGTCCATAATTCCAGCCAATTTTTCTTTTTGTTTATTAGTCATATTTTTAACAATCATCTTAGTCTTATGTCTATTTATTCTCAATCCAGCAACTTTAATTAATTCTTCCAGTAATTTTGGTCCCATGTGGTATGGGTCCTCCATGATGAAGACCAGATCATCCGCAAATGCTTGGAGTTTAAAAGTTTCCTTTTTAATAGCTAATCCTTTTATCTTTTTAACACAATTTTTAAGGGATGCGGTGGCTCAGTGGGTTAGGACGCTGAGCTTGTCGATCAGAAGGTCAGCAGTTTGGCGGGTCGAATCCCGAGTGCCATGTAACAGAGTGAGCGCCTGTTACTCGTCCTAGCTTCTGCCAACCTAGCAGTTCGAAAGCACGTAAAAATGCAAGTAGAAAAATAGGGACCACTACGATGGGAAAGTAACAGCATTCCGTGTGCCTTTGGCATCTAGTCATGCTAGCCACATGACTACGGAGACGTCCTCGGACAAGCGCTGGCTCTTCGGCTTTGAAACGGAGCTGAGCACCGGCCCCTAGAGTTGGAAACGACTAGCACGCATGCGGAAGAATCTTTACCTTTAACACAATTGTGGGAACACTTTTTAAAGTCTGTTTTAAATAATCAGACATGAACTTGAGGGATCAGAAGTAGAGGGATGAAAAAAAAGATAAAATGAAACATGAGACAGATGTGCAGAGAGCAAGGGCAACTCCAAACAGGTTATTACAGACATTGTAGCTAGCCACAGAAAGTGTGGGGAATGCAAAATCAGTGCAAGTTATTTTACAACAATCACGGTGGTTCTGCAAGCACTTTTGAATCGAAGTTTTAAAGCTATGATGAGAGGAGGGTATTAAAACTCAGAATCTCTATCAAAGGTAGATTTTGCCATCAATTAATTACTTCCGTCCAACTGTCACTAACAGATTTCAAAGAGTTATAAATAAAGAATGAACAAGAAAGGGTTAGGGAAGAGAAAGATGGAGGAGTGGGGGCTGAAAAATAAGATTGGTAATCACATTCTCAAAGTGAAGATCAGTGCACCTAAGCAAAAAATTTCAATAAAGCATAAATAGGCAAGGAGGTACAGAAAAAGATGTTTTGAAACAATTCATGAAGCAATGCTATTGGAAAAAATTGGGGAAGCCAAGACTCCAACATTTGGAAAGCATCAGGTTGTCTGCACCTGCAATCATGCCAGACTAACTAATTTTCAACTGCACAGCGCCTATTTGCTACTTGATCCAAGTTTGTGAAATAATACATCACTTGAAGTCCTACTGTTCCTTCAGTGAAACTGCAACAACAATCACTTAAATAGCCTCTTAATACTCTTCTGCCCTTTTACTATACCCCAAATCAGTTGTACAAAGTAGCTGCCACACTTTGTCAAATGACAGGGCCAGCTCTAGAATTCAGTAACAGAACCTTCCTGCGATGCCACATTACAAAAGCAGACATTTTCTATGGCCCCTGATCTGCACGCATTTCCAGAAAGTGCTCTGAAAGTTGCCACTTCCAAGTAATTATTAACAGAAAGGGAGATTATTAAATACATGGGGAGTAAGCCTATTACCTCATTTAGCTAAACTTAATTATATAAAATCAAATTAGTCCCCTTACTTTTTGGAGTGTATTCCAGGCATATCATCTAAAGACCAATTACAAATCTTGGCTTCAGAAAAAGCCACTCATCCCTAGTACACAAGGCCACTGTCTTTGGATCAATGAGAAACGACGAAGACAATTTGAACTCTCTAATGGAAACTCTTTTCTCCTAATTTAAGGCACAATTTAAGCCTTGGCTGGCAATCGCTATTATTCAAGAAATCTGCTAGCAAACAGTGAGATATCTGAATGAAGTTAATGTTTGAAAAAGCACTGGCCTTTTTAGGAAACCCTGCTTAAGTAATTTTTCAACATTCTCACGTCTCAATTTCAGCATAAAATTAATATTTCAAACAAACGCATACAACTGAGGGGCTGCATAATGCCAGTAATCTTGTTCTTTCCCATGAGAGACATTTATGCTGAATGTATGAATGACTGCAAAATGCTAGAATGACTACAGGATGCTAAAATAATTGAAGCAACACTGGCATTAATAACAAACCTCAAAAGGGTGATAAAGGGAGGTAAAATTAATAGACTGGTAACCCATCATTCAAAGAGCGATCAAAATAATATATATAGACCACTTGGAAATAAGGAGAAATTTCCTGACAGTGAGAACAATCAACCAATGGAATAGACTGCCTTCAGATGTTGTTGATACTTCATCACTGGAGGCTTTCAAGAAGAGAGACTGGACTGCCATCTGACAGAAATGATGTACAGACTCCTGCTTGGGCAGGGTGTTGGACTGACTCTGTTACTCTGCTCTGTTCTTTTCTGTTGTTCCGTTCCGTTCCGTTCTATTCTATCATTCAAGAAATAACATTGCTTCTTGGGTCAAATCCCCAACTGATTACACTAAATTAACTATAATATTCCAAATCATATAGGAGCATTAGAATTTGTTCTTTGCCTACAATTATCTTATTTCTCATTCAGTTTTTTGAAGTCCAGGCTTGTTTGTTCCCTAAGACATTATTTCTGAACCTTTATGATATGTGGAATGGCTAAGGAATTCTGGAAATCCACACATCTTAAATTTGCTCAGATTGAGAAATACTACTCTGAGGCTTGATATGTTTTTAATTAGCACTTACTTTCTTAAAAATGGGGAGAAGTTTTGACTAGAAGAACTAGGCTGAAATCTTCTTTCAGCCATGGGATTCACTGGGACAAGTTACTACCTTAGTCTGCACACTGCGCTATAGCAAAATGTTATTTATTTTTGGCTTATAGCATGATCTGAAAGTCCAACTTACATGATTTGTAAGCAGACGTTTATCCCCAAAATAATACATGAATCATCATTGTTAACCCAAGAAAGAAAGGGCCGAAGAAACCCACGCAAACCATACTGAATTCTGTGAGTAAAGGATAAAATTTAAAATTATGTATAAATATTTTACCAAGTGCCGATTACAGAGTCCAAAGTTTCTTCTCAAAACCTGTAGTATAAACCTCTCCATTTTGTTAGTAATTGATAAAAAGCTTCCTTTTGCTGTTGTTAAAAACTGCCCTTTAGTTTCAATTTGGTTTATTTTACAAACTCACAGTTCCTCCCTGTATATGTTTTTACTCCCATGTTTTCCCAATTTCTATGGTGTTTTTTCCTCATTTGGGAACTGAACAGCACTAACTATACTCTCCTCTTAGTCTACAATCTTTCACTTTCACTTCTCTTGACCTAAAGCTTATTAACCTTTCTTCTCTTACTAACACCCTAGACCAGACATGTCAAACACAAGGCCCGGGGGCCGGATCCGGCCCGCAAAGTGGTTTCATGCGGCCCGCGAAGCCATCCTGGAAACAGTGAGGGAATGGCCCCCGCTGCCTTGGCCCTGGCCCAGAGACCCTCCTCCTGCCAGAGACCCTCAGATCTGTCCCACTCCTGCCCGGGCCCCCATAGGCACCCTTGATGCGAACGATGTACAGCTGGCCACGCCCACCCAGGCCATACGCATTCTAGCCACACCCACCCAGTAGGCAACCGCAATGTTGATGCGGCCCTCAATGAAATTGAGTTTGACACCCCTGCCCTAGACTTTGCCACTAACTACTCCAGTATTAAGTAACCTATCCTTCCTCTTTATGCTAACCTTATCTTGGAATATGCCTTTAGGCACTGAAAAAACTGCTCAACTTAAGAATCCCAATTAAAACATTCCCAGTGACTCTTTTGCCTTTATCTGAACACATCCGCCACATTATTTCTCATGATCGGGGACAATATTTCTATTGCTGTAACCTAGAACTGCATTTGCCATTTTTGCAGTCATATTTCTGATTGAGTTTGAAATCCATTACTATTCCAAGATTGTTTTCACAAGGCATCTCCCATTCTGTACTTGTGTATTTAATTTTGTTTCCACAAAACTTTGTGCTTTTTTATTGTTATTTTCAGCTAATTTCTCTAAGCAATAAAATTACTTTAATGGTTATGTCAAATTTTTTTTATTGAAAAGTTTTAACATACATTTTATCTTTAACAATCCCCCCTCCCCCTCCCCTCCCCCTCCCTCCCTGCCCCTCCCCCCCCTCCCCCCCCACTTCCCAGAGCTAAGTACAAGGTATAAAAACAAAACAAAAAAACAATCATAGACATCCATATGCTAACAACCATAAACTCTAAAATCTATCACTCTCTAGCTCATATAGGATAACTACAAACACTATTAATATTGAATATATAAAAAAAAGAAAAAAGAAAAAAGAAAGGAAGACTTATTCAAATGCTACATAAAACTTTTTAGTCCCATATTTGTTCTGGATATACTCAATCCATTTTCTCCACTCCATAATATAACGTTCTTGCGAGTGATCTTTCAAATAAGCCGAAATCTTTGCCATCTCTGCCAGGTCAGAAACCTTTAAAGTCCATTCTTCTATAGTCGGCAGTTCCTCCTTCTTCCAATACTGACCTACTAAGAGTCTTGCTGCCGTAATTAAATTCAACATCAGCTTAGTGTCCACAACCGTAGCATCTGTAATTATTCCCAACAAAAAAGTTGCGGACAAAACTTTATCCTTTGCTTGAAAATCTTTTGCATGTTCCACCAAATTTTTATCCAAAAGGCCTTAACCTTTTTACAAGTCCACCATATGTGAAAATATGTTGCATCTTCATCGCCACACCTCCAGCATTTGGGCTGATAATTCGGATACATACTTGCAAGCTTTTTAGGATCTAGATGCCATCTATAAAACATTTTATAAAAGTTCTCTCTTAAGTTTTGAGCTTGTGTAAATTTTACATTCCTCACCCAAATCTTTTCCCACGTGTCCATTGTAATAACTTCTTGGATATTTTGGGCCCATTTTATCATACAATCTTTAACAAGTTCTGTTTCTGAGTCAATTTCTATCAATGCAAGATATATCCGTTTAATATGTGCTGGACCCTGATTTCTAATTTGCTTTATCAGATTTTCATCAGTCATTGTAAAACCAGTTTTCTGATCTTCTTTCCACCTGGCCCGTAGCTGAATATATTGAAACCAAGTTTGAACAATCTTCTCATCTCGCAAGAGGCTATATGGTTTCAGACACCAGACATTTCTTTCCAAGCTTAAAATCTCCTTATACGTAGTCACATCATGTTTAAAACCAACATTTATATTTTCTATTGCGTGTTTTGGGATTGCCCACAATGGTATCTTACAGTCTAACTTATGTCTATACTTCTTCCAAACTCTCAACAATGCCTGTCTTAAAATATGCACTCTAAACACATTATCTACCTTCTTATCATACAACAAATATGCATGCCAACCAAACAACAAGTCGTGGCCCTCAAGATTTAATAATCTCTCTTGTGTCAAATTAATCCAATCACTTATTCCTACTAACGCAGCAGCTTCATAATATAATTTAAGATTGGGCATTTTAAGACCACCTCTTTCACGAGTATCCTGCATAATCTTAAGTTTAACTCATGGCCTTTTCCCTGCCCAAACAAATTTATTGATACCTCACTGCCATTCCTCCAGATTAGAGTCTTTCTTAAGAACCGGTATCATTTGAAATAAGAATAAAAATTTAGGCAGGACATTCATTTTCACTGCTGCGATTCGCCCCAACATAGACAATTGCAATTTTTCCCAACTCTCCATTTCTTTTTGAATTTTTCCCCATATTTTTCATAGTTATTTTTATATAACTTTGTATTAGAGGGCGACAGAAGCACCCCCAAATATTTGACCCTTTCAACAATCTCAAATCCAGTTAATCCTTCTAAAAGAGCCTTTTGCGATACTGTCATATTTTTGGCCAGAATTTTAGTTTTTTGTGCATTAACTTTAAATCCAGAAACCTTCCCATATTGCATTATTATCTCCATCAGGTCCACAACAGAGTTCTCCGGCTGGGTCACTGTAACAACCAGATCATCTGCGAACGCTCTCAGTCTATAATCCTGATCTCTAATTTGTATACCCTTAATTCTTTCCGAGTTCCGTATTTTTACCAATAATATCTCCAATGTTAACACAAATAACAAAGGCGATAACGGACACCCTTGCCTTGTGCCCTTCTCAATATTACATGCTTCTGTCAAGCTATTGTTAACTATTATTCGGGCAGTTTGTTTTTGATATAATGCCCTAATTGGTTGCAAAAATTTATCCCCAAAATTCATTTTATCTAAAACTTTCGTCAAAAATTGCCAGTTCAATTGATCAAAGGCTTTTTCAGCATCTAAAAAAATTAGCGCCGCAGGGATCTGGTTGTTCCTTTCCAAAAACTCTAACACATCAACTATATGCCTCACGTTATTTTTCATTTGCCTACCACTAATAAACCCAGTTTGGTCCCCATGAATCACCTGTTGCAGAACCCTCATCAATCTATTAGCCAACACCTTAGCAAATATCTTGTAATCTGTATTTAAAAGTGATATCGGTCTATAGTTTTTTACTTGAGTAGCATCTTGATCTTCCTTCGGAATCAAAGAGATAAAAGCAGTTCTCCAAGACGGAGGCACCTTTCCCCCTCTCTGAATTGTCTGGAACAGTTCCTTTAACGGTTTTATCAACTCTAATTGTAAGTTTTTGTAGTAAGCCGCAGTCAAACCATCCGTACCTGGCGCTTTATCCACCTTCAAGTCCTTAATTGCTGTAAGAATTTCTTCTTCTGTAATCAATTGATTAATCTCCTCCTTTTGTGCTTGCGTAAAAACCGGGATGCTAGCATTCTCCAAATATACATCAATGTCTTTTTCATTAATCTTCTCCTTAGCATATAATTTAGAATAAAAATCCACAAAGGCTTCCTTAATAAGATCCTGTTGAAACACAACCTTTCCCTTATGCTCAATTTTGTCTATATAAGAAGCCCTTTGCTTTTTCCTTAGTCTGTAAGCTAGCCATCTACCTGGCTTATTAGCATTGCAAAAAGTATTATGCCTGGCAAACCGCAAATTGGTTGCCACCTGGTCAGCCATTAGTTTATCGAATTGTCCTCTTAATAGCTTAATAACCTCCTTAGTCTTCACATCCAATGGGTTCAAAATCAAGGCCTTTTCTTTTTCCTTAATTTCATTCTCCAATTCTTTCCTTCTGGCTTCCAAAGTACGTCTGTGTTTATTATTCATATATATCAACACCCCTCTCATATAGGCCTTGCTAGCATCCCAAACCATGTACATAGAAGTATCCTTATTCATATTAATTTCAAAAAAATCCTTCATCCGCTGTTTACATTCTTCCACATTTCTCTGATTTCTAAACAAATTCTCATTTACGCGCCACGAGCGCCTATCTCTATTGTCCTTATTGATCTCTAACCAAACTGGACTATGGTCAGAAATAGCTCTTGCACAGATCTTTACCTTCTTAATCCTAGAAAAAAAGTCATTAGTCAGCAAAATGAAATCAATCCTGGAAAAAGATTGATGTCTATCAGAAAAAAAAGTATAATCCTTTTCATGCAGGTGTGTGTCACGCCAAATATCTCGCAATTCCAAATCATCCTTCATTTCAAAAAAAGATTTAGGCAATCTGGCATGACTCGGAGCACGCTTAAAAGAACCAGCCTTATCCATCTGTACATCCAAAACACCATTCCAGTCCCCCATAAAAATAAACGATTTGTAATCCAACTGAGTAAGCTTTGTATGAAGTAAACTAAAAAAATCAGCTTGTTGTTGATTAGGAGCATACAGTCCAACTAAAAGCGTTTTTTTGCCTTCTAGCAACAAATCTATCATAACATATCTTCCATGCTTATCTGCTTCAATTAAGTCCGCTGTTAAAGCACTTTTAACATAAACAACCACTCCATTTTTCTTATTCATTGCAGAGGCAACAAATTGCGTGCCCAACCTTGAGTTCGATAAATACTTTTGGTCCATAACCCTAATATGCGTTTCTTGCAAACATATAACATCAATCTTGAATTGTTTTAAATATTGAAAAACTTTCTTTCTCTTCTGTGGTGAGTTTAGTCCATTAACGTTCCAGGTTAGAAATTTAGTCGCCATACGTGCCATCCCGAAGCTGTTGGAGCACATCTTTAATAGCCCCTCTATCTCCTTTGGGCCGCACTCCTCCCACTGCTTCACTGTAAGTACGTTTTGAAAGTTCCATAAACTTCTGCTGGTCTTGTTCTTTTATTTGTTTTGCTCGTTTTAAAGCGGCACGCGTCACCCTCTGCTCTCCAGCAACAGCTGACGAGGCTATAATTTGATCCCCTCCAGCACCATTCTCCTCTGTCTGTCCACCTTCGGTCTCTTGAGATTTCCCTTCTCCAAATCCCTTTGCAGCTTCCAGAAGTGATAGTGGGGTTGCTTTTAAAACATTATTGTAGAAATCACGCGCCTGTGTCACAGTAACCAGACGGTATCTTTTACCTTCATGCATCACCACCAATCCGACTGGAATCTCCCATCTGAACTTTATATCACGTTGCTTAAGTTCCTGCACAAGAAATGCAAAATCCTTCCTTCTCCTTAAAATCTTTGGAGGAATTTCTTTTAAAACCAAAACTTCTTGGTCAGCAACCACAACTTTAGTATCATAGGCGGCTTGAATAACTTCATCTCTAGTTTCTCTCTTTGTAAAATAAACCACCACATCTCTAGGTAGCTTTCTCTGCCTAGCAATCCATGAGTTTACACGAAAAACTTTATCCATGCATCTCTTTATTTCAGATGCTGGCTGACCCAATACTGCTTCCAGAGCCTCAGAAATCAGCTGCTTTAGGTCTTCTTTAGTATTCTCTTTTAAGCCTCTGATTCTAACAGCATACTGCATCTGATGATACTGGACAAGACTCAATTCTCTGTCCATTTTGTCCCTTAAATCTTCATTCTCCAGTACCTTTACTTCTAGTATAGCATTCTTTTGACTCAAGTCCTCCACTTTTTCGTCCAAACCTTGCACACATTCAGCCACGCTTTCCACTGTAGACAAAATTTCTACCCTCATCGCACTGAACTTCTCTTCTATCCTCTCCTCCAGTTTCTCCAGTTTCTCCTCCACCTTTGCCAACTTATCACCCAGCATTTCTGATATTACCTGGGATTGTTTTTCAAGGGCATCTTGTAAGTCCTTCGATGTCAATGCAGCAGGAGGAAGCAAAGCTTGCAACGATGTCTGTTGCACCGGGGAAGTTCCCGCACTCCAAAGAGTTTTTGAGGGAGGTTTAGCCGCCATCTTTTTACTTTCACTTGTTGCGCACTTTCACTTTAAGTTTATAAAGTCCATTAAGCTAGAGAGTAAGAATAAAAGTCCTCTTCACCTTGACCTCCTGTACCGCTCTGCCTGCTCCTTTTTATTCCAGGGTCTTTCCTTCTGGCAGGGGTGGTCGCAAACGCCTGGCTCTGCTCCAAAAATCCCGGAGCAGAGACGCTGAACAGCTGGGAGCAACCCAGGCTACGGGGGAGTTCAATCCTTCAGCCGCCCAAGCTTTAAGCTCAGGCGGCCCCGGAGAACTCAACCCCTACCTGGGGCCTCACCCCCTCCTCTTCTCCCGAGGAGGGGGCTTCAAATCCACCCGAACAGCTGATCGGCGCTGTTTCGGGTGAAAACAACTCAGCTGAGCAGCGGGCAGCCCGAAACGGCTGTCTTCGGCGCCGCGCCACCACCGGAAGACAATGGTTATGTCTATTTTGAGGAGATTCACTATCTAACTCAAATTTATATCTTATAATATAATTAGGGCAAGCATTCCCTCCGCATCTTCATGCAAGCTATTAAGAAAAGGACTGAAGGGCAGAGAATTCAAGAGGGATCCTCGTGGCACCATACTTGATACCTTAGTAAGTTACAGACAAGGCCATTGAGCCCACACTTAGCTAGTTTGTTAATAAGAGAATTGCGTGGATACACTGTCAGATGCTTTGCATAAATCAAGTTTATTAGATCTACATTACGGCGAGCTTGGTGTAGTGCTATAGGCCCTGGGCTAGAAACTGGGAGACGTGAGTTCTACTCCCTGCTTTAGGCGTACAGTAAAGCCAGCTGGATAACCTTAGGCCAGTTATTCTCTCTCAGCTCCAAGAAGCAAGCAATGGCAAACACTTCCCAAAAGCCTCACCAAGAAAATTGCAGGGACTTATCTGGGCATCTGTCAGGAGTCACTACTAAATCAAAGGCATACAGAAGCACAAAAAACTCCTACAACATTGCCACAGTTTACTAAGGAATCCAGTTAGTCAAACATTTGAGAAGATTAACCTGGCAAAATTTATGAAGTCTATACTGTTTTCAATGTGCTTACTGTTCAATGTCTTTATATCTGTCCTAAAAACTGGTTTATCGGCAGGAAGGACAAGGGAGACGCGTCTTCCTTAAAACAGGTTTATTAGTCAGCCCGGGCACCGGGAACAGAGAACAACATGCTTATATAGGCGGCCGTCAATTAGGGGCAGCAAATCACCTGGGCGCAATTTCCCTCCAAGAATAGGGGGCCAATCAGACAGCTGTAGGGCAGAATTCGCCCCCAGCGACAGCGCTTAGTAGGTGTTTAGGTAGGGAATCCTGTCAGCTGGTTTTGGCGGGCGGCCGGCGTTTGACAGCTCGTCGCCGCGACTGCGCATGCGCCAATTTTGACAGCTCGCGGCGGCCGCCGGGGTTGCCGCGAGTTTGACAGTTGAGACGTGAGTGCGCATGCGTTAGTTTTGACAGCTTGCGGCTGCCGCTGTGGGGAAGCCGCGATTTTGACAGCTTGCGGCTGTGTGCGCATGCGCGCCGTTTGACAGCTGTCAAACGGCCGCGTGTGTAGCGCATGTGTCAGATTTGACAGCTGTCAGTGCGGCCGCGTAAATGCGGCCTGTGACAGCTGTCATTATGGTTTGCAGAACATTGCACCCCTTTCCCCCCCCCCTTGAACTGAACAAGGTAAATTAATTTTAACTTTTAACAGTGTTAGAACTTGTTGGCGCGTTCCCGGCCCATTCGAAGTCCAGTAAATACGCTGGCGGTCTTTTCTGTCGCGTGGATCTGCGAGGCGAAGGTTTCTCTGTTGTTGCGGGGGCTTCCTCGGGAGGAAGGTCGGCTGGAGCGGGAATGTTCTCTGGGTGAACGGTGCTGGGGGGTGCAGGATCTTCTGCCGCTGTTTCTGGCGTGGGGGGGTTTGGGGGTGACCTGGGCCGGAGTTGGTCGGCATGTCTCCGTAGTGTGAGTCCCGAGCCAGCATTGATGGTGTATGACAAGGGGCCGGTTTGATCGAGAATCACCCCCTGGGTCCATTTATCCCTTCCCCCATAATTTCGGGCCCATACATTTTGTCCCTTAGAGAATGTTTTGTGTGGCAATTTGTTGGGTTTTTCGGCCGCTGGCCTGTCTGGGTGCAGTCTGTCAAGTCGAGTGACAAGTCGGCGACCCCATCTTAGTTCTGCTGGGGATTTACCGGTGGTGGATACAGGGGTGGAGTGGTGGGCGAGGAGGAAGCGGGCGAGTCGACGGTGCCAGTTTCCGACGATCATTCTGCGCAGAGAGTCTTTGGTGGTTTTTACCATGACCTCTGCGAGGCCATTACTGGACGGGTGGAACGGAGCCGATGTTGCGTGTCTAATACAGTTCCTCCTCGTGAAGATCTGGAAATCACGGGAGGTAAATTGAGGTCCGTTGTCAGTGATTATGACATCTGGTAAACCGTGGGTTGCAAAAACTCCCCTTAAGGCTTGAATAGTGGCCTCTGAAGTGGTGCTTGAAACCGGGAGAACCTCCAGCCATTTAGAGTAACTATCTACAATAATTAAAAATGTTTGTCCCTGGAATGGTCCTGCGTAATCGAGGTGGATACGGGACCAAGGGTTGGAAGTGGTTTCCCATTTGTGGACTGGTGCGTGTGGAGGGGAGGGCCTGGTTTGCTGGCAGAGATAGCAGCCGGCTACATGCTGCTCGATGTCCCTGTCTAAGGAAGGCCACCAAATGTAGCTGCGAGCCAGAGCCTTCATTTTTGAAATGCCAGGGTGGCCCTCATGAAGTGTTTGGAGAACTTTCGCTCTGTGGCAAGAGGGGATTATTACTCTGCAGCCCCAAAGAATGCAGCCTAAGTGAGTTGAAAGCTCCTGTCTCTTTGCAAAATAGGGTTGAATGGAGGGAGAGGGGCAGGTTGATTGCCAACCCGATGTGACCCATGAGAGTACCCTGCTGAGGGTGGGGTCCCTGGCTGTGGCGGTTGCAATGTCCTTGGCTGTTACTGGGCATTCTGTTAGTTCTTGGATGGCCAGGACCTGGCCGGCTGGGGCTGGGTCGGGGTCTATGTTGGGCAGTGGGAGCCTGCTAAGGCCGTCTGCATGGGACATTTCTTTTCCAGGCTTGTAATTTAACTGATAGGAGTAAGCAGAGAGGAATGTCGTCCAGCGAAGCATTCGCGGGGATAGAATTTGCGGGGTCTGGCGGTCCCATGTGAAAATGCCTAGGAGGGGTTTGTGATCTGTATAGATTGTAAATGGTCTGCCGTAGAGGTAATCGTGGAATTTTTTAATTCCAGCTACGATAGCCAGGGCTTCCTTATCTATTTGCGCGTAATTGCGCTCGGCTTTTGAAAGTGTCCTTGAATAGTAAGCGATTGGGGCTTGCGTGCCATCGTTAAGGGAATGGCTGAGAACTGCCCCGATGCCATAAGGTGAAGCATCGCAGGCGATGCATAGGGGTTTGGTCTCGTTGTAGTGCGATATGGTTGTATCGCTGGAAAGTATTTGTTTCAGTTGTTTGAAACTGTCATTGTGAAGTGGGGTCCACTTCCAGGGGGCCCCCTTGTCCAGAAGCCTATGCAGGGGTTCTGCTATAGTGGCTTTTGCAGGTAGAAATGAATGGTAGAAATTTAGGAGCCCTAGGAATGCCTGGAGCTCCGTTTTATTTTTGGGGGGGGGGTGCGGCTTGTATTGCCTGGATTTTTGCGTTGGTGGGGTGAATGCCTTTGCTGTCTATCTTGTACCCCAGGAATTCTGCGGAGGGTACTCCGATTGAGCACTTCTCCCGTTTTAATTTTAAGCCAGCTGCGCGGAATCTCGAGAGGACTTCGTGCAGCCTGGTTGCCAGGGACTGGGTGGAATCGCCCGCGATGAGGACGTCATCAAAATACGGGCAGACTCCGGGGATGCCTTTGAGGGTGCGCTCCATGACTTCCTGGAATATTCCAGGTGCCACTGAGATGCCAAATTGGAGGCGGTTCACTTTGAACGCCCCTCTGTGCGTCACTATGGTTTGGGCTTCTGCAGTTTCCCTGGTTACTGGAAGTTGCAGGAAGGCATGTGCCAAATCTAGTTTGGCGAAAATGGAGCCGGACCCTATTTCTGTTAGAACGTCTCTTACTGACGGGACTGGGTACGCATGCGGGTTAAGTGTGCGGTTGAGGGTTGCCTTATAGTCTGCGCAGATTCTGACGTCACCATTGGGTTTGACAGGTGTCACTATGGGGGTTTCCCAAGTTCCGCTGTCCGTTGGTTCTAGGACTCCTAGCTTGAGCAACCGGTCTAATTCCTTGTCTATTTTCGGTTTTAGGGCGAAAGGAACTTTCCTGGCTTTTATTCTAATTGGTCCGACCCCTGGTTTAAACTTGAGGTCGATGGGGGGGCCCTTATATTTGCCCAGTGAGCCGTCGAAGACATCCGCAAATTTTTTGCAGATATTATCTAAAGAGTCGGTTTGGATGCGGTTTGTTCCTTCGAGGCGAATGCCTAATGCCTCAACCCAATCTAATCCTATCAGACTAGTTCTTGGTTGCTTGGTTATTTGGGCTGTTAAATGGCCAGAGAATTTTTTAAAATCTACTTTTAGGACGGCTTGTCCCTTTAAATCTATTTGCGCCCCTTGAAAATCTGCCAGCAAGACCCTGGAGGGTTGGATAGGGATGCGGTGATTTGTTTTGGTGGCTATCTTTTGGAGGGTGTCTCCTGACAGGATTGACACGGAGGATCCAGAGTCGACCTCCATTTCGCAGGGGATTCCCTGTATTTTGACCCACGTCCTAACTTTGGCTCTGGGGATGTTGTTAGCGGGGGTTTTTGTTAAGGAGCATGTGGACCCTATAACTCTTGGTTGAGGGCGGGGTGGGACTGTCCTACCTGCGGGGACCTCGTCAAGGTCGTGGAGGGTCTCCCGGTTTAGGCTGCGACATGCTGATCGGATGTGGCCGGTCTTGCCACAGCCGTGGCACTTCGCGTTCCTAAACCTGCAGGTGGCTCGGGCATGGCTTCCGCCGCAACTGGCACACTTTGCCCTGGCGTTGGTCTGCGGCTTCTTCGAGTTGGGGCCCGATTGTCGGTCTTGGTTGCGGCTTCTTTCCCGGCCGGCGGTCATCCGGTTGAAGCGGGAGAGAATTGCGTCGACCCCGGATTCGGGCTCCGGCGGCCCCTGGTCGAGTTCTCTGGCCTGATGGACAGAGTTGCCCGGGTTTTCGCCAAAAGACTCGACCTCTTCGCGGTGGCTATCTTCGTATGCCATTATTTCTAGCGTGAGCTCTGCGAGGTCCATTGTGGGCTTTGCCACAAGTTTCCTCTGCAGGCGCGGGTTCTGGAGACCGGCGATGACTTGATCGCGGATCCGGTCCTCCAGGTCGGGGAAGTGGCATTTGCGGGCGGCGTGCCTGACGGTCGCGATGAACGCGGTGGTGGTCTCCCCCGGCTGCTGCTTCCGACGGGCAAACGAGAGCCGCCAGTACAGTTCGGACCGCCTTGGCACGAAGTGTTTGCTGAGGCGGTCCGTGAGCTCGGCAAACGGAATGGTGGTGACCGGGTCCGGGCTGCAGAGGCCAACGGCGATGTCGTACACCGCTGGCCCGCTCAGGCATAGGAGCGCGGCGGCCTTGTGGCGGTCCTCCGTGATCTTATTCACGAGGAGGTACCCCTCGACCTGGCCCAAATGCGACTCCCATCCTTCGGGGTGCCGGACGTCGAACTCCCTTATGTGTCCTAGGGCTGCCATTCTGGGTCCGCGGTACTCGGGCGCCTGGTTGGTTGACTTGTCCGGTCGGTGACTTAGCGAGTGACTTCAGCGGTTGACCGGACAGCAACACTCCTGGCCCGTGGCTTCAGCTAGTACCGGGATCCCACCCTCGTCGCCAGGTGGTTTATCGGCAGGAAGGACAAGGGAGACGCGTCTTCCTTAAAACAGGTTTATTAGTCAGCCCGGGCACCGGGAACAGAGAACAACATGCTTATATAGGCGGCCGTCAATTAGGGGCAGCAAATCACCTGGGCGCAATTTCCCTCCAAGAATAGGGGGCCAATCAGACAGCTGTAGGGCAGAATTCGCCCCCAGCGACAGCGCTTAGTAGGTGTTTAGGTAGGGAATCCTGTCAGCTGGTTTTGGCGGGCGGCCGGCGTTTGACAGCTCGTCGCCGCGACTGCGCATGCGCCAATTTTGACAGCTCGCGGCGGCCGCCGGGGTTGCCGCGAGTTTGACAGTTGAGACGTGAGTGCGCATGCGTTAGTTTTGACAGCTTGCGGCTGCCGCTGTGGGGAAGCCGCGATTTTGACAGCTTGCGGCTGTGTGCGCATGCGCGCCATTTGACAGCTGTCAAACGGCCGCGTGTGTAGCGCATGTGTCAGATTTGACAGCTGTCAGTGCGGCCGCGTAAATGCGGCCTGTGACAGCTGTCATTATGGTTTGCAGAACATTGCAAAAACTTCTCAAGTATTGCTGTCAAACTGACAGATTGGTAGCTTCTTAGATCCTTTCCCCTCATTTTGAAGGAGAACAAAGTGTCCTCCTTACTGGTCTATGAGATTTCTCAAAGATAATATGGAAAGAATTAGCCTTTGTGATCTTGTTTTCCTCAAGATCAAAAATGAGCCACAATGTACTGTTCAAGTGTTACCCTCTCTCTTTCCTTGGACAAGGACTGCTTTTGTGCACTGGGTAGGACTTGAGGACAAGAGGGCAGAAACGTGATGCTTAAATGGACACACAAGAAAGCAAATAAAAAGGTGCCGCAGTTCACATTACCGAGTCCCTCGGGAGAAGGGCGGTATAAAAATTTAATAAAACTAAACTAAACCGGGGTCCAAGTGATAGTAAAAACAAGGGGGCTACTCATAAGCACAAGAGTGTATACATCCTTCAGACTGCTCACATCTACTCTAAGTGATCTGACTAAAACTACAGGGCACGTATGGGATTCTCCTGTCTCTTAATTACTAACAAGACATTAAAATAATATCAACTCATTAAACATAGCAGGACAAGCTAACAGAGCAAGACAGCTTCTCTGGGCAAAGGAAAATAGAACATTCTTTATATTAAGTATTTCATTGATACAAATCTACTTTGCTATGAACCATTCCTTCTGTTGGCAGAGCTGCCAAGTCAGACATATGCCACATCCTGACTCAATTTCCAGTGATCAGCACCCTGTTTTCCTACCAACATCTCAAAAGAAGCTAAGAAGCTAAGGACAGAAGTGGCAGACATGCCTCAATAGGGCTACCTATATACTAAACTGACCTTCCTCCCTATCTAAAGGTCAGGAAATTAAATGCAGTTTTGGAGATAACCTGATAAAAATGGACTTGCTGGGTGAGCCAAAGTCCAGAAAGGCAACCTTCCTAAAAATATCAAAGACTTGCAGAGAAGAAATGGATTCAGAATGAAGTAACACCTGGATGTCACTTTAACATTAAATGCATTATTTAGAACTTAGTTACACATTAAAACTTTATTCTATAGCAGTGTTTTTCAACCTTAGCAACTTGAAGATGGGTGCACTTCAACTCCTGGAATTCCCCGGCCAGCATAGCATAGCTGGCCAAGGAATTCTAGGAGTTGAAGTCCACCCATCTTCAAGTTGTCAAAGATGAAAAACTCCATTCTATAGGATTACTAGAGAAATATAAAGAATAATCCTTTATTTTAGTTATTTATATTTCTGAAAGCTATTAAGGAGCAGCTGACATATACTGGTATAAATAATAAATAAATAAAATTTATTCTGCCTTAGAGGCAATAGAAGAAAGGATTGCTTGCAGCTACCATATAAAATACACTTTGCATGGATTTTGCACCTGCAAAAGGAGGGTGTTTTTGGTGCTGCTGAAAACAATCAATTTTGATACCCCAATCACCCATAGAAGAATATTAACTTCTTTAATGTTCCCACTTTTCCATCAATGAAGTCCAAATCTCTTAATAAACTTTCTTAGGACAAAGACAAGAATATCACAAGTATAATACCAAACTAATCCTAAGGACTCCGAGTGATGTTGGTAATGGGTATAATAGGTTCACTCAGAGTTGTGACTCTCAGGTGGCTCTCCCAATCTTGCTGTCCTGTGGCTTTCCAGTTTGGGCAGCTTGGAGATAACCAGCCACTTTTTGGCTTTTATCTAATGGTTCATACAAAGCATTATGTGATTTGTTAAGGTGTTGTATGAATCCAAACATATCCCAAAGTATTGGAAAGTATAATTTATGGTTTAGTATAAATTGAAATTTAATCTTTCAGTATCACCAGACACCATAGTTCTTAAACAGCTGCCTTTTCCTTACCTACTTTATTGTCACAACTACCTTTTCCTGGATTTGCAAAACTTTGAGAGAGTACTAGATTGCATTTTTTATTCTTTGCTAAATTCCTGCCAAATTGTTAGTGAACATGTCTCTTAAAGAAGATAAAGTAAATAATTACTTTCTACATTTCCTTATTTTCCTATTTTAAATGCTTTCAATCTTTTTGCTACCTTTGTAACTGACATTTCAGCACCAAAAGTTCTTCAGATGGGTAAAGAAACATTCTGAAAGGGGTTTTTTTTACATTGCCTCTTTACGTTTTCTTGCAATGGAGTTCACTCATGGTATCTTTTACCACCCAACTTCCACAATCAAGCCGTGGGACATATTGCCCTAAGAGAGTATGACCAACCCCAAATCATTTAATAATTCCCAAAGGGAAGAGATTTTTAAATCCAGGTCCCCAATTCTAGGATTGCAGCAGTATTTACATGGCCTTGGGATTTCACAATATACATTTTAAAATTAATAATTTATACTTAATTCAATAATTCATCAAGGAATTTATGATGCTGTGTGTAGGACTAATTCGGCTAAGGATTGAGTTAGATGCAATTTTAGCCATCTCTTTTAGTTCAACAATATACATTCTTTTATCTCCTTCAATTTCTCAACAGTCGCAAAGACCAGATTAAGACAACATCTCCAATGATGGATTTTTCCAAAACTTGTAACTCCAGGAGCTTTTTCAGTTCCATGCTTTTAACCCACAAGAGTATTTTTAAAGCAATTTTTTTTAGTTCCAGCAACTATAAAGATACATTTGAAACTGGAAGAAAACATCTGGTAACAATCAAGAAGCTGAGAAGAGCTCCTTGACTATTTCTAAGCCTAGTAGAAGCAGAATATATTAATACAAAGCAGATTTCAATTCATATAAATTATCAGGCACCTTTCTCTGGCTCAGAATTGTTACATTTTTAATACTAAAACCATGTATGCAAAGCATGGAGGACATGTCATTCCTCTAATTAACTCAGTATCCCCCAAAGTGGAATGAGAAGTCCCAGATTCCTCAATAGTAAAGGTTTTGTTCATGCTGCATAGAATTCTGGGAGTTAATACATCTGAAAGACTATTATGTGAAAGCCAACAAGATAATTTATTTAACTTTTTGTTGTTGTTAGTTGCGAAGTCGTGTCCGACCCATCACGACCCTATGGACAATGTTCCTCCAGGCCTTCCTGTCCTCTACCATCTTCTGGAGTCCATTTAAGCTCACGCCTACTGCTTCAGTAACTCCATCCAGCCACCTCATTCTCTGTTGTCCCCTTCTTCTCTTGCCCTCAATCTTTCCCAGCATTAGGCTCTTCTCCAGTGAATCCTTCCTTCTCATTAGGTGGCCAAAGTATTTGAGTTTTAGCTTCAGGATCTGGCCTTCTAAAGAGCAGTCAGGGTTGATCTCCTCTAGGACTGACCGGTTTGATCGCCTTGCAGTCCAAGGGACTCACAGGAGTCTTCTCCAGCAACACAGTTCAAAGGCCTCAATTCTTTGGCGCTCAGCCTTTCTTATGGTCCAACTTTCACTGCCATACATTGCAACTGGGAAGACCATAGCCTTGACTATACGCACTTTTGTTGACAGGGTGATGTCTCTGCTTTTTAGTGTGCTGTCTAGATTTGACATGGCTTTCCTCCCAAGGAGCAAGCGTCTTTTAATTTCTTGGCTACAGTCCCCATCTGCAGTGATCTTGGAGCCCAGGAAAATAAAATCTGTTACTACCTCCATTTCTTCCCCATCTATTTGCCAGGAATTGAGAGGGCCAGATGCCATGATCTTGGTTTTCTTAATGTTTAGTTTCAACCCAAGTTTTGCACTCTCCTTCTTCACTCGCAACAAGAGGCTGTTAGTTCTATAAGGTGCTGTAGAGCTTCATAGAACCGGTCAATTTCATCCTCTTCAGCACCGGTGGTTGAGGCATAGACTTGAACTACTGTGATATTGAATGGTTTGCCTTGGATTCGAACTGAGATCATTCTGTCATTTTGAGGATTGTATCCTAGTATTGCTTTTCCTACTTTTTTATTGACTATGAAGGCTACTCCATTTCTTCTGAGGGATTCTTGCCCGCTGTTGTGACTCAGGGCCAGCCTGTGGGTCCGACAGCCGGGTCCGATGTATCGGAGGACTCAGATGTGGGGGAGGAGGGAAACGAACCGGCTGATGATGATTTGGAGGCTTTGCAGAGTCCTCAGCCGGGGACCTCTTCTCAGCTGTGTGAGCCCGAGAGTGCGGAGGATGATGACCCACAGCTGGCCCTGTTCAAGGACGCCCGACGCAGGAGGCAGACGAGCAGGGACAAACAAAGAAAGACTATGGGACTCCTCGGGAGGAGGCACAGGGAGACCACGCCCTGAGCTCTCTATAAAAGAAGTGTTTGGGGAGGGGCTGGTTGCTGAAAGCAACTTTTTCCGCTTGAGAAGACAAGCTCTTGTGTTTTTGTTAACTGCGTAATTAAATCTTGGCAGAAGCCTTTTAGCCTTGGACGCTCTCCAGTCTCTTCTTTCTGATAAGGGGTTTGTTAGAAGAGGGCTGGTTCAGAACACCCGCAGTAGTATACCTGATGGTCATCTGAATTAAATTCACCCATTCCTGTCCATTTTAGTTCGCTGATACCTAAAATGTCGATGTTCAGTCTTGTCATCTCTTGTTTGACCACGTCCAGCTTGCCTTGATTCATGGATCTTACATTCCAGGTTCCTATGGAGAAAAAAGCTTTACAGCATCGGACTTTCCTTTCACCACCATCCATAGCTGAGCGTCCTTTCGGCTTTGGCCCAGTCACTTCATTCTTTCTGGCGCTACTAGTACTAGCCCTCTGCTCTTCCCCAGTAGCATATTGGACGCCTTCCAACCTGAGGGGCTCATCTTCCAGCATCATATCGTTTTGCCTTTTGGTACTGTCCATAGGGTTTTCATGGCAAAGATACTGGAGTGAGTTGCCATTTCCTTCTCCAGTGGATCACGTTTTGTCAGAACTCTCTGCTATGACCTTTCTGTCTTGGGTGGCCCTGCACGGCATAGCTCATAGCTTCATTGAATTACATAAGCCCCTTCGCCACGACAAGGCAGTAAACCATGAAGGGGATTTAACTTTTAAAGGTGCTTAACCTACTATTCACCCATCTCTAATCCAGCAAGCAATGAGTGTGCCATGTTATTTGATTTAGCTTGCCTCTCCTCTTCTAAGTGCCGAAAGGCAAACCTGATATGAACTTTTCATACATCAGGACTTAATTAATCATTCAGCAGTCTCAACTGCCAATTCCCCAACCCACATCTCTTGGTGACACCCATTATTCCACAATTCAGATAGCAGATAGAAAAGCAGAGTGATATAAGAAGCCTAGATTTTTTATTTCTTTATAAACAGCTCAATTACACTTTACAAGTCATGAGGAAATGATTCAACTATAAGGTGAGGCTCATTCATAAGTTTAAACAGGGAGCAGTGGGGAAAACACACTCTGCATGCAAGGTTCTATGCTAAATCTATGGGTGTTATTGCTGGAGAAGCTTAAGAAAGGTGTTTTATAAACACCGCTACAAAACAAACAGGAACTCCTTTATCTTGAGCTAACAGACCTCAGATTGTGGGTACCTTTAAAAGCAGTAATATTGTGCATTGTAACAATAGAAATCGGCTTATGACAGCAATGCCATTTTCTTAGTTTTTCATAGAGCCAATGTGTTCAGTACCATTAAATTATTGATGCTGGTCTGTCTTTTATATTGAGCTAACAATGTAGAGCTAATGGTATCTACATGGCATGCTGACATGCAAGTTGAGATACCACTCCCTTGTAAAATGCACTTCCTATGGGATTAAGATTATTGTACCAGGTGTACAAGCAAATAAATGACGTGGGAAGGAAGTCTTGGAATCAATCCAAGCTAATGAGAGCAATTATGCCATTCTGAAACATAAATATGAGAAACAATAAAACAATTCTATCATCAGGGCTTCAGTTCAGCAAGAGAAACCACAAGAAACATTAGAAATGCTAAGCAATTAATGAGGCCATGTCTAAAAAAAGTGGGTATATGCTGCAATGTATGAAAACACTTGCATAGTTTCTCTAGATAGTGCTATATCCAAACTACACACAGGTACAATAAACTTTTGCAAAGAATCTAATTTGCCGAGAAACACACGTCGCTCAGGTGTTTATTTTTTAAGGAAAAAATGACAGTGTTAAAATTCCATTGATCTGATAAATGCAGAGTAAATGTAAGAAAGTAGTGGTTCCTATTTTTCTACTTGCATTTTTACATGCTTTCGAACTGCTAGGTTGGCAGAAGCTGGGACGAGTAACAGGTGCTCACTCTGGGATTCGACCCGCCAAACTGCCGACCTTCTGATAGACAAACTCAGCGTCCTAACCCACTGAGCCACCGCGTCCCTATACTCTATCTCTACTTACCAGCTATTCATCACCAGGAGAGTGACCTAGTCTCTTTTTTGCTTCTCCCAGCTGCCCTGCCTCCCCCAGCTGAAACACTATATATAAAAAGTAGAGCTATACATGGCAGAGAATACATCTTTCATGACTTATACATTCTTCTATCAGCAAGAGCACTAACATGTACAGCTTTCTTTGAATGCCACTATTATTTGCACACAAGGGGCAGGATGCCTGTATTTTGGAAGTGGTGCCGTGGTGCTAAGTTCTTCAAGCAACTTTCAACTATTTATAGAGGAGAGCTGTAACTGTCTGAAAAGCATATGTGATTAATTCAAATGTTCTGATTTGATTAATACTAACATAAATAAAACAGAGGACAAGTTATCCAGATGGCAAATATCCTGAAATCGTAAGTTCCACAGACAAAACTATAATTCATCTTGGCAATTTGTTATTCAATTAAAATCTAGTTAGTAGGTAAAAATAAAAAAGAACTATTTAATGTATAAGTAGTTGCCATCTCTAAAAATGTTTTCTTGTTGTTACTAATTATCTCATAACATTAATCCCAGGGGATTACTATTAGTACCACAACAAGGGAGATGCCACTCTTTTGGTCTCACTAAAGCTATGGAAACTTCCTACCACAACAATGTCTATTTGTGTGTTTTCTTGATATAATACAAGAGGGGTTTACTATTGCCTTTTTCTATGCAGTATGAAATGCATTTGCCATTGTCACAATAGTTAGCATCTACCTCCAGCATCTTCCTATGTCACTATTATCCAATATAACCACCTTCTTGCTTTAACTGGACAACTGCCTTGGGTGACCCTACTGGGACTATATACATCTGGGATACACTCCCAGCATTCGTTGCTCAAACCTCCCAGGGACACTTCTCCACCATGATGAGGCAATATATTGGGACTTGGGGGGGTAAATTGGAGGAGGAAAGATTAATAGTCTGCACATACTAATGATGCTACTCTGACAGATGAAAATGCAAATTATGTGCAAACTCTAGTCAAGAAAGTCATAAGCACAATTAAAAATGGGACTATGATTACATAAAAGGACAAATTAATGAAAACAGCCAGCCTTAACACTGACAATGAAATGCTGAAGTGGTATATAATGTATGATTTTTAGGATTAACAATCAATTACAAATGAATCAGCAGTCAAAAATACATGCAGAATACCACTTAATAGAGTGGCAATTAAGATATTGGGAAATATATTCAGATGCTGGGATTTGTCGATATCTGCAAATATCAGAATTGTGCAGGAAATTATTTTCCTGGGATATTCTATAGAACTGGCCCTTGGTCACTGAAGAAGCAGGATGGAAAAATTATTTATATTTTAGAATGTTGGTGTTAGAAAAGACTTTTATGACTATAGCACAGATAGCCAAGAAAATAAACTGAGAATAGAACTAATCAATTCAGAATTGTCATTACGAGGCACAAACAACCAGTTTAAAATTATCATATTTTGGATATATTATGTAAAGATTTTGAAAAATCTGTAATGCTGAAAAAGATAGAAGGAAAGAGAAGATGAAGGATGATCAATAGCAAGACAGATGGACTGGTTTACAGCAATAAGTGCATCCATGGAGGACTTGAATGGCCAGGTTCGGGATAGATGTTTCTTAAGAAGTATTGGTTACTAAAAACTGATACTGACTTAATCAGAAAAAAACAAGCAGGAGCTCTCTGTAGGGAAACCCTTCCTGTTAGAGCTAAACTAGGAGGGGCAAAACTAAAATTAATACACAGTGGTGATGACAGTAAATGGGATTCTGCATTAATAATTGAAACAAACCTAAGGCATTCCAAAAATTTTTCCAAACTGGAAGAAGACACTTCTGCGTTTCTGCCAATAAAACCTTTTCGATGTGGCTGGGTTGAGATGTCAGGTGATGAGACCCTAGGACAGAAGAACTCGTCTATTATTAGGAAAAAAAACTCTGAACTTCCAAAAATAGATCTAGAAATGCTGACATACACAGCTATAAGAAAATCTGCTCACTGATCATGCTAGTAGTTTTACAAGGAAACTTAAAATCAAAGCAAGAAACTTAAGAAGCACGAGCAAGAAAAACGTATGTTGTTAAATAAAGAAGGGATAGGTAAAGATAAGTAGATCAGAATTTGTCGCTCTAACTTAAATGATTAAATGATTCAGCCATGAAACCGTATGACAGAACAAAGTGGCAACAATCAAACAAGATACTTGGTTCATAACCCAATAACCACCACGAGTTATTATAAAAATAATAAAGGTGGGATATGAATGAATGACCAACCAGCTTTATGATACACCCGATAGAAGGAAATTTTGAGGAATTATGTGGCTAATTGCAAGAGTTTCTAGACACATTATAAAGAAAAGGCACTGATATTACTAACTGGTGATTTTAAGGCAAATGGGTGAAATGGGAGAACCTGAAATAATTGGACTGAGTAAATCCAATAATGTACAAATACGTAAATAGAAGTTAATCCTATTGGCAACACCTTCAAGAGTGTCAATAATTCTATTCATGGGTATTACTGAATATATACCGTATCAGAATGAAGTAGATTACATAAAAGAAAACAAAAGATAGAGAAATGCACTCCAGTCATCCAGGATATTACTAGGGACAGATTGTGGAATAGACCGTAATGAATATATCAGTTAAACGTAGAAAGCTAAAACAGTAAGTATGCCAATAAAATGAGATCTAGAGCAGGGGTCCCCAACATTTTTGGGCACCAAGGATTGGTTGCGTAGAGAGAGGTTTTTCCACGAACTGGAGGGGGTGTGATTTTGTGTGCTGCCTGCATCCTGTGGATGGGGCTTTCCTTGTTGGTGTGGAGCGATTGCTGGCATGCCGCAGCCCAGTACTGGTCCACGGACCAGGGGTTGGGGACCCCTGATCTAGAGGACATACAATCAAAATATAATACTGAGTACGGAATAGCAGAATTGAAAGGGCCCTTGGAGGTCTTCTAGTCCAACCTCCTGCTCAAGCATAATACCCTATAGCGTTTGTGGACAACTGGCTGTCCAATCCTTTCTTAAAACCTCCAGTGATGGACCACCCACAACTTCCAGAGGCAAACCATCCCACAGATTGTTCTTGCTGTCAGAAAAATTCTTCTTAATTGTAGGTTGGATCTCTCTTTGATAATTTTCCATACTTTCAGTCCTGCCCTCAGGTACTTTGAAGAATAGGTTGATTCCCTCTTCTCTGTGATCACCTGACATCTCACTGCAGTCTCATCCAGAAAGTGAAATATTCAGCACACTTCATTTATAGGAAACTAAAGCTGAGGATCTATGAGAAGAACGAGACACATGAAAAAACTAAAGAGGAAAAACAATATTCTCAAAATGAAAAGATTCCAGTGCTTTCAGAACAAGTTATCCTAATTGCCTTGGGCAAGAAAAACTGTATATATTAACTGAATATACTTTTGAATATCATCTTTTGGTATCAAGCTATAAAACACAAAAAATAAAAAAATAAAAATGTCAGCTAATGGAGAAAATAAAATGACCAATACTTTTAAGATACGAATATTGGAGAAATCACAGAAAATATGAATTTTAGTTAGGAATACTCAAGAATAATTGCAGAAGAAACCACCAGAGAAAAAAGTGATCAAAGAAATCAATTATGGACTGTTTATGGACAGTATTATAGGATGACAGAAAGAAAATATTCTCCCCAAAGTGAAGCACAATAGTAGTCAGGCAGGAAAGCATGATTTACAGTATACCTTAAAATGGTTTAAAGCTACAAGGTAAGATGATAAATGGCTACTGTTTCTTTCAACAGAGACATTATATGGCCTAGAGACAGAAAAAGATGAGTGTTTACATATATGGCAGAGAAAGTGCAAATTATTGAACTACTATACTAATTTCTCATGCAAACAAGTGTCTGAAAGAAGCCCTATAGGAACAGAGAAATCCCCAATATTGTAAATAAGGAGGTTTCAGAAAAAGCAGAGTGGTTCAAGAACAGATAGCTAATATAAGATGGTCTGTTCTAGTTTATAAAGTAATACAAAAAGATGAGTTATCTTTGCTTTATTAACTACAGCAAAGCTTATAATTTATACCAGAATAAGCTAAAGGATGTCAGAATATGTAATAATTTTTGGAAAGACCTTATGTATAAGAAAGTACTGTAAGAACAGAATTTAGAAGAGTTCAGAATAGCAAAGCAAGACAAAAATCACTTCCAACCATTTTTTAAGCAATTTAAGCTATGTTGATAACCCTAGGTTTGTTTGCCAGAAGAAGAGGTCATCTTAAAGAGCTCATTGTGAAAGCAAAAGTGAGGAAAGCAATACCTGACTTTGTGTTAAACTATTAGGAAGCACTAATGCTTAGTGGATGTACAGTGGACGAGAAAAAGTAAAGTTGGTGGATAATTTTATTTTAGTGAACTCAGAAGTAGATAAAGGTGGACAGCCTGCCAGAGAAGAGATATTCTGGAAAGGATGTCAATGACAGATTTAAGCAACGTCATGAAGGATGTCCCCAAATATTAAAATAAAAGCTAAAGCAATTATTTTCTAGTGAGAATATACAATTATGAAAGCCTGGCATTAAGTAAAACTCATAGAAAGAAGTTAAACACCTTCTAACGGTGGTTCATATAAGAAAAGACTGCAAGAAGAACTAAGTAATCAGTCCTGGGATAAGTAAAAGCTGACTGTTCCCTTCAGGCAGTGACTAGTAGGCAGAAAATCAGACCATTTGGATATAAGATGCAGATTATGAACATAAAATAAGACCGTGCTTAGAAAAAAGGAAAATGAGGGAGGACAACTTACAGGACAACATTTGGAGTAGTACTTAGTACTGAAGATAAGTCAAAGAGGTAAGCATTTGTCTAAATGTTTCACTGAGAGCAACCCCAATGTGATGTGTCACCTAATACTCCAGCTTAATTAAACTGAATCACAGCAAAAGCATATAGGTTTGGGCAAGTAAAGAATTTTGGTTTTAAAGAATTTTGTTTTTTGCAATATACAGTATATGTTTTATTTAGTACATTGCAAAATGATAATTATACCACATACACACAGAGTAATACATTGTTATTGATTTCATAAACTTCCTATCTAATTTGCATAGGATGTTCTAAATCTTACTTGTTATGAAAGCTTTATAGTCTTAGTCATTTCCTATCAATTTACTTCCCAGTAAATCAGGAATCTTATTCCTCTTTCACAGAACGTGCCCTCTAGAACAGCATCTCCCACAAAGCCACTCTCCTGAAAGAATTTCAAGTCTTTTTTTTTTCCACGGCTTGAGCCTGGATGTTTAAAAAGCCTACAGTGTAAGATTTTGTATGTTTGAACGTTTTTTCCCCCCTAGACATGCATCGGTCTTCTCACTGTTTATATTGTTATTTGTTGTTTTTAACGTTAAGTGTTATTCAGTTTTTATAGAGTCAGGGGGCCTTATAAATGTGGCAAATCAATGAGGAAATAAGTGCACAGAGAGGACCATAGTCTTGATATACTGCACTCAGTTCAAAGGCTGTATACAGCTTCCAAGAAACCCATTGCTGTTAGCTGCGAAGTCGTGTCCGACCCATCGCGACCCTATGGACACCCATTAATACCCATTAAACCCATTAATAGGTTAGAAATCTGAATTAAATAATGGTGGGTTTTGTCTATTAATATTTTCACGATTGAAAACTTGCCCTTTTTTAAAATGACCTTTAAAGTGGGCTCGGATGAGTCCAAACGAGCCAGGCGAGAGGCAAGAAGGGCTGCGCTGACAGGGGCGAACAGCAGCCAGAGCATCTGGACCCCGCTCGGTCCTTAGGAGGAAACGGCGCCCGTCCTCTGCGAACGAAGCCAGCGGCGAGGCGGGCTCCTTCCCAACCGCTTCCCCTTCTTTCTCTCCGAGCGAAGGTCCTTCTTACCTTAATGTTACAGAAGACCTTGCCCTGACAGGTGTTCAACCGCGGAGGCTTATCATCGGTTGCCGGGGCTTTGCCGTTTTCGGACTGAAGCCCCATTGTCTGCTCAGGCTGCCGAAGTGCCCGCACCGCTTAGCCCGGAGTCCGCGCTGCGCCTCCGTTTGCCGGCCGAAGAAATCGCAGCAGCAGCAGCAGCAGCAGCAATCGGATCCCGCGCTCGCTTCTATTCTCCCTTGCCATCAGCCCCTATGGAAAGAGCGGGAGCTGCAGTTTTTATAAGCCTGCCCTACGCTCCGATGTGCTGAAGATACGTGGCTTTCCCCTCCCTCTTTCCTCAGCTACGTAAAAACGGTCGGGTTCTCGGCGGCTACTCCAGAGAAGCAGGTGCTGGTTCCAGTTCGGGTCATTTTTGGAGACTTTTCTTAGACGCTGCCGACCCTCCCGCTTTGTTTTGCTTTAGTTGCGGAGCGTAGGAAATCGGACGGACCCTATTGGGAACGTCAGTGAAATTCTTTCCCTCCCAAGTCCCAACTTCAAATCCTCCGAGAGGAGATACTGCGGGGACCCCGCTGGAGGAGGGCGTCCCTTCCATGTCTCCGGGAAGCGGGCTCACTCTGCCCACACCTTTCTTTACGGTTTCCGGCTGCTTCGCCGACATACGCATCTCAATATGCGTCTCGTTTAGTTTACTGAGGTTTCCTTGTGAACAAAGTCGTAGATAAGACAGCGCACGGCCTGGGGGCTGGAAGCGCGCGTTACTGCCCGAGTAGCCCGCGCACATTCCTGACTCCGCTGGTAGGATTTTGGTCTACGACCTGTGACCCGTTGGGCGCCCGCGGGCTTTGTTTGCAAATGGCCCGGCAGGGGCACTCTCGCTGCTTGGAGATAGATGTACGCAAAAGCATTGATTGAAGGCGCTTTTACGCAAGGCCGGCGCCTCGCTCTTGCACCAAAACGCCTCCAACGATAAGATAGATAGACCAAAAAAGAGAGAGAGAGAGAGAGAGAGAGAAGTGTCTAAATCACACGAGCTTTCCGGAGGTTCCCAGTCCCTGCCGAGGAAGGCGACCCGCGTATTCTTACAAATCGTAGAAATGTTTTGCAATATTTCCCTTTGGCACAGATTTCACGGCCTTTGCAACAAAAGGGTGTTATTTATTCTTTCATTTAAACTTGGAAATTTTTAAATGCTGTTTAATGGACACGTGATATGTATATTTTGAAACGCCTTTTTCATTGCTTTTTTGCTTAGTTTATAATTACCTTCTTTTTTTAATGTGTCTCTTATTTTGTGGGATGTTTTGTAAAATTTGTACACGTGTTTAACACTTAAAAGTACAACATCTAATAAAAACTGTTGCGCTTTACTAAAATATTGTTGAAGGAAAAGTCTTTACCAGGGTCCAGTCCAAGCTGGGAATAATCAAAATGGCGACTGCTTTAGAAAGAAGGTTGTAGTTTATTGAAGAGGAGAGCCAGACAGAAAGATGGCTCTTGGAAAACTGACTGTAGCAGAGAGTGGTGGGCTTTTATAACTTCTTGAGCTTTTGTTTGGAGTTGTTCCTGTGGCATGAACTTTCACCTGAGTCTGAGTGTGCCTTTCTGGTATTCTGATGGTGGTGGGTTAATCCTATTATGTCCCAAAGGTTATATCCTGTTTCCCTGTGGCTGTGGCTGATGACTGTTGGATTTTTGGTGTGAGGGATTGTTGATCTAAGGATCATTTTTTCTAATCCAAGCTTCCTGGCTCCAATCTTTCTGACAAGATTATCACATCTGCATTTCTGCAGACCTGGTTCCTGTTTGGGGCAGAGAGACCTGGGGTGGGGGTGTTGGCCTCCGCCATCAAAATTCCTTGGGGAAATATATTCTGCCCCTTCAATATTTCCCAAAATATTTCCCTTTCTGGATTCTTTCCACAATTTGGCACCCATTCTCTAAGATAATGTAATTGGAACCTAGCTTGCTGAATTTACAGGGCAGATTAATTTATCTGATTCTAGACCAGTGTTTCTCATGCAGACAGAGGAATTCTGGGAGTTGCAGTCCACACATCTTAATGTTGTAGAGCAGGGATGTCAAACTGCTGGCCCGCAGGCCAGATGTATCATCAGGAAACCGCGCCCACCCCATTGCCGGCAATGGAGAAAAAGCTCCAATACGTTGCACGATGTCACCTGATGTCGCGAATTTGATATGTCTGTTGTAGACATTGACAAACATAGCAGATCAATTAAATATTATCCAACTTTCCTTCAGCATGGCTGGGATCTAGGCTTACACTTAGACCAGGGGTGTCAAACTGTCGGCCCGCAGGCCAGACGTGTCATGAGGAAACCGCGCCCACCCCATTGCCGGCAATGGGGAAAAAGTTCAGATATGTTGCATGATGTCACATGACACCACAAGTTTGACATGTCTGCTGTAGACCTAGGCCTTATTTCAGCTGAATGAGATAATAGGAAGGTCTGATTTATTTCTGGTACAAAAGTTACAAATCAACAACCAAAACCAGCTTTTTAATATACTATTTTCAACTTCCAGGAAGCTGGACTATGTTAAACAAAAGTTCTTTAAGCTAAGTACACCCCTATACACCTCCTAGCATTTTATCACACTTTCCATTTTGCTTCTTCCTATTCAGTGTAGTCACTTTCCATAGTCTTAGTAAGCACATTCTGTTCTCCTGGTTATCCTTTACCAAGAAAAAGTCTACATGAGGCTGAAAATATTTTACAATTGTTGGCACCCTTAAATATTAATGTAAATAGACTTACAGGCTATCAAATTGGCTGGAGCAAATGAAGTCAAGCATGCTTTTTTGCTTGTTTGGTCTAAGGGAATGTCAAGATGGGATTTGCAAATGAAAAAAAGAATGGGGTTCAGCATTTTTTTGGGGATACTCTAGGGATGCTCCTGTTTGGTTCTAGCCTTTTAAGTTTTTAACTTATATTATTTATTAGAAAACAGCACAGTCATTTTAAAAATTAAATTTCACTGGTGAACATCAATTCTGAAATGTGATTTGCATAAATGATGTCCCTGTCTTTATGTTTTAGTGATTCTGTTGTAATTTCTTTAACTCAGTCACCGAGAATCAGTCAGCATGCAAGTTTAATAAATAAATAACAACAGCAACTCTTATTATTTCTTCCTTGAAATAGAACACCACCCATGGAAATTCAGAATAGGATCCAAAGCAATAAACTTTCCTAATGAAATCAAGGGAAAATTAGTTCTAGCTCAGCAGAAGTTAATGAGAACTAACTGCTTTTAGATTGCTCTATAATTGCTTCCCTGTTCCTTTTTCTCCAGTGCCCCCCTCCCCACCTTGACTTTCCCATCCTTGTAATGAAAAACAATTGAAACCGTCTCCCACTCAAATCCATTCCTTCTTATCCTGGATAGGATTGGGAAATAGTTATGTCATACGCAGTGCTCTGCATGCTTCATTTTTTTTTAAAGTCCATCCTTTCAATCTTACAAAAGGCTGAGAAGTTATTCTTGAGAAAGATGGTGAAATGATGCCTGTCACCTTCTCTTCATCAGGGAGATACAAGCAAGCAAGAATTTTCAGCAGTGACGAGGCAACCGCGCTCACGGTTTCAGCTAAACCTGCAGAACTTTCCTTGCCCCTCATCTTGTGTTGCTGCTGAACTGGGGGTTAAGAGTTCAGCTGCTGAACCTCAACAACGTTATGGGAACAATAATGCTAAAGAGAGTTTCTACAATGTTTTCAAGCTGGTTTTGACAGGGTAGTTGAATGAAAACATACACAGACCTATATGAAAAGTAGCACACAGATGCATTGGGTATTACATTATAATATGCTTCGCCATGGTTTATGAAATAATCTGTTCATACAACACCTTCAACCAATATCCATGGTTTATTTATTTATTTGATTTTACTTTGCACAACCCCGGCAACTCTAGATGGTTTACTTATAAAATCAGGGGAAGGGGCTTTGACCTTCACCAAATAGCTGGGCTAAGAGCCAAAATAGCTGAGCTGAGCTTATTGTAAGACTACGGTGGCTTACTGTCCAACTGAACAGGTCATGAGTCTTCCAAATTGTCAGGGATAAAAAAACAAGAATTGCTGCTTGAATCTGATTCTTTTCCTATATCTTTCCTCTGCCATCAGTACTTAAACTGGGAACCCATTCTTGTAAACCACATGGAATATTTTTCAAAAACTAGGCCCGTGTATCTAGGCTGTAATTATCTGAATGATTACTGGTAGTGTAATAATCTGGATGTGGTGGTCACCTAAAGAGGTATGGAAAGCTCTAATTCCTGCTCCATACTGGAATCCAAATTAAAGCATCCTTAACAAAAGGCTGCCCAGACTCTCAGTGAACAGTCAGAATCTGCCTTACTAAATCTCTATATTTCATGATATCTGCATAATGTCTTTTCAGAAATTTGAAAAGTAGCATATCCTGCCTCAGTGATGAATTCTAAAAATGCATTCACTTCTTTTGCAGGCCTAGCAGGTTACTGATTCATATTCATTTGCTAATTAATTGCTAGTGTAAGAACTTTTTCACGTGTCATTCTTAAGTCAGGAATCCACTATGCTATGCCTGTGCATTTGATGTTTGTTTCCACTGACCATTTTTGTATTGTTGTCTCTGTGCATTTAATTCTATCACTTTCATACCATTTCTTCCGAGGTAGGTAAAATGAGGACCCAGATTGTTGGGGGCAATTAAGCTGACTTTGTAATAATGCCCCTTGGGGTGTGTGTGAAAGCCCTGATAAGCAGGCATATACATAGAATGAAGGCTACTGCTAAGCACATTGATTTGTGCTTTAGATTGTAAGCCGCCCTGAGTCTTCGGAGAAGGGCGGGATATAAATGGGATTAAAATAAAAAATAAATAAAAATTTCTGTAGAGATTGTTTGAATATTATTTCTGACTTGGAAAATATTAGCTGTCCTATCTAATTTTCTGTCAAGATATGCAAATACAGTCAGCCTTAAGTTGTTAGGACTGAATATCAGTAATAATTCCAAAAGGCCAGGATGAGTTACCATATCTTAACATTTTTTTTCTGTCCACACTACTTTGAGCTCATTCACAAATCCATCTAGTTTGCAATCATCAGTCAATCTATGTTTATTTGATAATAAACCAGTAAATAAAACAATAAAATCACAATTAATTAAGATGAAAATTTTTTTAAAAAAATGGTCTAACATGTCTAAGACAATATTCTGGCATACTGTACAAACTATAGAGCAGTACTTTTTCTTAGCTATGGTTAAGTAAAATCATACTAACAACTTAAAATAAATCAAGTCAGAATGAGCAAGATGTTTAATGAAGAACAAAGATAATAAGTCCTGATGAGTATTTGTGTAAAGGAAACAATACTATACATGATAGCAGTAACATGATAGCAGTGTTCCAATATCTAAGGGGCCGCCACAAAGAAGAGGGAGTCAAGCTATTCTCCAAAGCACCTGAAAGCAGGACAAGAAGCAATGGATGGAAACTAGTCAAGGAGAGAAGCAACCTAGAACTAAGGAGAAACTTCCTGACAGTTAGAACAATTAACCAGTGGAACAACCTGCCTCCAGAGGTGGTGAATGCTCCAACACTGGAGGTTTTTAAGAAGAGACTGGACAGCCATTTGCCTGAAATGGTATAGGGTTTCCTGCCTTAGCAGGGGGTTGGACTAGATGACCTCCAAGGTCCCTTCCAACTTTATTATTATTATTATTATTATTATTATTATTATTATTATTATTATTATTATTATTATTATTATTACATTGTGCTCCATTGTTTCAATTATTTCTCTGACACAGGACACAATCTTTGTTGAAAAGAGATTTTTTAGCATTTCCCTTCAGTAACAGCCGTTGGGAGGATATTGAATCTAGCCAAGGGTAAAGCCCTTCTAAATTTCAGAATTGTTATGCAGCGAGGATATCTTACTGATTGGAAAAGGTATGCAGAGTAGCTCAAGAAGGTGTTTCTAGGTCGAATGGATAAATGTGCTTCCAACTCTAAATCAATGGCTGGTTGTTTGAGATCAGCTAATGTGCGATCATAGCCCATCAGAGTGATGGCTGGCCATGAAAACCCACCGAGTTGTAGTTTGGCATGTGTTGCCTGGCACAAGGAAGACTGAAAGCAATTGGTCATAATTAAACAAGTCAAGCTGTCTGGAAAAAAGGAGAGCTTAAGCCAATAAGAGAAAATGCAAATTAGGAAGAAGTTTCTGTTTTAAGTAGGCTACATGATATGCACCACTTTCAGACTATAACGAAGTACTTTAAAAATATGTTTCATAAACTTGGATTTGAACTCTTTCAAGAGAAAGGAATGACTTGTAGGGGCCCTAATCTGCAATGAACAGAATTAACCTTCCAGTTTTGCAGGCCAATGGACGCAAGGCAATAATTTGAGTTACTGCAAAGTCCCAGAGTGTCCCATAGAAACCATGAAGGTATCACATGCTTCATACTATCATTATATAATTTGTATCAGTTACATCATGCAAATGCCATAGCATTCATAATTTCTATCACTTGTGCAACAGTGTAATATCACATAAAATCACTTTTCCTCTTTATTTTCCTTGGGATACACATGGGGAAAACCAGTAGATTCAAAGATTTCTGCGCCATAATAGGACTTATTTTCTGCTGGAATTCAGGAAACACATATTTTTCTTTTTTTAAAAAAATAATTTTATTAGATTTTTCAATAGAAAAACTAACAAGAAAGAATGATTTAAGTAGAAAAGGAAAGCGTGAAAAAGAAAGCAAAGACAAAAGTTCAGGAAAAAATACAAAGAAGTGATTTTTTTATAGTAGATGTAAGTATAAATTTGCATTAAACTTTTATCTCATGACTTATTTTATCAATGTATAAATACAAAAATAGGAAATTAAGGAAAGAAAAAAGGGAGAAAGAAAATATTTGGTACAAGGGAAGAAAGAAAAAGTGTTGACTTCCGACTCTTTTTTGCACAGTACAAGATAAGAGCATTACATCCTCAACTTTTTTACAGATTAGTATATAACTAGCCATTTCTAGGGACGCGGTGGCTCAGTGGGTTAGGACACTGAGCTTGTCGATCAGAAGGTCGGCAGTTTGGCGGGTCGAATCCCGAGTGCCGCGTAGCAGAGTGAGCGCCTGTTACTCATCCCAGCTTCTGCCAACCTAGCAGTTTGAAAGCACGTAAAAATGCAAGTAGAAAAATAGGGACCACTATGGTGGGAAGGTAACAGCATTCCGTGCGCCTTTGGCGTCTAGTCATGCTGGCCACATGACCACAGAGACATCCTCAGACAAGCGCTGGCTCTTCGGCTTTGAAACGGAGATGAGCACTGGCCCCTAGAGTCGGAAACGACTAGCATGCATGTGCGGGGGAACCTTTACCTTTACCTTTAGCCATTTCTATAACAATAAATATATCTGATCAGCAAAAACAAAATCAAAGTTTCTTTTTTTTCATCACAAGCACAAAATCCAGAATATCCAAATAAAAAAACTAATTAAATAATTAATTAAATATATTCTCTTTGAATAAAAGAGTCAATACAACCATTTCTGTTTGCACTTAATACTTTTTATAAACTATCACCATTTATATTAACAAAATTCACTGTATTCTTTCAGATTCTTTAACCTTAAAGGGAAAATACTTCTTTTCACCCATTTTAAAACACTAAACTTTTCTTTAAAAACATTCACAAAATCAAAACTTTCTAATACGTATTTTTTAAACTTCCTTTCAACATTTAAACTCTTAACTTTACAACACAACTTTCATTTTTCCCGTTATCTAGCATTTTTCTAATCATTAAATTCATATGTCATAATTTTATTATTTTTCTATTTCATTCCAAAAATCCAAAAGGAGTTCCCAATCAGCGTTAAAATTAGTCAGCCTTTTCACTAATCAAAGTTGTCAAAAGCACATTTTGTTAAAAAATATAACTTGGAAGATATACATGTTGACATACAAATCCCATTAGATTAAGTGAGCAGTGTATATATGTCCTTTGAATTTCAGCCTTGAAATTAGGAGTAAGATACACACTGATTGCCCCCATACAGCATAATGATGGCCTATCTGGAATGAGGTCTTTAAAAATAATTTAATATAAATAATTTATTTGACAATAGGACTTTATGAAAGCATCTAAATATGCAATCAATACAATCTTAGCATGGGGTGCTTCTCTTTCTAAATTTCAATATACAACTTTCATTAAGAAGTCCTCATGGTTTTGAATATACTTATGGTGGTATGCGAGGAATGCCATTTGAAATGTCAGCAAACAACATTATTGCTTAATAGATAGTAAGGCCTTTTGAGTAGAAAATTGTCAAACCTGTTCTATGTAAAGCACCACATTTCGATTGGTTCAATATAAATTAATGATGGCAATAAAAATAGTCAATATTTCCATGTACTTCTTGCTCATGCTATAACTTGAAAAAATAACACTCTGGAACATGAGAGGAAAAATTGTGTTGAAGAGCTGTAACTTTTAGAACTGCCTTTCTTGTTTGTGTGTGTGCATGCGCACACACACACACAGCCTCAATAGAGTATATTCCAGGTTCATTCTATTAAACAATGACATCTTATTGGACTTTGATGTCATGCCTGCCAAGTGGATCGCCCTACCTTATTAGCCTTTTGCAAGATATAGAAGTCATGGGTTTTTCCCCAGGCATTTGGACCTACCCTTCCACTTCTGCTAGCTAGGCCTGTCCTCTCCACCATGTGTGGGATTCATAGTTAAGGATGATTGTTTGACTCTCTTTTGTGCATCTATAGCACACAGTCTTAGATAGACAAGTCTGTTAGTTGTCAGTCACCTTAACTTTTGGCTAATGTAATAAAGGTTAAGAGGTTGTAAGTTCCCCTTCACCATTTTCTACTGCTTACTTATTTTATTTGCTTATTTATTTTGAGCCAGTTTTGTGCAGCAGAAAGGATCAGGTGGATGCCCCAGACTTCCTTAGTCACATGAGTGCACACACATACACATGTGCACACAAAACACATGCACAATTCATCTTTGAAGGGTATGACATTAATATCAGTCCTCTTGGTTTTAATTTCTTATTTAATCTTAATTTTAATCATTTTGTATTATCTCTTTTTACCCTTTTATCACTTTGTAACCCACTCAGAGTCACTGCCACAGAGATGTGGGTGGCACATAAATTTAAATTTAAATAAGTAATAAGAGTAGGGCTGCATGGGGTTGCACCTAAATTTTCCCAAGCTCTGACCCAAGGTGGGTCAACTTCCTGGTTTTCCCAAACAGATTAACCTCTCTCTAACCCAGGTAAGCATCGCTGACTAACAGGTCCACAGAGATCCATTGTAAACCACAAAAAGGAAGAGCTTTTCACTGCAGTTTCTCAGCAATATCCTCTATGCCAGACATGTCACAATCGCAACATCACGTGACGTCACGCAACATATTGGGACAGTTTTGCCATTGCTGGCAATGGGGTGGGCACGGCTTCCGGATGATGCGTTTGACCCACGGGCCGGCAGTTTGACACCCCTGCAAGGGCAAATCATTCTTGACATATTTATTATTCTGTCCCTTTTTCCTTTTGCCTACACTGATTGTTACATAAAGCACATAAAGGTTATCCTCAAATTACAACTACAATTGAGACCAGAATTTCCACTGCTAAACAAGGCAGTTGTTAAGTGAGTTGCGCCTGATTTACATTTTTTTTTTTGCCATGGTTGTTACGTGAATCATTGCTGTTATTAAGTGAATCTGTTTCCCCTCTTGCCAGAACATTACAAACATATGGCTAGGAACATCAAAAATGGCAATCAACCAGTTCTTAAACCTCCTTAATAAAAGCTGTAGGAAATAAAATAAACCTTATGGTGTTATTTTGTGTTATATTGTTGCCCTCTTCATGCTTTTACTGGCTAAATAAGTAGCATTTAGGAGACACTGTTGGCATTATCTGAGTCTTCACTGTAGTAGGGAAAGAGGGAGGAGTCTGTTACTTTTATACCATCTTTGTATTATCAAAAGTTTTTCCATCTAGGGCCTAGATTCTAGGCTGAGCAAGTACTGAATGCATAGGCTGTTCTGCTGAAAGGATAGCAACCTTCTGACCAGCAAACTCTTGAGTAGAGAATTGTTCTCTTATTATCCTTTCTTTTATTTTATTTTTGTGCAAGTTAGGGAAGGGATATGTGGTTTCTTAAGTGAAGCAAATTTTGATGCAAAATTTTTAGTTTAAAATATTAACACAAGGCGCAGTGCAAACACTTCCAATTATAATACATGACAAGTTGTAGATGATTCTCATGCTTTTTTTTAAATCACCCTTTGATGATAGGCATTCATACTATTATCATACATAGATGAGCCCAACCATATCACTCTTCCATTTTTTAAATATATATTACTGTAGTAAAAACTATAGCCTAAATGTAAATCTGAAACTGTCATCAGTCAGGGAACATTTCAACAAAACAGCAAGAAAATATCCCTGGAGGTGCATTCAATCCCCAAATAGCAACTGCAATACTCATCCCTTAAAAATTGAGCTTGCATCGTATGTATGTGAGTGTGAGAATGTATGTGTGTGTGTGAGAGAGAGAAAGGTTTTCATTACTGCAAAGTCGCGTGGTCGCACAGAGAGACGGACACTTGAGCTGGGTAGTATTTCTTTTATTCGGATCAGGAATGAATCTGGGACAAAGGGGTTTACCTGGTGTTTCTTATACCTGCCCAGGTGAATGATGGCCAATAGAATTGAACCTGGGCTTCCCGCCAGTGCATGTGGCCAATAGGTTTAAACCCTGGCTTCCCGCCAGAGCTGACCATGCCGGGGGCTGTCAAACTTGCTCTGTCCGGCTTTTCCCGCCTCAGCAGTTATCGCCTGGAGCTGACCAGCCCCCTGCTGCGCTGGCATTTCCTGTGTATGCTAGCAGCATACACTACAATTACATTCTTCAAAAATTTCCTTTTTAAGATCCATGTTTTTCTATAGTCATTTTAATTTTTTTTTTAAAAACTCCATAGTCTGTGTTTTTTTTAATGATGACGATGATGTGTCATCAAGTTGTTTTTGATTCCTAGTGACTACATAAATTTGTCTGTGGTATTAGGCCACAGAAAACATCAAACTGATTTATTGCAGCTACAGGATGAGTTGAAATAAATTTCAATTTCTTTTTAATCCCATTTGTTAAGTTGTGCTGACAGTGTACCTACCAGCAAAAATAGATGAGTTCAACAATACTACTCTCCCACTTTTTACAAATGCTGTAGGGACCGCTGGTTTTTGTGATGTTAAAGATTCCATCTTTACACAGGGAGAAAAGCATCTTTATGCTGGTAGCTCTGTATGCTGGTAGCACTCTAACTAGAAAGGCAACATCTTACAAAACACTAAGATAAAGATGAGAAAATATAAGATAAGAAAGGAAAGGAAGCTCCCTGCAACATATACCAGATTTATTGGGCATTAGTAAAAAGACCTCTGGTAAAAAATGCATATAACAGAAAAAGTATCTGGAAATTTATAATATATTAAACTATTTGCAATTTATAGGTTTCCTTGTTCTGAGTGGCACAGAGAATAAAAATATCAAAAATACACCATTAAAAAGTGCAATAGCATTACAATTCAAAGAATGAAGTAAAAAACTAAAACATTGGAGACATAATTTTATGATAATCATTGAAAATACTATTCTAAACATTTGGTAGACTTCTTTAAGACAATCACCTTGCTGAAAATAAAAAGTTTCTTGTAGCCGTTATTTGGCATGAATACAAAAGAGGTTATTTGATGGGAGAGTCCCTGCAGCTTACAGAGATTGACCTCTAAATCTGGGGTATGTCATCACTTCAAGCCTACTTAATCTGAAGCACATTTAGAGAGCTAGACTTTTAGAAGATCATTGGGGAACAATTTGCTCATCTCTGTCTCGGTTCAGACAATAAGCTTAACTAAATCAATTATACACCTAATTGGTTACAGATTGTTGGTTGCAAGGGTGGGGGGCTTAGTATGTTGTAAGAAGTCAAACCATTTGTTCAGTTTATGATTTGCTTAAAAGTCCTCTTTTGAGAATACAATGGCCAGCCAACTTTCTCCAGGAAATGCCTGATGTCCCAGGAATCTTTGTGCATGACAGCCCTGCCAGAGTATCATGGCATTTCTAGTGTACCCCCTCTCCCCTCCCCGAAACAGGTAGAAAGCAATAGGCATGGAATGGCTATTGTGGAGTAGACTGTTACGATTCTAGGTTTTTCAGCTATTCTTCTTGTTTTACCAGTTTTTATATCCTTGGAAGAATAGGCATGCAAAAACAGGACAGTTGATTGGAGTCTGGCATTCTTACACCTGACTGAGAACAATTCTTGGCTGTTCCAAAAGGGATTTTAAACTTTCTACTCTGGATTGCAGCAGATTCACAACAGACGGAGGCAGATGCTTAGTTCAGACAATGACAGGACTTGATTGGTCAATTCCCTGCTTTTGGCTTTCCCCATCTAAACCAGACTTGTAGTTTTCTAGAAGCATAGACTCTAGGAATATGTGAGTAGGCAATAGGTTGCCATAAAGGTTGCACCTTGTAAGCCAAGATGGGTCTGATTGAGAAAGCCAAAGCTCCTCCTGGCTTTTCTGGAAAGACTGGGAAACGATCTTACCTGAAACTTCAAAGAATCTCTTTTAGCCAATGTAGATAATATGAGGGAGGGAGGTTTGCATAGATATTTGTTTATTAAGATGTAAACATTTGCTTGAAAAATGAACCATGTTAATAAAAGGCTGTTGAACTTGAGCATATTTTAAATAAGAATGACTAAGGTCAGCTAACTTTCTATTCTACTTGCTTTTCCTTCAGGTGCCTCTTCCTTTGAGATGTTGGCTCAATGACTGAAGATGTTTAGAAGATGTTTACACCTGTTGTGAGTCAACTGTTAGCAAGAAAAACAAGAGCTTCAAGTGCCCATAGTGAAATCTTGGACAAAGTCTTCCAAAGGTCTGGATGCCCTCCAGATAATCTAGATTTCTGTTCTCGTAACTTAGAGTGAGCATGGACTGTGATACATCAAGCCTGAAATGAAGTAATTTAGAATAAATTTAGTGGCTGCCCAGCTACATGATCTGTTTTTAACCTAATCAGTCATTAATATAGCACTTTTATGTTAATAATCATGCTATCATCAGTGTGGAAGAAGTAAAAACCAGATTAATGATCTGGGCATAAAAATGATTACAGTTCATGTTTATTTGAGCTTCTAAACTTGTAAATCTTTTGAATTTTTATTACTTATATAGTATTATTAAAGGCTTTTTTCCTACTAGGTGATAACCTTTTCATTCCACTCCAATCTCAGCTCCATATAGCATCTTAGCCATCACCTTGCCTTGGAATATCTTAAGTGCAAGGACTACCACCTTCATTTCTACGTTTACCATGATACTATTTTTAGCCCAATTATTAGTCTGAGAAGATGCTTATTTGATATCTATCCTTGCAAACCATTAAAGAATACCGTGAGATATTTAGCACAATTAGCTAAACTTTGTTATTGGCTAAATGATAACAAGATCTGGGGGCTAGTGGATTGTTTCAAAAATTTCATGGAAAGTCTGGATTTGAGGAGAGATTTGTAAGAAATGAGAGGAACATTTTTATTGAGCAACTGTTCCAAAAGAGAATTCCAAGCATAGAGTAAGCAAGAATAAAAGACAAATTCTTTTGTGGGACCAAGAGACTTTGGGATGGTGAAGAACAGGGGTCTTCAAACTTGGTCCTTTTATGACTTGTGGACTTCAACTCCCAGAATTCTTCAGCCAGAGTGCCTGAAGAACAACGGAGTTGGGAGAATGAGGACTCCACGCTAGAATGTACTGAAGTAGAAGTTAAGAAACAGTTTTGAGATGAATGGACAAATTAAGGATCTAGGAACCTAGTCCTTGATTTATGACCATAATTGATCCAAAAATTTCTGTTGCTAAGTGAGACAGTTGTTAAGTGAGTACTGGCCCATTTTTTGATCTTTCTTGCCACGATTGTTAAGAGAATTACTGCAGCTGTTCCGTTAGTAACATGATTGTTAAGTGAATCTGACTTCCTCATTGACTTTGCTTATCAGAAGCTCCCAAAAGGATCCTGGGACACTGCATCTGTCATAAATACATGCCAGTTGCCAAGCGTCTGAATTTTGATTATGTGATGCTCCAATGAGTGAAAACAGCGATAAGCTTTTTTTCTCATAGAATGCTCAGAACGGAGTTCCAGCACCTTTTCTGGATGGAACCTTGTAGAATAGGCAAGGAGGGTTGTATGACATGTGTGAGTTCCGGTACTTTTTTCTTTTACAAAAAAAGCACTGGATAAGTCACTTTTTTCAGTGCCACTGTAAATTTGAATGGTCACTAAATGAATGGTTATAAGTTGAGGACTTACCTTATTTTCTACAGTAAAAAGAGACATGTTTGTATTGCTATTTTGATTATGTTGGGGATCTCCCAGGTTTAACAGTTTTCTCTGAGCATTAACAACACCAGATCTTATTCTTTGCCCTCCAAAGCTGAGGGTTGTGTTTTTTATTCAATTCCCACTAGTATGTACCGAAAATCTGATTTTAAGGGTGCTCATCTGCTTTCAATCATCCAATGGATAATGACTTGATATTCTGATTCAGCTCCTCTGATTCAATCTCTCTTTCTGAATGACTCATGTACTTTGGGGGCATTTCTGGACATGCACCTTTGTTAAGCAACAAGAGGTTACATACAAACTGTTAAGTGCACAAGCTGACACTGTCCCTGGAAAGAAAAATATCTCCTGCTTCTGAAGCAGAAAAGTTACTGATTTTTTTTCCTGTATGGGAGCTCATGCTGTCTTTGCATACTGGCAGAAGCAGTTTTATGGTGATGTTGTTTTATGAGGCTATTAGTACATTTTTGGAAACAAATATTACCAATGCTCCTTCTTGCTATTCTTTGTTTTTTTAAGCATATTGTTGTTTTATTCAATTAAATCTTCCAAATACTTAGTACTAACAAGAGTTCTTCCAACTCTGACTAAAGCCAGGATGATTTTCCCCCACACCCACCCCAGATTTAGGATGAAGTCATGCTGACTGGGGAATTCTAGGAGCTAAACTCCGTCCATATTAAAGTTGCCCAGGCTGAGAACACTGATGCAGACCATTCAGAGAGATGGGAAGATGCAATAGGCAACAGCCTTGTGGAATTTTGTTTTGTATTGCTTTATTTAATTTAAGTGTCAAGCGTGGGAAATCAGGAGATCCAGGCAGTTCAAATGAATATAAGGGCAAGCTTAAGCTCTTTTTATAAGAAACCGAACTACTAACGGTTAATGCAGACTGGCACCAGATAAGAGTCAATGAAATTCAAGGTGGGCTGGACGTACATCTCTTGTGGGTGCGAGGGACTCAAGATGTGTTGATGACATGTTTGACCCCTCCCTCAGGCTCAGCCTGGTCATCCCCTACATTAAAATGGTTAAGACCTGCCTTTCTTTTCATAAAAGAATTCAAAACTTACGATGGGCAAAACAAAAATTATACAATCAATAAAAACATATCCACCTAATAAACAAACCAAGAGATGAGGGGGAAAAATGGACATATGAGTTAAAAATGTAAGCAAAACAAAACAAAGGATAATCTGGAAAACCTCAGAACCTGTGGGCATATCTGCATTTTTTAAAAAAAGAAAACAGATACATACATTCTCTCTTCCTATACCAGGGGTAGGCAACCTCGGCTCTTTTATGACTCATGGACTTCAACTCCCAGAATTCCTGAGTCAGCTGACTCAGGAATTCTGGGAGTTGAAGTCCATGAGTCATAAAGGAGCCGAGGTTGCCTACCCCTGTCCTATACCTTCACAAAGGGTTACTCACCCCAAACGCCCTTCTCTCCCCTCCCTTTCCCTTCTACCTACTCTCCTCCCCTTCTGTTTAGCTTAAGTAACTGCAACCATTTGCTTCCTGTAACTGATGATCAGCTTACTGTTCCTCTATGGCAGACTGTTTCAACTTAGTCACATTTGCTTGTTTGTCTATTTATTTGATCATATTTATTACGTGCTCCAATCTTAAAAGATAGTATGAAGTAAATAAAAGGAGACTATCCAAATTTAGAAATTACAGTGGAGAAATATTGAAAACAACAACAAAAAACCTCCTTGAAGTTTCTTTTCTAGGATGAACTACTTGTCTAAAGTATTGCCACAACATTTTTGTGGGGTCTGGATTAGTAATTACCCCAAAACATTAAAACATTCGTTCTTTTTTCATCCATTATTTCATGTTTGGGGTCAGTAACTTGATGCATAAACATCTTTTGTTATGATTTGACTGATGGAGACAAAAATCAGGCAAATGCTGGAGCAATTGACAGGCAAATCTAAATGCAGCATTAATTGTTTTTTCTTCCGAAGCAGAAGCAAATTCAGGAGACAAGGTGGAAGAGAACAATTATTTACCAAAAAAAAAGAAGAAATACACTTCACAAATGAATTTTGTTTTTTTACTTGGTGTGATATGCACATCAATATCTATGAATATTGTAGCTTGTTAGCTTTCTATGCATGTAATATGAAATGTGAGTGGGGATTCATGGTTGGGGTCTGTATTAGTCCTGATATATTTTTGTGACTTGTCCAACATTATAAGCAAGCCACAGAACAAAGTTAGAAACTGCTTTTAAAAAAAGGAGGGCTTTGCCCCATTACTTTGGCCATTGGCAAAACTTGCTTCTTTCTGCTGTGTTCAACTAGTTTTTAACATGAGCCAGATCACTCTGGATTCTTTGGGAGGGATAGCATTATAAAAATAATAAAATTAAAACATCTCATTATGTAGGAAGACAATCAGAGAATCCTCAATATTATTTTTCAGATAAGGAATGATAGACTAGCTTAGATGGTAGAAAAGATAAAGGCCACTGCAACGGAAAATATATTCTAGGATTGATTAAACAGAAATAAAGTATGCATATTGGCTTTATTTAAAGAAATAAAAGAAACTAAATGAATAGTTTGTATTATTCTACATATACATTTATTGGGGTACCTTTGTGGAGGCCTGTACCTAGCATTTGAATGGCATGTCAAGACATCCATTCCAGAGAAAGGAGGAGCCAGGACTACAAAGAAAATTTCAATTCAGTTCAATTGTTTGCTTGCTTATTTAATGCATGTACTGTGATTTTTCTCTATGTTTTTAATAGTTTCCCCTTAAAGCAGGGTTGTCAAACTCAATTTCATTGAGGGCCGCATCAGCATTGCGGTTGCCCTCAAGGGGCCAGGTGGGTATGGCCAGGGTGGGCATGGCCTACTGGGTGGGTGTGGCTAGAGTGCGTATGGCCTACTGGGTGGGCGTGGCCAGCTCTACATCGTTTGCATCAAGGGTGCCTATGGGGGCCTGGGCAGGAGTGGGACAGATCTGAGGGTCTCTGGCAGAAGGAGGGTCTCTGGGCCAGGGCCAAGGCAGTGGGGGCCGTTCCCTCACTGTTTCCAGGATGGCTTCGGGGGCCACATGAAACCACTTCGTGGGCCGGATCCAGCCCCCAGGCCTTGTGTTTGACATGTCTGCCTTAAAGTTACATTAAAAATTCAGCTGAGTATTTCTGGGAATCCTCAGAAGCAGTATAAATTGAAACATCAGTGGCTGGGGATCATAGGAAGTGGAGTAGTTATGCTCTGATATCCTATTTATGTTCCTGCTGGCTTCTATTGTCAGAAATGGGATGCTGAATAAATAATACAGGGTTAGATCCTCCCTTATCTTTTTAGAATTACTCTGAATTTTCAGAGCTCTTGTTACATAACCTGTTTTTCTAAGGAACCAAAAAAAAGGAGGAGGAGGCAGGTTTTGCATAGCAATGCTTCTCAATAGATTGTATTCTGTGTTCCCAGCTCTTTTTTATTACTTTCCACAGGAAGCAAACTAAAACAATCATGTGACAGATAATGTTCTGAAGAATTTTCAACAAATCTGGGACGGGATATTTTCTAAAGCAAATAACTGCAGAGTCGTTTTCAGAATAAATACTTTCATTTAATTCCTCTGCACAGAGAGATGACAAGGGCAGTAGCATATCATTTAATACACTGTTTTAAAGTACGTTTTTTTACCAGTTGTTATTTGTTAATATTTCAGGTGCTGGTTTTTTATTGCATACTGCTTGTGTTTTATAAACAGAGCCTTATGAATATTTTAAATAAAATGGGTTGTAAAGAAATGGTTGTATGCATATGGATGTCAAAAGGGCATTACTTAAGAAAAGGGCAATTAGTTAAGAAAATTTGGGATGGTTTGTGGCATCTTGAATCTTCATTGTGTTCCTTGTTTCTGGATTAGATTTCACTAAGCCTGTCGCCTTTCAGATATCTCAGATTACAGGGAGTCCCCAACTTACAAAAGTTCATTTAGTGACCATTCGAAGTTACAACAGCACTGAAAAAAGTGACTTATGATTGTTTTTCCACACTTACGATTGTTGCAGTATCCCCATGGTCACATGATCAAAATTCAGATGCTTGGCAACATTCACATTTATGACCGTCACAGTGTCACCTTTTGCGATCTTCTGACAAGCAAAGTCAATGGGGAAGCCAGATTCACTTATTAACTTAACAACTGCAGTTATTCACTTAATAATTGCGGCAAGAAAGGTTGTAGAATGGGGCAAAACTCACTTAACAAATGTCTCACTTAGCAACAGAAATTTTGGGTTCAATCGTGGTCGAAAGTTGAGGACTACCTGTACAACCAACCTCATCTCAGTAGTGCTGTAAGCCAGAGGGGGTCAAACCACAGAGCACTGATTATGCATTACTAGAAAATTGATGTATGTGTGGGGAAAAAAAGAGGTGTGTGCGTGCGTGCACGTGCTCAGGTGCATGGGACATACAATTGCAGCCCTGGATTCCCCTTTAGCATCTTGCTGGAGCTTCAGGGCTTAAAACATTATCCACTCAGCTCACATACTAGGGTAGAATAAACTGGATATATCTCACAACAGCTGAAAGTTTCCGTGTTTGTCTCAAGTGATTTGCTGAGAAGGAATGTTGAATTTGAAGATATAAATGTTTGCAAAGGGAGGGATACAGTAAGATATGGCATAGCAGAAAGAAGAATATATTCGTACTAGACTTTGGCTATCAGAGAAATATAGAGAGGAATGTTTTGTCAAACAAGCATGGCATCTGGGGATTAAAATGAGTTAAAAATCACTAGAAAGTTTCTCTTCTACTTGTATAATAGATCATCTGCTTCAGTCTGATTTGGGGCTGGGGGGGGAGACAGGGAGAGATGGTTGGGTTAAAAACTCAAAGAACATTTGATTGCTTTCCCAGTTCCTTCTTTCCTTGAATAAATATGCCCAGTTGCTTCAGCATTTTTTCATAGCTCTTGCATTCCAAACACTCCTTATCTTTGGCCTTCGAACTTTTATTCATTTATCAATGCCTTTTTTTTTTTGAAGTGTATAGTATCAAAGAGTAGGGGAACTATTTTGGAGAAAGTTTGCTCAGAAGAGAATGCAACAACCTTTTTTACGGTCTTTCTCACAATATTTCTTAGTGTTATAATGCTTTTAACTCCCACATTCAGGATCTGAGCCTGCAATCTAGAGTGATCTGAGAGAGGTACCAAATACTGTTGTAGTCTCAGAGTGTTCTGCAGAAAGGAATCAGAAATATTCAGCATGAAGCATCTGGCTTGGTTAGATCCTGTAATTGGTTAGTTAGATTATGTAATCAGGCGACTGATCTACCTGTAGCTGTGAGTTCTGACCTGAGGTTTTATGAAATCATATATATGATGTCAGGACCAAGAAGTGGAGAACACCTCACTCCATTCTAGATTAAACGACTTTTCCCCCTTGGCACTAGTCTGGCTTTAATAGTTATTAACATAAATGAAAATGCAACATCCTTCTTAATTCCCAAAGTATAGAATCTATATTTTCTTGAGGCCTTTACAAAATGAAACTAGTTACCTTACTGTTTCATAATGATGCATTTTAAACTTAGCCTCAAGAGTTGGATTTCTTGAACATTTTCAACAACTAAATAATGGATTTTAACAATAAATATATTAAAGGATTGCAAAACTTTTATGATATTTTATGAGAATGAAGTTTGAGTTTGATGATGCTTGAATTTATGTTTTTATCCTGATTATCCCGAAAGGAGGAGGAGGAGGAGGAGGAGGAGGAGGAGGAGGAGGAAGAGGAGGAGGAATCATAGATATTTCCTTTGGAACAAGCTGAAAGGGATAATCAGCTTGTTTCAATGGAAGGTCTATGATTTCTCGTCCTCCTCTTCTTCCTCCTGTTTAGTAGAAGTAGAATTGCAGTAGAATTGCAATTAACAATATTTGGAAAACAGCCATGGTCAGTGGACAGTGTGATAAAATTAATGGAAAAGTGCAAGTAGAGAGGCTGGTCTGGTCTAGAATATTTTAGGTTTAACCCAGGTTTGCCGATTAGGAGGTTTTAAAATTTTCTTTAAACACCTCTAGGCTTATATTATAGTTTTCTGTAGCATAAACTTTACAATATAAGAGCTTACAGCATTGCTGATTTTTTGATGTTGCATTGCTGAAATTGAATTATATGGTTGGAAGCTGCAAGAAAAGGAATCAAAGACTTTTCCTTACAATTTCAGTTTTTAGAATACAAACTACAACTACAATAGATGGAGATACAAAAGGGTCCATGTGTTTGATATCAGTTTCAATTTATTGACCTCTATTCTATCTGTCTTGAGAGATGGAATTTATATTAGATTTAAATCTGTTTAAAGTTGGTTAATTTTAACAATTTTCTAAAAATCTTACCAAGACAGACATTTAAATAACAAGTTAATCCTATATTTACAACTTCTACAACTCCTAAATGTGTGAACCTCGACATCTAAAATGTTCATTACTCTAATGAACATGCTAGCTGGGAATTCTGGGAGCTGAAATTTGTACATCTGGAAGTTGCCAAGGCTGATTTACCTTAGTCAATGATTGAAAAACTCTCATGATTCTGCTGTTTATTAGCTAAAAGAAGTTCACTATCCCTAAAATTATACATTAAAACACTAAAGACTTCTTTCTTCTTTTGATCCCCTACTTTTATCAAAGACCCACTTTTTAAAACAATAATAGCTGATGACATATGTGCAAGTAGATTTTATTAACACGAGAACACAAAAATATTAAAATTAAAATAGGACTGAATGAGATTAAGCAAGTAATAGTCCTTGTAGATTTTTTAAAAGCACATTCTTTTACTGTGGAGCAAAGATTTATGATCAATTTGTATTTCCTTTGTAAAGAATAATATATATTTCTTAATACACCCATTACATAAGAAATATTTGGTGGGAAAATGCTGTTCCTGGTTTGCTCAAAAAAATAATCAGTGTCGTTATCAAAGTTATTGTAAGATATGAATGATTTCAGGAAATATTGTCACATATTTCCCTTTGAGGGAAAGCCCATTGCTATGGAAAAAAGGAAGCTGAAAGATTTTTTTTGGTGTTTTTGTTTTTGGTAGATTTCTTTCAGAAGTACTGGGTATTTTGTTAGAACATGGAGTATGTAATTGATGGCCCTTCACCTAAACACAATTGCTTCTATTTTGGTTCATAGAACACAGTTTTTGTGGATTCCAGTCTGTGGATGGATATGTTCTTCTATTATTATTATTATTATTATTATTATTATTATTATTATTATTATTATTATTATTATTATTATTATTATTATTATTATTAATTTTATTTGTATACCACCCTTCTCCTGAAGGACTCAGGGCGGTGAACAGGGCAGTGCTTGTTAAAAGACAAAATACAAAATACAAAAATACAAAAATTAAAAGAGAATTAAACAAAATGCCCACAACTCTTACGATTAATTAAAACACATTAAAATAGGTTAAAACACATTAATAAAACCCAACCCCATATTATGCCTTTTCTAACTATTTTTTCCAATATATATTTGTTCATCTTTTATCTACTTTCACAGATACATGCAACATGCCTGAGTCTCTGAGAGACAGTTTGCATTGAGACAATAGTTTGTGTTTTTGCTTCCCACAGATCTATTTTTTCTTATGATGTAGTGAAACTAGAAATTAAAATCTAAAAATGCCTTTTTAATGTAATGGAACTATGGGAAAGAACAATAAAGTATGGCTTATCTGGAAGCCTTAGGGCTGAGGACTTGGTTTCTAACAGCAGCATTCTTAGAACTTATGATTCTAAGATTGGACCGGATCTTGGAGGTCTAGTCCAGCCCTGTGCTCAAGCAGAACATTTGTTGGATGTTTTATAGCAACCCACAAATCACAAAAGGAATTAGAAAAGTAGATTTATCCAGTTAATTCTTTTTCTGTTCTTACTATGTCTGCTGCTAGGGAAGGGCTAAAGAGAGTTCAGGTCATGTGCTTTCTTTAGGCAAACCCACAAACCACAGATAAATCCATCCAAGGTAGTGCAAATGTTGGGAAAGACTAAAGGTTGACTTGTCAGTTAAGTTCATTTGTACTTACTGTATTGAAGGTTTGTCTTTGTCTGGAAGCATAATATATATGAATTTGGCTAGGATTATAAGCTATATTTTTTTGGGTGAAGAACTGTAAGACTTAATGCATCTGTAGGAAAACTATAATCTATCAAATTCTATGCCCATTGTATTATTTAAAATCATTTAAAACCAGTAACAGCAAATCACTTATTATAAAAATGGTTTGCCTAAAATACAAATAAAGACTAAATAATTAAACTAGGGATCATGGTTTTAGAAAACCAATGTCCCAACATTTTCTCTCTTGCTTGGGATTAGTAAGATTATAGTGCAACCAATCTGTGTGATGCAAAAGTTATGCTATTATATTATATGCATGGACTGTTACAAAATTCAGTTTATGGAGTAGTAGTGTGGGTATGTGAGACATATTAATAAGGACTGGATAAATTCATATTAAGAAGCATGCCATGTTTTCAAGATGCTAAAAAATGTTGGAGTAAAATAACAAAGAAATATTAATACATAAACATAAATTTTAAATCATTCAATAGTAAACAGCATATAACTGTATGAAATAAACTAAAACAATAAACTAGAAAAAGAATTAGTCTGGATTTATAATCTCTGTTAAGCGTTCAGTTTCAGGAATATGAAAATGCTAAGATATTTGGTCAATGGAAAAATAATAATTTGCAAGGTTTAACTGTTGATAAGGCAAAGATGAAATATTTTGAGATTATCTTTGGAATAGTGAGAAGCACCTGACCAGTTCCAATATTTTCAGATAAGATATTCTTATAATATATTCTTCTTTTGAAGGAATTTAAAAAACAAGGCAATAGTTAGAAACCTGATTCAATCTACAAACCTTATAACAAAAAAGTCAAAGCACTTGCTAGGCCTTATTTACAAATAGCTGGTGAAATATGATCCATAAACTAAAAGTGTAAAAATTGTATCATTAAATGCATGCAGAATTTTAGGCAGAATAATTGATAAGCAACAATGGGATTTTTTAATAGAAGAAAAATATTAAGTCTACCATTAACATAACTGACAGAAAAAAAAACTAGTATACTGTAAGGTGTTTTACAGATGGTCTATCACTCCAGTATTGACTCTGACTTTTTTTTCTGTCTTACAGTCTCCTAATCCTGGGATATATATTTTCAGATTGATCAGGTTATAACAGGAATTGGAATCTGCCTTGAATTCCTTAAACAAAGCAAAGTCTCACCGTAATCAACACAGGCAGACCAGTCCACTCATAAGTGGCGCCAAAAAAGACAATAAAACAGACTATTTTGTGCTTCCCTATTAAATGGCATGGGGAAATAAAAACCCATGACTCAATCCAAAGTACTTTGAGCAATCCAAAATGCCATTTTCCATAGCAGCTTTTCCTGTTACTTGACCCCTTAATTCTGTACCCTTTTAATTTGTTTCCAAAGACCGGCATTGATGGGAATCCCTCTCCTGCTTGTCCTCCACCTTCCCTTCAGTATCATTTCTTAACCGAAAACATTAATAGCTGCTCAGCTGCTTGATTCAATGGAAACAGAGAGCAGCCCTCACATTCCTGTAGGTGAACTCTTCCTGTCAACCCCTCTCAATAATCATTCTTAAAGAGAAAGCAATCATTTCCTACTGGGGAGTTTCCCTGCTTGATTGACTACCAAAAGCCCCAATGATAGTTTATTACAGCAAGGCTGTTCTCTGTAGACAGTTTCTCAATTCTTTTAGAAAAGGGCAAATTGAGATGGCAAATATTTATCAAAGAAAGGAAGAAGGAAACCCCTACAATCCCTTACCATTGCTCCCTAATGGAACTTGTGTTATACAGAATAAAACAAACCTTCATTTACAGCCAGTATACTAGAAAAACAAATAAATAAAGCCTAATGACCATTTTACTTCAGCACTCATTCCAGTAATCTAGACATGAACCTGCCAGCAGAAATACCCTTTTCTCCTCTCTTTCCCACCGGTTTTGTAATATGAGGCCTGAGGAAGAGTTCTGGAGCCCTTGAAAACTTGCTCATTCTTTTTCGTGTTTCGTATTAGTTTCAATAATAATGGTAATATTCAAATATGAATTTAGTGGGGGTTAAGGGGAGAATCTACAAAGCTATGATGTCTTTTTATTATGTATTCAATTAATTTAATAGCTTGAAATAATTATACTCTAGTCTTCATAAATTATGAACAGCTGGGATCTTTTCTACTGCATGTGTGCCTCTTCAAATTTCCCCGTTCCAACTGAATTTATGTTAGGAAGGAAAAAACCATCGACATACTAAAAAGCATTATGTGCATTATTAGCACACTTCTTACCAAGGATATTTTCATGTCTCAGAGGCATTATTAAAAATTAAAATGGTTGGTGGCTGCAGGCCAGTGTTTCATTTGGAATCAAGATATGGTAAGGAAAATTAGCATCATCCTTGGGGTCTAAAAGGTGTGGTAGGGAGCATCGTCATCGGTTTATATTTTGATGAATAAGAATCTATATATACTGACATCCTCCACTGAAAATCTAGGAGACTAATATGATCAGAGGATGAGTAAATCTATGATCTTGACTAAAGAGCAGAATTTCAATGAATAGTAGCTGCAGGAGAGTGGGGATAGGGAAAGCTTATTGTTTATTTGGAAGTATTATGATATGGAAAATCAATCAATGCTGGAAATGGATTTTTGGCTCAGCTCAGCAGGCCTCCCTTTATGCTTTTACCTACCTGAGGACTGACTCCTAAAGGAGCTCTATCAAATAGACGTGGCATACGGGCAATATGAAGAAGTTTCCTTAAAACAGAATTATTCTTTTGTTATGTCAAATTGAATTTCCTAGTATGAGATAAAATAATAACTCATGGTCTATAGATTCAACTCATGATTTGAAGGTGTTCTAAGTTCTTGAGTGGATGAGTGAATATGCATGAGACTCACTGCATATTAACCCCACAAAACTGGAAATATCATTACCTTATAATATGCTTTTAATGATATGCTCCTTGTTATTTGTTTTATTAGTAATACTATCAGCAGTTGCAATATTTAATACTTTCACATTTTTATTTCTTTCAGATTAAAAACCTCAAGAGCTTACATTTGCAAATAAAACCATATTACAACAAAATAGAAAAATATAGAGACCAATCATAATGAAGGACCAGCATTATATACAGTAGCACTTAGTAAACAACCTTGCATTAAAGGCAATGCAGCAGCAGATGTCAGAGATACTTGATTCAGAACAAGAAGAAGAGAATTAAAAACAAAATACAAATTGTGCCAAACTCAGCTCATACTAAACATTTCTCAAAAAAAAGTTAGAGCTTAAATTGGGAATTGGACAGCCAATAAATTATTAATTAATTAATTAATTAATTAATTAAATGTTCAGTATTGCAACATAGATTACCTCTATGTGAGCTTACCTCAAGTTTAGGATGCTATTAACAAGTCCTGCTGGACTTCAATAGGTGTGAAATCTAAAACAGTCTTCTTATGCTGAAAACAGTCCAAAATCTGTATAGTTTTTTAATGATTTATTTTATTTGTATCCAGTTTTTGTCCAGGAACTCAAGACAATGTGCACAGCACTTCTGCCTATGGTATCTTTCCAGAACAACCATCCTGTGAATCTGTTTTGAGAGATAGTGACTGGTCTGAACTTAGCAAATGAGTTTAGAATGTACTTAAGCAGGTCCACCAGCAATCAGTACCCAGATGAGCACAGATTAACTCCAAGATTAACATCAGACCAACAATCGTATAAACAATAATCCAGTCAAAAAACTGCCAAATAAGCCAACAGGAAGCAGCCCAACCAAAGAAGCTGTAAGACCACCCCCACCAACGCTGACATATAAACTGACAGCAAACCCACTCCTTACCTAGTGATGTTACCTAGTTTGAGTAATGAAACATCTGCAAGAAAACAATCAAGCACCAAAGATCCCTCATTTCAATCCTGGGCTACAAATATTCTTCTTTATTAAGCAGGTATGCTCTGTCATAGTCCAATATGCTCATCATCACTTTTGCATTCAACAACTTAATCAATCCCCTATAGGAATTAATGTATAACCTTTAGTATAGTTACTAAGTTGAATTTTATGTAATTAGAGAAAAAATACAATTGAGAATATTGAAAAAAGAAATATGTAAGATTAAAATGAGCTAAACTACAATATAATCACAAATATTAAAATGATAATAAAAATATGTCTAAAAGTAATTATTGAATTACTGGGTAGATTAAACAGTAAAAAACAAACATACTGTGTAAAAATATTAAATTAATAACCTACCAACCAAATAACTAGCAAAATACTATCCATGTTAAGATAATGAAGAGAGGGAGGAGGGTTGACATGATAGCAGTGTTCCAATATCTCAGGGGTTGCCACAAAGAAGAGGAAATCAAGCTATTCTCCAAAGCAGGACCTGAAGGCAAGTCAAGAAGCAACGGATGGAAACTAACCAAAGAGAGAAGCAACCTAGAACTAAGGAGAAATTTCCTGACAGTTAGAACAATTAACCAGTGGAACAACCTGCCTCCAGAAATGGTGAATGCTCCAACACTGGAAGTTTTTAAGAAGAGACTGGACAGCAATTTGTCTGAAATGGTATAGGGTTTCCTGCCTGAGCAGGGGATTGGACTAGATGACCTCCAAGGTCCCTTCCAACTATTATTATTATTATTATTATTATTATTATTATTATTATTATTATTATTATTATTATTATTATTATTATTTCATACAATAATGCAACAGCATAACATTTCAAAAACATTTCAAAATGAAGAAAAGGGGAAGATCACAGATTTTTATCTTTCTACACTTTGTGCTCTTCATTACAACAGTGCTGTACCCAACAAGCTGCCAAACAAAATTTTGCTATTTGCCAAATAGTTTTATCTGAAAGCAGAACACTTATGTAAAACTTGTCCCCGAGATTTATTTATAATAGGAAGGTTAAGATGGAATTATGGATGTACTTTAAGTAACGGTAGTACAAATAAACATGGCCCAATGTTTCTAGGACACTTTCCCCACATGGCTAAGTAATATTTTCTCATATCTGCCCTTAAGAATAGATGAGAGGAAAATGTTAAAATGTGCAAAGATGGGTATGCTGAGATATTGTGAAAAATAAGTTGCTTACACTACTACACTATCTGAAACTAACCAGATCCTGCTCTGGTATTTTAAAGATTCTATTCTAATGTTTGTATTGCAACTCAGAAAATGGCAATAAAGTTGGGGAAATGATTGAAAATACTTTAAAGTGGTAGAGATTTATCATAAGAAGCATGGAATTAACTTGTGTTTTAAGAATCTGGATGCCCAGAGTTTATAATTAACAGGAGTCAGAAGAGGAAACAGAACATAAAGCTAACCTGTTATTACATTTTATTGATCAGCCATTATGCCATATCAGAACAGTAATAAATGGTGGAATTCAGAGAAAAGATAATGGGATCAGTTAAAAGGAGATACAAGAGATTGAATACAGCCTGCAAGGAAAATAGAATCGGGACTTTTGGAAGAATGGGAAAGGCTATCCAATAGAGCTAAAGGGAGGAAAACATTTTGGAAAATGTATAAAAAATGTGGAAATGTGGCTGTGATGAGATAGAGCAAATGACAAGAACATCTATTGAAGGACAAGGAGCAGACCTGATAACTTTGCTTGATACAGACAGACTCTACCCATACAGACTACTTTAATGAAAACTATACCTAGTTTAATGGAAAGAAGGACTAGGGGGTGACATGATAGCAGTGCTCCAATATCTCAGGGGTTGACACAAAGAAGAGGGAGTCAAGCTATTCTCCAAAGCACCTGAAGGCAAAACAAGAAGCAATGGATGGAAACTGACCAAAGAGAGAAGCAACCTAGAACTAAGGAGAAACTTCCTGACATTTAGAACAACTAATCAGTAGAACAACCTGCCTCCAGAAGTGGTGAATGCTCCAACACTGGAAGTTTTAAAGAAGAGACTGGACAGGCATTTGTCTGAAATAGTATTGGGTTTCCTGCCAGAGCAGGGGGTTGGTCTAGAAGACCTCCAAGGTCCCTTCCAACTCGATGATGATGATGATGATGATGATGATAATGATAGCCAACTTAGAACTAAGGAGAAATTTCCTGATGGTTAGACCAATTAATCAGTTACAGTGCTCTAACACTGGAGGTTTTTTAAAAAGAGATTGGACAACCATTTATCTGAAATGGTACATGTGTAGGGTTTCTGGATTAAGCAGGGGGTTGGACTAGAAGTTCTCCAAAAGTGCCTTCCAACTCTGTTATTCTGTTAGACACAACCTGGAAGAAATGACTAAGAAAAAGAAAAGAAAGTGGTTCTTCTAATAAAAAGCTTGAGGACAGGAATCAGAGTCTGAAAATGAAACAAAGTACGAGGGGAAGAAGGCAAAGCTTTAAAGTGAGGGTAGAAAACTGAAGAATATAACAGGGGGATAAGTGATAAAGGGTATATATAGGAGAGTTAGAACTAGTCCTAAGTAAGAGGTAGAAGGAAAATGAATTTTTTTTCCTCCCTGCTGGGTATATGCTTTTCTGACATGCATGCCTGCAACTTCAAGGGATGTGGATTGCCTCCATCTATGTTCCATTCATTAAGGAAAACACTCATATTGTATGTTCATTGTGGAAAGATTTGAAGCCAAGGGAGAGGGGAATAACCAGTGTTTCGCTTGGGTGAGCAGCTGACTTGACTTTACAAGTGTGTCAGGAAAGAGGAAGTATAATAAAGTGCAAGTAGCCAGAAATGGAACTCTTCTTCTGGATGCTGAGATTCAAACACCTTTGATTTTCCTTGTAGTTGTTGAAGTTAACCTTGTATCTGTGAAAACCTGATTGTGTATCTGTACGTATGTTGATTATATGTGTAGTAACATAAAACATTTTTCAAACTTTACTTCCATGCAAATAAGAATAAAGCTGTTGATCTGTTATCTTGTTGGGTTTAGGGAGGGGGGGGAGATACCTCTTAGTACCAACTTCTAGTTAGATAATTAGCATCAAGCTTGGTTGAAGTGTTTGGTGTTGGAATCATATCTGTAAGTCTATGAATCAGTTTTCCTTGAGATGATTTGTATTAACTCCTGAAACATTATTCTTCTACCCTCAGCTTCCAGGAAGCATGATAAAGATCTACCACAGTCGTTGGGATGAGAAGTTTGCTTAATCAAAAAACAAAATATTTCATCAAGGCTCTAATTTCATTTTTTTATTAGATCTGCCTCCAAGTGGAGTTCTAAATATGGAATGCTAGATGCCCCTTGAAATCCTTTCATTAGAAACTTGGATCAAATAATCTCAGATAGAGGTATCAGACTTCCTATAATTCTATAAAGGAAGTGCTGCAGGAGTTTGACTGCAAGAACCTTAATGATATTCGAACAATAGGAGGCTCACCTTGAGCAAAGAGTAAACAAATTGCCATGAGCCTTTTGGATTGTACATAAAAATTGCTTTTCAATTGTCAAATGAGTGGGATTACACCCAAACAAAGCACCTGCACAAATTTCTGCCTATTAATAATCTAGGTCAACATTTTAGATCTTTCTGAAAAGATCTTTCTGAACTTGTTTGTATTACATTTTCATAGTAGCTGCTGCTTTGTAAAGAATGATAGACTGAAACACCTGTTTTACCCTATGAGTGATAGTGATAGTATCATTGCATCATCTACGTATAGAAACATGGCAACCTACCTGCGGTATTCAGTGGAATAACATGAGAGTGTACCTGCCATATTTTATGGATGAAGTTCTATTTTAATTAAATGATTGATCATGGAACTGATACAGAAATTAAATAACAATGAGACAATAATAGCAGTAGCAGTTAGACTTAGAGTATATACTGCTTCACAGTGCTTTATAGCCATCTCTAAGCAGTTTACAGAGTCAGCATATTGCTCCCACAATCTGGGTCCTCATTAATTATATAGTGTTGTTTAACTCTCCTCTGATAGGGACTATTATACTGCAACATCTGCCAGTTCCAAGTTATGATTCCTTGCTGAGGAATCATAATGTAGACATGGACAAGTGGGAAGGAAAAACATACATCTCATTTGAGATTTAGCAGATGAGGTCAAGGTGCTACTGAAAAGTATGTTTCCAACCAGAATTGTGAAGTCAAGAAAACATTTTAAAATGGGTACTTGATATGCTCAAGCTGGTTCCAGGTCAGACATAACAAAATATGTCTGTTTAAGGTGTATTTCAATATGAAATTTTTATTTGTGCCATTGTCAGAATTATGACTTGTAGGATCTGGAAATGTCCATGTCCACATACCAGAAAGTGGCAATTGGATACTTTTGTATTGATCTTTAGGTGAAAAATACCTACAAAAGTGTTGGCTTTGCTATTGATTACATAGCTTGCCAAGTATTATGAATTTCCAATTAAATAACCATTTAAATTAATAGTTCCATTGCTTGCTTGAACAGTAAAAATCCACATAACTGCAGTATATGTTCCTACAAAGAAATACAGATAAGGCAAAAGATAAATTCTACGCACATATATAAATAATCCTGGATTCATTGCTATGGAGGGGATTACTTCTGATAACTGGTAACCAAAATTTCCATGTTGTTAAAAATCTGCAAGGCTGAGAAAGTGTCCTGGACAAATTTGGTGCTGAGGAGCTGAACAACAATGACCTGTGCCTGTTATCATTTGCAGCAGCAAATGAGATAACAGTTGGAAACAGCTTATTTCAGTATCCACTAAAACAGTACATAAAACAAACTTCACCCAGTGGAAAAGATATTATGTCCTAATAAACAGCAGTTTTAAAACATCACTCATGGAGGTCTGGTCATTAGAGGCACCAACTGTGGCTCTAACCATCACTTGTATTCCTACAACTCCAACTGAAACAAATTGCTTGTAATTAGCCACACCCAAATGTTATGACTGGGTGAAGCTACAAGATCTTACTTGCCAGCAAAAATTTGCAACTGCTACTGATTTGCCACCCTTAAACATCTGCAAGATGTAAGTGATCAAGCACTATAATTCTCATTAATAAAGAATTTGCCAAAGAAACCTGTCCTGTAGCAAGATAGTGAACATAACTCTGGATTTCAGATGAATGTCTAGCACTAAATGACAAACAAAAACCGTGCACATTCAAAAATGTGGCATAGTACCAGCAATTTAAGCTTGTACCTGCTTCAAAATAGAAGAGAATGCCTATTGGGATAATAAAGGAATAGAAGGATTTGAAAAAGCCACACATTGCCACGAATATTACAGCCTTTACTTGTATTATGCTGCCTCAGTAGTAAATTTCAATATTCAAATAATTTTAATATTCAAATGACAAGATCAGAAAATTAGAAAGCAGTTTTGTATGCTGTGGAACTGCATAACTGCATAACTGTAAGAGTATTTGCTACTCTTTTAAAGTCATCCTATTCAGGGAGATATTCCAGTAGAATCACCAAGATGAATATTTCAAGAATGTAAGTCCACATTCTCAGAAATAAAAGTGATTATTATACATCAGTTACAAAGAGGGAAAGCTGCTTGAGCAAACAAATCCATTGCAGCAGTGTTAAAGAGTGAAGATTATGTGTTAATATTTTGGTTCCACTATTTTAAATGGCTTGGAAGCCACAAAAATTCCAAATCCATTGAAACAGACAATAAGTTACAATTTTAAAAAATGAGGCAATCAAGAATGTAAAAATTACCATGGGGTTAGCTTATTTTCAATTGCAGGCAAAATATTTGTGAAACTAATCAATAAAGGCTTCAGAAGCAACTACTGTATCCTACGAATAAGCTGGTTTCCTAAAAGCGAATGCTGTGATCAAATATTTGTAGTAAATAATTTTTCAAGAACACAACAGGTATGGAAAGAGCCTCATTGTTGCATTTGTTGACATTGCCATGGCATGTAATAGTATCCATCAGCCAGCATTGCAAAATAAATGCTTGGTAAAATAATACCCTTCTGCAGCGGGTAGATAAGAAATCATAAAGTCATTTCCATCCATTAATGTCAACATATCCAAAGACTTCCCTTTATGTACTAATATAAGACAGCAAAAAGTCTTTCTGTTCACTAATGTGATCAATGCAATCATGTTGAAAATCGTAATTAGTATGGTGTCAAATTTGGGCAAGATGAGTTCATCATAGATCTAACGTTCGCTGTTGAAAGCATGATTTTTACAGAAAGTGAAAGAAGATTTTGAAATCTTATTCACTATAAAAACTGCTGATTATCCCTACAGTAGCTTTATTATCAATATTGACAGTACAAAGGTATCTGCAAATATTGGCTCCCAGGAAGCCTTCTTAGTTGATGGAGCTCAGCTTGAACAAGCTGAACAATTTAAAGAACAAAATAGCTGTAACAGCCAATGTCAACAAAGGAACTGGCCAGATTGCCTCAGACTTCAGAGCACTGGCATGGTGGCTCTGGAGAAAAAGTAGCATAAAACATTGCTTCTAACATGTGAATCTATCGGTCAATAATACTATCTACCAATGCTGTTATACGCTGCAGAATCTTGAACTTATTTAAGATTTTTTGAGAAAGCTCAAAATATTCCAAATATATTTACTGCCAAAATATTAGGGATGTTAATTTATAAAAAACAGAAAATCAAAAAAATGAAAGAATAGTGCTGCAAACAGCTTATTATAGTCTGTGAAATTCAGATACATTGAATGTAAAAGTTTGAACACATTTGCCCCATGATAATTTTCTTATCAACTTCTTTGAAAAAATCACTCCCTGTGGGTTGGAAAGTTACAGCAATTGGTTCCAAAGAAAACTTGGCTGAAGTATGTGGGAGAAGTTCTAATGAACTTAGATTCAAGATGATAGAAGTTAAAAATCATAACAAACAAAAATGGAAGATTATACTATTATACATAGTACTTAGAGCCACATATTGGCTGTAACAATGTTGCACTTACCAGTTAACAACTTCAAGATTGAGATAAATTGTTGTTGTTAGTTGCGAAGTCATGTCTGACCCATCACGACCCCATGGACAACGTTCCTCCAGACCTTCCTGTCCTCTACCATCTTCTGGAGTCCATTTAAGCTCACACCTACTGCTTCAGTGACTCCATCCAGCCACCTCATTCTCTGTCGTCCCCTTCTTCTATTGCCCTCGATCTTTCCCAGCATTAGGCTCTTCTCCAGTGAGTCCTTCCTTCTCATTAGATGGCCAAAGTATTTGAGTTTTAGCTTCAGGATCTGGCCTTCTAAAGAGCAGTCAGGGTTGATTTCCTCTAGGACTGACCGGTTTGATTGCCTTGCAGTCCAAGGGACTCGCAAGATAAATAGGGATCAAATTATATAGTTGACCTACTCTATTATATCTTAAAGATTGTATTTTCATAGACTTTGGAGAAAAGAGTTGGCATAATTATATCTCTTAAATATTTTCCATTATTTTGTTTTGGAGATACAATCATATGTCTACTTAAAAATCAATAAATGCAGTAGAGGAGGCAGACAATAATTATGCAATCTATTTCTCCACCAAATAGTGCAATGAAAATTTCTGCTCTTTTGAATTTTTGGCAGCTATGAAACTCACCTGTCCATCTGTGATATTTTATAACTTCATCCAAACTTTTCAATTTAAGTGACTTGCATATATTTTAATAATAGTACTTGCCGAGGGCAAAGGTTCGTTCTCCGAGCTTGTGGGTTGGTTTCTGAAAGCTTCATTACCAGGGTAGGTAACATTTTCAGAAGAGTTTAAGGAATGTCAGTGTCAGTGTTCTTCTGTTGTTCAGGTGTGGGTGTGTTGAGTGAGAGTTTTGTGGTGGGTCTTGTGATGGAGAGGTTACATCAGGTCAGGGTCATTGGGATGGGATGGGGGCCTGGGTGGGTTGGTTGAGGGTCCATGCTGTCTCTGGTTGGCTGTGTGGTTGATTTGGATTCTGAGGGGTTCATATGCTGGTTGTAAGTCAATCTGTCTGTTGATGGAATTGCTTGTAGAGTGCCAGGCTTTGATGAATTCATGAGCATGGTGGGTGGTAGCGTGGCTGATGATTTTTGTGTTGCTCCAATCAAACTGGTGTTGTTTGGTGTTTGTGTGGGTAGAGTTTAAGGATTTTTTGTCAATTTGCATCATCATTAAAGATATTAACTTGGGAGAAAGTGAGACTGATCTTTCTGTGAAGACAGAGAAATTCACAGTTGTCCCAATATTCATGAATGAAAGAGAGCCCAAAATGTAGACAAGAGTACCAGAGCAGATTGTTGTGCAGAAATCTGGTCCCCATCCCCCACTCCAAAATTACAAATGGGAAGTATTTCACAATCCAATTTTTGCCTGTGATTCACTTATACATTTCTACCTATAGTCTCTCTTGGCACAAAGTCACAACTTGGCTTTGTGCCAGGAAGCATAAGCCCATATATTGGAGTGGCTAATCATGATGAGTTGTTGCTTGAGGCATGTCCATACATGTAAGTTCAAGTTTCTCCTTTTGGTTGTCCCTTTGGGCAAGGGGTTAGAAGAATTGGTCCTTAACATGGAATGGTTTCCCCCAGTAGTACAAAAGGTAATAAAAGATTAAAGTCCTTGACTTCTTGCAGATTTGGACAAATGGATTTGTCCTTGACTCTCAAGTACAAAGGTGCAACATTCTTCCTGGTTACTGCACAAACACCACCTTTGGCTGCAAGGAACAGGCCTAAAGCTAATAGTAGGATTTCTATGTGTAGGGTGTCAATTGATTTGTAGCTGTATCATATAGTATTTCTGGATAAATCCTTCATAGTAATTGTAAATATATATTTCCAGTCTAATTTCACATGCCTGGTTAAAACAAAAATCATAGGGAAAACATTGTTTGTTACTCTGAATCTGCAGGATCTTTACCTTCCTCTTTTTTCACAGATGGCCAGTTGTGAGCTATTTGTTGTATTTTCTCAAGCTGCCTGTTTGGCTTCTTTTTATTTATCTGGTATTTAGACAGGATAAGGCCTGCTGAGATGCAACAGTCCCATTCGCAAGGTACATCCTGTTATCACACAAAGCTAAGTACACATTACAGGCATGGAACAATGATATGGCAAATGCATGACAGATTCCTGCAAGCATCATATTGTCTGGCGACAGGACTAATCACAACAGTCAAGATAGGCCTAAGTGAACCCTCTTGAACTAATAAACCTCACTGACACTAAGCAGCAAAGCATTCCATTTTGGTTATTATCATTTTGGTTTGGCTGCTAACTGGAGTAAGAATTTTTCTGGCACAAGGTTAAGAAATGAATCAATTCTGCATGAAGGACCAAAGAATGCCTTGTTTCTTTGGATGAGCAAAAGAATAGAAATCTTGACTCAGGTAGACCAATGTCAATTATACAGCAGAACAGATTTATCTGAGGTCACATTTATAGTCACATAAGGGGTAAATTTTGTTATTTATTGTTTTATGGTGAACAGGGTTAATAAAGCCTTATTGAATGACAGAATCTTCTCACTGCCCTAAGATTCCCTATCATTGTACATTAAAATATTTATTCTTGGGAAGGAGAAAGTATGAGTCTAATTATTAATGGCACATTAAAATGGAAGGTTCAATCTTCCTTCACCCCAGTAAGAGAATTTATAAACAGTATGTATAGGGTTTTTGGTGCTCTCTGAGCTTGTTTTCTTGCAGATGTTTCATTACCCAAACTGGATAACATCCTCATAATGATGTTATCTAGTGTAGGCAATGAAACATCTGCAAGAAAACACCCAAGCTCAGAGAGCACCAAGGACTCCACATTTCAACCCTGAGCTACAAATATTCTCCATTACAGTATATATAATTCAGCAAATCCAAGGTTTTTGGGTGGAGGGTAAAGCAACTGCCCTGAGCCTTAGATGTAGATGGAGCCACTCCAAAGGATGCCTCAGGATAAGACACAATCATTTGAATATTTTTATTCAGTACAGTCAAACTCAAGCATTTAAAAGACAGTTCTGGAGCTCTTTTGGTATTTCAGATTTTTCCTCATGAAGCCATGGGGAAGGAAGTAATGTAGAATAAAAGTACATTGATAGAAGGTACAGTAGGAAGTTCAATGGCATTTCCCACTTTTATTATTGTTGAGCTGGTGTCTCATACAGCATACTGAACATGGTAGTGGTGACTATATTCAAACATTTTCTAAATTCACTGAATGTCCTGAATTGTAAACTAATAAAATAGTGGGCTACCACAATATTCTAAGCCACAAAGTAAAGTTAAAAATAACTTTTTGGGTGTTCAGTTCACCTAGTTACAGGTAGTTATATTGTGTGAACCAATTCAGAGTTTTCAAATGCCCTGAACAAGCCTAATCTTGAGGTTTATTCCAAATCCACTAATTGATTGATTGTTTGATTATGGGCTGTCAAGCCATTTCTGACTCCTAGAAACTACATAGGTACATTTTCCCCATGATTGATCTCTACACAGTTAGACAAATTACAGTGTAATAATGTCCCAGAATGATTAGCTGATGGCAGCTTATGGGAAAGCAAGAAAATGAAGCATCAGTTGGAGAAATGAGAGACAAAAGAATAGAGAGCGTCTAAATATAAAAAATAGATTTTATGCTAGTTTCAGTGTGGCACAATAGTGCCTCCTAAAGCTTCTGTAAGCTGACCCCACACTAAAAAGTCTGAAGTGATGGAATGTAATGTATAACAAAATTACAACTGATAAAAATCACACTGAACATTTCTAATTCCAAAGGCTACTCAGAATATAAATTCTGATTGTTGACTAGACTCAAGACATCATAGACTGGGCACTACCCCTGCCTGGACAAAACAACAGTCAGGGCATATCTGAACCACCAATTTGCTGCAGTATCAGGAGAAGCTTTTAACTATTTCTTGAGACAGGAACATACATGATTCATCTTCCACCCAATGCCAGTCAATGCAAAGGCAACCTCCATCTGTTTTTATTCATTTTAGGAAGCACCCGTGCAAAATAGTGTTTTCCAACTTGTGCTAGTACAACTGACTACTGTGCACAGTGGTAGGAACATACTTTCTCCTACAGTCATCTAAGGGAACACCTGCTGCCGGCATCAACTTCCCATCGTCCTGTGCGCTCCCACAGGGAGGGTCTTTTTTTTTTTTTATTGAAAAGTTTTAAAATACAATTTTCCTTTGAAAAACCCCCCTTCCCCCTCCCTCCTCCCCTCCCTACCTCCCCCCTATCTCCCCCCCTCCCCCTCTCCCTCTTCCCTCCCACCCCTCTACTTCCCCTCCTCCCCCCCTCCCCCCCCCGACTTCCCAGAGCAAAATACAAGGTATATATCTAAAAAGCAATCATAAACAATCATATACTAACAATTATAAACTCTAAAATCCATCACTCTCTAGCTTATATAGAGTAAACCAATCCTTAACAATACTAAATATGTATAAAGAACTAAAATAAAAGAAAACTAGCATCATTCCCATCTATGTTCTTCCACAATTCACTATTACCTAGACATATTCTCACTTACACATCACAAGCACCTATCCCTATTAACCTCTCTAGCCAAAATAGGCTATAATAGATAGTTCTTACACAAATTAACCCGCATTAACCCACAAAACTTTCTTCCTCTTCCTCTGTAGTAAATTGTCCATTAATTCCAAATTGAACATTCTGTTACCATACATATCATCCCAAAACTCTTAAAAACACAACTACCACTTGACTATAAGTATATTGTGGAAGTTCCATAGATTTCTACTGGTCTTATTTTTTAATCTTTTTTGAGCGTTTTAAGGCAGCACGCGTCACCCTCTGTTCTCTAGGATCATCCAAAAGAGTTGCAGCTTGATCTCCTCCTGTACCCTTCTCGTCTAACTGTCCATCTTCATCCTCTTGATGTTCTCCTTCTCCAGATCCCTCTGCAGCTTCCAGAAGTGTTGATGGGGTTGCTTTTAAAACATTGTTGTAAAAATCATGCGCTTGCTTCACAGTACCCAAACAGTACCTTTTGCCATCATACATGAAGCTCAACCCAGCTGGGATCTCCCATCTGAACCTTATATCTCTTTGCTTGAGCTCTTGCACAAGAAATATAAAGTCCTTCCTTCTCTTTAAAATCTTTGGAGGAATTTCTTTTAGAACCAAAACTTCTTGGTCACATAGTCAGCCAGTTGCTTGGACTGGATTTGGCATTGTTATCCACCTATTGAGTCCTTCCCAAGAACATGGGATAGGCAGATGTTATTTGATGGTGTTAAAAGTATCATTGGAGGATATCAATTATTCCAAGTAAAGCTGCCTTCTTGACCAGCAATCACAACTTTAGTATCATAGGCAGCTTGTATAACTTCATCTCTAATTTCCCTTTTTACAAAATAAACCACCACATCTCTAGGCAACTTTCTCTGCTTAGCAATCCACGAATTCACACGAAACACTTTGTCCATGCCTTGTTTTATTTCAGATGCTGGATGGTTCAATACCCCCTCAAAAGCCTCAGAAACCAGCTGCTTTAAATCTTCCTTAATATTCTCTTTTAGGCCTCTAATTCTAACAGCAAACTGCATCTGGTAAAATTGAGCCAAACTCTGTTCGCTATCCATTTTGTCTTTTAAATCTTCAATTTCCAATACTTTTGCTTCTAATATAGCATTCTTTTGAGTCAAGTCTTCCACTTGATCATCCAGCACCTCCACACATTTAGCTACTTTATGCACTGAGGACAAAATGTCTACCTTCATCTCTCTAAGTTTCTGCTCCATCCTTTCTTCCATTCTCTGCTCCAATTTCTCCAATTTCTCCTCCATCTGTGCAAATTTAACACCCATTGACTCCAAAATTAACTGGGTATGTTTTTCAAGATCCTTCGATGTCAATACATCAGGAGAATGCAACGCCTGCAGTAGTGATTGTTGTTGCACCGGAGAATTTCCAGCACTCCGAAAAGTTCTAGGGGGAGGTTTAGCCGCCATCTTTTACTTACAATTGTGACGCACTTTCACTTTAAGTTTTAAGCATAGTCCATCAAGCTTGAGAGTAAAATAAAATAATCCTCTTCATCTCTCCACCTTTTCCTCTTGTACCGCTCTGCCTGCTCCTTTAAATCATAGTCCTTTCTTCAGGCAGGGATGGTTCGCAGACGCCTGGCTCTGCTCCAGGAAGTTCGGAGCAGAGACGACGGCCAGCTGGGAGCAACCCAGGCTTCGGGGGAGTTCGATCCTTCAGCCGCCCAAGCTCAAAGCTCAGGCGGCCTCGGAGAACTCTACCCCTACCTGGGGCCTCACCCCCTCCTCTTCTCCCGAGGAGGGGGCTTCAATTTCGCCCGAACAGCTGATCGGCGCTGTTTCGGGCGAAAAAACAAACAGCTGAGCCACGGGCAGCCAGGGGAGGCTGTCTTCGGCGCCGCGCCGCCAGCGGAAGCCCCACAGGGAGGGTCTTCTCAGGGTACCGCCGGTTAAGGAATGCCGGTGGGTTATTCCCAGGGGAAGGGCGTTCTCTGTGGGCGCGCCGGCCCTATGGAACCAACTTCCCATGGAACTCAGGACTGCCCCCGACCTTCGCTCATTTCGCCGGGACTTGAAAACTTGGCTCTTTGAGCTGTTTGGCCCAGACTGAGGGGTTTTAATTTAATTTAATTTAATTGGGTTTTAGTTTTAATTTCAGGGACTGGAATTTAATTAATAGTTTTAACTTATTTTAATTTTTGTATGCTATGTTTTTTAATTTTCCCTGTAAACCGCCCTGAGTCCTACGGGAATAGGGCGGTATATAAATTTTAATAATAATAATAATAATAATAATAATAATAATAATAATAATAATAATAATAATAATAATAATAATAATAATAATATTGATCACTGCCCTCCAATGCCATTTTGCCCTGAAAAAAACCTGTTCATTTTCCTTTGTTTCACAGATTAACTAGTGAAACACAACTATTATTATGGTTGGTCACATAGTCAGCCAGTTGCTTGGACTGGATTTGGCATTGTTATCCACCTATTGAGTCCTTCCCAAGAACATGGGATAGGCAGATGTTATTTGATGGTGTTAAAAGTATCATTGGAGGATATCAATTATTCCAAGTAAAGCTGCCTTTTCCAACTGACTGGTAGTGATTCTGTCAGTGCTAATGCTGTTCAAGTGGTGCTCCAGAATTTTATTTTTATTCCTTTTCAGTTTTTTTAACTGTTTGGTTGTTATTTTAGTTCTTCCATTTGATTTTTTTTACTAAATTCATCTTCAAATTCTTTTATCCATCCAGTATTTTTATTATAGGCTTTTTACTATGTCTGTCAGCCACCTTAGCTTTCCATTTTTTTACAGGAAGGTGGAAAACAGAATCTTCTACTTTGCTTTGGGACTTTAAAAAGAAATCTACAAGAAATGTCATAGAATCCTTTTATTAAAGCTGCCAATGTATTCAAGCCCACTAAGCATAATTACACTAAAATCTACTCTTTTGCGCTGATATTTGAAGAAGTTGTAATTCAACAGTACTGAAGGCCTTTAACTTGAGAATTGCTATCATTATCAAAGTTTCAGAAGACTCTCTCTCTTTTCTTATTTCTATCATTATAACTTTTTCCTTGCTAAATTCTCCCTCCCATGTTTCCTTTCTATGTGGTATGTTTCTCTCTGTGTTTATTATACTTTTAATAAATATCATTTTAGACAGATTACAATGCTAATTAGAACACTCAAGGCTTTAAATACTTTTTTGTATAAAACAATGTCAATAAAATACAAATAATAAAACTAAAGAAGCTTTGCCTGTACTAATTTTGGCAAACCCCTATCAAGCCAGAGACAATCATTGGATAGGAATGAAAAATTGAAAGTGAGAATCAAAACTGAAGAGAAAATTGATATAATACCAGTGGATTCTGACACCAATAGAAAGCTTTTTGTAGTCCTGGTCTCCTTCCTTAATAACTGTTCTGATCATATCAAACTGTAAATCCAATTCACTCTTCACCATCCTAGTTTCTATAGCTCTATCAAGTGTATAACGTCTTCAGTACCTTAGAAGTGCCATCTGGAAGGAAATAGGTTGGGAAAGCTATTTTTATTTAATAGCAAGACTCGCCAATTTTTGCAAATCCTAAAGTTTTAACCTCCAAACTTATGATAACATAAAAATCACAGCACTAGGAAGAAACTGCCCAGCAATTTTCTAGGAAACAAAGGTCAGCCCAGATTGTATGTAACTTGGAACAAGACAGTTGGGAGTTCTCATTCTTAGTACATTTTGCTTTGGATGAGCTTCAGATAATACATACCTCAGATAATACATACCTAAGATCTAAGACAGTTCAGTGAAGCTAGGAGAGGGGGCAACCTAAGTCAGGTAATCCTGGAATCACAATTGCAATTCTAATAATTCAAACAAAACATATGTTTTAAGTTTAGTGCATTTTGCCATGCTACATCTTCAGAAGGGATAAGAAGTGATCTGACTGTAAAGCAACTTTCTGTATACCTGGATTCAAAAGTTTTTAAAACACAGTTTCTCTACAAACCAATGCAACATCTAATAAATTGTTGTTTCCCAACTTAGAAACTTGGGATAATCATTTAAAAGAAGCACATTTGTGACTAGGCAGATGCTGAAGTGTGCTGCTACATCAGCATTTCTTAATAAGTGAACACCCATCAGAAAGTTTGGCCAAGACTATTTTCTACGTACATGGGAAGAGGTTGACGTAATGAATGAACCGGATGCAACTTGGAGCTTGATTAGCAGTTTGCTATGCTAATTAATCTACATATACCCTCAAGTAATCATTCCCAATATTGCACATAAAAGTTTACATTCCTAAACACTAATGAATTGTGCAGTGAAGTATATAAGCCATTCTACTGCCTGAAGCAAGCTCATAGCGATACAGAGCCAGAACTGAAGGAATTCAAATCTTCAAAAGATAGTTACACAGGGTTATAACTTTTCTTAATTGTTATTGTGGGTTGTTTTAACATGAGGATAGTCTGATTTTGCCATGTTATGGATTCATAGTGAAGGTCCCCAAGGGTTTACAAGTCACTTATAATGGTATCACAGCTGCAATAACTCACCTACTAAATTCTGAGATCTTTATGATATTTAGGCATTTCTACAAGTAAGCCTGAGTACAGGCTTGCCTTACTTCTCCAGAAACCCCCCTGAGCTATTAAACTGACGTCAACAGGTAACTAGTTGTCAAAGAAAGATGATTAAAACTTGGCAGGGGGAATAAATTGATGAAAGGTATTTCTCTTGCTTCTCACACAATGGGCACATAAGCAATGCTGCTGTGGGAAAATAAATAGGCAAATATAGTGGAGAAAAGGCAAAATGCAGATACTGTATACTATGATTGGTTCACAGAGTGGGAAGGTTCCTATCAAGAATTTCAAATCCAAAGAACTTTGGTTTCAAGGATTCAAGATGGGGGTTTGTTAAGGAAGGCAACAGAGTTTCTTCATGGGAGACACTGAGTACAGAAAGACATGACTGTATTCTTGATCATGGGCAAAAGTCTGGCAGAAGGAACAATTTTCTTCTGAGAATTATCCAGAACACAATCAACTCTTCAGGAAGGGATGGTGGTGATAATTCTTTGAAATTTCTCCAGGAAAAGGAATTATTCAACAATGACTACACAGTGAAAGACAAGACATTCATGCATACATCTTGATCACTAAGTAAGAACAAGAACACCACTCATTGGAATTTGACTGAAATACTTTTTAAAGGAAATACCTTTTAACATTACCAAACTAGAATGTTAAGGAAAAACTGAGAAAATGTCTATCTCACACTATTGTAAATTATTACCAGTTACTTCTAGACACATGCTAAATACATGTTGACAATATCTAGAGGCTGTTTTGTCTTTATTGGTGTGTCAAATTCTCTCTAAGCTTAAATTGGGTAACCTGCAGAGAAACAAAAATATTGGTTCCAAATGTTTTCATAATTACATGCACACATAAGAAAATGGAGCAGAATTAGGACAGAGCTTTCCACTAAAGTTTCTGTTTCTTGGAAGAGCTCTTTCTCAATCTTTTTATTTTCTGTCTGGGATCACACATCATTTTAACTTGTATAATCATAATTTAGAACATCACAGCTAATTTGGGTTCATGCAATATGTTAAACTACTGTATAAATTATAGTTTACAGATCACAGTGGTTGTTCACACAGATGCATTAAGCCAAAATCAAAGAAAATTGCATTAAGGCAATTGTGTGATCCATGAATCAAGTCCATAACTAGGATTAAATGAGCATGTGATCAAGTCTCTGGTTCCATCAAAGGGAGGCCAATTTGAATTTTTACCACATAAGAGTGCCAGAGCTTGGTTAAAAAGTTATGTGCAGAGTTGAGTCAAATGGTGTTGTATCTACGTATTAATCTTTTTAGCCTAACACATTGTATGAATAAAATCTATAATTCATCAGCTCTCCATGGTCATAGCTCCATCTTGATGTTTTGAAACTCTTGCCACCCCCAGATTTTTTTATGATAGCAGAAAATAGTATTTGCACAAACCTGTCTTTGTGAGGACACTCTTTAAATGCATTTTCCTAAGTATTCAGGACTGCTGTATAGGAATGCTCTCATGAAATCTTTCTGAGTATCTCTAGACTCAGAGAATGTTTACAAACTCAGCTTTAGGCTCATTCCTTGGAAGCGAGAAATCTCGTAGGATTAGGTTAGATTCCAACTGACCCCAAATTTGGATTGCAAATTACAATGGAAAAAGGGAACCAAAGCTTCAACTTTTGGGGATCTCCCTACTAGATCAGCAACTACATCCATTGGCATTGCTGTTCCTTCACATAAAGGAGTCAGATAAAAACATACAGAATGGATCTTTTGGTAATGTGAAATTTCCAGAGATAATGGATGGAAATGTCTCCATTTCCAGAGATAACTTCACCCAAACACTTCTAAAGCTCAAGTACTGAGAAGCTCACTTGGCAATTATTAGTTACACAGAATGCCCTCCTTCAGTTTCCCTGCTAAGCCCTATTTTTTGATGATTTATTGTTTGGCCTCTGATTAGTATATTTCCTCAGTTTGTTACAATTGACCAGTTCAAGCCCCCTCATAAATCTTTCAGCTATGGTTTAAACTTTTGTGTTCATATGTGTACGGACATGTAAATGAATTGCACAATGGAGGTAAATCTAATATAAAGGGTGGAGGGCAGGGTGGGATGTCTGCTAATTGAATTACCTCATTCACTGTTCAGGGAACAAGCGGTACCAGAACTTTTCCAAAATAGCCTTCAATAGCCTTACATACAGCCAAGAAATGTTATTTCAAGCAACTTCAATGGAGTATTGAGAGGCACGCAATGAATTATTGTTTACAGTATAAGATTATATATGGACTTCTCCAAGCTAATAGCCTATAGTAATGTGAAGCTACCATTTCTATTATCCATAACCAATTGGCCCATTATTTATGAGAATTCTGGGAGTTACTGTCCACATTTTAGAAGAAAACTAAGTGTGTGTGCGCATGCAAGTGTATATGTATAAGTATAGATTTTTTTTCCCTTTTCTGGATTTTCCTCCTAAAGAAAATCCATATTAATAGTAAAAAGAAAAACAGACTTAACAGGTACAGAAAATAACACACATATTGCCTAAAATCATAAATACTTTGTCAGTTTGTCTTATTCTACTAGTGTAGAATATGATTTTCCATTTGTGCCTATTCTATTCTATTCTACATTTATGGGATCACACCCTTTGTTCTGGAATTCCAGTGTTAGAAAAAAAATTAGACAAATTGAAATAGATGCAAACTAGGACAACAGGAATGAGTAAGGAACTAGAAAATAATGGTATGAAGAGAACTTGAGGAAACTGAATGTGTTTAGCCTTGAGAAAGTGGAAAGGAAATATAAATATTCTTCAAATAACTGAAGAGATATAGACATCAAGATTTGTTTCCTATCAAGATCTATAGGGCACAGAATAATGAGTTTAAATTGTAAGGTTAAATGTTAAAAATGTTCAAGCTGTAAGCACAGTTTGACAGTAGACTAATAATTCAGAGAAGTGAACTTTGAGACTTTTTTGATTTGAATTCTTCCACTAAGCAGGGAAATGGCCTCAATCAGAGGTCCTCAGCCTTTTGGCCACCAGGGACCGGTTCCATGGAGAGAGGTTTTTTCACGGACCAGAGGGTGCATGGTTTTGTGTGCTGCCTGCATCCTGCAGATGTGGCTTCACTTGTTTGCATGGACTGGTGTCTGGCATGCTGCAGACCAGTGCCAGTCCACAGAGTGGGGGTTGAGGACCCCTGGCCTAAATGACCCCTTCCAACTCTTTGATATCTTTCAGAACATCAATTTTCTAGACTAGACTCTAATGGGAGAAGCAAATGTTTCTTTCCCTTTTCATTCTTTAATAGAAAAGCCAGTAGTTACATCTTTATAGGAGAACTTGTGTGCTTCTTTATTTAAAAATCTAATATCCAGAGAAGCAAATACCTTTATTAGGCCAGCTGTCAAGTGTCAGGACAATTGGAAACCAGTTAGGGACAAATAATCACGGATAAAAATCTAACAATGTGGTTGTTAAGATTTGAAACCGACTTGATGGCCCATAATCAAATCAAATATCTAGAAGTCTTCATTAGGAAAGTTAATGGGAGAAGGGGAAGAGAAAAAAACCACCAGATAGATAAAAAAGTTATCTTAAAACCATCTTTGTAGCAGTAAATTAGATGATGTGATGGATGGATGGCTTTCAGACCTGCAAATAGGTCTTATCAGATGTGGAATACTGTTGGGGCACAAAGAGTATTGTGTGAATAAACAATAATATTGTAATTCGCTTATTTTTGATAATAATTCTGTTAGTCTGCATTATTTCCATTTTATTGAGATTCACTAATATAGAAGTCCAAAGTTGTTTTTCTTTGTAAGTTTATATTATAAAGTGCAGTTTGAATTATAGGGCATGTATGATTTGTTATTGTTATATTTTCTTGGTTAGATTTTTGCTGCTGTTCTCTGCATATGAAGGTTTCTTTTACTTTCTGAGTGTTTCCTGTTAATCTTGTTTGCTTTTCCTTTTTGATTTTATTTAAAGGCATAATTATAGAATGTTTACATACATAAATATGTGCTGCATTATTTTAGAAGCAGTGTCTAGAAGTATGGCATTTCAACTATTGGATTTGTTGGCATTTGAATGATATGTATTTAAAGTATATGAAAGTGAATGGCCAATTTCAATTTTCATGGGAAACCATTTGGAAACTAGATGAATCAATGACCTGGTCATGATATTTCAGCAGACTTAAATAATATAAAGGTAAAGGTTTTTCCTTTTCAATTGTGTTTGAGTCTAGGGGGCGGTGCTCATCTCTGTTTCTTAATTGAGGGAGCCATTTCCATGGTTATGGGCCAGCATGGCTATATGCTGAGGCACATGAAATACCATTACCTTCTCACCAAAGTGGTACCTATTTATCTACATGCCTTTGCTCACCCCATCACGTGGCACTCGGGCCTCAAACCTGGGCTGTCAGTTTTCCAGCTGATAAGCTTAGCATCTTTAACTACTGAACTGTCTCATATAGACATTTACTCAATGTCAATATTTATATCTCATATTTACATTTACTCAAGTCTAACAGCGTTCCGTGCGCCTTTGGCGTCTAGTCATGCCGGCCACATGACCACGGAGACGTCCTCGGACAAGCGCTGGCTCTTCGGCTTTGAAACGGAGATGAGCACTGGCCCCTAGAGTTGGAAACGACTAGCACACATGTGCGGGGGAACCTTTACCTTTACCTTTAACTAGTGTGCAGAACTCTTAGGGATTTCTTAGCCTCATGTCATTCAGTCTCATGGGCACTTAAGGTTGACTATTCTGGAGGCTTTCATTCCCAGATAAATAAATCTTAAGCACCCATCTGTGTCTTGCTCATAAATACAGCTACGTGAGTCTAGGTACTTATCAATGTGCATAGACTAACACCACTCCTCAATGGGGTCACTGCATATTTGATTGGCAAAGCTGATATATGTCAACAATGGCCAATCTTGATGTGATAATTCTCTCTAGCGTAAAAAGTATACTTGATGCCGTTATTTCATGTAGATAATCCCTTTTAAACAAGTGCTAATCCAGATCTCTTATGGACTCACACATCTATAAGTGCAATAGGTCTAAAAAGCATACTGCAATGTCAAAACAGGAGCCTGGAATTAATTTTGGCTAACCAAAAGCAACTGTTACTTGAAAAGTAAATGTTTGGCCAAGCCAAAAATGACTCCTAGTTTTGTGGAATACTTTCTGCAATATTGAAACCATCATTTCATTTCTTTTCTTGTTATGCCAGTAGAGTTCAGCTTATTTGATCCAATTTGCACTGATTTAATTTGCCTTCTTGACAAAATCCTGAATTGTTGCAGAATATAAAATCAATTTATTTAATGTGTGATTCAAAGTAGATTGTAATAATTTATACTTAAATGATATTTAATCCAGAAAATAAAATTCAGTTCTGAAGACATAAAATCAGGGCACAAAAGTGGCAATATGTAGATGAAATAACAGCATCACTCTAATTGAAAAGATAATGAATATTCTCATTGTTTTTCTGATGAGTGCTGAAATTTCAGAAGTAAATAATGAACTTTGCTGGATCAGATCAATAGATCTTGTTTTCTCTAAAGATCAATCATTTATTCGATACAGTCAAAGACCAAAAAAATAGCTTGTCAATGTTTGAACTTCAGGACCAACCTAAAAAATAAGGAAAACAGTCAAAACACAACTGTTATGGATCCAGAATTAAATATGGTTAAAGCCCAATACTTTCAAAAAGATTGCCATGGCAAGGCTGACTTCATATGCAGAGCTTGCTAGAAAAAGTGAAGGCAAAATGGACAAGTTTCATAATAGTAAGTACAAGATGAGATCAAGTCTTGTGGGATGCACCCAGAGAGGAGTTTTGTGACCTTGGTGATTTCTATAGATTGATCTTACAATAGATAATCTATGATTGCTAACTGGGATTAGTCTGAGAATTTGCTGACAAATGGAATAATGAAATTGAGGTGCCAAGCTCAAGCTTAAAGGGCAGGTTAGCAGCAGGTGAGTCACAGATTCAGGTTCAGTGTCTGAACAAATGCACTGCTCCACACAGATAATTTACAGTAGTTACCCATCTCTACATCTTTTCAGGCTCTGTAATGTGGTTTATGTTATTGTTTTAGACATTGTAAGCTGCACATAATTGAGCAGGCTTGTTGTTCAGTCGCTAAGTTGTGTCCAACACTTTGCAAGGCGATGACTCTGCTTTTTAATATCCTAATTTGCCAGTTTTTTCCCCCCTAGGAGCCAGTGACTTTTAATTTCATGGCTGCAGTCACTGACTGCAGTGATTCTGAAGCCCAAGAAAATAAAATCTGTCCCTGATTCCATTTCTTCCCTTTCTGTTTTTCAGGAAGTGATGGAACCAGATGCCACGATCTCAATTTGTTTTAATGTTGAGTTTCAAGCTAACTTTTGCACCCTCCTCTTTCACCCTCATTAACAGGCTCTTTAGTTCTTCTTTATTTTCTCCCATTGAAGTGATATCATCTACGTATCTGAAGTTGTTGACATTTCTCCCGGCAATCTTAATTCATACAGCCTGGCATTTCACACAAGGTATTCTATATATAAGTTAACAAGCAGGGTGACAATATACAGTCTTGTTGTTCTCCTTTCCCTGGTTTGAACCAATCAGTTATTTCATGCCTGGTTCTGTTACTTCTTGACATGCATATAGGTTTTTCTGGAGACAGGTAAGGTAGACTGGTGCTCCCATTTCTTTAAGAACTTGCCAGTTTGTTGTGATTCACACAATCAAAGAAATAGATATTTTCTAGAACTTCTTTGCTTTCCCTGTAATACACCAAATGTTGACAATCTGTAATTCCTCTGCTTCACTGAAACTCAGCTTGCGCTTCTGGTTCACATACTGCTGAAGCCTAGCTTGTAGGAGCTGGAGGATAAGCTTGCTAGCATGTGAAAAGAACATAATTGTATGGTAGTTTGAACACTCTTTGGTATTGCCCTTCATTGGGAATATAAACTGACCTTTTCCCACTGTTGAGTTTTCCAAATTTGCTGGTATACTGAGTGCAGCATTTTAACAGCATCATCTTTTAGGATTTTAAATAGCCCAGTTGGAATACCATCACATCTGCTAGCTTTGTTGCTGGTAATGCTTTCTGAGGTCCACTTTGCACTCCGGAACTTCTGGCTTGAGGTCAGCAATCACACAATCATCGTTATCAGGGACATTTAAGATTTTTCTTTATGATTTTTTGTGGGTATTCTTGTCATTTCTTCTTCATCGCTTCTGTTTCTGTTAGGGCCCTACTATTTTTGTTCTTTATCATGCCCATCTTTGAAGAAGATATTCCCTTGATATCTCTAATTTTCTTGAAAAGCTCCTTATTCTTTACCATTCTATTGTTTTTCTTTATTTCTTTTCATTATTCAATTGATTAGGGAGGAGACAAATAATTATAAATAAAATCCTGTTAGGAAAAAAAGAGTGAATAAATTGGATATAGTGTTCTAAATCTGTTAATATAGATTATATAAGAACATTATAAAACTGACATTTTTCAATTTAGTAATTCCATAGCATGGAATTTTTTGACTGTTTCCACACATAATTTCCACTGATCTATTCATCAGAATTCCCTCTGTCATTTAAGCAAAATTATTGTACTAAATAAAAAAATGGAATCCCAAAATGTATTATATTTATTTATTTCCAAGTCAGTTTTCTATTTCATTTCTTGTTCATATACTCTGGAGATAACTCTATTGATTTCTTCACAGGCTACTTCTTCTTTCCAAATCTTGAGTAACCTGTTAGCATTTGCAAACCTGTTCATTTACTCCTCTTCAAGTGTCAAATAATTTATAAATAACATGAATACTCCTGAACTGTGTACAGATTTTGGAGAACTCCCAATTCTTTTATTCCTTACATTGTGAAAACTGTTGGCTTATCAGTATCTTAATTTCCTTTAGGTTAAAATGAAGAAGGGATTAATTGTGCCATATTTTATATATTCATCCTTTGTGCAACTAATGTTCAGAAAATTTATAAATGGAAACAAAGATACAAAGCACTGACTTTGGCACTGGACTATTCTTCAACTATTAACCTGCTTCCTCTAGTTGAATAGGTTGACATAATAGACCTTTTTCTGTCAGGCACTTTACTGTAACAATTTTCTGTGTTAATGGTATATTTATATTTATATTTATATTAGATTTTTATACTGCCCTTCTCCCGAAGGACTCAGGGCGGTGTACAGGGCAATAAATATCAAAATACAAAAGTTAAAAACATTAAATAATTATGCCCAATGTAGTACATTGGTTAAAATCTCAACAGTTAGTGGATATACAGGTAGTCCTCAACCTCTGACCAATATTGAGTTCAAAATTTCTGTTGCTAAGCAATATTTATTTTTTCCCATTTTATGACCTTTCTTGCCATAGTTGCTAAGTGAATCACTGCAGTTATTAAGTTAGTAACATGGTTGTTAAGTGAATCTGGCTTCCCCATTGATTTTGCTTATCAGAAGGTCGTAAAAAGGGATCACATGACTCCGGGATACTGCAACGATCGTAAGTGTGAAAAACAGTTCTAAGTCACTTTTTTCAATGCTGTTGTTAACTTTGAATGGTCACTAATTGAATTGTTGTAAGTTGAGGACTACCTGTATAAATTTTCAGTTTATAGATTTTCACATTAATCTTATGATAAAATGTAGCTTAAAAAAAAAGATGAAGAATTTCCCTCCTGCTGAGTGACTAGCCCAAAGTCACTCAACCAGCTTTCATGCCAAGGGAGGACTAGTTCTCATGGTTTTCTGATTTCTAGCGTTGTGCCTTAATCTCTAGACCAAACTGGGTTATACTACTACTACTGCTACTACTACTATACTACGCATTGAAAAAAATCACCATCAAACAATTACAAAAGGCAGCTTTACTTACTTTTTGTGATACCTTTAACAGCATCTGCCCATCCTAGGTCCTTGGGAAGGACTTCACAGATGGATAAAAATGCCAAATCCATTCTGGCTGACTGTTAATAATGCTATTATTTACTGACTCAAAACCCTGAACTGGCTGTCTTGGAAGAATTTGATTATTTTTTATATACCTTATTCTGATGCAAGCCATTTTATAAACTTGCTCTGAAGTCCTGACATTTTGAAGCCATTATTGCCCATTCTCTGCATGATCTTTGATGATCCTAAGAAAGCAGTTTCCTTTTGTTACTGTTAAAAATAGTTAAGAGTTTATTCATTAAAAATAAAGCTAGGAAAATGTAACTGAGAAACCAGTTAATTGTTCATATTACTATGAAAAATAAAACAATCCAAATTATCCTACATATGCAACAAAACTTTCAAGACAGAGTAATGGAACTTTTATTTCAATACACTAGAAATGTTTTAAGTTCTGAAATTAAGCTTAGGCAAAATGGCAGATATAATTAGTTGGAAGAGGTCAGACTTGAATTCAACCAGCAGCTCAGTGCAGGAATTGATTACAGCGCCTCAGATGAGTTCAACTTCTGCTTGAACATGTCCAATGCTGGGGGCCCATTACCTCTTTAACCGATTCCATTGGGGAGCACTGATGATGTTACCTAGCTTGGTAATGAAACATCTGCAGGAAAACAGCCATGCTCAGAGAGTACCAAGGACCCCTCATCTCAACCCTAAGCTACAAATATTCTCCTATATTGATACTGATTCTACTGTTAAACTGCTCTATTTTCTGCCCCCCCAGCTATATGCAGTTATTTTACAAAAGTAAACATACCCAGCTACTTCAATCTGTCTACATACGATACCTTTTTAACTTTTATATTAATACAATGGCAGGTGTTTTAAGCAAGGAAGGCCATCCCCTTATTTGGCTAGCAGGCCTATATTTATGTTGTTTTATGTATATGATGCTATTGTACTGTTGCAACCCAGGCAGGGCTTAAAAGGGGCACGAAAGTGCTTGCCCATTTCAGTAAGGAAAATCCATTACATATTAACTATGAGAAAGTTTTATTTTTTTGTTGTTCCTATCCTGTGGTGGTGTTCCAAAGATTTATTATTTCATTTTAAATTTTAAACTTCCTTGCCTTCAGTGTTTCTTCAAATTGTAAGTCATTCACAGCTGCTTTTGTGAATTGGGTGGCTATATAAATCTATGAAACAAAGGAAAAAATATTGATAAATTCATGCTGGCTTCTTATATTTGCTACATGGTTTTCAATGTGCTTAAGATCACTCTCTTTAGATACAGAAAAAGCAGAGATAATGTAACATTTGAGCAAGCCAGCTAGCAGATATTGGAAAAACAGCAGAGATAGCAGTAAGATACAATTGAAGCAAACACAGGAGCCTTAGGGGAAAAAAACCCAAGGAAATTAAATATATTTAAGCATACAGAGAACAGACTGCCATTTATCTGTCCACTCTATAGTAGCTTGCCATTATAATACTTCCACATCCATCGCCACTATCCTCTGAGCATCTTATAAAAGCCGTAGTGGCACAGTAGTTAGAATGCTGGCTAATTCTTCCAACTGCCAGCAGTTTGAATCTCATTGGTTGACTCAAGCCTTCCATCCTGCCAAGGTCAGTAAAATGAGGACCCAGATGGTTGGAGGCAATATGCTGACATTTGTAAAACTGTTTAGAGAGGTAGAAGCAGTAAAAAAGTCTAAGTGCAATATATTTCTATCTTTAAAATAACCAATTCAAGATCTCCCTTTAGAATGAGTACATCACCTTTTGCCATCAGTCAGTATTTTAAAAATGAAACAATTTATACATCTATGGATACATTTACAGAAGAACTGTAGCACTGTTGCCCTGCATGCTACTTCTCTTGTACTGCTCGCTCTCTTTTACATTAATAGGCAAAATTATACTGTAATGATTTCTGGACTATATTTTCAACCAGGGACTATTCATGCTGATAATTCCCAACTGTGAATGATAAAATGCAATATCATAATGGATGCTGGATTAAGGTTTGTAAGAAACTGGCAGCTCTTTATGAATATGAAACTCTCTTAATTATATCTTTTTGGGCTCTAAACCTCTACAAAATTATGGAAAATGTTGATACTTAAAACTTAATGTTTAAAAACTTCATCAATGCAAATTGTTTAATTGAAGCACTGAATATGAGCCTGTTTTAAGTAAGAAAATTTCCCTTCAAGGCATTCCTACCAAACAGACATTAACCTACCAGTTTCATTAGTTTTTCTTCTAGTTAGCTACCATAGACTTACACTGCCAAGTCTACTACCCTCTAGCTAACTAGTGCTACTTCCAATATTCCTACTGGTCAGGATGGTTGGGTGAGTATCTGGAGCCACATTTTCCATCAAATCTCTCCAAATAATTTAGAACATTTACAAATGAACTCATCTAGTAAGGTTGCTGGACTGCCCCATGGAAGATATCCCAGAAGGCTGCTGCCATCTCTGATATTTAAAAAATTAGCTGTATGCTAGAAAGAATTAACTTTCAAACAACACTTTAAAAAAAGCCTAGGCAGTTATAGGCATCTTTTTCATTACAGACAGGCACATGAGGTAACAAAGCAGCTGTAGATGGATGTTTTATTAAAAGTAATATGTGTACTTTTGTTGTTGGCCATACTAACCAATTTGCTCCAGGTATTAAAGCAAATACTTTGTATCTCCCTCGGCACCCAAAGTAGTAAAAAAGAAAGAAAAAAACAAGAGTAAAGCAAAGGAATAAATCAACCGAGAATTTACTTACTATAGATTGGTATTAATTTTGCAAATTTTGTGTAGAAATACTCTTCCCTGAAACTAGAGATAAGCATATGGGATGGAACTTTTTGGAAGTGCTTGATTTTGGCCTAATTTCATTGCTATTCAAATTATTAAAAATACACAGTTTTAAATGAATACTCACTTTCAGATTCATATCAGATTCTAAGATTAATCACTCACTGCTGCTCTCAAATCTTATTCATAGAACACTGGGTTCAATGGTGCCAAGTAATTTTGGGAAGGACAAAGGGCTTCATGTAGCTTATAAGTGGTACACCTGACTTGCTTCATATTCTCTTTTTTTGTTCATGAAATTTTGTTTTAATGTTATTCTGCAATAATTGTAGTGCAACATTCTAGGAAGAATTTAAATCTTCTATCCATTTTTGAAGTCCCAATGGTAAAGTACAGGAAACAACCAAGTAAGCTTTCATGGTGAACTTTCTTTCCAATATCATCAGTTTGGGACTTTTATCTTATCATACGGATTTGAACACTAAATCCGTTGTGTCAAAGATAGAATTCCTAACATATCTTATCTGTAACTGCACAAACAGGAACTAAGAAAGATTTCTCCTGGATCGAAAAATAATGTGTCAAAATTAAGACTTTTATTTTCACTTGTTCCACCATTTTGTTGCTGTATTCTCCAGACATACTCAACTGTAGTTTTGTGTCAGATCTCATGTGACACTAATAAGAAATGCAGAAAAAGTTGACAAAAATAAAACAGTGGAATGGCAGGAGAACGGCAAGCCACACTGGACAGAAACATGTTTCCTCAATGTGTATGAGAAAAATCTTTGGACATACTGTATGTTTTAAAAAGTTTGATTTAAACTATATTCAGTTACTATTGGGATTTTTCTATAATCTGTCAATTACATCTGAATTGTCTGAGAACAGGAATTCAAACAAAATGGCAGAACTATTACTTAAGTATAAAAATAATTTCAGCATTTTAAAGCCAATTTTTATCATCCTCTTAGAATACCAATGAGATTTGAGCAATAATCTTATTGGTAGTGGACTTCAGTATGTGAGAAATAATAAAATGGCTTCATTTTCCCAAATTTTGAATTAAATGTTGATTAATGTATTTAATGCTATACTACAGTATCAGATTTAGAATTTCACATTAAATCGTAACAACAATTTCTTCTACTCATCAACTGTGTCCTTAAAATATATATATATTTTATTCCTTTTCAGGTCATAAAAAATCCTACACATATAAACCAGTACCATTTTAACAAGAAAAATTGCATTCTATAAACCAGGGTGAAAGACTTCTAATAAAAAGACAGCTTCAACATTTTTAACATTCGTAATAATGTGATACCAGATTTTTAAAATTTAGCATGAGTCTTAATTTTACTTTCAATGTATGTCCCAAAAGTATTTTTTCAAAAGGCAACTGTACTTTGTTCTGAAGATGTTTTGCTTCTTCTGTTTTTTAATGAAAAGCGAAACATCTTCAATGAAAAACGAAGTACAGTTGCCTTTTGAAAAAGCACCTTTGGGACAACCATAACCTGGATGATTGAGAATCTTCATAGACACTTTCAGTGAATAATACATAATCTTTAAATAATTTCTTGCTGTCTTAGAAAGGGGCACAATGAAAATACTTAAAAGTATTTTCCCAATAAAAACTGCTATGAAAAATGGGATTAAAAATAAGAAAAGGCCACTTGTGGTTTCAACAATACTGTGCTATCATCTTAAAATAAAAGCAATTGATACAAAGAATTCCAACTACAAACCCAAACACCAAAACCAGTCAAGTAATTTTAAATATTTTGATGCTGCAATACACTAAGACATTTGGGGATAAGGAAAAGAGGGGAAAAAAAAGATGGGTGAATTTTGCCCCTTGAATCTTTTTTTAACAGACATCTCCCATTTCTCAGTTATTTCCTTGAAGTTCGCATCTAGTTTAGCAGTGCCAAAATTAACCTTGCATTTTTGTCAATTTGTTTACATGAATTCTTTTTTGAAATCAGAAAAGTTTTATTTTTCAAATAATTGTCATTTTGAATAATTCCCAAATCTTCCCCAGAATGGGTTATCTCTTTTAAGGCACAATGATTTTGGAAAAAGATCCTCTACTGAAGCTACTGCTTAGTATGTTGATTCCCTGATGTTAATATTACGTGAAGACTCCACAAAAATTAATATAATTTTCTTCCAGGTTTTTCAAGACAGAGGTTATAGTTGCATAAATAGATGGCAATGTTTTCTCTTGTTGAATATTGTCAGACATAAGCTCCCAATGCTGCATGAAATTCAGTGAGACACTGCACCAGCTGCTGGAATTTAGGTCTCTCCTCAGGATCTAGTGCCCAACAACAAGCCATCACAGCAAATCTAAAAAAAAAAAAAGCAGGCAAGCAGAAGTCGTTCAATCTTGTAATACTGTAGCACAATTTATACATTTGTACAATATACACAATTTAAGTTACTTTTGTATACATTTTAATATAAAGCACTTTGAGATTTTATTTTTTTCTTCCAACTCAGTAGATTATGGTCTTAGTTATTATGGCCTTGACTATGAAAAATTGTAAAAATAAGCTCTCAAGTTCCTTTGTTTGCCCATTCCTATAGAAAAAGAAATGCTGGATCTATCTAAAGTTAGTTCTCACTGATTTACCAAGTGTAAGTCACCATCAACTGCAACCATGTACTTACAATTCATCGGGGCAGTTGATTGGTTGAGCTATTCTGTATCCATCCTTTAGATAGGCAGCCATCTCAAAGGGATCAATATCTACATATGGAGTTTGTCCTAATGTCATTAATTCCCATAAGGTCACCCCGAAAGACCACTAGAAAACATTAGAACAGCTGATTAGAATTTGAATATATTGTTTCACATTTAGGAATTCAGAGCAAATGTTTCTAAATATTTAATATAACATTTAAATATGGGTGAGTTGCAGTGTAACCTAACAGACATGGTAGCAAAAATTGTTTAGTTACTTTTTTAAGTGTTTCACTTTGTATTCAAGCATAATAGAAACACACATGCAGGATAACACAACCTGAATACACAACCATATATTTAAAATATAGTCAATTAAAAAAAGAGTTATTTTATATTTAGGATCATATCATCATACCATCATTATCATCATTATGCTGTACAAGAATTTACAGTTTGAAAATAATCTAAACATTTCCTGTAATCTTAATATAAAAATATGAGAAACAATTACAGAATTGAGATGCGTTTGCTAATTAGAGCAGTTCTAAAACTCTCCCAAAGACCAGGAAAAACAATTGTCGCTGCAGAGTGCCAGTAATGAATCTTTCTATAATAGAAATCTTTGAAGATGGTAGTAGTAGCCTTCTCATTCCACTGAGATGCTAATAGACTGGACTGATAAATTATGCTATTCTCTTAAGTGTCTTATTTTCCCAATTGTATCAATGGAAGACAACGTATGTAGGAGGAAAAATTGAAAGAAAGTGATAAACTCATTTTGAAGGCCTTGAGCTGGCCCTGCTTTAAGAAGCAGGGATTTCATTTCTTTGGAACTGGCCTGACAAATGTAGTTAACATGTACTTCTTGCAAACAAAACAAACTTATCTCAAAACTAACAAAATTCAGTGAACTGTTTTAACAAAGTGAAAAATACTCTCCAGATATTACAAATCCTATACAATAGCTTGGTTTTCAATGGAAATTATTCAACAATCCAGCTATTAAGAATATGTAAGCTAGCAAATAAACTAAAGGACTCTGTGACAGCACTTATAAGTAGTAATGAACTTGCAGATGCATTTTTCTGGATTGGGAAGAGGGAACAGAAGTATAATACTATAAATACTTTCACAGAACGTATGTCACAAAATTCAATATGTTAGACTCCCAAGTAAGTGGCATGCAGCTTTATGATCATTTCTATTAGCCTTAATGATATCAATAAATAATGCAGCTAAAATGCTTTAAAAGCTCAAGATTGCTAGGATTTCTAAATGCAATAATAGGGTAGAATCTTCTGGTTAGAAAAAGGGAAATAAGATTTAAATCTGACAAAAGTTAGATAACATTTTAAAACTACTCTTTATTCCTTTATTATTCTAGGGTATTTTAATGCTATTAAGATGTCTGGTGGTTCAATGTTTTTTGCTATAAAGTAACATTCATGAGGGCATAGCAATTCACTAAAATGTTTTGCTACAAAGATTTCTAAATACAAAACCTAGGATAAAAAACATGAATCTCCAAACTTAGCAACTTTAAGACTTTTGGATTTCAACTTCTAGAATTCTCCAACAAGAATGGCTGAGTGGAAGTTGAATTCCACAAGTCTTAAAGTTGCCATGTTTGGAGATTCCTGACCTAAAATAAAAAATCACATATAAACAGCTCATATATCATAATCAAATAACGTGCATGTAGACCTAGAAGAAAGAATTAAGGAAGATTTCAGCCATTAAATCATTTCAGCCACGGAAGATGCAAAATCTATATCTCATATAATAATTAAAAATCCAAATACTGCACTTCGGTTCATTTGGAATGTATTTCCTGGTTTACTAACTTTTTCGTGTAATTTTAAAGGCTGGCTAATAAGACTGGTAAAGGAGTGAGAAACATTAAAAGTAACACAAATGTTACTTTAACAAAAATGATGAGCCCAAACGAAAGTGAATTGTTCTGGATCTTATTAGATAAAATGCAATATACAGCTAATTTATAATACATCATCTCATTTTAAAGTTTAAGAAAGGATATTGTCATATGCTTTGAACTCTGTAGATAATAAAATTTAAGCTGACACATTCTGTCTTCACTGTTATATTGTAATGAGTTTATATAGCTTTTACACACATTCTAATATAATGAATAAGGGTAGCTCCTTCGAACCCCTTCCAGTTATAAATGATGTATACAATGGTATTTCCAAACTATTTTTGCTTTCTTAAGATCATACTGATCATCTTAAGAAAGCTAATAGAAATTGTGATTTTAAAAATATTTACAAGGTTTAAAAGATTCTAATATGGCGTTGAATGATTTATGTTAACTTACCACATCACTAGCACCAGAAAATTCATTGTTAACCAAGCTTTCAAGAGCCATCCAACGCACTGGTCTGTTTTCATTATCTCCAAGGCAATGATAATCCATTGGAAATAAGTCTCTGGATAGAGCATTATCTGTAATCTTTACCTGAAGTGCATCATCAATGCTGCATATTGAAATATATATGGACAATCTTTTAGGCAAGGCAATAAACTTTTATAGGCAAGTCTTAAATCATCTTAAGTCATCCTTCCTATGCAGAGCTCAGAAAATGACACTGTATAATATAGTCTAATATTAGTAGTACAAACATAATTTGTTTTATTATTGTTTAGGGTTTGACACTTCTTAAAACGTGTGTTCCATCCCATTTTGCTGCCACCATGGTTCATCCAAATATGTAAAAATTATATATGTTGAAAACTTTTCATTAATTTTAAATATTGGTGCTGAAAATAACACATGGAGTATGGGCAAGGAATAACCTGCATTTTTCATGGCCCAGCAAATACAACCTTTTGGGATTTTAGAACCCTCATATTCCTGCACTACCTCTGATGAGAAAGGGTGACGTGAATACTGGCTGAACAGTACAGCATTTGAAATAATGTTCTTAAAACATCACCGCTTTATGTATTTATCTCTTTAGACCTCAAGACTTACACACAGTTTCTAGCAGCCAAGTCTTTGTGAATAACTTCTCTTCGGGCCAAATAGCTCATTCCACAGGCAATTTGAATTGCCATATGTACAAGGTCTTGTTGAGAAATTGCCTGAAATAAAAAGTGAAATTTAATTAATTTGTTCAAACAAAATTTAGTTATTATTTATTTATGGTTCATGACCAAAATGTAGTTCACCCTAAAAAGTAAATGGTCACTGAGAAAGGTCATCAAAATAAAAATCTGAGCTACATAGTTTTGATCTTTAGCTTAGATCTTTTTGTAAGTCTAGAGCAAAAACCTGCTGTTTCAGTGCCAGCAAAGCTTTCTCCAACGCAACTAAACTCAAGATATTAGACATGCCATCTGATTTTAGATTCAAATTTTGATTCTAATGATGTAAAATTATCCTGAAGGGTTATGCGAGACCAAAGGGCTATCAAGCTAGATCTATGAAGTTAGATTTATACGCTGGTCATTATCAAGTGGAAAAGTCACAAGAATTGATGGAATATCTAAAAAATATGGCAAACATTAGAAGACTAGTGAAGTCTCTAGCCAAACTATACCATCAAACCTGGAGAATTATACAGTGGCCAACAGATTGGAAGAGATCAGTCAACATATTGATTTTACATATATTATATAAAATTCTTTATTTCACAAGTTAGCAAAATAATGCTTAGGATCATCCAATGCATATTCAAATCATACATGAAATGGGAGATATTAGATATTCTTTAGAGAAGATCAAGGATCACAAAATAGTACTGCTGATGTGTGTTAGATAACTGAAACAAAGAATACCAAAAAGAAGTCTGCACTTGCTTAATTGGTTATAGAACAGCTTTCAGTCGTGTTGTTCATGTCAAACTGTGGAATGTCCTTAGAAAAATGAGAATCCCAGAACATTTCAGTGTCTTCATACACTATAAAACCTACACACAGGTCAACAAGCTAGTCTGGATAGAACATGGTAAAACAGACCTGCTCCATATTTGTTCAATTTGTATGCTGAATATATGTTGAGAGAAGTTGGACTGGAAGAAAATGAGCATGTTTTTAAAACTGAAGAAACATCAATAACCTGTACTATGTTGGGGATATTGCACTGGTAACTGAAAATGCAAATAATCTACAAGTTCTAGTTGTGAAAGGCAAGAAGCATAGTAAAAAAATGGTACTAAGTATAAACATAAAAGATCAAACTAATGATAACAGGTAAAGTAAGCAGCCTTAGCAATGATTATACAGATACTAAAATGGTGGGTAGCTTCTTTTAGCATCAACTATCAATAGTAAAGAAACCAGCAATCAAGAAATACACTGTAGACTAGCATTTGGTAGATTTACAATGAAGGCCTTGGAAAAAATATTCAGATGCTGTGATGCAACAACATATACAAAGATTAGAATGCACACAAATGTTTTCTCTGTGACATTCTATGAAAGTGGAAGTTGGACTGAAGCAGTTTTAGTCACATAATGTAAAGACCTGGCTCTCTGAAGAAGTCTATAAAGTTTGAAAATTGTGAAGGGAATAGAAGAAGAGAATGACAAGCAGTAAGGTGGACTCAAGACCGGGCTGGGAATAGATAATCCTGGAGAACTCTATGTAGTCACTAAGAGTCAACACTCACTTGATAGCATGTAATCAATCACCAGCATGTTTGTGCATTTTTATTGAATAGCTTCAATAAAAGGAGTCATAATTCAATATTTACAAACAAGCAATGATTTTATCCCTAGCAGCCTACAGAATAAATGCAAAATGATATGCACATGCACAATTTTCAATTTGATGGTGGATGGAAGAGGAGACTTTTAGTTGCTACAAACTTATTCCGTGCTTAAGTGTAAGATTGTTCAGTTTACTGCTTAAAAAAGAGTTAAAAACATACTGCCTATTGTTCAAGATTTGTAACAAAACTTGGCAATATCATCAGAGGGTATTCTACATTGTGTGGCCTATGTCCCCAACTTTGATACAACATTTTGATAAAAACAAGACATTGTGAACCTTTTTCAGATCATGTCAGGAAATCATGTGGTATGGTTTGAGTGTTTATAATATCCAAAGCGGAGACAATTTTGAATCCTAGGATTAAGCACATTTTACCTGAGGGTTATTAGCTTCTACAAGTTTGCATTGTCGCAAAAAAAGCTTGAGATTCCCCCAATTCATGTAAGGCAATAGCACCATTGGTTTTTCTCCTTCCTCAATACAAACATGAGTGATTGGGAGTAGATTTCTGAAAGAAATATAGTGTTTGTTATAATGTTACGCTATTTCTTTGTTAATTACTAATTTCTTTACTAATTACTATTCTATGACCAATCAGTACTGTTGCATAAATTGTAGAATTATTATCCCTTAATTATCCTTTTTGTTTCTGTTATATTTCCCCCAAATTTTTTTCTATAGAAACAGTACACAAAAATATATCTAGGAGTTAAATTATTCTTGGTGAAACATGCTTTCATCACCCTCAAATGCTTCTGTTATCTTTTACTTTATGTTTGCTCTTTAGCTAATAATGAACAAGATATTCCTGAAGGCAGAATCTTCCATAATTTTTTTAAAGCTATTTCCTGACACAAATCTTAAATAAACCATTCAATTCCACAAAACAATTTTATTGCGATTTTAAAACAAGAACACTAACCTGTGATGAAGACCTCTGAGTTTACTGCTTTCTGTCAGCATCATTGTTATTTGAATTTCTGAAGCTTGATCTAAAAAGCCAAATTTTTGTTAAAATCTATTTGCATAGACAGGAAAAAGCTTTCTTGAATTGAGTAAGGAGACTTAAATATAAAAAAAATCAAAATGCCTGAAGAATATAGAAACTGGATGAAGAATTGTATTTCCTAACTTCTTAAGTTTGATGCAGAATAATTTGGTAGCATTTTTAAAAATTCTGATTGGTCTGGTCACTTCCTTTTTTTGGTAATAAGTTGGGATCTCCAAGTAATAAATGAAATATGCATGCTCAAAAGTGGGTATTTATACATGAAATAATTTAACAACATTTATCTGAAACAATCCCATACTTCATTGTTATATATCTAATCATACCTACAACTTTTCCATTCCACTTTACATGAAAATACCTTTGAAGAAAATAAAGCGACAAGGGTATGCTGCTGAATTAAAGCTCTAATACAATTTTTTAGATACTAGATAACTGTGACCCATTGGGTTGTTTTCTCAAGATGGTTCTTTACCTAAGCAGAGAAACAGAATAGCCACAGGCAGGCAAAAAAAAACAACAACAGTGAGAGCAGGAATGACTTCTAACCTGCCTGCCTGCTTCCGAACTGACAGTTTGTGGCAAGTGGCAGGGAGTGTTGGAAATCACTCTTCCTACTGCTTAGTTGATCCACAGAACTGTCTACCATTTTGTTGAAAGATTGGGGAACAAAGGGAGTCATAGACCGTGAGAAAAACTGCACCTTCGTTTCCCATCCCAAGAGCCCCTTTCAGGGAGAAAGAGGGATCACTCCTCGACCACCACGTCCCCCAGCCAGCCCTACTTTGCCAGTAAGCATCCAAGTCACTCTCTTTTCCTATCTTTGCTGCCCGTTCAGAAATTTCAAAACTGCAGCCTTGGTCAGGCCTTGCTGTCAGCTGTAGGTCAAGAAAAAGTGAGAAAGAAAGTGGAGATACACCCCTCTTATCTTCTTTTGTGCTATGGAATGTATACATTTCTGGGAAGTATAATGAGAAGTAGCAGTGGCACTGAAGCAGCCACAATTTTAGTTAATTTCAGTCTCATAAATTGTTGGGTCCCAGATTTTGGATGCATTCTGTAAGTTAGCTCATTTCAGGTATCTTGGTTCAAAATTTGTCACCCTATAATGCATTGTTTCATCTAATTGAAGGTTGCAAATAAACAGATATGAAAGTTTTGGAAACATATAGATTGCATGGAGGGACACCTAATTGTAATGACATTATAAATATTATAGTAAAAATAACAGTAGTAAAAGAGGATACAGTAATAGAATACAGATTATAAATGTGTGTGTGTGCATAGATATCAAAAAATAAAATGTGCATAAATAATGTTCTTATGAAATAGTAAGCATTTAGATATCACATATAACTCTACAATTGGAAGAAGCAGTACACATCAAAGCATATTCATTGGATTAAATTATCAAACTTTTCACTCAGAGAACAGAAGTTAACAAGTTAAAGGATTTAAAACTGTGCTTATAATTTTATCTTAAACTAAAAAGTTTAAGTTAATAACTATGTAAGTTTTTAAAACTTAGTAACTTTTATAGTAAGTAACTATAACAACTCTCTCTAGCAGACATGGATCAATTATGAAATGTTCTCAAGGTATCTAATTTGCTGGGCGTCACACAATACTATCCATTTCTCTTGCACATACATTATTGGACAAACTATTCTGATTGGGAAATAAAAACAAACAAAAGCAAAAGATGGATACTATAAGCACATCAACAATATTTTGGAAGCTTTTTCTATACAAAATGTCAATAAAAAACAGAAGTTATTTGCATGTAAATTACTTATTGCCTAAATTTGTTTAAAGAATCTGTTTTATTAATTAGATACTTTTCAACTATGAATAGCCGAGTCAAAAAGCTGACTTACATTCAGAGTAAACTAGGATATTAAAATACTGTTCTACTCAAACTGTTTTATCTTTTTAAACAGTTACAGAAATTTGGATTTGATCCCAGGTACTTGAACCATGCCTGATAGGATCATTTCCAAAGGAGAACTCTTCTATTCATGCAATATAAACTCTAGATCAAACCTATTGTATTTTCTTATCAAGATAATTTCCTTGTTGTTTCTTATAAATCACCCATTTTTCCAAGAAAACAAACCTAACCCATAGTCAGTAATTTAAAATGGATACCCACTCTACCTAAGATGCAATCAAAGGGGACATTGAAGTGAATATGCTGTGGAAGAGTTTCCCTCCCACAGAAAGGTCTCCCATCAAACTGCATCTTCTCTTACTTTCCAGGAAGCTTTTTAAAAATGGTTTTTAAATGCAAATATGGGGATTAAGGTGAGGATAAGAGAAAGCTGAAATAAATTTGACTGTTTAGTACTGTTTTCATATATTATTATCATTTTGAATCTATATTGATTCTTGATAATACTTATAGCAATCAGTTATCATTTATTGTGATAGATGTTGATAGTACTTATGTGCATTATTGCTATGTCTTATAATTTTGATTTATGTATTATGCATTTAATGTTATGCCATAAGCCTCTTAGGAACTATATAATTGAAATAGCATAGAAACATCTGCAATATATTTTACAAAATTGTGATAAAAGCAAAATAGGTGGTCAAGATTCCTTCAAGTTTTCTTAATTCTAGACATCTTCACAAGACCATGTACTTGGTTCTTTTAACTAGAGAAGTACAAGCTACCATCCCTTTAAATTTATTATTCCAAGCTAATATGTTTTATGTGTTTCCATTTTTTTTCCTGTTATCACTTATATTGCAAATTGACTTCTCAATAGAATTAGGATTAAGTTCCATCTAAAAACACATATTTCTAAGGTTCATTGGCAGGCATCAACTTCCAGAGTCACTAATCCAATCTCTTTACTGTTTTGTTAGCTTGTATGCTTGAAATGTACACGTGTATAGTAAAATGGGACAATCTACTCTTCTCTGAACTGAAAATGATGTGTGCTAAAGGACATTTCTTTTGATACACCTAGAAATGAATGAAATTCAATGTTAAAAACTTACCTTTTACTGTTTTGACAAACACTTGTTTTTCTTTACTAGGATCTTTATCTTCTATTAGAATACCATGGAAAATTCTACCAAATGTGCCTGATAATAAGAAAAATTAAAGAAAAAAACTAATATAAAGATATTTGTACATACTTCGAACAACTAAACTACGAAGAGTAATTAAGCCTCCTCCTCCTCAGAACATTCACAGCTGCAGCTTCTTTGCTTTCAATCACATAGTATTTGATACCTGAATTTTGATTTGTCATTGTATAATTTGGAGGAATAAACAAATGACTGTCAATATAAACTTTAATATAAACTTTAGAAGCTAACTCAGTTATAGCGAAACCCTCATTTTCAAAACATGCAGAACTCATCAAACCCATCCACTCAACCACAATTCAAAACACTGCCCAGTGTCACTGAGACATACACATTTAATAAAATATTATTATTGAAATACAGTTTAATATAGACTGTGCTGAAACCTTTTAAAGTCCATTTTAAGACCAGCCAGATCATCAGATAAACTGAAAATCATAATATTTCCTTGGTTAAATTGTTCTTCCAATTGTGCACCTTGGTTGCCTCAAGCATTAGAATTAATTTGATTAGAAAAGCTGGGAAATGAGCAAGTTAACCAGAAGTTAAAACCTTAAGAAGCACCATCGATGTCAAGAGCTTCGACATGACATCTGAGCAAAAACTATAGCAATGGCTGTTTATTATGTAACATTGAAAACCTATTTTTGAGAACAAAAATTATCTTATGGTAAAATATAGATATTATTTTATTATTACATAATTTACACTGTACAGATCCTGACTCAAAGAAATTCTCTTCCCTAAGCATCAAGCAATAAGAACTCAGATTCAGGGGGTACAGCATCTTGCTAAATCTTTGACTTATTTTATAAATCTTTGACTTACTTTGGAACCTAAGCAGCATCAGCTCTGGTTAGTAAATTGCATATGGAAACCATATGTAATTCCAGGGTTGCCAGCTAGATTGGGAAGTTTAGAAAAATTTCTAAAGAAGATGCTACAATGAAATGCATTTTTATGCTCCTCTAGGGCAGCTTAATCTTAATTTGATTATTTTCTCTATAAAAAAGACCATTTTTCCCCCCATCTTGTGCCAGGCACCTAAGTCTAAGTTGTAACAAAAAACTCTGATAAAAATCAGTTTCTTAAATTGATCATTTTCTTGATTATTTTAGTTAACTCTTTGCTTAAATTTACCAACTTCTGAATAATTTGCAGAAACTGTGAAAAGAAACAAAAAAAATGTAAAACAAATGAGCAACTCTTAAATAATACCTTCCTGAAGAACATCTTTTAGTGTTATCCTCTCTCTGGAGATTGCTATATCCTTCACTTTAGCTTTTGCCTCTACCAAAGTTACACTTTTAAGGTCATTCTTCTCTATCCGTAGAGTAGGATAACCTGAGGAACCAGCAAACCCAAACAATACCAATATAAATATCAAATGTAAATATTTGAAGTGCAGGTTTAATTAAACAATTTATTCAAGACAAAAATATGCTGCAATTTAAAGAAAAATGTCATTTTTAATGCTCTAAGAAAAATACATGCTCCGTGACAATACACAGGGTAAAACTAAAACACACCATATAAAACTCTGGAAGATCAAAATACCAAAACCAAACCAAACCAAACCCAATTCAATGTTTTCTACATGATGATAAAACAATTTCCTCTTGGCTAATTACTAAATACTACACAAGCTTATAATATTTTATTAGTTAAGAAAGCAGGTACGCTGCCATCTTCTGGGCTTTAAATGGTACTATTATATGAAAGCTGTTTATTTCTTTATATACTTTGAAAAATCAAAATCTCTTAGAATTTATAGCAATTGTTTTCATAAAGATATTGCTTACTTAGGGAGAGTGGTAAAGTATATTGTAAAGTATGTTCAAAAATATTTTTAGCAGTAAATTAGTTGAAACATTTTCTTTGCTAGACAGGATACTCACTTTCGTTGTGAGTTACACAATGACAATAAAGATATTCTATTCTATATGTTGATGGAAGCCCTCAATTCCTCTCATTAAATAACCATTCTCTATGTGATTATTCAAGGAAAAATGAACAGTATTCTGCATTATAGCCTAACAGGATTAATTGATTCAGTCATAGACAAAATAATTACAGTAATTTCAAAGAGCTAGCCTATTTCAAAAATAACTTAGTTTACACACTGAGACAGCAATGTCAACCCCCCCCCCTAAAACAACCAATGTATCACAGAGATTTAGTACTAGAATTCAGATATTAGCACAAGCTGACGTCTATCATTATGGTATTTAACTTTTGTACCATAGGAATTATAAAACTAGTATGTGATGTATTCTTTTTCTGAAAATCCCTTTATATTAGTCTTTAACTTAGGGGCAAAACAATCTGACCTCAATAGTCAGAGACTATAATAAAAAATATCAGGATTTAACTTTAATTGGTTTTTTTGTCCTTGATGGATATATAAAACAAGATGCCTAACAATATGCCAATCATGGTTTATATACCACTTAAACAAACTTTAAAATATTTATTGGAATGCTGGTCCACTTAAAATAGTTTTCTTGAGAATAGTCGTGCTTATTTTCCTGTGAATATAAGCAAATATTGACTAATTATGATCAATTATGCCAATAAAAGTATTGCCTGAACTCTGGCACAGGGACAATGAATAATCCAAACATTTAGCTCTTTTGATATTTGTCTATAATGGTGTGATAAATCTGGGTTTGTGGCAGACCTTCACTGCATTGCTTTGCCTGCTTTCACTCCAGGTTAAAAAGATAAGATGAGATGAGATGAGATGGGATGGGATGGGAAGGGGAGATAGGGTAAGATAAGATAAACTTTACTGTCATTTTTTACTGTGGGCACACTTGCACACATTAAAAATGAAATTCTGTTGCATGCTTTCAAAAATGTATGCATACATAACACACATATAGACATGCTATATACATACATATGTACTGTATATACCTACACCCTTACATATAAATACATATAAATATTAATCAGTTAAATAGGATTAACATTATTATGCAATAAAACAGATATACTTTCTAAAGTTTTATCATTGAAAGTTCAATAAAATTGATTTCTCAAAATGATGGATTGAACCCTTAATTAAAGTTAAAAGGTTTTTTTTAATTATATGTGCCTCTTTGTTTTCTTGTAGCTCTGAAAATTTAAGGGCAAAATTACGTAACTGTTTTTATCTCACCTCTTAGTCAATATCAATTTGATTTTTTTAAACCATCAGCAACTACACAGTTTTTCTCAACTTTGGCTGATTACCAGTTATATGAATTTCAGTTCCTAAATTTTCAACAATGGACATGATAGTTGGGGAACTCTGGGAGTAAAATACTACATAACTGGAATATGCCCAGATTGCAAAAGACCAATGCACAATGCAAAACCTTTAATTAGTTAAACACTTACTGGTAATTGGTGTAGCATTATTAGGTGTGTCAGCTCTCAGATACTGGGTTGTTTGAGTTGAAGGCTGAGATAAACCTTGAGAACTACTGCTGTTACTAATGCTGTTTTGGAAAACAAACACAAAATATATCATTGTTTCTAAAACTTGCACATCAAGTTTCAAAAATTATCTCCTTCAGTTTTCTGAGGATATGGCACAATTTCAACTTTTCTAAATTACTTTTGCACTTGTAGTCTAAACATCACAAAATGTAGCTTGCATTCCATCAAAGATATTAAAAGACTTAAGCAACCTCAATCAAGCTAGGAAATAGAAAAAAAGCCAATAAACAGCATTTCTGAGAAATATAATTTAAAACAAATAAAACTTTAAGCCCTGTATACCCTTCTCTAAAAGAACAGGTACAACTTGTAACATAATGACCATAACAGTGTTCATATTTGAATATTTATATTCAATATTAGCTATGCTTTCCTTTTCAGACTAGAAAAGCTAAAGAAAGAAAAACAAAACTTAGGAGCTTTGCCTATTATGTCCATAACAAAAGACTACAAAGGAATTGCTAAGGCCCGAAATACGGAAACCAAGTTTGACTGGGCTTATGAAACATAAGGTTTTTCAAATATTCAGCATGAGAAGTACTTTTTCAGTTTTCTACAAAACTACAAAGGCTCTGAAATGTGAAGATAATAGCATATTTCGTATCTATTTTACTATTGTCCACATATCCATATTGGTCTGCTTTCTTCTATGCAGTCAGTACAGAAACAAAAAAAAAGCTGAAAGGAGACCACTAAGATATGCTCTATGAGGAGCTACCTTCTAAGACTGCTTGGTTGGAACAAAATATATGGTCCATTTGCTAACTTGCAGATGTCATTGACATATTATATTTGTTTGCCACTGGAGTACCTTACAAAGCACTGTGTTCAATTATTATTGTGGTAATAATTTATCTATTATGCACTAATTACAGCAAGGTCAAAATAACAGACATCATCACAGAGTATGAGCCAGGATAATTAGAAGTCATATATCCATTATGAACACTATATGAAAACTTACCTGTATATATTTTTATTACTGTTTTCATGTCTTACATTATAGATGCTTTATCCATTTTGTGAACTAACAGCAAGCATATGATTTTGGGAGTATAAGCATATAATAAATAAATTAAGCCTACCCTATTACTTTATTTAATTTTTATATCTATCTTATGCATGTGATTCCTGGCAACACACATAATTAAAATACAACGCTAAACAGTCAACATAACTCAAACACAACCACTAAAATACAATTAAAAACATTTAAAAACTATAATAACAACTTTGACATCTCTCTCATCTTTAGCACATTTCTCATCCCTTTGAGGGAAAATCAGAGGCACAAAGCTGTATAATTAGAGAGTGGCTGCCACAGGTAACTTAAGAATCATTTTTTTTAATTAGATCAGACTTGCACATATAAAACATGCTCTAGGCTTCTTTCCTTACTTTGTGCAAAGTCTAATTTGAAAATCCCGCTGTGATAAAATATTATTATTGAATTGTAAAACATTTGTGATATATTTCTTTCTTTTCCAACATCATCTCCGGTTAATCTTTAGTTACATTCACAGGTGGCCTGATAAATTGATAATAATTTTTAAGAATTTTGGTTTCTTTATTCAAATTCAGCATCTGTGAATAAACCTTTTAAAATTGGGAAAGAAAAATAATGTCCATTTCAATGTCAAGCATTTCAAATGGAAATGAATGTATGATGTAGTTTAGTAAACCAATTTAATAGTCAGTTATAACTGCTAAAAATAATCTTGCATTGCCTCTATGATACATTTGTTTGCAGATGTCCACAATTCATATCCAAATATGTTTTATAAATGATCCAAATACAGCAAAAAAAGGAAATTGGCTGCATAAGGCATAAAATGTTACAACTACTACATAGTTTATATTTTAGCATGAAAGTAATAGTACATTAAAATAATTAATTATATAACATGCCTTATTGGTTAACTACTGTATATGAAAGCAATGGTTTCAGAAGCACAATATATTTTAAGTCATGGTTCAGGTGCTATTTGGTTGCATCATAAAATGTTTTTCTTAATGTGCAACCATTACTTAATGTAACTAAAGTTTTCATGCTTCATGTAAGAATATTAGGAAAATTAAACAATTCAATATTGTCATGTTAGCTCCATCCAAACATATTATCTATTTTTCATTACAATAATTTTCTCATATGAAAACTGAAAGAACATGTAAGACCTTTTTACCTGTCTTCTAATTCTATTCTTTTCATACTGTGAAGATGCAAAACAGCTAGTATTATTGCTACCAGGAATATGACCGCACAGCAAACTCCTACACTGATATAAAACACACGCGTAGAAGTGGTGGGAGCTGCATTTACAGGATCAACTGAAATCGAACATAGAATTCAACAAAGAATTAGTGAAAATTAAATGAACATAATATTTGATAGCTCAAGAAAAAAATAATTTAGTTATGCATATATAAGGCTCAAAATTTTATTTGCAGAACTTTAAATTATAAAAGTGCATTTATGTCAGATTCAAATTCGGTTTATATCTAGTACATAAGAAATATAAAATTATTTATGTATAAATGTAACTGATAGAAAAAATTAATATACAGACTAATGAATTGGTTACTATAAAAACAACATGGCAGGAACAGCTTATTTGTTTATTCCTGTATGGATCTATACCACCCATTCATGAAGACTCGGTGGCTAACAATCAGGAACAGCATGAAATAAAAAGACCCCCTTTCCAAATATCTATAAAATAATAAAGCATACATAACATAAAGAAAATTGAGAAGATGTATTTTATTTAAATTTATATGGCTGCCCAGCTGTGACAATACAGTTGCAGTGGCATACAAAACTCTATGCCAGATTCTGATCTTCATTCAAAACATTCCCTGTTACTGAATTAGGTGGAACAACCAATAGTCACACTCAACTAGGCCCGGAAAAGATGTCTTTAGTATTTTACTTCTATTATATTGATAATGCTCAAGCATAAACTGCTAATTTAATATTCTTAGTGAAAGAGAATGACCAGGCTAAGGGGATCAAATACATAATCAATTTGGAGTCCCTAGGCCCCTATAACTTAAAATCTCTTATCTGGTACCAATTTGCCTTGACCGTTAGTAGTTCAGATTCTTGTGTATAAGTAGCATGAAATAAACATGTAGTGTTTTTGAACTCTATCCTGGTACCTGATTTCTTCCACCTGACAGTTAGTGCCCAATAGTGTCCAAATACAAAGTAACTTATGATTTTTAAATGAATAAGAGGGATGGAAAAAAGGTTTGACGGTCTGACTAAATTTTCTTAATTCAACAGCAGTGTGGGAAGAATTTAGTTTCTGTTTCCTATATGAGCAGGTAAAGAATGTATATGATCTTCTTCATGCAAATCGTAACATGAATTAAAAATAAGAGGGAAAAACCCCTACCGTTGTATATAAACATTTACTTACAAATGGCTTTAGTGTTATTTTTGTCTGATATTGGCAGCTTTACTTCTAAATCAAGTTCTAAAGATAAAGAGGAGAAAAGGGGCATTTTAGATTTAGATTTTAAGTTTTCTTATAAATTGCTTTTATTAGATGAGAATAAAAAAAGAAGTTATCCAAGCGCCAACAGAAACACAAAGCTTTGAAAGTTCGGTTATTTAAAAAAATTGTACACAATCCACGGTCTGCAGAGGAAATACCATAGCATGCAGTATCATTACCTCCAAGACTCTAGTAACAAAGTGATTACAACTTATCCAGTTGATTTGACATATATTAAAAACAAAATGCCCTCAGATAAACATAACTATTTCACAGGAAACAGGGAGAAACATAAAACTAAAATTAAATTGAGAATGTATTATAATCCTAGGAAAAAAAGAGATTAATAGTTGAATTAATTTGTCCAACATATTTCAAGGGAACATAATATTTAACTTTCTAAATTCAATTCATATTCTGCATTTAAATCCTGATCTTTTTCATATACCTAAAGAAGTAAATTATTGGAAAAAGTCTTGCGAAACTGCTGTAATCAATAAAACATATCCTTTCATGGTGGCCATATTTGCAAATGCAAACAAGATATGAAAAAGATGTTAAAACAATGGGATTTTATAAAGAACAGACAGAATTTGAACAGATACTGTTAAAAACAGATGAAAAGTTGATTAAGAAACTCTATAAATATCTGTTAAGCTTAAAGATGAAGGAAGAACAAGTAAAAGAAACAAAGATAATATGGTCAAAGAACTTTGGATATAATATAGAATTAGAAAACTGGCAAAAGTTATGAGAAAGAAATGTTAAATTAACTAAATCAGTGGCATATAAAGAAAACATATAAAATGTTTTACAGATGGCATATGACGCCAGTGAAATTAGCAAAAATGTTTAAAAATACTTCAAACAAGTGTTGGAAATGCAAACAAAGACCAGGTACATATTACCATATCTGGTGGACATGCCCTAAAGCAAAAAGATTTTGGTTAAAAATACACTTATGGTTGGAGAAAATGACTAAAAAACAAATAGATTTTAAGCCAGAATTATTTTTGTTAGGAATAATAGGAACAAATTATGAGAAAGACTACATATATTTACTTCTACACATACTAACTGTAGCAAGAATTGTATTTGCCCAACATTGGAAAAATGAAAATTTACCAACTGAAAAAGAATGTAATTAATAAAATTTTAGAGTGTGCAGAAATGGATAGATTGACTTTAAATATAAAAGAGAAAGAAGACTCAATGTATTTTAGAACATGGGATAATTTTTATCAATGGCTAGAAAAACAAGTTAGAGAGAAAGGAATATGTGTTAGCAAGAAGACCATCGAGCAATTAACATATTGTTTTATGATAATCAACTATTACTCTTTTTTTAAACACATGATGCTGTTTGCTAAATATTGAGAATGTTATTTGAAAAAACACACACATACAGGGCTTTTTTTCTAATAGAACGCTCAGAACGGCATTCCGGCACCTTTTTTTGACGGATTTTTTCAACTTTTGCACAAGCTGTGCTATTCCCTCTATTGGCTTTCAAAAGCCAATAGGGCCTTTCTTTGTTCTCCTTCCGGAGAGGGAGGTGCTGCTGCGGTGTCGGCTGCGAGCAAAGTTCAGAGGAGGCAGGTGAGGCCGCCCCAGCCATGGCTTAGCAGCAGGTGTGAAGGAAGAGGGCCTGGGGGGAGGCGGAGGCCCATTAAAGGTCCTGTGAATTACGACACTGGCTGTGCCTGTCCGTCGCCGGATCCCTGCGTTTAGGCAGGTTGCAGGCTGGTGCTGGCTGTTAGTTTGCGCCAGGGCATGATTACATCGGCCTGATTTAATTTTAGAACCATGCAGGATTAGCAAGGTAAACCTTTTTTCAGTTAAAGTCCTGTCTTGTTCATTTCATGGAGACATCTGCGTAGACTTTAATTTTGCAACAGTGTATAACTGGTTTGCATTGTCTCCTTTATGGTGTCCTTACGTCCCCCCCCACCCCCAATCTAACCTACATCTCTGAGATTTCCTGACAGTCAGCCATCCAAGCACTAACTAGATTTGACCCTACTTAGCTCTAAGCTCAGGAGGTGGTCCTCAATGGCCTCTGAGAGTGAAAGTTAGCTTTCTAAAAGATAGTCTCCTTTATTCTCTCAGCCAGGAACTGTGTCTCATGGCTACTATTTTAGTGGTTATCTGGATTCTTGCAGATTTTGTACGTCTATCTGAAGTGGTAATCTTAAGCATTTTTTCATAAATTACTTAAGGATATGCAACTATATTTTCTCATATTTATCTAATGTTACTTTTGCATCTACTTTTTTCAATCCATTTTCTTTCTGTCATTAATTCCCCAAGAATAAGAAATGTAAATTGTAAGCTCCTCATAGCACAGTTCTATATCATTGTTAAAGTACACTGGGCAATTATGGACATATTCATTCATATTCATAAATAGATTGAATTGTAACACTTTCCCTCTCACCTAAGCCTGTTCTCTTGTGTGTATAATTTGAACATAGCCAGGCCATTTTTTATCAGCAGTTGTAAAGAAATAGAAACAAAATGTTTAACTTATGTATTAATAATAATTTCTTTGCAATTCATTATCTTTCAGTAACATGACTCCATCAATTAAGCACATATATGTTGAAAGCAGCATAAGCACTTGTTTTAGACATCTATTATCTCCCACTGCTAGTCCTTCCAAAAGGAACTCAGTATATGTCATACTATATATGCAACAGGTGTCTCCTCCTCTATTAAAGTGCAACACATCTTTTTCCAAGTAGACAAAAAAAATAATATTCCATCTTTTCTATACCCACCTGCAGTATATAAGCACGGGGGAGCTATCCCACAATTTTCACCCCTATTAATTTGATAAAACAGAACTTAGTGTTCTAAGTTCATCATGAACAAAAAGTCTGATGAAAATAACTATTTTGGCAGGGATGAATTAATAGCATGCATTTTGGGTTATAGGAGCATCTCATTCACTTGAACCAATGTGATCATATCTTTAAAATGGTATGTACAAGCCATCAATAATGTGGTTGCTAATATAGGTAGGTCCGGCTTATGAGCTGTTTGTATTTAAGGATATGCTCACAACAAATTCTAGTTTATTTGGTGAATTCCTGAAAGATGCCTTAAGAATTGAATATATAATTTTTAATTATATAAATATATAAATAAAAGATTAACAAGATGAGAGTTCCGGCCCCTTTTTTAAAGAAAAAAAGCAGTGTGTGTGCGTGTGTATGTGTATATGTATGTGTGTGTGTGTACACATATACATAAACATACATACATACAAACACACATAAAACATATTCTTCACATAATACCGAAACACTATATTAAAATAGATTAGTAAATACTATCTAGCAGGAAATTGTAAAGAATGATAGAAAGACAATTTACAATTCCACTCTAGTTATCAGTTACTATAGTATTTCATTTCACCTTCATTTCCTTTAGTTTATAAATATTGACATATTGTTATTGAAAATCTAAAGTATTTCTTTCTCACATGGACATAATTCTGTTATCCTTAATACTTTATTTCTACCATCGTAGCTATCTACTTTAGTGATAAAATCAACAAACTTTTTCTCCACTTTAAAGTGATGAATTTAAAAGAAGAGCAGTGATAAAGAGCTTTCCAGCAGAAAAGATTCTGTGAAGTTTGCAATTGACTTCTTTAAAATAAAAAACAAAAAAGCCATGACTTACTTTTATGACACATTTTCCTCCGTTTGAAATTTAATACTGTGATATTTTTAGAAGTATTAACTGTCATGTTGAGTTGCATTAGTACTGTAACATCAAAGTCTAACTTGCCAGTACAAGACAGTTCAATCCGAAATACTGTAAATATAAAGATAAAACAAAATAGTATATCTTATTGTTTTAAATACTTTCAACACTTTGCTATTATTCAAAAATTTAATTTAACTATAATTTAGAGTTTTTCTTTAACCTGTCATGTCTAGAGCTACAAAAAAAGATGGCCCTTTCTTGTTCAATGTCAATCAGAAACACCCAGATTTTGGTTTTACTCAAACAGATAACCTATCTGATCCTCTTTGCTACTGGAAAGAAACTGAGGAATTCCTGGTCACATCCTATTTGATACTAATAGGAAGTACATTTACTTCCTATGGAAGAATATCTACTAGGATCAAGAAAAAAGGTCTTATTTGTGGTGGCTCCTTCCCTAGGGATTATAATTACTGTGGAGATAGGATCTGTCCCCATTTTGATACTTTTTCTGGAACATCTTGAAAACATGATTCTGTCAGTAGGTCTGGGCACTCAGGTTGATATGGAGCTGATCAAATGGCTAGTTTGATGGTCTTTGTTGCCACTGCAGGGGTAGTGGATGGATGTGTGTTTAGGAGCTTTATAATAGATATTTAATTTTTAAGCCATTCAGTCACCCTGTGTAAGCTGGATGGCAACATAAATTTTTTCATCGATTGATCAATAAAATCAAAGTACAATGGAAAAAGGAGGTAACAGATTTCCTTGATTATTATTCATCCAAGATGCAGGAGTAATAAAGTTTGGTTTTGTAACTAAAAATCAACTTTGAATAAGAGTCCTAAAAAATTACCAATTTTTATTCATTATTATTACATTTATTTGCCTCTTCTCTTGCAGTTCAAGGAAGTAAATACTAGTTTTCTACCATTTAGAATGAAATAAAAATGAATTAATGTAAGAAGCTACCACTGGAAAAACAATGCTCTCCCCACAAATACTTCACATTTCTTTCAAGGAAGGCAAGAATTGATTAGATTCGATAAATCAAGCTGCAACATTTTAATTATTATTCAGAAAGAATCAAAATTAAATAGTTGAGGATACAACAAATTAAATGCAAGATGTAATAAAAAAAATAGAAATGAACAACTCAAAAACAAAATGTGGATAAATTGGCATGAAATATCAGTTCATTTATAAACAGAACATGCTTTAAATTATATTTTGCATATGAAGATGCGTAACGGGTGCAAAACTGGAAGCAAAATCAATTTCCTAAAACAAGATAAGAGACAACAGATGCTCTAATTTCAACTCTACCCAAAGCCCTATAGAATTCACCTGATGGTGATATTGTACAATTGTATAAATTGTATAATGGCCAGAATATACAGGTAGTCCTTAACTTACAACCACAATTAAGCCCAACTTTTCTATGGTTAAGTGAAATACTTGTTAAATGAATTTTGCCCCATTTTACGACCTTTCTTGCCTCAGAATCACTGCAGTTGATAAGTTAGTAACCCAGTTGTTAAGTGAATCTGGATTCCCCATTGTCAGAAGGTCGCAAAAGGGGATTACATGACCCCAGGACACAGCAACTGTCATAAATATGAACCAGTTACCAAGAATCTGAATTTTGATCACATGACCATGGGGATGATGCAAAGATTGTAACTGTGAAAACGGTCATAAGTCACTTTTTTCACTGCTGTTGTAACTTTGAGTGGCCACTAAATGAACTGTTGTAAGTTGAGGACTACCTGTATAAAGTTTAATTACAATTTGTTGTGTAAGTCACAAAGTCTATCTCTTTCCTTTGCTATTATGTTTATAAACATTCTGATTAACCAGAGTAGGTCATGCTCTTATTTCTGCTCTCCAAGAAGTTAGAAGTCCACCCATCAAAGTAAACAGTTAACAGTATTTGAATACAGGTAGTCCCTGAGGTACGAGCCTAATAGAGCCTGCCCATTAGGTTCGTAATCGTCAAATGAATCAGACTCAATATTACAATTTAAAATCAAACTCATTAATTGAATCAAATGGGTCATTAAATGAACAAAGATTTGACTTATTATTTCCTCCAATGGCTGCCTGAACTGAGAGACTTTTCCCACCGCTGCTGCAGACTGTTTCCAGCTGCAAATCAGCTGTTTCAGGTTTCAGGAACTACAGTATTGTAAATTGCCTCCCAAGCAGGCAGCAGGCATTTTTTTTTAAAAAAAATGTTGCTAGGCAGTTCAAGCTTCTTCAGAGTAGGGGTGGAAAATTCTCCAAATTGCAGTTGCCACTAAAGTAAGTAGACTTAGCTTTAAGCGTCTCCAGGCAGGCATGCAGAGAGAGATAGGGGTGGAGTTTACAGAACTGTAGGCTTGCAACACTAACTGAGATGGAAGGGACCTTGAGGCCTTCTAGTCTATCCTACTGCTCTCACAAGAGAGTACAGTACTGTACTGCATTTCTGATAAATGCCTATCCAGTCTTTCTCTTTTTTCTTTTTAAATATTTTATTAATTTTCTAGTTTACAGTCAAATACTTAACAGACAACGTGTTGTCTGGCTCTATGAGTAATTCAGTGGTATATATTAACTTCTTCAATCTAGATCCAATATTATACCATCAAATGTTTCATTTCTTCTTCCGGTAGTACCTGTTTTGCCATACTAGGCAAATACAATTCTTATTGTTATTAATAAATATACAATTGAATATTAACATCTTTGTTACATTTTTCTCATAATATCAATAATGTCAGTTTTAGATAAATTTTCTAACCAAAACATATCTTAATTGCTTTTGAACTTAATATCCATATGTTCAATCCGTATCCTGTTTTTGTTTTTTTTATTTTAATTTCCCCTCAGTGTTCAAAATGTCTCCATTGTTCATAATTTCAAAGTAAGTTATATTTGGGTAACCAAAAGCTTCCCTTATTCAAACTTCTTAGCATTTTCCTGTTTCCCTTCTCATACTAAAATCTAATATTCTAATTACAAATCTTATCTTTCTAGTTATGACAATACGTCTATTTCTAGCAATTATTTATTCTCCACCATATTCTTAAAAGCCTCCAGTGAAAGAACACCCACAACTTCTGGAGGCAATTTAAATTTAAAACCTTAAAAAAAACACAACAACAACAACACTGCCCCTGATCAGCACAAGCCTCTCCAGGCAAAATCCAAAATGGGGTGTGTGTGGGGGGATTTCCTTCAGTAAGGGGTCAGCAGAATCTCTGGTGGGTTTGTGCTAGGGAGAGGAGGCGGCAGCAGCCACGTGCTTTAATTTTCTTTGCAAATGCAAACAAACAATCTTGCAAAGTAATGTACTTACAAAGACAATAAAAAGTAGAGCAGTTCCCAAAGTGATTACAAACAATACAGTACAGCACTATAGAACAGGCACGTCAAACTGCCGGCCCACGGGCTGGATGCTTCACGCCAAAACCGCGCCCAACCCATTGCCGGCAATGGGGAAAAAGTCATGATACATTGTGCGCTGTCACGTGGCATCGCGAGTATGACATGCCTGCTGTAGTGTAACAAAAAAAGACCATTTTAAAATACTTATAGAAGTAATTCTAGCTCTCTACAGTACAGTGCTGTAGTCCTCAAGCCTAGCAAGCGGTAGATCTTCCATGCAGCTCCAGGAAATAAAAAACAAATGGTCGGTGCTTACTGCAAAAATCACTGGATCGTTTGGCCATGTGACCAGGCACAAAAAAAACCTACCTTCCTCCCCCCCCCACACTTCCGGCTTCTCATAGGTCCAAACAGGTCCAGGCAAGTTACAGAGTTAAAATGGCCACTGCAGCAACTGAGACTGAATCCAAGTCACAAGGCTACAGATGCCTGTTTTTGACCACAATTTTGAATTTCTAATGTAAGTACCTTTTCTGAATACCGTATATACTTGAGTATAAGCCGACTCGAGTATAAGCCGAGACCCCCAATTTCACCCCCAAAAACTGGGAAAAGTTGTTGACTCGAGTATAAGCCGATCCGCCGTTCTGCATGCCTCGGAGGCTGGATCCGCACTCTGCAAGCCTCTGCCGCCAGGCAGGTCTCCGTTTTGTTCTGGGACTAGTTCCCTAGCCTTTTGGAGCTTTTGGTGTTCGCCCATCAGCTGTCTACGGGGAGGCAACAAAGCTGCCTCTCTAGGCTTTGAGAAAAGGCCCCTTGCACAAAAGGCAGCTTCAGGACGAGCTTCCAAAAACCCTTTCCTTCCTTAACGCCCTCCCCACCTTCCCCCAGAAAGCCATATTTCTTTTTTTTTAATTGAAAATTTTTATTGAAGTTACAATATTATCCCCTCCCCAACCCACCCCAGAACCCCTCCCCCTCCCCCATATTTCTTCAATAACAAAAACATAAAAAGCTGGTTGGGATGTACTCGCTGATTTCCCCCCCCCTTTTTTTAGATGCTAAAACTAAACTCTCCCTCTGCCTTCCAACCAATATCCCTTTTTAAAATCTTACCTTGGCTCCAGATGGAAGAGTAGAGGAACTAAGCTAGTAAGGAGAGAATTTTTTTCTGCAACTTTTTACTCCTGAAGTAGTAGTAGTAGTAATAGTAGTAGTAGGAATAATAATAAATCCCTAAAAGTTGTGCCAGAAAATGGAGGACGCTGGGTCTTTGCAAGTTTTAGCTGTCTGTCAGACTGCCTGAAAAGGGCGGCCTTCAGGCAGCCAGGCGGACAGCTAAAGCTTGCAAAGACCTAAAAGTTGTGCCAGAAAATGGAGGACGCTGGGTCTTTGCAAGTTTTAGCTGTCTGTCAGACTGCCTGAAAAGGGCGGCCTTCAGGCAGCCAGGCGGACAGCTAAAGCTTGCAAAGACCCAGCGTCCTCCATTTTCTGGCATAACCTTCGGAGATTACTTTAAAAAAAAAAAAAACTTCAGAGGAAAAACAGCTGCAGAAACATTTTGTCTCCTTGCTGGCTTGGTTCATCTACTCTTCAGCCAGGAGGGAGTCCAAGGCCTAGAGAAGGAGAGCTTTGCAGCATCCCTATGGACAGCTGATGGGCAGACAGCTGATTAGCGGAGAAGGCTCTGAAAGTAGCACCAAAGCCTCGGCCGCGCACAAGTCCTCGGTAAGTTTTTTTGTTGACTGGAGTATAAGCCGAAGTGGAATTTTTCAGCCCAAAAAGTGGGCTGAAAAATTCGGCTTATACTCAAGTATATACGGTAACCTCATTTTTGTGAAATCTCGCTAAATAAACACTCATATATGGGGGATTACCTGTATTCTGTTGTGTGCCAGCTCTAATGGAAATGCACTCACCTGACAAAGTTCGAGGAACTTCTCCTTGTTCAGAAATATTTACCTGTGGCATATCCATAGCCAACAGATTATCTACTTGAAATCCCAGTTTATATTCAATCTGTAATAAGATGCAGTAAAACATCAAACTAAAAATATGTTCAACAAAGATTATCTGTTTCAAGTTACACTGTTACCAAAAAACTGTTTGCTAGGTGCCAACATCATATCTGATGGAAAGATTTAGATAAAAAATAAGATAATGCTAAATCACTTTTATACCAAGAAGCAGGAATAATTAAAGAGAATGAATGGAAAATCATTTTATATAGAAAAAATACATATCCATTTCTTCATAAATGTGCTCAATGTTTAAATATTTAATGCTTTTTGCTTTATTAAACTAGGCATGAAAAGATAAACGTTGGAATAGTAATGAAATATTTAATCTTTAAACTACACTGAAATAACTAAAGCAAAAATCAAGAAATATGACATACCTCACTCATTATTTCACTTATAATGGATGCTATTTGAGTTGTCATCTACATAATTTACGAAAATTGAATTAAATACATTTATACATACTAGGCATGTAGCTGCACAGATTTCCATGTGGAATAAAGGTCTTACTTTTGGGAAAACATGGTACCGTATTTTCCGGCGTATAAGACGACTGGGCGTATAAGACCCCCTACATTTCCTGTTAAATTATAGGGTTTGGGCTATACTCGCCGTATAAGACTACCCCTCTTCCAACGCACACCAAATAAAAATTAAAAAACATCAGATTTGATTTTAATATGGTAATTTTAATTCAAATGCTTATGACATGCAGGTACTTAGTAGGAAAACTGTCACTTATAAACATAAGGCTGTTTGTCATCAAACATGTAAACATAAAACAGTGCAAGTGGATTAAACTTAATAATAAATAATAATAATAATAATAATAATAATAATAATAATAATAATAATAATAATAATAATGATAATAAGTTGGAAGGGACCTTGGAGGTCATCTAGTCCAACCCCCTGCTAAGGCAGGAAACCCTATACCATTTCAGACAAATGGCTGTCCAGTCTCTTCTTAAAAACTTCCAGTGTTGGAGCATTCACCACTTCTGGAGGCAGGTTGTTCCACTGGTTAATTGTTCTAACTGTCAGGAAGTTTCTCCTTAGTTCTAGGTTGCTTCTCTCCTTGACTAGTTTCCATCCATTGCTTCTTGTCCTGCTTTCAGGTGCTTTGGAGAATAGCTTGGCTCCCTCTTCTTTGTGGCAGCCCCTGAGATATTGGATCACTGCTATCGTGTCACCCCTCACCCTTCTCTTCGTTAAACTACACGTACCCAATTCCAGCAACCCTTTTCCTATTTTCCTAATTCACTTTTTCACTTTTCCTAATTCACTCTAAATCTTTCCCTGCGCAGAGCCTTAAGTAACCCCAGCTGCCTGCAATTAGTGCAGGTTCTCATCCCACCAGGCTCAAGGTTGAGTCAGCCTTCCATCATTCCGAGGTAGGTAAAATGAGGACTCAGATTGTTGGGAGCAATAAGCTGACTTTGTAATAATGCTGCTTGTGTGGGGTGTGTGTGTGTGAAAGCTCTAATAGGCAGGCATATACATAGAATGAAGGCTATTGCTAAGCACATTGATTTGTGCTTTAAATTGTAAGCCGCCCTGAGTCTTCGGAGAAGGGTGGGATATAAATGGGATTTAAAAAAAAGACCAAATGGGAGATCCGCTCCAGGTTTTCCAGCCAGCCCACCCAGTTCCTGAGTCAAATGTGTCCTTAGAGCTAAGTTGCTGCTCTGGCTATGCATTCCCCACCTGCCTTTCAAGTTGCTCTTGCATTCCCCACCTGCCTACGGCTGCTCTTCAACTTTAGAAGGAAAAAAGCCCAGACCCCAGCCTGTAAAAAATCACAGACTGCAGCTTCTACTCCAATTGGTCCCGCTTTCCCTGTGCAGACTAAATGGAAGATCCACTCCAGGTTTTCCAGCCAGCCCTGTCCCTAAAGTTTCAGCACCAGGTATAAGACGACCCCTGACTTTTGAGAAGATTTTCATTTGTTAAAAAGTCTTATACGCCGGAATCTACGGTAGCTACACAACCAATTCTTTTGCAACCTTAAAATAGCTATTGCTTACCTTAGACTTTGCATTCCAAGTAAAATGAAGGCTGTTTGTCTCTACTGGTACTTGTAGATTAAATGATAAAGCGAAGTGATTGATAAGGTCATTTCTGACATAATAAAGTTCTGCATCGATACCTAAATATTTTTAAAATGATAAAAGAAAGCTGAAAGCAAAATTATAACAAGTGGCAAAATCATTTCAAGAAAAAAACTTGCTTTTTACAATGTAATGCCACAGATAATGAAACAGCAAACAATGAGACCTTGTGTCTATGGAGACCAGATTACAAAATCTACAATAGCTGTTTTCACAATGCACAACAGGACTACATTTTAATTTTTTTTGCAGCACAAAGACCACTCCCCAGTCCAGCTCAGTGGTGCCGTACAAAGATGTTTTTTGGCAAACTGAAATCCAAGGACTGCATTTTGCTTTCTTCCCCCTGTAGCACCCAGGCTGGGCACACCTCATCAGCAATGGGAACAAGAAAATGGTGAAGGTCAACAGTGCATAGGGCAGACGTGATCTCAGAATACAAGATGGTGAGGGTGACTGCATTTTTTTTGCCAGAAAACAGAAGTAAACAGAGCCCAAAATGTGATCATGTGACTGTGGTTGTGGTAGTGGCTACTGGAACTTTGAATCTGTTGTAAATAGCCCTGGGAAGAAGATCCTTCTTAACTTTCATGGCCCCTGAGCGACCAATCATAAATTGAGCACTGTCTGCAGAAGTATCAACATCCAAGATACCTTAGAAGACATTTCCTACTTACAAAAGCTACTAAAAGTTAAATCTGCACTATTGTCATTATCATATTGGAAAGTAATAGGACTTGATGGTTATCTGTAGAAATGAGACATATACCGTAACTGAAAAAGCATAATGACCGAAGAATATTAAATGAGGAGACTTAATGTGTGAAAACTATTTTAAAATATATTTAACTTCATATGCTATCAAAATTATGTATAGGAGTTTAAAAGTCCTACATGAAAAGTCAGGTGCTAAGAATTCAAGCTGGTTTTTAGAAAAAAACTAAAAAGATAAGAACTATTGCTGATGTATTCATGTATATCAGACATGTCAAACTCGCGACGAGACGTATCGGGACTGTTTTGCGATTGCCGGCAATTGGGTGGGTGCGGCTTCCAGATGATGTGTCCGGCCCGGGGGCTGGCAGTTTGACACCCCTGATGTACATCAATTCATTTTTTATTGATCACAGGAAGGCTTCAGTTGTATTGACCATGTTCTTAGGAAAATGAGAATTCTTTAACAATTCACTAACCTTATGCGCAGTCTATAAAAAGAAGTCATATGGCACATGGCAAAACAGGCTTGATCCAGGTCCGAAAAAGGGTGCACAAAAGATTATTTATTTATTCAACGTACAACACTGTAAATATTGGGAGGGAAGATGAACATAGATTTAAAACTGGAGGGGAAAAAACGAATAACCTGCACCTTGCTCATGACACTACTCTGGGAGGTGAAAATTCAAATGATTTGGAAGCTCATATTATTTAAGTCAATAAGCACAGTGAAAAAAATGGGACCAAGAGTAAATATAAAGCCCAAACTAATGACAATTACAGCACCTAGTGACAGAACTGACAATGAAGTTACTATGGTAGTAGACGGTTTTAGAGTTAATTATTAATGTTAAAGAACCAGCAGCAAAAGAAACTTGTCACTGGTAGTACTTGTTGAGTAGAAATTCAAACCTTGAAAAAATAAAAAGTATCACTCCACATTTATACTACAAAGATGAAAATGATGCAGGCAGTAGTTTTTCCTATGGAAAAACAAAACTTGGACTTTGAAGCAGTTTTGGGTATTTTATGATAAGGGGACCTTGAATGCTGAAGCACTAAAGGGAGTTAGAGAATAAAGAAAAAAATAGAGCAGAATTCTATAACAACAGCTATTGCATATATTTTTTTGCCAAACTTTAAGAAAAAATAAATTAACCTTCTTCATAAAATGGACAGAGTATGTTACAATAAAGTTACAGATCAAGAACAAGTGCAATGGAAAATTTAGAAAATTACTTTGAGGGATTTAACCATGGTAAGCAATGATGCAGATATTACTCGACTTCCAATCAAAATTGGAAACAAAATCTTCATTAAAGCAGTCATTAAACAAAATGTTCACGTGACTATTTTGCTTAACAACTGCAATCCTGGCATTTCTGGTTCTGGTTGTTAAACAACCTCCTAGGACTTTAGATGGAATGCTTGCCAAAGGATTTCAACTCTGTGGAACTAAAATTTTCCCAGCAGGCAGCTCTTTCACTCTGAAACATTTGTGCAGTCTGCCAATGGATTTCAGCTCTAGAAATGATGCAGAAATCTTCACAATTTCAGCTTGGTTCCTGCAGCCTGCCAAGGTTTTCCATGCATGGAGGGGAAATCCTTCATGGAGATGCAAAAACAGAGCTGAAATATTTAGCTTTGTTCCTGCAGCTTGCTGAAGGATTACTCCCCACTTTGGTGCATGGAGGAGAATTTCTTTGTGCAGCTGCATAAACGGACCTGAAATCTCCATTTATTTCTGCAAAAGCTAGCAAAGTAGGTTGTAAATTGCAATCACATGACTGCAAATCACTTGGCAATTAGTTGTAAATGTAAGCCAGTTGCCAAGCATCCAAAATGCAATCAAATGACTGCAGGGGGTGGCATGGTGCTATATTTTACAATGGCCAAAAATGTTTTATGTGCTGTAAAGCACCTTTTCCAAGGCCATTGTAACTTTGAACAGTAAATCAAGGACTACCTATATGGAAAAGAATATGGACATACAAATGGAATTGATGATTTATTTTCTAAAGGAGATGTACATCTATTGAACCAGGAATTGGATTTGTCTATTGTAAAGTGATGTCACATGACTGCATCATTTAGTGATAATCCCTGTGATCCTGACTGTCGCTTTTAAGTAAGAATGTAGGTCATTAAGGGTACCTCCTCACAACTTCCTGCTGGCTTCCAACAACCAAATCAGTGGAGGAGCAATCAGGAAATTGCAAGCTCCAGGTGATTTAAAAGCAGGCCGGCAGGCAAGTAAATGACTGCTGATACATGGAAGAAAGAGCAAGAAGATGTGCAGATGGCTGGGGAGGCACAGCCTAACGGCAGTGAAGCTTAGGATAGCTGCTGCCAGCTAGGAGAGGATGTGTGGGTGGCCAGGTAGTGTGTGCAAGTGGTCAGAGTATGGCACAAGTACAGTGAGTCTAGGGGAGGTGCACAAAGCAGAGGGCACAGGCAATAATTTGTGGATGAGGGAGACTTACTGTGGCAATTTGCAACCTTCCCTACCAGATTCTCTTTACTTAAAGGGTAAAGGTAAAGGTTCCCCCGCACATGCGTGCTAGTCATTTCCAACTCTAGGGGCCGGTGCTCATCTCCGTTTCAAAGCCGAAGAGCCAGCACTTGTCCGAGGATGACTCCGTGGTCATGTGGCCGGCATGACTAGACACCAAAGGCGCACGGAACGCTGTTACCTTCCCACCGTAGTGGTCCCTATTTTTCTACTTGCATTTTTACGTGCTTTCGAACTGCTAGGTTGGCAGAAGCTGGGACGAGTAACAGGCGCTCACTCTGTTACAAGGCACTCGGGATTCGACCCACCAAACTGCCGACCATCTGATCGACAAGCTCAGTGTCCTAACCCACTCTTTACTTATGGGTAGCCAAAACAGAATGTTGGCAATCACAAGACAACAGAATACCCAAATTGTGATCATGTGACCCGTGGAGGTGATGGACTGGTTGTAACCACTACTCTAATCACCATTGTAATTTTGAACAGTAGATACACAAGTGGTTGTTAACTGACTACCTGTATACTCAAAGTGAATGAATGCTCAGACTGAGTATTTAAAAATGACCAATACAAACAATGAAATATGAATGAACTGCAAAATAAATATATGAAGGGAGAGTGGATTTGTTGGGAGATGTGAAAGTCTGAGAAAGTAATGCTTATGCTGAATTAATGAGGGACCCAAAGAGAGGAGCTAAATTTAAAGAATAGCATGCAAAACATGAATCAGTATTTGGATATGACGAAAGCAAAAAAGGTTTGCAAGGAAACAAAAGTAGTCAGGCATTATGAATGGAGTTGGTGTAAATTAGCCTTAACTGTATTTCATTTTTCTTTCTTTCCTTTAATTTGTTCATTATTCTTTTTCTGTGCTACACACATCACGCCTTGCCATAAAAGAGTTAAGAATCATTAGCATATATGTATGCATGCATGTAGTTGCACATGTAGTGTGATAAGCTCTCGTTTCTACCAAATCTGTGAGCTATACTGATGTTTAAATGAATTTCAGTATGACTGTTTATGATGCAATTGGCCTTTGTAGTTTTTTTTGTCAAATGTTCATGGTTTCTGATTTCATGTAAGCTTAGTTGAGTAAAGGAACTATAACACCAATAGGAAGTTAACATCCATTATTTTATTCAGATATTTAATACCAAGTAAAGGATAGACAGTTGTGTGTCTTTCAGATGTTAATTCAGAACTTACTAGATTTCTATAGTAGCATGACCAATTTTCTGTGCTCCAGGGAAAAAGTTCTACATTAGGCATATTATGGATTTGATCTGGTGTAGTGTGTTGTTTGAACAGACTACAAACCATAGTTTATCTATAGAACAAATCCCTTGCTTAAGGACAATAAACTGTTTTTAAATCTGGCCATCCAACTTTTGATTACTGCATCATTCTCTGGTATCTCACTAAGATATCACATTTGCAGTGAGAATCTCTTTATGCTGCTTTCATAATTTATAATACAGAATTTGATAAATCCTGAGAAAAAAGAGTGTGGGAGTAACTAGCAGCAACCTCTATTGATTGCTATTTGCTGTGACACTATTTTGTGAGAATACTTATATGGAATAAAGCATGATACTTACCATTTCCTCACTTACTCTATCTCCATCATAATGGATGTCAAATGGGGATCTATTCTTGTTTATCCAATATCTATTTTAACTGCACTTAGGCTTTTCCAAGTAACAAGTTTCAGTCCCCAGCATTAACAAAAACTCAATTCCCTCCCACTACATGCCAATAGTTTTACTATTCCTTTCATGTTTTATGTAGGTTGGGAGGGAGCTTAGCTACCTTTTGCCATCAATAAACCAAATAAACAAACAATAAACAAAATAAACCAAAACCTAGTGTTTATTCAAAATAAAGATTGTCCTATTTACAAAAAATGCTCTGCCAACTTAAATGGCAAATTAATTAAAATTATGCAAACTAAGTGCTTTAAATATTGAGGTATTATCTTCCACTTATGGAATAAACAAATCCAGACCGGTGGAGGAGGCCACTAAGGAAACAATTAGGTATGTGTGCTGTAAAGATAAGAGTTTTGTTTCTGAAGCTATCAAACTATTCAAGATGGGAATTTAACTTCTGCTCTAAATTATTTCTTCCGAAGGAACCGTAAAAACATCATCCCGTCAATAGGAAACAGAAATCATTTCTTGTCAAAGGCATGAGTTTCTGCAAAACGAAATCATAATTTTGCAAAGTAACATTAGTCTTGGATTTTGGGGTACGACTGCTCTCAACTTCACCGTGATTTGCCTGGATAGCAAAATCAGGGGAGAACAATCCCAGCCGGCTGTTGACGACAACAGAATTTGGCAAGTGCTCGGAGAAGCACCTTTATGTGACCATCAAAATGCCAAGCTTTAAACGTACAACGGGCACTCTTCCTCCTCTTGCAAAGTCACGTCCATGCTGCATTTGTTTCCACCCCGAAATCCCATCCCAGGCGGCGTGCTCACGGCACAAAGATGGTTAAGTTGCACTAATGCAGCAAGGCCCAACAAGGAACGAGGGGCCAGGCGATGGGAGAGAGAGCCCGGCCGGAGGAAGAGGAATAATCCCGACGCCTATCCAGGAGGAACACCCGCCATTTAACCCGCTAGCCTCCCACACGATCTGAACCCTTGGACGGCGGGCCGTCTCCCTTGTCCTCGCAAAACCATCCCCACCAAAAAAAAGACTCTTGATTACACGTCAGAATCCTTCTCACTCGCTCACACACAAACACACGGGAGCGCGCCCAAAACCCAAGTGTGAGCGAACATCCGCCTCTTACTCACCGATCAGGCGCAGCACCTCTTCTTGACTCATATAAACACTGAGGCCCGGTCCAGTGGCGGGAATGGCTGCTTGGAGCGGTGCCTTCTGGCTTTCGGAACTCGCGGGAAGGAACAGCAGCGGCAACAGGAGGGAACAGAGGCGGCGGACGAGCCGCGACTCGGCGGCAGCGTCGTAGCTTCCATCCCGCCGGCTGCCCCGCACCATCGCTTGCCCCCGGTTCCCCACTGAGGAGGGGAACCGGGTCCCGGCCGGAGGCCTCACACTCGACAACCGTTCATACTCCGGCCACGCGCGCTCGCGCCCTCCGGGCCGGGTTCATGAGCTCCTTTCCCCCCCCCCCCTGCGCGCGCTCGCGCTCGCACTCCCTCGACCCGCCCCTCCCGCCCGCGGAGCCAGCACATCCGACGAGGACTGGCAAGGCCCGGCTTTCTCCGCATGCGCATTCCTCTTTCCCCGCTGCTGCTTCTTTGCGCCTGCGCGAAACAACCTAATCATGGAAAGTGCTCTTTCGGTCGTACTGGGAGGTATCGCCTTGCTTTTCCTTTTGTCAGATTTCTGAAGCGCCGTAGTGCCGTCCCAAAATCTCGCACTTGGACCTCACTTGGCACAATTTACTTAGCGCAATAAAGTATCCGTTTATTCCACCCTATACCTAAGTGGAACCATTAATGGAAGCTCTATTTGAATGAAAAGAGCCTCTGATGCCTGCTGGAAGTAAAAAGAAATGAAAGCAGTGTTTTTATGTTGCAACAGTGTATACGATTAAGTATATACTATATGTTTTTGTATGTAAGAGCATGGTTGGGGAATTCTGGAAATTGAAAGCCCATACATCTTAAAGCTGCCAAGATTGAGAAATACTGCTTTATAATGGTGGCATTGCATAGTTACCGTAATATTGGAGCATATAACACCAGACCTGTCACTAGAAGGCAAAATCATGAAACACTCTCACTTTGGCAGTGTCACATGGGGGAATTCACTGGAGAAAGTAATTATGTTTGGAAAAGTTAGCAATAAAAGGAAAGCAGGCCATCAAAGCTGACATTAGCCAGAGCATAGAAGTACCCAGTCTTAGAATTTTGATAGACAGCAGGTTTAAAGGAAAGGGAAAGAAGAGAAGAGGAAAGAGAAAGACCAAATAGTGCTTATGCCCCATCCTGGGTCATAGTTACATGAGATGAGCGTTTGTCTCCTCCATTTCCTACAATTTCCTATCGTTTATTGTGGTGAAATTGGCAGAATATTCATGTGATGGCTCTCTTATTTTCTTTCTATTGGAGTCCCTGGCAGAAAAATTCTTTGCCCTCAAACAGAAATTTTAATTCTAGCTCTAATCTCACAATCTTCCATCTAAAATCTAGGGTACTGGTTTGTGGCTATTTTTCCTTATGTGAAACAGTTCCTACTCTGTTAACTGGAATCTGGATGGAGCAAAGCAGAACATCATCCTTTCCCAAGAAAGAGTCTTTGAATAATGGCCCCACTTTTCCTTCTTTTATGAAGGTCAAGCAGTTTTGGAGGACATAATAGAGACTGTCTGGAATGGTGTAGGGTCTCCAATTCGTGGAGGGGGTTGGACTAGAGGACCTCCAGGGTCTCTTCCAGCTTGGTTATTCTGGATTGTAAATCCAACAATAGAGTAATATGAATAAAGGAATTATTCACCATCAATCAATTGCAAAAGGCAGCTTTACTTGGAACAGCTTACATCCTGCAATAATATCTCTAACAACATAAAACATCAACATCTGCCTATCCCAGGTCCTAAAGGACTCGATAGGTGGATAAAAATGCCAAGTCCAGTCCAAATATCTGGCTGAGCAACAAACAAGAAATTATTTTTATTTTAAAAAGCAGCAGTAAGGATGTCAGAGAATAGATATAGTGCTATGAAGGACAAGAGATTGAGTAAATATGGCAGGTGCAAAAGTCTGTGTATCTCTTCAGTCAAAACTTTGCAAAAGTCTCCTTTGTCAGAAATAAAGAGTTTCAATTGTTTCTTGTGGCCATTTATGAATCTTCTATTGTTATTTTGCAAATGTTTCTTCTAGTTTAGAAAGATTCTCAGATTTCATCCTATTGACTGTAGGTATGTGATTTCCCATACAGATTTTCAATAATACTCAAGTTTTAGAACTGTGAACTGTCCAAAGCCTGCCTTTCTTTTTGATAAATATTTTACAGTTTATTTGAAGGTGAGATTAGTTATCTTGCTGAAATGTTCAATCTTTTTTTCAGCTTAAGTTTCTTCACTAACTATGCGAGATTAGGTTCTAGGGTATGTTAATACTGTACTTAATTGAATCCATCTTCCATTTGCATAATACTTGCTATGCAACAAGCTGCCATATCCCTCGGAAGCATAATGGAGGTGCCTGCTCACACCACATCCACTTAATGGATTGCAAGGTGTTCATTTTTTTCAAATGTTTCACCTTTTCCCCCTCTGAATGTATATTGTGTTGTGGCTGAACAGTTCAGTTTTAGATCCATTTGTCCCTAGCTCTTTGTTGCAAAAGTTTCAAGCTTATCAAGGTTTTCTTTGCATACTTTAGATAATGACTTTCATATGAGTTTCAAGAAAAAGTTTCTTTTAGACATGCAGGCCACTGTTCTATAAGGTATACTTTATTGTGGATATCTACTTCACTGTCAGCTAATAACTTTTCAGTGAACTGTGGATTTTGTTTGCAGATCTGGTCAATTTTCAGGCAGTTCTAACAGATGTTTCCCTAAAATAATAAACAGCTTGTACCCTACAATGATATCTGTGTCACTATCAAACTTCCACATCTGCCTATCCCAGGTCCTTGGAAAGGACTTGATAGGTGGCCAAAAATGCCAAATCCAGTCTGAACATCTGATTGAGAGTGTAATGAACCAAAATTTAAGATGAGATATATGTAACACAATGTTGTATTGTGCACATGAATTGACACATATTGATTGCTCACACAACATCCTGATCCAGGGTCAAATTGAAGTGCCACGTCTTCAGGATCTTTCTAAATGCTAGCAAATCCATCTCGATTTGGTAGAGGTGTTGCTGTTTCAGAATGCAGGTGCACCACAAAAGAGGCATGCTTCCTGGGTATTTGGACAAATTCTCCTGGTAATATCCAGTTTAGTTTACATCCTACACAATGCCAGTTAATCCCTATAGCCAGGTTAATGCAAGCACATATGTACTCAGTTCAGTTAGTAAAAATATAGCTTTATGTTTATTTATTAAGCATCAGCAATCCACCCCAAGCAGTTATCTGGCAAACCAGGTAAAAAGCCAGGCAAAGGCAGCATGAGGGAGAAACAAGAGCAATATGCAATACTCTATCCATCTGTCTGAAACAGAACTTTTCAGGGACACTGGAAATACAATACTGTGGAAAATTAACATGGACAATGCTTAAATGAGTGACTTTGGTCATTTCAATTGGAATTCATTTTTTTAAAAATTCAGAACAGCAGCTGAATAGAAATCCAAGTAGAAGAGTGGGTAATCCCTCCATTTTCTGCACCAGTAAAGCTATAATTTGGTGAATGGGAATGATGTGTTCAATATATACCGGCAGCCTAAAAATGGGCTTAATGTTTAAGTTGCTGTAGAAATGGTTCATATCTCAATGCTCATAGTGATGGAGATTCCTTCAATCTCTTTTACAGAGGGAACTGCTTTCAGAAGCTGGGCAGTTGGTGCAGTTTTATAAGAGAATGCAGAGTGGTTCGTGGCATGTTTTTTATATGCTGAAACATTTAGGAAATTTAGCAGTGAACATATGGGCAATTTTGGAAAAACACAGTCTTAAATGTTTGGGCAATTTGGGAGAAACACAGCCTTAAAACATTAATAAGTGAATTGTTTCTACAATTACATGAAATAAGCACACACATGTGGATTGAGGCTGCAAAAAAAGCAGAGCATCTGCACATTATTATGCTCTGTGGCTAGGATTTTATGTACCATTCCTTTGTTTGCCTTATAAGATTGAAGGGCGTGTGTGTGATGTGTGGTATAATGGGACTCAGCATGAAAGTGCCTTTTCTCCAGGATTCTATATTTAGGCCATTGCTCTTATGCCTATTTCAGTGTGAATGCTGGCCAGACTTCAGTGTAATATTTATCCTACATTTATGAAACACTGTCGTAGTGATCAGATGACAATGCTGTTGAAGAACTCATCACTTTTCAATCATATATGCTTCTGTTTTCTGTTTAGCAGATTAGAATGTAATGTGACAGAGAAAATGAGGATATTTCCCTTTCTTGTTCTTTTCCCCAAAATAAACTTAAGATAGGTCAATCTACTGTTCATTTTTCAATCTCTGAAATGCTAAAAGTATATCTAAACATATTTCATTTCTTTTCCTTATATCACCATATTATAGCGATGATAGGATCTTTTTTGGATTATTTTTTTCAACCCATATCCTTCCCAATTCTTATCAGTTTTTCACACTAGAAACTAGAGATTAGATCTTTCTTTCTTTCTTTCTTTCTTTCTTTCTTTCTTTCTTTCTTTCTTTCTTTCTCTCTCTCTCTCTCTCTCTCTCTCTCTCTCTCTCTCTCTCTCTCTCTCTCTCTCTCTCTCTCTCTCTTTCCTTTCCTCCCTTCCTGTTTATCAACAGGATAAAATAATGAAAAAAATAGTAAATAAAACAGTGTTTTAACCCAGTGGTGGGATTCAGCCTGTTTGCACCGGTTCGGCAGAACCGATACCTAATTGTTTGTTGAGTTCGACCAACCTGTTATGATAAATCTGTGTTTTCCGGAACACGTCTGGTTTTTGTTCAACTTCCTTCCAGGTGGGGGAAAAAAACAACCCCAAAAGTCCAAGAGAGGAGCGACGGAAACCAAACAGAGATGCAGCACCTTCCATCACGTCAACTGCCCACCTGCCTCTTCCCTTTCAATCCCCTCCTGAGCCGGACTGCCATGCTATGGAGGATGGGCCTTACCTGGTCCCCATCCACCGTTTTGGAGCCAGGGGTGAGTGATGGCGAAAGGCTGTGCTAGCACTGCATGACAGCCGTGAATGAATTTACCATAAGCCGCCTTTCTCCCTTTCCTGGCTGGAACGGAGGCATCCAACACAGACTGCTGCTTTGTGCAAGCGGGTGCGACCCTGGTGACCGAGGCTCCTTAGGGCTGCTTAAAAAGTTTTGTTCCTGGGTGGGTGAAACCAACCAACCTGCAGCAGTTTTCCACCTCTGCCTCTTCCTCAGGTGGCTTACTCTGCCCCCTCTCCCTTTACTTTTAGCGTTCAGGGAAGCCCATGCCTTTACTTGTTTTTAAGTTGCTCTTCGGGTAGAGAACCCGATGTTAAATTATTTGAATTCCACCACTGATTTAGCTCATAAATTTAAAAAATGGCTTCTGTTTAGACATCAAAATCCCACTTGTTTAGTTTCACTTGGTTGAAATTATCACATGGCGAAAATGTGGTAGCATTTTTGCTTTTTTCCTTGAAAGAACCTCATATCTGCATCTAGGCATCACTTGGTAAAATGTCATGGCCAAATAAGCATATGTATAATTCCAGATATCTTGTGTGAGACAATTCAGCACATATCTAATGCATTCATAATATTTATCTTCATGGCAATATTCATCATGGGAAGACTACAATATGTTATTAAATATAATCTACTTTTTATTGTTATAAATCATACTTCTTTATATCTCCCTGGAAAATCAAAAGGTACACTTTTGGTTTAATGAGATTATCCTTTTAATAGTGAAAATTAGCTTTCAGAAGGCAGTATTCTCCACAGTTTTCAAGTAGATCTTGCAGATTTTTTACTTATTTTAGCCAGTTAGACTTATTTCTTCCAAGATATTACATTGCATTCTTATGTTCTCAATGATCCATCATCATCTTTACAGTAAGTAATTGGTATTTAAAACCATACAACCAGCTTACCCCTTTATGACTGTGAATATAGTTTTCAGTGAAAAACCTTAGAATTCTCCACAAGCTTGCTAACATCACCAACCCTTTTATGCTTGGATGTGCCATGTTGGCAGATATAATATATATAACTGGATAATGAATTTAATAGAGGATGTCTCGACTTCTTTAAAATATTTGTACACAACCATTTTGTTGTGATCTTAATGCTAGAGCAGTTTTCACAAATATAAACAATTAAAAATATCCATAAAACTTAATGCTATAATTTTAAATGCCTCCGAGGAAAAATATATTAATTATTTAACATTTCTCAGCGTGGTATGTTGCATGCCTCTTATAAAGCAAATGACCATTTGAGAAGTTTTACAATCCACATCCCACCAGCTACCTCAAGACACAATCGGTAACCTTCCCTGAAAATCATAAGGTAAAGACAGGGAAAGAAACATCCTTTTAGATATATCCATCATGCCAGGGAATGTTGCTAAACATAGCTGCCAGTATTCAGTGACCACACCAGATAAGGAAAATATTTAAATAAATTGTTGTGAAAATACAAACTATTTTATAAAATATAAAAAAATATTTAATAATATTTACGGTAAGTGAAACTAGTTCTATCCCTATTTATCTTCCAGAAGTCCTTCAACTTCTGGCTGTGTCATCTATCTGGGTTTCCCAAAGAGTAATAATAATAATAATAATAATAATAATAATAATAATAATAATAATAATAATAATAATAATAATAATAATAATAATAATAATTAATTTCTATACCGCCCTTCTCCCGAAGGACTCAGGGCCTTTTACAGGGCAATAAATACAATAAAAATACAATGTACAAAAGTTAAGAAAGAATTAAATAATGTAGCCCAATTACAATAAAAATTAATAAAATTAATATTAAAACCCATCAGACCAGGCCGGCTTGTTCAAATAAGTAAGTTTTTAGGTCATGGCGGAAGGAGCGAAGGTCAGGAGCCATCCGGAGCTCAACCGGTAAACGGTTCCAAAGGTCTGGCGCGCCCACAGAGAACGCCCTCCCCCTGGGGGTCGCCAGTCGACACTCTTTGACCGACAGCACCCTGAGGAGGCCCTCTCTGTGGGAGCGCACTGGACGAAGGGATGCCGGCAGCAGGTGCTCCTGTAGGTAATCCGGAGCCATGCCATTTAGGGCTTTATAGGTCATTACCAGCACCTTGAATCTCACCCGGAGGGCAACCGGAAGCCAATGCAGCTCGCGGAGTAGAGGTGTTACATGGGAGTATCGGGAAACTCCCACCACCACTCGCGCAGCCGCATTCTGCACCAGCTGAAGCCTCCGAGTAGTCCTCCAGGGCAGCCCCATGTAGACATTCTAAGATAATGCCATTATTGTGGTTGATATTCTCTCTCTTTTGCGCCTTACAGGATTTTTTTTAAATTTTAATGTTTTAATAATTAGCACTGATATTTATAATATGACTTTTAATATATTTATTGTTTTATTTAATTGTTGTATTAGGATATTTTTGTGAGATGAGTAGCAAATAAATTTGATAAATAATAAATAAAATATATGGATACTGCTAGCCTTAACTTAGGATTTTTAAAAGAGTGATCACTACTTTCAACTTTGCTTACTGACACATCCAGTCCTGTGCCAAGATGTACACAGCAGTATGGAAGGTCTACCGTTTTTTATTTGCATTGCAACGTATATACATGTATGTAAACAGCTGTCAGCTCTCTCAGGTAAATCAGAAGGAGACACAAGGAGAAAAACTTGTTGGACTTTATTGTAAGGCTACATTAATGTAATCTTGCAAGTCTCAAAGTACAAAATTCCTGCCATTAGATTTAACTGCTCCCTAAGGTTCTTTCTCTGACTGTTAAGCCACTGGAGGCTCCTGACTCTCTTGTTTGATTGTTTAATGACCTCCCTCCCCACACCCATATCCTTGTACTGAAAGCAATTCTAGCTGTAAGAGGCCTTACATGCTTTCCAGGATGAGGTTACTTACCAAATCCCCTTGTTGACACATCAGCTATTATGAAGTTCACCCAAGACTAACTAAAGCCCAATTTTCTTAATAAAATGTTTTTGACTGTACATCTCATTAAATCATAGATCAAAAATAAGGGCTAAGATTAACATAACCCTAGGCTAAAACATAACTGGCTTCTAGATTAGTTTTCAGAAATTTGACAAGTGAAACTAAAAAGTATGTTGCGGTAATTCAATCGGGATGCAGTAACTTGTCCAGTTTTGGCCTTCCTAAAGATGGCTTGTTTAAAATACCAGCTGAAAGAAGGTAAAAGTAAAACAACCAACTGGACATCAAGAAACAAAGTCTCAGACCAATGGGTCATCTTTGCAATGTGCTGAAGCACATTCTACAATATGAATTATTAACCAAACCAGCACAGAAAAATATACATATAAAGATTTAAAAGATGTATATTATAACAATCAAGATTAAGGCATTTCTCTATATACCACTAGGTGTCAGTGTTTGCAAAGGCCCAGACTTAATAAAAATGACTTGAGAAGGAATCCTGTATAAAAATGAAGAAAAAAAAAGAAATTTTTGTGGCATTTTAATGACAAGCACATTTATTATTGCATACATTTTTCTTAATCACAGTCTGCTTCATCAGTGCACAGAGATTTTCAAGCAAATTCTCCATCTGTGCAATCATTTACTGTTACATATTTCTCACACTGGCAAGATTTTTGTTTTAAGAAGAAAGCTTCAGATACTTCCTTAGAAATAATTTTAAAAAACTTATTCTTTCATTCCTTTAATTAATGGACAGGTAATTTGACATGTCTTTGAAAGAAGTTGCTGCAAGTAATATAGAGAAGCCATTTAAAAAGAAAAAAAGAATTTAATAATGTCATGCAGTTAAAGGGTATCCCTACTGATTCATTAAAATCCAGATAACTCCTTTTAAAAGAATATAGTAGAAGTGGGCATAGGAGAATCAATTTCTTCCATATGAATGAAAAGCTATGGTAATACTCATCTAGTCTTCCCACGTGGTCATAATTTTATAGGGTGAATGTATGTGGATTCTCTATTACCTCAGGTGGTTGGCATATCTTCTTTTAAGATAAAATTGCTCTACTTCTACAAGTTCTCTTGTTGAAGTCCATTTATGATTATGATTATCATATGCATTTAACTTATTTTTTTTACATTTATGCTTTTCCTGTACACAGCTTTTGCATGGAAATACACAACCAGGCATGTGTTTGTATAATCAACACGATAAACAACTGTACAAATTTCTCAGTGACACAATGACGTACCTGAACAACACTCCAAACCCTCATGCATCGAGAAAGCACACAATGGATAAAATGTGCAAAAAGTATCTTAATCTGTTCAGGTAGAAAGTTCAATAAACTATAAGGAAAAATATGTGGTGGAAATATGAAATAATGCTGTGTGTAAAATTAATGAATCACATACAATGTCATTGTAGCATCCAAATTTAAAAGAATAATATCAGTCAGCAATTGATATTTCTGGCTTGAATGTTATTGCTATCGTTGGAACTATTTTTCATTTGGTGTTTAATGTACTATTTGTATTGTTGCTGCATATGAGCTAATATCCACTTCCACATGTGAATACTATGCCAGTTTGAAAACAGCTCCAGATCTTTCTGTTCCCATGATGTCAGAAGAACGGAGAGCTGAGGTGATTTATTCCTGGCTCAGATGCAGTATAATTGAAACTGCTATGAAGCTAGTGTTTTGCTTTGTTTTTGAGATTTTATGTTTCCATGTCTTCATTGCAATTCTCCCCTTAATTTCTCTTCTTTCATTCTGAGCTTAAGGGGAAGACAAGTTCCAGTGGCTTAGCCAAGGGTTTTCTTTACTGTAGAGTAGAGATTAATGAGAGTTTTATTACTGCATATCAGGTATGGCAGTGATGGTGATTTTTCAATCATAGCTTCCCTTCAAACTGCATTTGAGAATTTGGGGAATGAAAATCTTGGTGATGTGAAGTGTCATCTTTTGAGTAATGTTAAAAAACTAAATCAAGAAAGAAATGGAAGCTATTTTTTCATACAATTTATAGCTGACCATTGGTATAGGACAAGGTACATACATTTCAGCAAGATAATTAGGGTCAAAGATGCACTAGCCAAATTTAAGAAAGATAAAACTTTCCATTAATTACTAAATGTAGGTAAGGTTTCATCCAGCTCCTAGTAAATGAATACATGACCTTTGATTAGGGAAGGTCCAGTGGGAGGAGATGTTAGTCTATGATGGCAAAATATCAGGAACCTGGTAGCACCTTTTCAGACTTGAACATTTCATTAAAAAGATCATGAAAGTGTACTCTTGTTAATAAATTGTGTTAGTTGGAAAAGGAGCTACTAGACTCTTAAGTGTAGAAACTGCTTTACCCAAGGGCTTCTGTTGGTTTTGAAGTGTTACTATTACCATATTTAATATTTATTTAATAATTTTCTCTTCTGTCACATTCAAAATAGCATTTAGCATTAGTTTTAGGAGAGGTTTTGGGGAATTTCCACAGTTTTCAGAAAATACATACAACCCTGTCACTCGTTCACCTTAACAGGCTTCACAACTTTTGAGATGTTCTTAGATTCCACATTAAAACTTGAACATTAATCACAGTATGGAGGGGTAGGTGGCTTGGAGGACATTAAAAACAATATATGTCACATTATCTCTTCATCTTGCATGGGAAATCAGTTTGGTGCAGATTGCTTCTTTCATTTTTTACATATCTGTTCAATTCTTCCCTTTCCTAAACTTCCTCTTGCTGTTTAGTAGTTTGATTTGCTGATCAACATTTTTTTTCTTGAAGTATTTGACATGTCTGATACAGGGAAAATTCCAGCATTCAGATAAAATGTCCTCAAGGCCTGGAACATAGGCAGAGCACGGGGTGGAGGGAGCGGGAACAATGCATTTTTGAAGGTAAGAATTCCAACAGATCCTTTCCTAATTATATGTTGTAAATAACCAATACTCTTCAGAGATTTCAGTTCAAAAACAACTACAGTAATTAATCTCCAGCAGGATTTTACTGGGATCCTTCACCCCAGTTTAAACAGTACTCCTACATTTTCTCCAAAGGAATCATAGCATTTTTGGGAGCAATACCATGCAGGAATGTGGCTTCTGGCATCAGGCTAAGTGCTGACATTCCAATCCCATTTCCAAGAATGTGGACAGAGTGTTCATTCCCAAATCATGGTACATGAGGTCATTCATCTTCAATGCAGAGTGATAGGAGACGTAAAGTGAGGTGAGGGTGGTTGTTGGAGAGAATACAGGACAAGAAAATATCAGGGGGAGATGTTTAGTTTTCTTCACTTATGAATAAGGCCCAATATTCTGCTTTCTGCCATTATTCAAATCACTTTTCTGTAACTCGATATGCGAAATATTTTCCTAGTTAAGGTTGCATGTTAATTGAGAAATACTGTCACCTCCTATTTACACTTGTGTGAAATATTGTGACAGCAGCAATCGCTATGTGTTGGAAGAAAAAAAAACAGCACTGGAATTTTTTAAATATGATTTAAATTATGGACATTTGGAGTTTATATGCATGTCTCTACAAACTGTCTATTAGATATTCTGAAGAATCGATAGCAAGTTGCAGATTTGATTCAATATGAATTTTAGATATTGTGTATCCTAGTCAGGATATTGTGTATCCTGACTAGGGTTTCATTCAGTAATGTAAACTAGGTCATTTGGAATGAACATATTGAAAAGTTGGCATTGCCAACTTTCAACCTTGCATTAAATCCATCTTTTCCTGTCAATTGCAAATCCCAACTGTCTAATCCTTGTGTATCTCATAAGGAGTAATCATAATTACAGAGTCAAGTAATTATCCACCCTTCAGACACACCCCTTGAAAAATCAGGCACATTACTATTTATTTTTAAATATTGTCATGCATAACATGGTTTGAACAGGATATTCCTGTTGACTTTTGGTGCAATTTTGTCTGACATTCCTTGATGCACACTTGTATTCTTGTTGCCTATTCCTTCCTGTGTTATCCTACATACTGCACATATTTTGATTGCGAAATCAATCCATAAGAATTACTTTGCTGAAGGAGACTAGGAGTCTATGTTCCAGCTTCCAGGAACAGCCAGCTTCTGATACTCAGAAGTACCATGCTCTCCATGCTTATCCATTAGTTAATGTAACAAACAATCACTTAGTGTTCATCCTCCCAAAACATATTTGAGGACTGAAAACAGCAGTGGTGATCTTCTAGCCTGCAGACTAGATATAGGTTATATATATCTATGCAGCTCACCAAAGCCCCTCCCCTTCAGTGAAGTGTCACCCAACATGTGATCAAATGCCAATGAGTTGCCTGAAATATTTTTGACAGCAACAAGACACCTGGCCCAGGTGGGGACATAAACTACATGCTTTGAATTTTCTGTGTAACTTCATTATACCCATGGATAAATGGGTGGTGGCAGAGGTAGCATACTTGGGAGCATAGACAACACAAAAAAGGATATGTAATTTTTAAAAAGCTGAAATATTACAAGCTGATTCAATCTTGTGATATTTAAATTTTCTCATCTGACATCTCTTGCAATATTCTGCTTAAGAGTACAATCTTAACTGTACTTAATTGTACTTCATGGCTATCAGATGAAATTTTCTATGTAACTTCATTTGAAACATTGCTTCATTTTAGGGCTCAAATTGCATGATTACATCTTGGCCCCCTATCTGAAAAGGCTGAAGCCTAAAAAAATGTCCTCAGACTTGTTCTCTATGTCATTGTTGCACCCATACACCAAAAGTAAGGGGGGAGGGTGAAATTGTTGCCTGTAGTATGCCCACTAGAAAGTTACCATAGGTTATATTGATTTGTGATACATTGCATCATAAACCATCTTCCATATGCACATGACTTCCCCAGGGTAACACGCAGAAGGTTTAACTCAGTGTTTTTCGATCTTGGAAATTTTAAGATGTGTGGATTCCAATTCAGAATTCCCCAGTCAGCATTCTTGGAGTTGAAGTCCACACATCTTAAAGCTGTCAGAATTGGGGAAAAATACTTATTTAACTGTTTGGGGTAGAAAGCTGAGGCCTTTTGATCCCTCATCACAGTATATAAGATGAAAACCATTACCTTGGGATTATAGTGCCTTTAACAGAATGATTAATATTAACAGGAATGTTTCCTTTGCCTGAATATTTTTCCCACTTTGCAATTCCAGCTGCTAGACAATCTTTTTTACTATGAATCACTATTTTAATGGCAAAAGAAAAGATATTTAATACACGTGTGTCAGGCTGAAATGAATTTTAATTCCAGTGAAAAGAATAGTCTCCACATTTAGCACAGTCAATTTCCCCCCAGAAAATGGGCATATTTTTATCTTTCCCAGGCTCAGTTCCAGATGCAGATAACACACCTCATGATTTTCACAGGTTCCTCATTCTCATTGATTTGATTTATGAGGCAAAGGTTAATACTTTATTAAGCTCCATAGTTATTGTTTCCAATCCAATGGAAAGTTGGATAGGTATTATGTAAAGCAGCTTGGACTCTGTTTATTTGCTATCTGTTTGCCAGCAGAACAATTCTGCATAGCTAGAAAACAGCGGGAGAAAATTTGACACGGGACAGATGAAAGATTGAGTAAAAAAAATGCCTGAATCTAACCATAGATTGTGGGACCACTGCCACAAACACCATCTCCCAATGTATTTCTTTAGAGGGCCAGTTAGGCAGAGGTTTAACTGGCAACTGTCCCATGCTAAGTCTCCCTTCCAGTCATGAGTCCCAAAGCACCAGCTGACTAGAGGTGCTTGGATTGTTGGTTCTTCTGGGCTCCTCTGCCAATCTTGCCTTGCCTCATGTCACAATGCCTCATGTCTGGCCAGGTCCAGCACTGGTTTCCGCTTTCTGCGCACACAAACGCAACTAGACTTTTTCCACCAAACTGATACCCATTTATCTACATGCAATATTGCATGCTTTTGAACTGCTGGGTGGGCAGGAGCTAGGTATCAAGCAATGGGAGCTCACTCTACCTCACAGAGCTGGGCCAGAACTGTCAAACTGTAAATCATTTCTGGCCGGCAATTCCAATGTCAATTAGCCTCTGCACCACTGCATCTCCCTTTGTAATGTGTGTATTTCACATAAAAAACAAGTGCAGCTTTGACTGCAATATTGGGGCTGCCATCTTGTCATTTGTTTACCATAATCTGAAGACACCCATATTCAGAACTGTAAACATATTTCATTTATTTACCCATATTTATATCCTTTAACTCTCTATATAACTTTTAGTTAAACCAAGCACTCGAACTTTCCTATCTTTGTTCAGAGGTTTTTCATAAACAATTGAAATAATTAGAAATTAATATAGGAATTGGTACCCCTCACCAACTGTCTCTGAGTATATTCCCCTTTTCATTAGACTATGATTAATTATCATATTGCCTTACATAATTAAGTTTAATCCACTCCACCCATTTGGAAAATCATAAACAAGTTCATCTAAATCTTAGATTATTTTTCTCAACTCATATGTTTCCCAATTCTTTTCACTTTTTCACACTTCAAAACAGAGGTGTCAAACAGGCTGGATGCATCACGTGCAGGCCATGCCCATCCCGTCTCCACAAAAGCAAAAAATATAATGATACATCACATGACGCAATCGAGTTTGAGACCCGTGCTTTAAAAGCTAGACCTACCTTCCTTCCTTCCTTCCTTCCTTCCTTCCTTCCTTCCTTCCTTCCTTCCTTCCTTTCTTTCTTTCTTTCTTTCTTTCTTTCCCTGCTTTAAGGGTGGGAACAGAGAACTGAAATAAATGCCTTTCCCATTTATTTCATTTTCTCAGAATTTCCTCTCGGCCTCATTTTTTCCCCTTCAGATTCAATATTTCTGACAACTGGGAAAAAAAATAATGTTTTCATTTCCATGGCAATACAATCCTAAACTTTGAATAGTTTCTATGGAATTTCAAGAGTGCTGTATCTGGGCAATCAAGTAATCGGTTGAGAAGTTATTACAGTTTCAAAGTCTTGGTAACTAGTTCTGGTGTCCATGCTAGTAATCTTTGCAGATAGATTTTGCATAGTGCATACTGATACGGCTTCCAAAGTACAACATACAATTTCAAAACATAGTGTTCAAGAACATGGCATAATTACATATTTTGTGATATAAGAAAAGGACAGAAAAAAGGTTTCATGCCACAGCAATTATAATATGGGTGGATATATTTTTTTAGTAAGTATGACTTTTCACATAAGACAATTTATATTTACATTTCTGGCATCTAACCAGTCTTCCAGAATTTAAATATACCTTAATACATACACTTGAGTCCTCCACAAAGAATAGTAATAGAAATTATACTGGTCCTATATATATTAATATTGTTGGAACAATAGCATATAACATCTATAGATTTTTAATAACTAAACAACCACGCTGTTTTGAAAGTCCTAAAAATCCAGGATCAAGCTCTCTTGAGGAATAATTGTACGGTTCCTAAAATTCCAGTCTTCAGGTGTCTTCACTTTCTGTCCTCCTACCTTCCAAATATGTGACACAGTTTTGTAGTTGTTGTTGTTGTTGATTGTACCTGGTCTCCCCAGTTGTTGAATTTTAACGTGCTCTCACAATATTTTTAACTCTTGTTTCATAGCTTTTTCTTTCTTCTTTTTTACGATTATGCTGCTGTTTTGTGCTCTATTGCTTTTATATTGGAATATATTAATTTATTTTATCCAAGGTATTTTGGGACAGAAAGGCAAAAGATAGACATCTTAGCTCTATAATTTGAGACCTACATGTGGAACGGAACTGAGTACAGTCATCATCCAAATAAAGATGACTAGAAATTGGACTTCCTTGCTGTGGTGTTCCATTTGTGGAATTCTATCTTTAAGGAAACCTGCTGATTTTGTTCCACTGGAACCTGTAGGAAATTAGTCCTTGAAAGCTAGAAACTATAACATCTGGTTCTTATTGCTTTAATCCCATTGACTCTGGCTTTTTAAAATAAATGTTTTAATTTTATATATAAAAATAGTGGCATGTATTTGGAAAGAACATCTATTGACTTATTGGCAAGTGTACATTTCCTTCATTAATTTCCAGGAAAAATTACTGAGCTTTTTTTTTATTTAAAAGCAAAATAGCAGAGTCCAAAATGTTCTACATGATTTGTATATTTGTATGGTTACCTTATGCCAGTACATTGATTAAATGAACAGAATTTGTACGGTCTACAAAATCATGGTTTAAATGTCAATTTATAAAACAACTTTCCAATAAAAGCCTATTTTCTAATGTATAAAAAATGGCAGTGTGGTGTTCTTTCCTATAATGAACTATTTCCTATAATAGTTCAATATAGGCCTGCATAATGAACTATTTAAGATCTTTTAAAGATAACAAAATATGATTCTGTGGTCTATTTTACTTTTAAAAAAATTCTTCATCTAAATATATCAATATATTTGGTTTTTAGCTTTTTTAGATTTGAACTTATCTTTTAGCATATACTGAATGCTACTGAGCTGTCTACTATGATAAAATATTAAAACTTGTTCATCCTGACTTCAGTTTAGATATTTTGTTCAGGTTAGAAAATATACCCCTATGTATAGATTTTTTATGATCATGGCATCCGGCCCTCTCAATTCCTGGCAAATAGATGGGGAAGAAATGGAGGTAGTGAAAGATTTTATTTTCCTGGGCTCCAAGATCACCGCAGACGGGGACTGCAGCCAAGAAATTAAAAGACGCTTGCTCCTGGGGAGGAAAGCCATGGTAAATCTAGACAACACACTAAAAAGCAGAGACATCACCCTGCCAACAAAAGTGCGTATAGTCAAGGCTATGGTCTTCCCAGTTGCAATGTATGGCTGTGAAAGTTGGACCATAAGAAAGTCTCAGCGCCAAAGAATTGAGTCCTTTGAACTCTGGTGCTGGAGAAGACTCCTGCGAGTCCCTTGGACTGCAAGGCGATCAAACCGGTCAGTCCTAGAGGAGATCAACTCTGACTGCTCTTTAGAAGGGCAGATCATGAAGTTGAAACTCAAATACTTTGGCCACCTAATGAGAAGGAAGGACTCACTGGAGAAGAGCCTAATGCTGGGAAAGGTTGAGGGTAAGAGAAGAAGGGGACGACAGAGAATGAGGTGGATGGATGGAGTCACTGAAGCAGTAGATGTGAGCCTAAATGGACTCCAGAGGATGGTAGAGGACAGGAAGGCCTGGAGGAACATTGTCCATGGGGTCACGATGGGTCGGACAAGACTTTGCAACTAACAACAAACATAGATTTTTAATAATATTTTATCTGTTTAATATCTTCCTCTTTCTGTTTATTGATTCAGTTACATTATATTTTATTTTATTATTTAAAATTGTCTATTTTGCTTTTGTTGTACTTATATATTCCACTTCAGAATGGTTAATAACTGTAAATAAAAATATTATTAAAAAGGAAATTTTTGCTGCTACACTTCACAATAATAGCTAATGTACAGTATACTTAGAATGAAGATATTCCTTGAAAGTAGATATGCATCTTTCCAAAGTCGGTCTTCCGTATGAAATCTTCTAAACATTCCTACAGTCAGTAATTGGTATTACTCTAGTTTTCAGTTAACAGCCTATGTTTAATTTATTAAATCAGAGGTATTGGGCTGTGGGTCTGGATATCAAACCTAGTATGTGGCTGAGTGAGAAATTTGACTGCTTTTATGATTACTCTGTTTTAAGGTCTTGTATATCCTCAGTAGTATAGCTGAGCCCTGGGATTTTAAAATATGCTGATCATTGCTTCAGTTTAAGCTCTTTGTGAAGTATTTTCCACACACAAGGCTCCTGTGTAGTTTCACCACCCAAGATTTGCTCAGAGGCATAGCAGAGTACTGAGCTCCAGACTGCTTAATCTATCATAGTTTGAATTATGATAGGAATAATTTTATAATGCCTAATTTCTTCAGTAGTAGACCTCAACTATGCCAAATACCTGCAGCTTTGCACTGAACATCCATAGAGCAAGAAGAAATTTGTCATAATTTTGAGCCTTTGTGACGAAGCAACCTATCATACTTAGTTCTACATAGAGGCTATGAATACCATCTTCTTGCACTCTATGTCTAATGATGAGTTAGTTGCATGAGGAAAATTATTGCCATCTTATAGGCAAGTCAGTGGCTTGTTACTGAGCATTAGAAAACCAAGCTCAGTGAGTGATAATTGACTTTGTAATACTGAAAGAAGGCTCAGCTCTCACATTCAACGTATTAAGATGGGAGTGCAGGCAACATTGTGGTTGTGTGAAAAATTAATGATATGGTCAGAAATTGAGAAACATAAAAAGATAGTAACATTGGAGAATGATATTCTTCCAAGATACCTGCAAAATCTTTGTTAGGTATTTGCAGAGATATGAGTTCCATTGGATCTCCATCAACATGGAAAAATATGGGGTAATACAAACTCATATTGAACAAAGACCCATTACTGAAATGTGATGTTTTCCTTGTTAGTGTCTTTGAACTCTATTGGCCTTTGGGGATGTTACCAACTATGATTTATGGGTTATGTAGAATATGCTGATTGAGAAAAGCTGAACCAGATCTTTGAATAGGCAAGTCCACTTCCTTTCGAATATTCATTTTTGTCAAAATATCTGCAACATTCTCTCAAATTCCAAAGGTAACCAGCTGCTGTTTTATTATCTGTCAATCAGCCTTGGCTTGGCCTGTTCCTTTGTCTTTTTTGGCTACCTACCGTCTCCCCATTTTTGCCATATTTGGGAGGGAGGGAGTTTATGTCAACCTTTTCATCCATATTCTATATGACTTTTCCCCTAAGTGTTTAACAAGAAATTAGTAAGAGATTTATTCATAATGCAGGCATCCTAAGCAAACATAGCAATCAACCTCTAGGTAAAGGTAAAGGTTCCCCCGCATATGCGTGCTAGTCGTTTCTGACTCTAGGGGCCAGTGCTCATCTCCGTTTCAAAGCCGAAGAGCCAGCGCTTGTCCGAGGACGTCTCCGTGGTCATGTGGCCGGCATCACTAGATGCCAAAGGCACACAGAACGCTGTTACCTTCCCACCATAGTGGTCCCTATTTTTCTACTTGCATTTTTACGTGCTTTCGAACTGCTAGGTTGGCAGAAGCTGGGACGAGTAACAGGCGCTCATTTTGTTACGCGGCACTCGGGATTCGACCCGCCAAACTGCCGACCTTCTGATCGACAAGCTCAGCATCCTAACCCACTGAGCCACCGCGTCCCAACCTCTAGGTTTACTTTATTTCATAAATGTGGTCTTTGTGCAAATAGTTCCATCCAGTTTTCCCAACTCTACCCTGAATAGGGACTATAAGATCATAAAAAGGGAGGGATTTTTTTTAAATACAGAGTGTTTGTGAAATGAAGATCTGAACTGATTTTAACTTTTTAAAAAATCATCACCTACAGGAACAGAGGTGATGGATAATGTGTGTGTTGCTGCATGTAAAAAGCTTAGCTGCTTCCGAGCAACGTTTTGAAATACCCCCTTTAAATGCATCTCATGTTCTGTGAAAATTCCCAGGAGCAAGTTCACTTTCCTTCTGAACAAGGTGGGGCAACAAAAGCAGGCGCTGCATGTTGCTTAATGGAAACCTAAGCATCCAAAGTATTTCAACTATTTTCCAGAGTTAAATAAACAAGGATTAATCCAGTCTGTGTTTGAATTTGTAATTATTAAATAGAGGCAAGATAAAGAGTGTCAGAAATCGTTCTCTTTGGAACCAGCAACGGATTATGCAGATACAGGCAAAGGCTACTGAGAGTACAATTGCTAGAATGCCTAGAAGCATGACCAATAGGAGCTGAATTCACCATACACGATACAGTCCTCAGATTTTTGAGAAAGACTGTTCTAAAATCTTTTTGTCAAATAAAACTATCTTTTAAATTCTTTGAAACCATTTGAAAAAGAAAAACATTTGCCTTGATTCCTTCTTGATTCTGTGCTATATCACTACTTATCCTCTTATTTAGTGCGACTTATAATTCCTCTAGATATGTTAGGATTGTAAAACCCTCTTTTTAAAAGTTCCATGAATACCCTGACTTGGCACTGCTTTGAGGCATTTGGGAGATTAGACACAACTGCTAGTGCTGATAGTGTTGATCCAAACAGCCCATGCTGGGTAAATCTAAAGTACAGCTGGGTAAATCTAACTAATCTCATGGAAAGAAGAGATGCTGAACACTGGGTGCTTTGCCCAGGGTTCCTTTGTACCTGGAGCTGATTCTGCTTATGTTTCTTCAGAAGAAGAAACCAAAGAACCTTCCGGATCACTTTTGCAAATTGACAGAAAATACTATTTGGCCTGTCTCAGTCTTGTGCAGGGGTGACGAACTGCTGGCCCGTGGGCCGGATGCGTTACCAGGAAACGGCACCCACCCCATTGCCAGCAGTGGAGAAAAAGCTCCGATACATCGTGCGACGTCACGTGACGTCGCGAGTTTGACATATCTGGTCTAGTGCCTTCCAGATGTCTTGAATGACAGTTGATTAGTGATGAAGAAACTGCAATGCAGCTGAAGGGAAAATACCGTATACTGGGTCTATGCACTGCTCCTATGGCTTTATCCCTTTTGATTCCACAACTGATTTAGACAATTGATTCAAATGGAGTTGTACTCCTTTATGCCACTGAGGTGACTCGTTCCTGCTTCTTTAGCATAATAAATGCCATTCTATACACTTACAATATTAATGTAGCTATCTAATCACTTCCAATTAACAAAAGCTGGCTGGTACCTTCATTCTTTTCACGAGAGAGATGTTGCTACATAAATTTTAAAGATGGGAATCATTTCATTAATAAAATGTGCAATACAAAGCATTGCATAAAGCATGCAATTATGTACTTTCCCCCCATACCTAATTTCCCATATGTGAGTACTAAAGAAAAGTGGGTTGGTTCCTGTAAATCTCTTGAATTAATTCTTCCATCCTGATGGAGAGTCACATTGCCATTGACTCAGCTATTTTAAAAACAAATGACTTAAACACTCAAGATCTCTTTCAGCTCATACTGAGCCTGCAGTAGGGCTTGCAACATATTGTATATCATACATTTTTAAAAAATTAAAAGCATCTGACAATCAGTTAGCTAATATCCCATAACTAATATCATGATGGGATTCAAATAATTTAACAATCAGTTCTCTCTGAAGTCACAGAACCCTTTAAGAGGTGCACGCGTAAAAACCAAGCTAGGATGGGGGAGCTGCCCCATGTGCCCTGTACCTGCTTCAGGACCCCTTCACCCAGGCCACTCCCTGCTTGGTTCAGTGACCTGGCTGCTCACCCATCTCTTCTATTTTACTCCCCTTCTGAGCCGGACTGCCATGCTACAGAGGATAGACCTTACCCACCATTTCAGAGCCAGGGAGAAGTGATCTGCCGCCGCTGTACAACAGCCGCACCTGACTCTGGAAGAGCTTTCTTTGGTCCCTGCCACCCTCGCTTCGCCCCGCAGATCACCTCCTCCTCCTCCTCCTCTGCCAACTCTTCCATGGCATATGCCATGATTGGGGGGTGCAGACCTCCCCTGCCAGCTTCCCTCCGCAAGCTGCTGATCAGGAGGAAAATGTGTCTGCTCCGGGGGGGGGGAACAATTTCAAAGGGTTTCCTGGAGAAAAAGAGCATAGCTCTTCTGTTTACCATCTGAAGCAAGTGCAAGGCCAACTCTGTAGGAAGCGGATCTGCTTCGCAAGGGCTTTGCAGAGCCATCGGGGAAGGGGAGTATTTTATCGGAGCTTAGCATCTTTCCACTTGAAGTGTCCTGCCTTTCCTCCCTTCTGCTGGGAGGAAAGCAGCAGAAAACAGAGCTGCCATTTCCAGAACGGAGAAGGGAGACGCCGCCGATGGAAGGCGGCAAGAAAGTCTGTGCAAGAAAGTGCAGTGGCAGCGACGGAGGGCTGGTGGAAGGATACCAGGGTTGGTGGAGGGAGGTTGCAGAGGAGGCTTGTGCAGATTTATCATAACCAGTTTGCCGAACTCAACAAAAAAATAGGCATCGGTTCTGCCGAACCGGTGCGAACCGGCTGAATCCCACCACTGCTTATATCATTTTCTTTTCTTGGCAAACAGCTATAAAGTCACAAGCCCAATAGCATGTTTTTATAACCTAAGGAGTAGAGGCTGCATGCACATATTTTATAGGAGGAACCTTTGTTATTACCCTGAAATTAGGGTAACAGGACAAAATCATCTTCTAACTGGTCTCTCCACCTTGACAGGGGCTAATGACTTCCATCTGCAAGGGGAAAAAATGAAGGCATGTTCTGGGTGGCTTGCATTACAGATCTGCTCCAGGCAAAAGAGAGGCTAATTTTCTGCATGTAGTAAATAGGATCAGCATCTTCTCTTTTCTGCAATCCCCATTGCTATAGGCTTCACAGCTGCATTACAGACCGAAACACAAGAAGGCATTCCTTTCTCCTGGAGAGGCTGAATTGTTTGAATGTCTGTCTGTCATGCAGCTAATAAAAAGGAGGGGGTAGGAATGAACATTTGGAATTATTCATAGGAAAGGCATACACTGAGTTTTCTAATATTATCTGCACATTATTTCTGGATTATTCTTTTGTATTCTCCTTTTTTTTTCAAATGAAAACTTAGCCATGTGGACTTAAAGGGAAGGTTTGTTTCAACTTTTTTGTTTTTTTTTAGAATAGAATAATAGAATAATAACTTTATTGTCACTTTGAATGTACACTAATCGGCATACATTAAAATGAAATCTCGTTGCATACAGGCATGCCAGATGTCTTCCCTCCTCTGAAATTTGTGCGTTTCTAAATTGCATGCATTTAATTGCATGGATCTAATTGCATGCATCTAATCCTTCTTCCTCCAATTTTCCCCAAAACAGCAAACCTGTGAGGTGAGTTGGCCTGAGAGAGAGTGACTAGCTCAAGGTCACCATGCTGACTTTCATGGCTAAGGCATGAACTCACGGCCTCTTGATTTCTGCCTGCTTCCTTAACCACTAAAGTGGCATATTTGTTTACAGCAATAGCAATAGCACTTAGACTTATATACTGCTCCATATTGCAAGCTGTCTCTAAGTCATTCACAATGATAACATTCTGGTGTCCCAGCATTCTGGGACATCATTTTAGTGGCAAATATCTGTAGCTAGGAAAGGATGAGGGTGAAGGTTCATTCTCTGAGGTAACATCTTCAGCAGAGTTTAGGGGATGTCAGTGTCAGTGTTCTTCTGTTTATAAGGGCTTCAGGTGTGAGTGTGTCAAGTGAGGGTCTTGTGATGGGTCAGGTGTGAGTCATCAGTGAGAGGCTTGTGATGGGTCTGAGTCAACCTTGAGCTGGTCAGGATCGAACTCCAGCAGTGAACAAAGTTACTGCATTCTAACCACTGTGCTACCACATGTGTGTATATGTATGTGTACCATATAAATATGTAAATATTACATAATATTAATAGATTATGTTCATAAAGAACTGCTACACTATCTTCTTACGGACTTTGGAAGTAGGCTTTATTTTTAAAGAAAACACATATAACGTAAAGGTGTTTACAAAATACATTTACCTTTAGGAATAGATCTGTAACCAGCTTTTCTAGCAGACAAGATTACCATAAATTAGCCACAAAAACTGTATTTATACAGTTGGCTAATTTGTTATTTAGTATCCTATTCAAATAGTCTGGCTCTAATAAAAATATGAAATGTCTGTAAAATGGAATTGCAATTATATTTGTTTCTATTTTTACTGATTATGTAGTTTATTTTTTAAAAATCACAGTGGTCTGTTATACAAAAATTAAGGAGGTAAGTTTTATGCTGTTAAATGCTTCACCAGCTTAATTTTTTATGTCTTTTTAAAACACAGCAGGAGAGTCTTTCTAAATATTGGCAAATTCTACCAATTATCTAAGGTACATTACTTACTGCATAGGGATTCTTTGTGGGTAACTTATATATCTGACATTCAAGACACTGAGTCATTTTTTCTCCTATTAAAATAGACTTTTCAGTAATACAGATTGTCCTCGATTTACAACGGTTCATTTAGTGACTGTTCAAAGTTATAATGGCACTGAAAAAAGTGACTTATTACCATTTTTCACATTTACAACCATTGCAGCATCCCAGGGTCATGGGATCCCCTTTTGCGACCTTCTGACTGCAAAGTCAATAGGGAAACCAGATTTACTTAACAACCGTGTGAGTAACTTATCAACTGTGGCAAGAAAGGTTGTAAAATGGGGCAAAACTCATTTAACAAATGTTTCACTTAGCAACATAAATTTTGGGCTCAGTTGTGGTTGTAACTCAAGGACTACCTATATTTATCAGCTGTTCTGGTAGGGATCTAATATTCGTTCAATTATTCCCTGACACATCTTTTGTAGGGTTTTAGTTCTCTTAGGAGTCTATCATCTCCTAAGATAGTTTATTTCATTGCTTTACAGCTCTTATATGGAAATTATCCTGATGTCAAATTCAGGTTTACTTCCTTGTTTCTTCTCCTGTCTTGTGGAACAGCTCCGAACAATTCCTCTCAGTCTTCTGCCTGATAGCCTGGGTCTCCTCACAGTGTCTTCTTTTACAGAGTAAATTTATTCCTTACCAGCAACCATTCCTTGTATGTTTTTCCTTCCAGGCTCTTTGTTGTCTTAGCTGCTGTTTGACAGTAGACACCTCTGGACACATTCAAATTTGTTAATATCTGTCTTAAAATGCAGTGTTTTGTTCAGCTACAGTTAATAGAATTAATCACATTGTCTGGATTCATATTATACTATATAGTAACCTTACTGTCTCATTTTGCCTAATATATTGAACCAACAATGTTTTAGGTGAGGGCGGGGGTACACAACCCCCAGTCTGTGGACCAGTACAGGACCGTGATATGCCAGCAACCGGTCCACACAAACAAGCAAAGCCCCATCTGTGGGATGCAGGCAGCACACAAAAACATGCACCCTCTGGTCCATGGAAAAACCTCTCTCCACAGAACCGGTCCCTGGTGCCCAAAAGATTGCTGACCTCTGAGCTAGTCTATGAAGGCACAGTTATGTTCAGGGCCTGTGATCATTTTTCCCTTATTATTTGTGAATGCTTTAGCCCTGGGTTTGTGACAATACTAGCACTAGTTTATGCCGACCCATAATATAGTTTCGCCCAGTTTTATCTGAGTATTATGCAAATCCTAACTGTATTTATGCAATAAACCAGAAGTGAATAAACTATAATGTAATATGATGCAGGAGACAGGCTACATTTACAAGACATACTAAGCTGAAAAAAATAGTTAATGAAGCTGCTACCATTTAAATTCTTCCTTTCACATGTTGTTGTTGTTGTTAGCTGCGTAGTTGTGTCCGACCCATTGCGACCCTATGGACAACGTTCCTCCAGGCCTTCCTGTCCTCTACCATCTTCTGGAGTCCATTTAAGCTCACGCCTACTGCTTCAGTGACTCCATCCAGCCACCTCATTCTCTGTCGTCCCCTTCTTCTATTGCCCTCGATCTTTCCCAGCATTAGGCTCTTCTCCAGTGAGTCCTTCTTTCTCATTAGGTGGCCAAAGTATTTGAGTTTCAGCTTCAGGATCTGGCCTTCTAAAGAGCAGTCAGGGTTGATCTCCTCTAGGACTGACCGGTTTGATCGCCTTGCAGTCCAAGGGACTCGCAGGAGTCTTCTCCAGCACCAGAGTTCAAAGGCTTCAATTCTTTGGCGCTCAGCCTTTCTTATGGTCCAGCTTACTCCCATGATTTTTCATAGACAAAAATGGCTGCTTTTTCAGTTTCACAGGCTTGATTAAGTTTAGTTCATTAACTGCTAGCATCTGTACATGTTTTCGGTGCCAGCTAGTTATAATAAGGTGCTGCATTTGACTATCTGTGTTTTCTCCCTTTTCAAATGGCACGAACATTTTGATGTGAATACTTGGATGACAATAGCACAATGATGAATTTGCATTTTAGATGTAATTAAGACACAAGAGATACAGAAAAATGCTGTTGTCCATTATACTGTGAAGCCACAAAAAGGTTACCAGGCAAACATAGATACAGTAAGTATAAACAAGTTCCCCTGTTGGTGTGCTTGTCGTTAGAAAGCCTTGTGAAGCTTAGGGAAAGTGTTTCAATACCATTTACCATGACCTATTAAGCACATATGTTCAGAGGTGGTTTGTACTTACTTGTTTTGTACATTGCTCAACCAGTTAGACCAGACGTGGCATCTTAGAAATGTTCATCAGCGTCTACTGCTGGCATACCAAGGTTAAATTGGGTGGAGAGAGTCTCCAAAGAAAGAGTAGGTTTCCTAGCAAATTGAATCTAGTCATACTGTCTCCAGAAAATGTGGCCAACAATTTTCCCCAATTGGAAAATATGAGTGCATTATGAATCTTACAAAGAGTTTGAGGACCGGGGGGTTTCATAACATGAGAAACTGAATAAAGTAAGAAGCACATGTAAGCTGCAAGCATAGATAGAAAAGCCCTGGGATAAGAACATATTGACATTTACTTAGGTTGCTATTGTTCCATCCTTGCATTGACTTTAAAAATCTTGTCCGGATTTTCGTAAGATGTTTGATCTGGACTATTAAAACATCAGGGAATGAGACGTTTTTGCCATATATGACTGTAAAATCAGTGAGGTGGGGCACTATTGGACTTTTTTTTTTAAGTACAGGGAAATGTTGGTATCTCAAAAAAAAAGAAAAAATGTAGTTTAAAATATCAGCTGGGTTTTGAATTGACCTCTTTTATTTTCAAGGGAAGAAGAATTGTAGCCATTGTGCTATTAAAGCAGTTATAGTAGCAGTAGTTCTAAAAGGTGTTACTGAATATAGCATCAGTTGAACAAGCATTTCTGCTTCTATAAAGCGGCAATGAACTGCTGGAATTCACTTACCTCAAACAGAAATGTGCTACCTGAAATGGATAGGAGCCCTCAAACAAAGATAACCCGGGAAAGCATGTTTTGGAATGGTGCATTTCTTCTTCCTTCCAAAAACAGTTGCCTAACATATTCTGGTAACAAAGCAATGGTTGATGAATATAAACCCTAAGTAAACTCTTCTCTTCAGCTAGTGCTGAAAGAGAATAGCAGTGCTAACCTTAACTTGCTTAAGATGACTTTGAACTGCCCCAGAGATGGACTGGGGATGAGGCAAAAGCAACATCATGATGACATTATATAATAATAATAAGAAGAAGAAGTTGGAAGGGACCTTGGAGGTCATCTAGTCCAACGCCCTGCTCAGGCAGGAAACCCTATACCATTTCAGACAAATAGCTGTTCAGTTTCTTCTTAAATATTTCCAGTGTTGGAGCATTCACCACTTCTGCAGGCAGGTTGTTCCATTGGTTAATTGTTCTAACTGTCAGGAAGTTTCTCCTTAGTTCTAGGTTGCTTCTCTCCTTGACTAGTTTCCATCTGTTGCTTCTTGTCCTGCCTTCAGGTGCTTTGGAGAATAGCCTGACTCCCTCTTCTTTGTGGCAGCCCCTGAGATATTGGAACATTGCTATCATGTCACCCCTCACCCTTCTCTTCATTAAACTACACATACCCAATTCTAGCAACCGTTCCCTATATGTTTTAGCCTCCAGTCCCCCAATCATCTTTGTTGCTCTTCTCTGTAGAGCAATAGAGCAATAGTTGCTGTACTGGAGCAATAGTTGCTGTACTGGAGAATTCCTGCTGCAGTTAGAGGGATGTGACGCCTTAATATGTAAAAGGGGGCTCTGAAGCTATATAGCTGTATGACTGCATAGAGGAAAAATGCTTTCTGAGCCATGAGCAAATTTGCTCGAATATTTCTCTTGTGATCCTGTAGTCCATCTGAAGTACAAAGAGACTTTCAGATATCCTACAGATTAGGATAATATTAGAATACATGAAAAGAAATCAGGGCAAACTTACACCAACATTGTCTGTTTCATCTATGGTTTTGTGGGAGGGGTGGGAAAATATTCTTTTTGCCCTGAGTTGCATTTATTCATGGTAATTAGATGGGAGTTGTGTGCTCGGTTAGTTAGGACTGCCTCTTCCCACTCCCTATCTAGTAGGCTGTTAGGAGAAAGTGAATTACATTTTCCAGAGATCTGAACTGATGGCTTGTAGAGGCTTTTGAAAATTTGGCTAAGTGCCATGTGTAACCCAAGGGCTGTGGGTTTTGCCATGCCTGATGTAGAGCCATATAGACCTCCCTCAGTTTGCAACATGAATAATGTAGGAATTTTATTAATCCATTGAAAGTAGCACACTAACCTGTAAGAACAGGGAAGTACGGCTGATATTTTACTTCAGAAGAGTTAGGATGTCCCATAAATCAGAGCCTTCCTCAGAGCTGGTTTAAATTATTAAATCCTATATATGTTTTTTTATTTTAATCCCATTTATATCCCGCCCTTCTCTGAAGACTCAGGGCGGCTTACAATCTAAGCACAAACCAATGAGCTTAGCAATAGCCTTCATTCTATGTATATGCCTGCTTATTAGGGCTTTCGCCCCCCCAAGCAGCATTATTACAAAGTCAGCTTAATTGCCCCCAACAATCTGGGTGCTCATTTTACCTACCTCAGAAGGATGGAAGACTGAGTCAACCTTGAGCCTGGTGGGACTCGAACCTGCACTAATTGCAGGCAGCTGGTGTTACTTAAGGAGGCATTAGCCCACTGCTCCACCAAGGCTGTTTGGATAGAAAAGCATCCTAAATTGGTAGAGATTGTTGTGTCAATGATCCTAAACATTGCATGTAATTTTGACTCACACATGGGATGGTCTACATCAGTGTTTCTCCAACATTAAGATGTGTGGACTTCAACTCTCAAAGTTCTGGAAGTTAAAATCCATACAATTTAAAGTTACCAAGCTGGAGAGACATGGGTCTACACATTTTATACAGGAACTTGGGTAGGAACTTTGCTATGTGATGCAGCGTGAATAGCAGGATAGTTTAAGTAATCACCAATGAATGTAACAGAGGGGAGAGAGAGAGAGAGAAGCTTTTGGCTTTTTCTCATTTCCCTCAAAACTGAGGAGGTGGTGGGAAAGAAAAACTGAGGGAGTTGACTCAGAACTGTTCAACTTTTTTTTTGGCCTTTTCAAAATTCTGGGAAGAGAAAAAAATAGCCACAGTTATTCCAAGCATGTCAGGATAATAACAGGCTGTTTACTGTTTATATGCAAGGAATGTAAGGCAGGCTGTCCAATGCGGGCAACAGGGAGGGGAAATTTGGCAGGCTTTTTCAGACATTCAAGACTTAATATGCTTATTCAAGCAAAAGGAGAGGCCTGTATCCTGGCTTTGTTCTCCTTCAAGCACATTTAAAGCATCACATATTTTCAGTTTAGGTCACTTACACCTTCATTCTGATTCAGCCCATAAGACTGAAACGACATGATGCCAAGTTGGGCAACTATTGTTAAACTCTAGAGGAAAGAAGTCCTTTTCATGGGCTTGTATGAAATAACTATGACAGCACTGGGTTTGGGATCTGTCCTGACTTCATTTGTCATCACTGTCTGTTCCTGACCTGGTAGCCTCTTTCACCTCATTCCTACCTTGGCTCAGATGCTATTTCTCCTTATGAGACATCAGGATAGCACACCCAGGTGTTTCGGAAATTATTTGTCTTATACTTGCACATATTTAAAATTGCACTTTTAAAAAGTCTAGTGTCTAAGAAGGTCAATTTATGAACATGAGGGATGAATTAATGGTCTCCAACAAATTTCTTGATTGTACTTTTAACTTCACCCTGCCTTACCTTTACTGTTAATGCTCTATTATGTTTTCCAGATATTTGGGGTCCCAGGTTGAAAATACAATTTGGCTATTTAAGAATCATACAAAAGCAAAATGGTAGCAGCAAATTAGTGGTATTTGTATCTCCTTACTGCCATCTCGTGATTGATTGGTGTTTTGCAACCCAGATATTCCCTTACTGCGCAAACGTCGCCACTGGTTTATGGCTTAATTATTATATTAACCCAACCAATGGTGGTTAATTCAAAGGACTAGGGTTGAAGAAGTTATGGCTTAGCCCAAAATGTAAGCATAATCATTGTAACTTACTTCAACATATCTTGTTAAATCACCTACAACTTAGCTTACAAAATCTGCCTACAAAAATGGGTGTTTTTCTTTTCAAGAGAAATTTTTTTATTTTTTGAAATGATTCAAAATGTGGATATATGTGGATTGTATTTCTCAATTCATAAGAACTCCCTCTTTAAATCAAAATAATCAGGATGCCTTAGAATATTCTAGGTGTCTCCCAACAGAAAATATTTTTATTTATACTTGCAAATCTTTTATTGTATTACTACATAGAAAACTAACATAAATATTGATGTTCTTTTGGATTTATTTCATCTTGTTCTGTCAGTTGGACAGAATTTGGTTTTTGGGAAGCCTGAAATACCATAGCCAGCCAGAACCCTTAATATTGATTATCACTCTGTATTAGAGAATGAACCAAAGTCAGCTTTCCTTTACCTAGATGTCTCTAAAATTGCAACATTAGTTAGGGAATGAGAAAACCTGAGAAAAAAGTTCATGTCATGAGAGCAAACAAACCAGTTAACTGGCAAGGAAAAGATATCTGTCCATTTTGTTTTATGTAGCAAAGTCAGCTTGATTGACAGCTGAATCTAAATTCAGCAATGACGACAAGATATAGTTTTTGCCATTCCCAAGGGGCAGCTGGTTAACTGTGAGTAGTGATGCAAAGCAGGTCATGTAGAATAGCTATCTGTGCCTGTAGTGCCTCACCCACCAATGATGCTCAATGAGCAACATCAAGCAGGCAGGGAGAATCTTTTTTTTTTGCCTCCTTTGCGTGACTGAGCTATCAAATCATTATTAAAGTTTTTACTGTTGTTGTTGGAATACCACATGGCTATATCATGGATGCTGGATGGCTTTCAGCTGTCTATGACATTTGAAGTCAGAAGTAACACAGAATTTGAGAGAACTGTTTTTTGCATTTCACAAATAGCTAAACAATGAATAGTGAAAAACACATGTCAGTGTCCTCATGGGGAACTTGTACAAAAGGGGGGTGGGGAGAGATAAGATCAAGAGAGAAAATAGTTCCCCACCCCTGTAAATGTAGCTTTCCCATTAGCCTACGCTCCCTGGTGTATGGAGAAATTTAAAGAGTTATTATGCAAACCTTTTCTGCATTCTGTTCATACCGCTGTCTCCCCATTCTTTGGGAGTGCAAATAATCAATCTGTATAACAGGCTGAACATTCCAAAGCTTATATAAGGGATAATGAAAGCAACAAGACTCTTGTTCCAACAGGGATTTGAAGGTCATTACATTTCTGCTTCTGCTTTACCTCTCTTTTGCAGCAGTGAAAACAGAACCAGAGAACTGAAAGGGACTCAGAGCAGTTGGCAAGTGTAGTCACTTCAAATTCTGAGAATTATGGTTTCCACTGGTGAATTTTCACTGAAGTTGAAAGCAGTCACAAATGTTTTCAGAAAAACAGCTTAGAAACTATTATATGTGTATCCTTTGTAGCACATGAGTGTACATGTCTATTGAACTGTACATTCTCTTGACAACCTGGCTCACATGAGAGCTAGGTTATAATATAGTTAGGCCTAGCATTTCATCTGAACCTACAGCATGGATTAAACTGTAATAAGAGTAGTTTATAATATTTTGCATCTAATCTGCTCATTTAAACTTCAGCCCTATGTGCTAGTTAACTCTCTCTTCCTGACTTTCTTTGTACAGAGAAACAGAAAGCTGGAGCAGCCATAAAATGGAACATTCTAGTTGTTCCAATACTTCCATCTCTATTGCCAGTATCTAAAGGGAAGATAACCATGCATATATGTGTATACGGACATATGTACAGGTACACAAACTGGAGACAAAGCTTTGGCTGGCAGCTGCTTACCATGTGATATGGTACTACACTCTGGATGGTTTACTCATAAATAGTACCTCTTAGTACTATTTATGGCTTAGTATGTCATGTGAACATGCTAAGATGCATTACAGAATGCACATGTATAGAATGGCACTTTGCGTGAGGTTGCATTGTAGATCTTCAACATCAACAAACCAAAATAAGACCACACCTGGAATACTGCAGCCAATTTTGGTCACCTTATCACAAAAAAGATGTTGAGAGTCTGGAAAAAATTCAGAGAAGAGCAACTGAGATGATCAAAGGCCTGACTGATTAGTAAAAGAAATGGATAATGCCTCTCTCTATGTCATCTAGAACTATAATATGTTTTATATTTTATATATTTTATACTCCCCTCTATTAAATTAAGTGGTTGTTCTTTGCAGCTTCATTATTTAGCAATGGAGCTGCACTATACCCTATCCTATTCCACTGGATTTAGAGCCATTAGTTGGGGCCTCAGTTATGCAAAGAATTCAATCGATCAATTAAGCTTTGGGGCTTAATGAGTTCATACGAATGGCTAAATTAATCTACTCAAGCCTAGTGCTTTCCAGAAGTGTTGAATTAGCACTTCTGCTGTTCCCAACCAGAATAGTATAGCTGGAAAAGAATTTATTTTGGAATCAATCAGATGACACTATGATAGGATTCCAGTAGGAGCACAGTTACATTAACCCATGAAAGAAAAATGCTTCTCTAAAAACTTTTTTCTTTGGGAAGAGATAAAAGTGCTCTCTGGCTCTAGAGAACTGATGTACAAAAAAAGGGGGGGGGAGGTAGTTATCTTTTGTCTGTTAGACAGCAGGAAACTTTGTGAATCATCTTATTTTTAATCATATGCTAGTCTGTCTCAATAAATCCGAATTGAACTCTCTGGCCTAGACTGAAGGAAGCACTCGAGACACTTCTATTTTTGTTCACAGAAAAATAGAACAGTGAAAGAGGAGAAAGATAATAGTTCATGTCTACCACATGGGACACAACAAAAAAGTGATTCCTAAAAAGCAAGTTACTTCAAGTGAGATTTCACCAAATGCAATTTTATTTTGTATGAGTCAGAAGCATATACTGTATATATATGGATGGATTTATTAAAAAAAGGTGTGTACCTTTTTAATGTCATTTTTTACAAAGTTTCAAAGGCAAAGCAAAAGTTAGTATGAAAGACTGCTAATCTAAGCACAAGGGAGATCAAAAATATCTTAGTAAAATCCTGAAAAAGCAAGATAGGTTTTGCCCTGTACCAAAAAATAATATAATGGGAATGCAAGTCCCATATATAGGAAGAACATTTTTGTAATTTAATTGCTGCCTTCACTAACAGTTTTCTCTTGCTAGTTTCCCTTACACTCAGATGGGTCTTAAAATTGTCAAATCCATGAAGATAAATTTTAATCAAAAGCTATTTAGAGTCTGTAGGTTCACTATACTTGGGCTTACTAGTTTTAAAGGTTCTGATTTTAAAGGTTGTAACTAGTTATTGTGTATGCTTCTGATCCTGGCAAAGACTTCAAAAATCATTTTAAAATGGACACAGAAGGAGAGGAAAATGGTATATATTCAACACTGGAGAGTGTCAATACTTTTCATATGCCACAAAAACAAAGAAATTTCTGCAGATCCCTTTGCATTGTTTTTGTTAGGAGGTGAGGTGTTATATAACTTTTTAAAATATAGAAACAACTCTCAATTTATTACATCTTTTACCAAGGATGTTTTGCTGTCCTGACTAGCAATGGATTTTTTTTTCTTTTGGCATCTCAGTATATGTCTCTGCTCTTTAAATTTTTCCTAGATTTATCATTGCCTCTCCCAAGTGATAGATGTCTCTTTATTTCATAGCTATACTATCACTATCCCTGTCAATTTTCCATCTTAGGAAGATAAAGTTCTTCCTAAACTTCTCTGCCTATGTGAATTGAGCAGGCGTTGTCTGTTAACATAATTTTACAGGTTTTTTTTGTTATTGCAGTGACAGATTAGGTTTTGTTTCTTTTTCACTTTCAAAAAGTCTTCCCCATTTCCAGTCATCAATGTATGATGGGTCATAAGCATATGTAAGATTGCTGATGTTTCGCACAACATTTAATTCTAATTTTTATTTCTTCTAATCAAACATTTCTCATGATATATTTTGCATTTAAATTAAATAAGGTGACAGTGAACAATCTTGGTACATTCGTTTCCCAGTTTTGAACTTAGTTGTTCCATATTCTGATCTAATTTTTGTTTCCTGATAACCATACAAACTTCAACAGACAAATGAAGTAGCCTCAAACATCTATTTTTTAAGGCATTTCACAATTTATTGTGATCAACAAAGTTAAAAGCCTTTGATTAATTAAAAACAAACAAAAATGGTGTCTTTTTGGAATTCCTTTGCCATTTCCGTTACCCATTGGATGTCTTTTGAATTCAGCAAGTACATCTGGCAAATATAGAGTAGAACTGTATAAGTAGCAACAATGTTAAAGCTAACAGCAACTGGTCCAATTGACATTTATATTTAAGCTGTAGAACAACATGGAGGTGCAACTTAACCTCTGCTGTCAGACCAATATTTAAGTCTCTGGGTCTTCCTTCCTTCCTTCCTTCCTTCTTTCCTTCCTTCCTTCCTTCCTTCCTTCCTTCCTTCCTTCCTTCCTTCCTTCCTTCCTTCCTCCTTCCATCTCACACAATTGTAGACACTGAGTATTTGAGTAATGATAGTAATAATATACCAACTTAATACTAGAATACATATTAACTTATGCAATAATAAGCAAAACATATCAATTACTGATGAGCAAACCTATGTGCTGTAGAGATGAAATGGTAAGGAATTTAAAACAAATATTGAGACTTATTAAAAGTAAGTATATGATCTTCCAAATTACTATTCTGTCAGCATGATTGCATCATTGACCTCATTCGCACAGCAGGCCAAGCACAAAGCCATAAATCAGGAATGGCCAACTTTTCAATGGCCAAGGATCATGCTTAATACTTTTGGAACAACTGACAGTTTGTAAATTCTCTTTATGGAGAATATGAGGTTTGGTTTTTTTTAAAAAAACCACTTATAGGATTTGCTTATCAGTTAATTTCCATGAATGTCTTACCTCCAAATAGCAGATAATTCTGCTGCAAGTTTTTAGCAATCATAGTTAGAGTGGCTTCCAGGAAAATAGAGGGTTGGGGGCTCTATTGTCCATATTTCTGCCATTAGTCATAGTTTACAAATGGCAATAGATGGGCCATACAATGTACTAAGCCAGAACTAAATCTAATTGTCTCTTAGCATGAGGTTAGCCACTTTATCTTAGGAATAACTGCAATTCCTTGTCCTTTCTGAAGTTGTGTAATCAGATTTCTGCAATGGGAGATTGTCTTCCATAGCTAATACATTTCTGACTGTCTGGATTGTTATTTTTAACATGAGTTTAGGTAGACTCTTTTCAGAGTGTGTCCCTGGATCACAGGGCACGTCTGCCTCATTCTTTGAAATGGTGCCAGATTTCTGAGCTTTCTGAAGGATGACAGCAGCATATAGTTTTAAATACATGTCTAGTTACTATAAGTGCATCCACAAGCATGTACAGAGAGACTTCTTTCTATTTTTGCCCAAGATCTTTGACACTCCTTAACTCAAGAGCATATTTACAGCCACTCCTAGTAGGAACGTGTCATTGCACATACCATATTGATGGGGAATTGAAGGCCAGGGAGAAAAGGCATAGCTGGGTAGGAGAAATGTTTGTTTGCAGAGAAATTGACCCACTTTTATTTTTCTCCTGCGTATTCTCACAAAGAAGTGAATCATAGAACTGGAAGAGACAAAATGCCTCTGTTACGTCAGCTCAAAGAATATGAATTGTGAGCCAGCGCATCCTCTCAGCTTGAATGTCAATTTACCAAACAAACTTAGGCAAACCAATGAAACAAACAACCAATCTCAGCACTGATAAGAATAAGATAAAGAAGTCACCAAAGTTATTTATAATCTGCCTTTTATCTAAGGTGATTTACAATCAACATCAGTGATTAAAAACCAAGGAGAAAAAAACCAAGAATAGTGAAATTGATAATAAAGACATGGAAGGAGCATCTGGAACAGGCATTTAGGGTTGCTGACCTCCATCTTCCTCCTTTTCTCTTCAGAGAGTTTTATCATTAGGCAAATGGTGATAATAGCCACAGAGTACAAAAAGGAGGATTTAGTCAAGCAGACTTCTAAGGTGGTTTTCTTACCTTCTTTTTTTCCCTGGGATCTGGGATCATTCCTTTGAGGTATTGTTTTGGGAAAGGGATAAAAATCCAATGGCCAAAACAATTGTAATAATCTTTGAATTATAAGCTGGAACCATGAGATGAAGTGGTTTTGCCAGCCAAGGGCCACCTTTAACACTTCTGAGGGGAAACTGAGATCCACAAAGTGGTTGGAACCACTTCTTAATTATATGCTGAGCTAATAATTGAGAATGGGATAGCCTACTCAGGTCTTGCACTACGCTTTTCATGTGGATTACATCTCAACATGAAAAGAAACTGTTGTGTATTGATGTGAATTCATAAGGGCAGTTATAAATAGTTAACTGTTGTATTCATTCAAATCCTTAACTGTCTGTCTATTACTTTGCAAGCTTGTGTTTGAGTGGGAACGTTTGCTTTAACTTCATTGGCTGCTGCCTATCGGTGGTCCGTATAAATAGATGTCAAGCAGCTATTAGAGCTGGTTCTGTGTTAACTCAATAAATGAACTGTTACTTGTTACTCTCGACTCTTCAATGCCTCAACGATCCCAGTTTACAACACAAACCATAATTCTTCCTGTTTTAGCAATCATGGACAAAGAATGACCTGAAGATGCCCTGCTCATTATCTGGCAGGGATCCTAGAAAGCAATTGTTGAATAGGCAGAAATTCAATGGATGAAGCTGCACTGTCACTCTATTATTGCTCCGGGCAGTAATTTATAGAATTCATTTAAACAGGAATTTATCCCCTGAATTTCTATGTGTCATGTGGCAGTGGAAATCACATTAGACGGAAAGGAGGAAATAACTCTGTGACCGGCCTTTTAGAGTTCTTGCAGGGATCTGTGTAAAAATTCCAGGGAGAAACACATTTTTCTTCTATCTCCTGTTAAGTGACAATCATTCTTGACTGAATAATTTTCCCCCCAATTATCTTATTAAATATATGACTGATAATAAATAGTCCTGAAAGCAGGACAGATACATTGCATAATGAAGAATCATAACTATGCAACCAGTTACAGTATATCTTAGTTGTTATTCTCTCAGTACCAGATATTTGCTTTGGCGCAATTTTATCTATAATCATCCTTTCCTTTTGAGTGCAGTCTGTTTGCCATGCTTTGAACTTCTAAAGCTTTGTTTCACAGCAGCAACATTTCACCCTCAGCTTGGAACCAGCTACTGCTGAGGTATTTCTTACAAAGGCTGATATTCAGATGCAGTAGGAAGTGGAACTGAGAAAGATAGAGATGCATTTTTCATTGCACATCACTAGGAAATCTTGATTTTTTTTAAAAAAACCCCAATATCTGAAATTGGACTTATGAACCCTTTGCTCTATTTCTTCTCAAGCTCTGAGCTTCCAGTTAAGAGGGCAGAGGTAGATTTCACCATCTCCAGAAGCAGCCTGCTGAAGCTTTCCTTAGTTATCAGCTCAAGACATGAGGATAAAGATCAATAGCGGAAACATGGGAGGACAGGAAATGATTTCAAAGTGCTTTTAAAATTTTGAATATTGTTTGCTGATCTTTCCAAAGCGCTCACTGTATTGAAATATATACTATTATGTGACTGTGTCATACAAGTGAACAGAATTTAGCATTCAATTCAAGACAATATAAAATGAACACACAGCAATAGATTCATAACTTGCACCAACAAGAAAGGGTCTGTTTGGTAATGTTTAGTTGAATAAGATGTAACTAGTTGGGTTTAATCCATACATAATGGTTTATAAATCTCAATGACCGGGTTCACATATTGGAATTAGCTAAAACCGAACCAGCCTTATTTATACCTGCTTGTATCTCCACTGAGATGTGCATACAACAGCTGAGCTATTTCTATGTAATCATATCTAGTAATCACATTCTACATTCACAAACACTTAGCTATGTGAGATCAAATTTGAGTCAGTCACTGGGACCAGAGACTTACTCTTCCGAGTTTTCGGACTCCATCTTCAGGGAATTTCTCTCTACTGGAATAAGTGCTTTCGATTGTTATGTGAGTCATGCTTAGGTAGTGCCTTTCTATTGGCTGATTGGTGTGTTGATGGCTGGGGATTGGCTGTTGTTTCCTTATGCTGCCAAGCCCTCAGCTCCTAAATATTGACAAGCTGGTGGTAAATCAGCACTCCTGTTAACTGACAAGGGGCCCGTTTCCCAGGTTTCAATCATTTCCTTGGCTATCTTTGTACCTGCATGGCAAGTGATCTTAGTTGCTATGAAATTAAATTTGTGTCCTTGTTCATTGCAATGTGAGGCTACCAATGAGTTCGAGTCTCCTTGTTTGACCACTCACTTGTGTTCTTGCAGTCTGGTGGTTAGCTTCCTCTCCGTTTGTCCTACGTAGTCACAGGGACAATGCATATTACATTGGAAGTATCTCCCACTTACAAGCGATCTTTACAATGCATAATTTATCCTCGTATGCTAGCCTCTGGGCAGTGTGCGATGCCCACTTGAAGATCTCGGCAGCTGCATTCTACTGCTTCTGAAATGTTTCTGATGTATGGCAGGGTATGCCATATAGTTGGCCTTTTACCTTCTTTTTTCTTTTCTCTCCTTTGTAGCCTCACATTGCAATGAACAGGAATACACATTTAATTTTGCAGCAACTAAGATTATTGGCCATGCACGTGCAAAGATAGCCAGGGAAATGATTGAAGCCTGGGAAACGGGCCTCTTGTCAGTTACCACCAGCTTATCAAATATTTATGAGCTGGGGGCTTGGCAGCACAAGAAAAGGACAGCCAATCGCCAGCCATCAACACACCAATCAGCCAATTGGAAGGCACCACATAAGCACAACTCACAGAACAGCCCGAAGTACGTATTCCAGTAGAGAGAAATTCTCTGAAGATGGGCTCTAGCATGAGTCCCAAAGCTTGGAAGAGTAATCTTTGGTGCCAATGACCGACTCAAATTCAGTCTCACATCATTATCGTGGGACATGTAGCCTTCACACTTAGCTATATTGAAAAGAGAAAAAAAGATTCCTCAAAACACACTGCATCTTTACAAATTTAGTAAAACTAGTCTTTCATGTATGTTAATTATATTATCATATACAAAATATTTATTTATTTTAAAAGCTCTGCCTTCATTCTTCTTATCAGTATAGCTATTGAAAACCAAAGGGTACTGGCCTTGTCTTGACTTCAAAAGCTAAAGAGGGTCTCATCTAATTAGTATATGAGTGGGAAGTATAAGGCTACAGACTGAAAAGTTGAATACGCAGTGGCAAATCACTTTGATACTGCCTAGTACAGTAAGACAAGGACATCTCCATGAAGTCACCAAAAGCTGAATTTGATTTAGTGGAGACATTTTATTAAATATGCCACTCAAATCTTAATTATTATTGCCATCCTATAGGTGTATATCTGTAAGCACTCCACATTGAGTAAAGCGACTGCATTGGCAAAGCGTTCTTATTCAGTTAATAATGACTTATAGCTTTAACTGATTTTTCAGAGATTGCATAGTACACTGAACAAAAAATTTGCCATATAGTTTGTGTGTCTGTGATTTATGGTTCTGTGAGTCAGGAATGCAAACTGAGCCAACAAGACATTTGAGTCAATACGCCTAGAACTGTACTGACTTGCATGAAAAACAGGGTATTTCAATTATTACAGAAACTGGCTGCCAGATTTTTAACTGGCTTAGTCACAGGTGGAGTCATACTTCTTTATACTGGCTGCAAATTTGCTTCCCAGCACAAGTTAATACGTTTGAACTACATTTAAAATGCAGATGATCCAATGTTTGCTTGGGGTTTCACCCCAATACATTCTTTTGTTTGGAAGAGTTGGAGGAAATTCTGAGAAAGTGGCCATCAAATCTTCATTCATTTCATTTCATTTCATTTCATTTATTGGATTTTTATACCGCCCTTCTCCCGAAGGACTCAGGGCGGTGAACAGGGCATATAAATAGCAATACAAAAGTTTAAAAAAAGATTAAATAAATTGCCCAATTAAAACAGTTAAATATAAAAACCCATAAAAAACCCAGACATTCCCCCATCAGGCCAGGCCAGCTTGTACGAATAAATGGGTCTTTAGCCCACGCCGGAAGGAGCGGAGATCCGGTGCCATCCGGAGCTACACCGGCAGTTGGTTCCATAAAGCCGGGGCGCCCACAGAGAAGGCCCTCCCCCTGGGGGCTGCCAGCCAACATTCTCTGACCGGAGGCATCCTGAGGAGGCCCTCTCTGTGGGAACGCACAGGGCGGAGGGGAGTCGACGCCGGCAGCAGGTGGTCCCCGAGGTATTCCGGACCCATGCCATGCCATTCCCTTTTGTTGTTTCAACCATTGTTCTCAAGCTGAGAAGATGAGGACCCAGATTGTTGGGGGCAATAAGCTGACTTTGTAATAATGCCGCTTGGGGTGTGTGTGAAAGCCCTAACAAGCAGGCATATACATAGAATGAAGGCTACTGCTAAGCTTGTAAGCCGCCCTGAGTCTTCGGAGAAGGGCGGGATATAAATGTAATAAAATAAAATAAATAAATAAATAAATAAAGATGAATTAAATATTTCAATCCCAAGACAACTTTAGCTTCTGACTATTGACCAATTTTTAGTTTGGGTCAAAATTGCTTCGGATAAAGATTGAGTATGTATTTCTATGTGGATTGGGCAGCTGAAACTAACTCAGCAGCATTGTTTAGTATTTTCACTATGAATAAATCCTAGAGTATGAAAAACCCCTAATCTCTCACATTTATTAATAGCAGCCATCTGAAGGATATAGCTTTCCAGAAGATTGTAGTAAGAAACAAATACTTTGGACAAGAGTTATTGCCCTTCCCCGTACAATTTTATTTTATTTTATTATTTTATTCTATTTTATTTCATTTATTATTTTATTCCCCTGCTTTTGTTGTTTTTACATATTTTATTATTTTCCCCTGTTTTATTGTTATAAACTGCCCAGAGTAGCCTTAGAGTGAGATGGGTGGCAAATAAATTTAACAAATGAATAAATAATAAATAACTTTCTTACACCTTTGTCTTTGCCCAATCCTGGTTCCTTTGTCCCGGGAGATCTGTAACTGTTTCAAATAATCGTTTAACTACAGTCATATTTTCCTCATTGTTGTACTTTTATATTGGAGAAATTCTGTGCCCATTGCATTTCTGCAGCAACAGTTAACATACAGGTGTACCATTGCCGCAGCTTTTGAGAGGGCGCTTGTTTGGAGCTAGCATGTCTTCTGCCGCCTCGTCCTCCTTTGCCTCTGAGGACACAGAGGCTTCCTCCAGAGCCAGAGCAGCCAAGGCTGCGGCAGCGCTGCTGCTTTGGGAGTGCCTCTGGTCCCTCGAAAAGATTCACTCCAGGAGCCAGTCCTGGTTCCTGGCGGCCAACGCAGGGGTCAGGACAGGTGGCAGCAGCGAGAGGAATCCCGTGAACCAAGGCAGAGAAGAGTGTCTGCTTTCAGAGCTGTGGAAGTGTTTCCGGGTCGACCTTCGATGCCCCAATTTCCCCGGGCAGCTTCCTTTCACCGAGCCAGAGCTTCACTCGCGCTGGCGGCTTAGAAGGAGCATGTTCTTCTCTTCAAACAAAGGTGCCGGAACACTGTTCAGGTGCATTTCATAAAAAAAAAGCACTGTTTATGTGTATAGTTAGAACATGAATTTGTGAATTTGTGGGAAATAGGGAAGTGATGCTAGCAGATGCAAGTTTTAGATGTACACGGGTATGTGGAAAGTAGTGATCAGCAGAAAAGTACAAGGAACTGATTCCTTGATATTGCGAGATTAGCAGCCATCTGTGGTTTTAAGAAGAGTTAAGGTATAAAAGATTGAGTTCTGACTCAGGGCCACTTGGCCACTAGCCGTCACTGTTATGACTGCTACTCCAATGGTCTTCATTGCAATGAGTTGTTGAAATGTAAGTACTGAATTTGTGTATTAAATTTAAATAAACCTCTGGATCTTAAAGTGACACTTTTATTGTGCGTTGTCTCTTGTTTCATTTGAACAAGTTTTTCCCCTGACACTACAAGACTCACTTGAGTTCCAGAGGACTTTTCATAAGTCCAACTCAGTGAAATGTTTGGAATAAATTCTCTAAAGGGGTTGGGACTTGGGGTGCCTGCAAGCAGTGTAGCTCGGTAAACAGAACAGAACAAGACCAAATCTGATGGGAGGAGGAGAAGCCAATAAAGATAGATCAGGTATAATATGGGCACTATCCTGTCAGGCCATTGTGGAGGGAAAAAAATCTAGGGAAAAAATCCTCAATGTTCTTTTGGAAAGAGAAGTTAGTCAGGAGCTTGGACTGCTGCTGAAGTTTCATTCTTAACTCTGCCTCTTTTCTACTCACATGCCCCAGAATGGAGCTGCTGTTAAGAGGTTGGAAGGATTCCAGAAATGAGGTCTGTTTGTGCTTTCTCTATCTCATTTGCGTTCACATCTGCTACAGACTTCTAATATGCATAAAATCAGGGCTTTTTTCCTCATAGAACGCTCAGAACGGAGTTCCGGTACCTTTTTTGGATAGAACCTTGTAGGGTAGGCAAGGCGGGTTGTATGACATGTGTGAGTTCTGGCATCTTTTTCTTTTACAAAAAAAGCACTGCATAAAATGTATCCATAGCCAACTTGAACATCAATTCAAAGAGTCCTCATGAACAGTCTTTATCAAGCTGGAGTAAGGTGCTGTAGTGCTGCTGCAGGCAGTTGGTCAGTTGAAGGAGTGGAAGAAATATCAAATTTGAAAGAAATAAATGTAAAGCCAATACTCCAGAAGGAAAATTCAAAATAGTATTGATAGAATATATAAGTAGGCCTAATTAACAGAAATTTAACAGAGATATGTTCTTTTTATTTCACAATTCTTGAAAAAACCTGGCATGAGAATAGTGTCTGAAAAAGATGTTGGAATTCCAGTCAGTCAAAAACTGAATATTTCTCAGCCATGTAATGGGACTGCTAAAAGTACTGCTGTAGTGCTGTCTATAACAACAGAAGTATTATTTTCAATCATGGGGAAAATTCCCTCATATTTTACACTGGTCAAATCCTATTTAAACTGCTAAGTCTAGTTCTAGGAGTCACAGATTCAAAGAGAGTAAAATAGGAACAAAGATAGAAGAAGATCAAAAAAAGTCTTGAACAGAACTGGGCATATCTAGCCTTGGTAAAAGGTGACTGAAAGGAGAATATGATAACACTTTCTAAGTATTTAAAGGGAAGTCACACAGAAGTAAGTTAGTGTCCTTAGCTACCATCCCACATGGAAACATAGAGAAGTCTTAGTTACAGATTCCAGTTGAATGTTAACCAAAACTTTCTAACTTAGGATTGACTCAACAGTAAAATGAGGCACCAAAGATGATGATGAGTTTCCTTTTGTTATATTATCTTGATGTGTTGAAACAGAGCTTGGACAGCCATTTGCTATGGAAACTTTAATTTGGATTCTTGCACTGAATAGTAACTAGATTAAATGTCCATTTCCAACTCTGTAACTTTATCAAGCATGACACAGTTCTTAGGTTTATATAACATGCTAGGTAGGCTATTAAATCATAATTTACAAACTGCAGTGGCAGGGTTCAGACAAAATGTAATTAAAAAAAAATATATTAAGACTGATTGCAGAGCTTCGTAATCTTTAATTTATGGTTTACAAATAGTGGTTAAACTAGGACCAAATGAGACCACTGTAGTACACCTTAATATGATGATATGGTTTATATAGTTTGGCTTCACATGTTATAGGAGCACAGCCACTGTGCTTTGTTAACCATGGTTTTAATATCTGTGTATGAAATTATGAGAAAATATGAGAGGATGGGACAGGGAAAGAAGGTTTTCATTATTGTTTTTTTTTTCTGAGTGGGTACAGTGTTGAGATATGATGGAAAAAATGCTGGGAAATTAGTCTGGGTGTTCTCTTTAGAGAAGATGAAAGCGCTCTCTCCTCCTGTTCCCTAGACATTTTCAAAGAAATAGCTTAGTTTATTTCCAGTAGAATGGGAGGGTGGAAATTGCAGTTTGAGCAATATGGGAGGCATAGTCCCAAGAGATCTTCAGGGACTTATTTGAAAGTGTTTGTGAGAATTGGTATGAATGTGAATATTGAACCCCTTTGTCAATTTAGGGCAAGTAAACAAAAATGCCATTAAAAGAAATCCTCAGTTATGCACTTTATGACCTGTGGAAATGAAAGAAGTTGATTCTCAGCCTGCTGAACTACAGATCACATCACACTGGAGTGTAGAGACTGTGCATAGTGGTATTTGTGATCTGTGATCTACATACCTGGAATGTACCAGGTTAGAAAAGGCTGAAAAATCTGACCTCCTCCATCAGTAAATGTTTTGCTTGTAATTATTTATGGGGCTCATTTGCTTGGAGGAATCTAATTACTCTTGGCATTTGGGGGGAATCAACCTGTGTTCACTTGGGAAAAAGAAAAATATATCAACTCTACTTTGCTCAGGATCTTAAAATAGTGTATCCACTATTTTTATTACTACAAATAAGGCCATGGTTCGGATCTCCGTTTATGTCAGAAGAGAAAAGCACAGAAGGGTTACTTAAGCATTGCTTTCCTCTCTGTAATAACCTTGTTGTGTTGGCTTCTTACTCAAATTCTTCAGGTTAATCACACACTGGGGCAAAACACGTTGTTAATAGTTACAGATTAACCACCAAGGTCAGTGGCTACAGGAAACAAGCTGCTGTGGCAAAGCAGAAAATGTTAATGGACCTTGACAGGACATTTTGGAAGCATACCCTTCCCAGCAATGGAATGTGACTGTGAAGTATGTGTGTTTTGCTCAGGGCACCAGTGATTCCCAACTCTGCCAGCTTGGTGGAATCTGCCTCACCCTTTTTTAGAGTTGCCATGTGCACACAAATCCTTCCCTTGTTAGAGTCACTATATTTGCTCTAAAGCACCCAGGTAGTTAGTACCTAGGCCTTCTGGACAGAACTCAAAAAAGCAACCTGTGCCCTGATTCGCTGAAGTGGATGTAGCAATCAAACAAAGAGAGATCAAACCCTGGCAGAATTCAGACAGTGGTTCTTATGTCCCTGTTGCACCATATCCCTTATCAGGACTGTCAAAGTGTTTGTGAAAGCTTAGCATACATATATGACTTTTTTTTTAACTTTTCCCTTTACATTATATTTTCCCTAATTATATTTTAGGAGGTAACCAGCATGGCATGATTGTTCACACCAGAATTAAAGACAGCTTTCTGGATTTGTATTTTATTGTACTTCTTGCTAGGTTTGTTATTCTAAAACACAGAAATCTTAAGTACATCTTTCTTTGATCTGTGTTATTTAAAATTATAGGACGTAGTTTTGACCAAAAAAATCTACCTCACAAATAAAGTGCTTTGAAAAAGCAACAGTTAAAAATAGCTGTATTGTCAGCTTGCCATTAATTCTTAGTTAATTAAGTTAATAAGTTATATTAACTTCAATTATATTATTTTTCACAATAGATCTTTTTAAAATTGTAAACTTTATAAAAAATACCGAACATGGATGTTTTAAATAGTTGTACATTTCTTCCAGATCACATCAGTACCCATAGATATATGTTTCTGTGAGTACGAATATAAAGATATATGGAGACATGTATGTATACTCTTAAAGCAGACACCAGCCAGAGCATAGAAAAACTCAAAGAAATACTGCAAGAGTGGAAGATGTGGAGAGACCCAGCCCATAAAATGGCCAAGAATCAGAAATGTTTGAATGGATAACATCATCATCATCATCACCACCTCGACCATCTATGGTCCTAAGTTTCTCAATTTGCATTTTTTAATTCTGTGTTTTTAGTTTTTTATTTGTAGGTTTGTTTATTCATTAAAAATGAATAATACATGTAGTATTAATCAAAACAAAAAAGAAAATAGAATGAAGCGTATCAAATATAAATGTATATGAAATTGAATTTTCAAATATTGGTGGGTCTTGTTTTATGTTCTGGTAATTTTGACTTATATATTGTGCTCACCTACATTCTGGACTGTGTCTTTTTGGCTTAACAAGTTTTGTGAACTAACTGTGATACAGTTAATCAATGAGGGTTAAGCATACTATGGAGAAGAGCAATATAAAAAAATCCAACTTTGTCCAGTATTTCATGTTCCAAGGCAATCTTCAATAAGGAAAGAAGATAATGAAATCATATTTCAGCAAATGTTGCATTCATGGTTTTCTAATCTATTATTTAGATATGCTGATTGCTTCAAAGGTTCACTTGCTCCCCTGCAGCTTTTGTTTTTTTAGAATAAACATTTAGCATTACAGCTGTTATTAACAATGAATACATTATTGTGTAAAACTACAAGATGGAACAGTGATGGTGAACCTTTTAGAGACCAAGTGCCCAAACTGCAACCCAAAACTCACATGTATCATTGGGTGCCGGGTGGGCGTGGCCTGCTGGGTGGGTGTGGCCCGCTGGGTGGGCATGGCCCACTGGGTGGTCATGGCTATGGTGCTCATGGCAGACTGGGTGGGTGTGGCCAGGATGGGCATGGCCAGCTCAATGTTGCTCCTGGGGAGGGATGCCTGTGGTGGCCGGGCAGGGTCTGGGAAGATCCAGGGGGTCTCTGGCGGGTGGGGCAGTGGGCAGGAGGGCGTCTGTCTCACGAAAGCAGGATGAAAACTCCAAAAAAGTGACAAGGAAAAAAAGTTAAGACAGAAGAATGTCTCGTGATGGTTTTCTTCCCTGGGGGGGTGGGGAGAGGCTCCTGAGCTCCGCAGCTCTTCTGAGGGGGGAGGAGGATAGTGGGTAGGATCTGTGCTGGGATCCGGGCTCCTCGTGCCTTCCGCTGCCTGCCTGCACTCTTCTGCCGCAGATACCGCAGCTCCGCTTGCCTGCCAGGGTGGGGACACATTTGCGCATGGGGACATACATGGGGCTGCTGCCTCACTTTCCATGCTGTGCTGGGGCTGTGCTGGACTGGGCTGGGCATGGAGCCTCTTTGCCATTTCTTCCCCTGCAGACATCAGGAGCGCCCACCTCACCTACCGCTTGTCCCGGTCAGCTGCTCTGGCTCTCTCCAGCCCGTCGCCAGCCATCTGGGTGTGCCGGGATGCCTCCCTTCAGGCTCCCTCAGCCTCTCCCCCTTTCCAGGCTGGGGCTGTCAGATTCCCCCCATGAGCAGAGCTGTGCCCATCTCCGGCCAGCTCTTCTCCTCCATCTTTCTGCTCCTGCGGGCAGACTGCGGCTTACCGAGCTGGGCGGTGCCTCTTCCCACACATGTTCTCAGGTGGAGGAGCTGGGCAGCCATGGCTCTCGCTCCCCTCTAGCCTCCGTCTGCCCAAGGCCTGAGCTCGGCATGCCAGGTTGGCTGGCAATGGGCTGGAGAGCATGGGATGGCGGCAGCTGCCCCGGGATGAGGGGTAGGCAGGGTGGGTGCTCCCAATGTCTGCAGGGGAAGAAGCAGCATGGAGGCTCTGCACCCAGTCCAGCCCAGCCCCGGCACACAAGGCAGTAGCCCCACCTGCGTCTGACTCAACCCTCACAGAGCACCCTTCTCCCGCCACTCCGACCCATCCCTCACAGAGCCCCAACCTGGTTTCTTATCTTCACCTAGCTTGTTCCGCAGCATCATGGTAGCGGCATTGGGCAAACGGCTGGTTTCAGCGTGACACAGCAGTCGCCTCATGTATTGCGCCCAATGCTGCTTGGCCAAAAGCAGCCATGGAACAAGTGGAGCAGGTTCCCCCCCCATGTGGGAACGGATCAGCCTGCCTCCAATGCTGTTTCTCCCCACCTGGCGTGCGGATTGCCCTGCTGTCACCATCGTTTCACTCCCACCCGCCGCATGGATCTCACTGCTTCCACCACCATTTCCACCCCAACCCCCAAGGCTGTGGGGTGGTTTTACAGCACCCCAGTGGTCCAATCTGGGCTCCAGAGGTCTGGAAAAGGCCTCTGACACACAGATCTAGGGCTGCACAGTGAGTTTGCACCCCCCCCAGCCAATCCGGGCAACAGATCAGATTGGCCGTGGTGTGTGTGTGTGAAATCACTCTGCAACCCTAGATTCGTGTGGTAGAGGCGTTTTCTAGGCCTCTGTACCCTGGATCAGGCCACTGGTGCACTGCAAAATTGCCCCATAGCCATGGATGTGAGCTCCAGAGGCCAGATCAACTGTGGGAGGGGTGCAAAATCACTCTGCAGTGCTAGATCCATGCGGCAGAGGCCTTTTCCAGGTCTCTGCTGCATGGATCAGGCTGCTGCCCCACCGCAAAATCACCCTGTGGCCATGGATGCAAGCTCCAAAGGCTTGGAAAATGCCTTTGCTGCCCGGATCGGCCATGGGCAGGGGGTGCAAAATGATTCTGGAGGCTTACCTGGACTCTTGCTGGCAGCTGCCTCCATCATCCAGCCTGGATCCGCCCAGCTCTTGCAGCTGCTTCCTGACTCCCAATGCAGAGAGAGAGAGAGAGAGAGAGAGAGAGAGAGAGAGAGAGAGAGAGCACAGGCGCATGTGGGGAGGTGGAGGGGAGCAGCCTGGCCCTGCCTCCCTCTGGGGCTATGGTGCACATGCCCACAGGGATGGCTCTGCATGCCACCTGTGGCACGCATGCCATAGGTTCGCCACCATGGAGATAGAACCTATGACAAGACTGACAAATAGGATTAGGTGAACCTGTTACATTATTACTTTATCTATGATATCAAAAATAATGACTAGTTGACCATGGGGTGAAGTCCAACAAGTGTGGAAAAGAAAGTGGTTCACCCTATTACCTGTAAAGTCTATCTTCTTAACTTAGTAACTTCCAGATGTGTTAGGCTAGCTGCATTCAAAAATTCCCATGTGGCTGAGTGATATCTGGAGAGCTGGAAATTGGGGATGTAGCCTTTCTTTGTGTTGAAAAAAACTGTAAAAGACACAGCAGAACCAATACAGCAATAAGACCAATGTCTTTACCATACCTGGTAATTCTATCCAGAAACCCTGAAGTTGGTTAATGCTACTTCATATGAGACAGTTCATAAAATCTTGCAGTTAGTCAATACATTGACAATGATGACATAATCCTAGAACTTAGTATATACCTGTTCCACTTAGAAAATGCACAAATAAGATGGTGGGAAAAATCCAGTGGTATGCTGGGATTGTCCATAGAATCATTAAACTCTTGCCCAATGAGATGATTAGGAGATTGGAGGGATATTTATTTCAGTAGTGTAACTTTAATCTGATTGTTTAATGGTATGCTGCTCAAGGTGATGTTGACTCTTATCAGCCACATAGATTTTTTCCTATAGCTACCTAATTTATTCCATCTTTTTTTCCTAGCACAATCACAGAATGTTTCCATACATCTTCCAACATTCCAGCCTTGTGCACCTTTTGTTATGATAGTGCCATGTTTGATTTTCTGAGTAGTCACACTAGACCACTTTACATTTTTTCCCTTAACCAGCAAGGTAAAGGCTCCATCCATACAGGGAACAAGAGAATCAATCCCATGCTTCCCAAAGTCACTTGATAAGGGAGTGGCTACTGAGAAATAAAGAGAAAATATTTGTGCAAAACAGGAAGTCTTGAGATGCATATAACAATTTTTAAAAAGCCCCAAGGAAGCAAAATCCCAAAGCAACACACAGATCTGAGCAAGCACAACAGCACAACAGCTGTTGAAAAACAAAGCTTGGAAAGTACAATTTGGGGTAAGGAATAGGCAGACTATGATGCCATCTGAACATCTGACAGTTTTTCCCAATCTGAAGCCCTCAGATGTACTTGTATGATCCTAAATTTTAGACTTAATGGCAGTGCACTGAGCACATGGGAATATCATCAGATTGTGAAGCTCTCTATCTTATTAGAGTCTCTGCAGGGAAACAGAGTCACTGGCTGACTCAGGGCTATAAAAACATTCAGGCAAAGACCATTCTTTACTAGGAGATGCTAATGCCTTTCAACTTTTTCTTGACTATTTTAGCTTTGAGCACTCTTTAGTCATTCTTGCATTACAATGATCTCTTATTTTGGTCTGTATTGCATTAAATGATACATTAAATGCCTTCTCCCATAATCCGAGGTATATTGTTATTTATTTTTATTTTCTATTTTCTTAAATTGGTCTCTCTCTCTCTCTCTCTCTCTCTCTCTCTCTCTCTCTCTCTCTCTCTCTCTCTCTCTCTCTCTCTCTGTGTGTGTGTGTGTGTGTGTGTGTGTGTGTGGCTTTGAGTCTCATTATAAGTCATTATTGACCCCTGGAGACTATCATTGATAGCTTCCTAGGGCTGAGAGAGAGTGACTGGCCCTAAGATGGAATCAGAACTGGCTATCTCCCAGTTAAGCTAAGCTAAGCTTGTAAGCCGCCCTGAGTCTTCGGAGAAGGGCGGGATATAAATGGAATTAAAAAAAAAAATAAGTTTCCAACTGGTGCCTTAATCATTACACCAAATTAGTGCAAAGAATTGCACTTGTTCATCTTAACAATTTGTTTAGTTTGGGCATAGCACTAAATAAGCGATGTTTCATTAGATCCCTGAAGTATAGCTCTATGATACCTCCTGAAGATGTTACTGAATTGTAACTTAATAGAAAGAAGGGGAAAATGATTAAATAAAGGATTAGAAGATAATAATGATGATCTATATTAATTATTTCAATTCTGTTCCAATGTAAATGAATCGGAATCTAAGTTTTGTCTGAGGTCCACCCATTATTTTTGGTGCAATGCAATCAAACATCAAGTGTCAGTCTTGAAAATTAAAGCCATAGTTCCAAATCACAGATCTGCTGTTCCTTTTTTTCCCCCTCCTCTATAATAATATGGAGGAAACTGAAGTAATCATTTATGACGACATCTGAAATAAGAACTGTGATTAATTCAGCTATAGTGCTCTTCCCTGTTTGACATCTTTTATATCTTGGACTGTAACCTTTCTAAGCAGCAACAGAAGGGGACTAGCTGAAGATTTTTAAAAACTAAATGTAATTGGTTTGGTTCTGTATAAAAAACACAAGATACAATTGTCTTAAAACAACAGAAGAGGGGCTGGTGTAACAGTAACCGATAGGTTAGCATTATATAATCTCCCCACCCCAGTAATTCATTCTTTATTCTTCAGATAAGTAGACTAATACTCATAAGTACAATTTCTAGAAGCTGTCAAGGTGCAAAAGCCTTAATCATACTTTGAAATATAAAGAGAATAAACATTTTAAAATGTGATTCCACAATGCACATTCAAGCCTTGTTAAGTGTTGGTAAATAAATCAGATAGGTTTTACATTTCTGTCAGTGATGAACTCAGGAAACGTCAGTAAGATACATGAAAATGTATTTTTTTAAGAAGTCACCTCATTCAATAGATACTTAAATATTTTTATTAACCCATATTTTTGGAAGTACTTTCATCAGCCTTGCTACTGTTGTCTATAACCAGCATACTTATTTTCTTCAAGTATCTTCCCACCCCACCTCATTCCCAAACATGCACAGACACAGAGTAACATTGTGAATGTTTAAAAAGGAAGTCATGTAAAAGCATATTACGTGATAACTGATGCAGTATGTAAACTCTTATGCTGACTAATACCATATAGTATGTTAACAAATATTTATTTCCTCCCAAAATTTTTCGGAGTTTGGAGTGCAAGAAATTTGAAATCATAGCTTAAAATAATTTTAAGCTTACCAATTGCATTATAATAATAAACTGTTACATCATCTTGAATTCATCCAATTTTCAAATGCTAATACTAACACATAATATATATATATCCCACTTTGGAACAGGATTACATTATTTTACATATTTTCTGGACAAATAAATAAAAATAAAACAAAAGAATTTAAAGGTTGTTTTTTCCCCACATATACTGTTCAAGGGCAGAATCCTTTTATTCATTCAGACTTTTTTTTAACAAGGGGTCCCAAATTAAATCTATATTTTCTGTCAGTTGAAATCCCTTATCCTTCTGACACATTTTCATCCTCTTGTGACAGCTCTTTCTCTAATACTTTCTCTAGTAGTGGAGTACAGTATTTAATAACTACAGCCACTCTTATTTTCTTATTTAAGACATAAGAAGAAAATGGAGCAGGAGGAAGAGGAGGAGTTGGATCAGATGAAAAACATCCTCAAGCTCAGGTTCCAATTACCTTTAGATAATTCAGGAGAATCCATAGCAGCTCATCCTTTTGCTTAATTTTGTTTTAGAACCCATTTTGCTGCTAGTTATGGTCCCCTGCAGTATTTCATCCATTATAGCTGTTAATAGAGTTCTCATCAGTGAGCTTTTGTATACTTTCTCCAAACTACCCAAACTGTGGCCTTTATTGCAAGATACTTTATTGCAAGATAGCAAATTAATCCTTTCATTAAGGCACTATATAAAGGAGTTCTATTTTTTTCACTCTGCAGTTTGTTTTGTTTGCAGTAATCCATTAAAATTTTTAACTTACATTTTCTTTTTAACCTAAAAAAATGAATGGGTGTTGTTCCAAACACACATTCTTTGAGAAGCTCTATAAAAGCCTTTCCTGGAACAAAGCAAGGCTATACATCATCACACATCAAAATGGCACAGGAGAATGGCAGCATAAGTAAGGGTTGTGAAGGAAATGCACATTTTGGATATCAATCTGTCCCAATGTAGGTTGATAATGATGACAAGTGATGTTCAACACATCTGGAAGTCAAAGAATTTAGGGTGCTGAAAACCCAATATTATCTACTCTTTTAAAATGTTTCTGTTTCCCCAATTAAAGCTTGTCCTATACTGGTTAACTTGTCTAGTTGCCCATTTACAGGGGTCCTTAAAGGTTTGTGAACCAATTTGAATTTTCAATATTTCTGTATAAATACTGTATGATCTAAAATATGATCCAGACAAATTCTGAAACCAGTTAAATAGAACCTTATTAAATGAGTACAATATATACTTGTTCACTTATCAAGAAAAATGATATAAAATATGTATCACATGTTAAGTCATATTTAGGCAGAAATATTGAACATTCGAAAGGATTCACGAAGCACCAATGTATCTTCAGACAGGACAATCCATGCTAATGAATGACAGTTATTTTTCTAGTGCTGTTTTGAAAACTTCCACTAAACTATAATCGTATAACCAATATTTAAACTTTAAACTGAAAAGATGATTTTCTGTCTCAAATGTAAGTAAAATTTATATTTCTGGCATCTGAGTTAATTTTTCTTATTACAGTTCCTAAAATGAACTCAAGATTGCTGAGGACTCATGATTACATTAAGACTTGGAATGAAGGACCTTTGTCAAAATGTATGGCTCACATCCCTACCAGGACAGGAATCCTGTAAGATGTGTAGACAGGGGCAACAAGTAATCCAGAACCTATCATTTTAAATTTTTCACATAACTTTTGGTTGTCTGAGATGATATTAGTGACATTAGGCTGACTGAAGTTCTAGCACTGTCCAAGAGTGTTGAATAAATATGTTGAGTCTGCCTAAGGCCAGCCAGAATTCCAGCTAATGCCACCAGTTGGACTCTCTCTAGAATTTTGGTGATTTTCAATGATACAGTAGGAATTTTAAATAGAAAGTGTACAGATGTGCAACTTGCACTGTCTGTTAGTACCAAGGATGAGATGTACAGAATACCAAACCTCTAACTCCTAGAGTTTGAAAAAAAAAATCACCCATCTTCATTTTTAAAGATTTGCCAATGTGTTATAAGAAATAGTCTCTTATTTTAACCTCATTTAACTAAGATTATTCAGGAAGTAAGAACAGCTATCCCTGGTAGAGTTACTGTTTCTCAGAGTAAATGGGCAAATATTTATTTATTTATTTATAATGAGACTTGTATGCCGCCCTATCTCCCGAAGGACTCGGGGCGGCTAACAACAATAAAATACAAATAAATACAAATATTAAAAAAGAATTAAATTGTGTTAAAGTCCCACTAAAACCAATAAAAACATTTAAAATCATAATTAAAAACCCCATTATCATCAGTCCAGGTCGGCCTGTTGGAAAAGATATGTCTTAAGGTCACGGCGAAAGGACCGAAGGTCTGGGGCCATCCGGAGCTCCCGGGGGAGTTGATTCCACGAAGCAGGTGCCCCAACAGAGAAGGCCCTCCCCCTGGGGGTCACCAGCTGACATTGTCTGGCCGACGGCACCTTGAGGCGACCATCTCTGTGTGAGCGCACAGGGCGATGGGAAAAAATATCCCCCTCCTCCCACAGAACACATAGTTTCTAATGGAAGCTGTGGCTAAGGTTTTGAAGACTATAAAGTAGCCTTGATACACAAGGTGACTATAAATGAACTGGAAAACAGTTACAGGTAGTCCTCAATTTATAACAATTGAGCCTAGAACTTTCGTTTTAAGTTGTTGAGGTCACTAAATGGGCCACTTGTGACCTAATCTGATCTATGTACACCAGGCTATCATCATGGTGGTTAAGCAAACCATGTGGTCAAATCCAGGATATCAGATGGGAGGTTTCTGCTGGAAAAGAGCAAAAAGAAAACCTTGCAAATTGTGGTCATGTGACTGGGAACACAACAATCAGTGAGTGAGTTGCCAAGTGCCTGAAATGAAGTCATTTTGACCACAGAAGGTGTTTGTATGTAGCAGTCGTAACTTACTTATACTATATATGAGGATGGATCATAAATTTTGAGTACAACTTTGAACGGTAGCTATATGACCAATTGTGAGCTTGTCAGTATCAAGAGCAAATATCAGATGAGAAAGGGTTGCACCTTGGAGGTAATAATCATAACAATTTATTAAACCTGTATGTACAAGTGTTTCAACATGGGTAATTTCAAGTCAAACCCACCCCAATTGCTTTTGGGTGCTTTAGCTCCTTGCATCCTCCATTCACAAATGTTCATTGCATAGCAAAACACAGCCTCAGTCTTATTAAACAACATTTTTATTAAAATATTGTTATACCAAGTGGAATGCTACAGCAATCTCGGTATAGGGCGGCATATGAAACAGTCAGGTTTACATTTAAATATTTAAGATAACTTAAAATGCACCAAAAACAAAAACACCCCTCACTGTCTGGCAGGAAAAAAAGTTCACAGCACAAAAATATTTTAAAAGGAATACCAAATATTAATATGAAATATATTAAGCTGTGCTTCTCTCTCATAACTCTTTGTTTGCTGTTTTTCACTTTGTAAACAACACACAATAGCCACATACCATTTTTACACATTTATGGAGGGATTTTTTTTCTTTTTTTTCAATGCAGTTGTCCGGCAAATGCATATGTTTAACTAGGAAGCAGAGGAGGGGATGAAAAGTGTCTGATGGTGAAATCAAACAAAAGGTTTGACGGAGTTAAGTAATGCGCTCATTTGAGAGTTGGCTACTGTCAGAAGCCAGCTGTCAGTAGGTAGGAGAGAGCAAAGAAGGCTGAATGCAGATTCTGGAGTGATTCCAAAGAAAAGAAAGGATGTGCCTTTAACAAATATTTTCTCCAGATTCTTTTGAAAAAGACAAATTTGGGACACCAACGTTGTTTTGCATCCCCATGTTCAAACACACATCATTCCCACAAATGCCCTTTAATTAATTATAAAATTATCACTGTCAGCCACTTCAAAACACCACCAATTTAACCCAAACTTCTGCACTCATACTGTGCCTTGTCTCTCCATGCAGCTTTGATTCACTTTTCCATTTTTTTTACAAATAGAATAACATCCATTCTTATTAGTAAGAGATCCAGTTGTGATCTTGCTTTAGACCCAGATGGAATTCTCCATCAAAGCCCTTCATCCCCCATACAGCTGTGCTGAGCTACACCACATAGAGATGTATCCAGCTTAGAAGAGGATAATTTGGCAATGGCAAGATAGAAACAGAAACAACTGGTTCCCGGCTGCCGCTCAAACAAAGAGTAGGGAAATTCCAGTCTAAAGCATCATGGGAAATGGCTTCAAAGGAAAGGGAATCTGAAGGACTGCAAAGGCGGATATTTAACTCATGACAAACAGGATATGAAGTGGAAGAAAAAAGGGGGGGGAAAGCAAATATTGAAGAAATCTGACAACAAAACAAAAGGGGAAAAATAGTTCTGTGATATGAAGCAGATCTACTGCAAATATTAGAACAGAACAGAAAGAGCCACAACAGGGGGACTGTGGCTTACAGAAGATATTTACAAAATAGCGGCATCGTTTTTGTGATCCCCCTTCCCCTCAAGAGCTATGATAGGTCGTTTTCCAGATCATCACTTGGACTTCCCAATATTTGCAGCAGTTCCTCTGCTTCTGAACTGAACAGTGGACAGAGTCGGGGGAAGAGTATGGCAAATTAATTCTAGCCATACCAGCACCAGGCACTCCTGCTTTTAGTTTACACCTCAGGTCCGGGCATCTGCCAGAAGCCTTGTGTATTATGTATATCACCTCTACCAGTGCCAAACTTCAACATGCCACCACATCTAGGGCCTTATCCAGGCAGCATAAAAATCCCACTTGACTTCCCAGTTGTATTCCCATCTCTTGGGAAAAACCAGCAGCAGAGGAAAAAGTGGAACAGCTGCCTTGATGTAAGCATTAACCTCAACTCATAGCCCCTGAGTTGTTGTCTGGGGTACTGCAGAACAATTTTCCTAGGAGGCACTATCCAAACTTGGGTATCTCCCACAGTTGGAGATCCTCAAATCAACTATCTGGTTGCTGATCTCTTCCAACTCTTCTTGTAAAGTCTTTAGTACTGCTTTGTAAAGTCTTTAGTACTGCTTTCCACAGAGCATCCTAATTGGTGAAGGGCTCCTCAGGCTTCCTGCGCTTGGTCCGCTACTGTCTCCTGAGAAGGCAGAAATCCACTAAGGCAGTAAAGAGCACCTGGGTCTGATCCATAGAGGAGCTCCTACACCTCAGATGAGAATCTCCACCATGTCTGACAGGTCGAAAATTTTAGCAGCTGACAACATCTCTGCAAAGAAAAACAGGTCATGTTATTAGCGACATTTGGAGGAAATACATTCGGCTTAGGTGTAAGGCAAACCACTTGTAACCCTAATGTTTGTCATAGCAAAACTTTTCATTTTGATGCCACAAGCTAAACTTAAACTTGTCTTACGGACAAGATTTGAAAAGTAGATTTTGTAGCTGTAACAATCCCATTGGCTGGAGTTATAAACCGGATTAAATTATGTTGCTTATCCATGAATACCAGATTCATATATCCTAAGCCACAATTCATGACTGCAAATCAATGTTGGGAGTTCAGACGTTACAGTAATCAAAACCTGAGTTGGTTGAAAGATGGGCAGCTATATAAATGTTTTTAATAAAAAATAAAACCAAGAAAATCTTAGTGTTCTGCCTAATATAGTATATGAAGCAGACATATGGGAAATACATCAAAACCTGATTAAAAACTCCTTGATCACTGATAAAATATGCAGAATATTAATCAATTTCCAAGACTATGTTATTTATTAGGGACATGGATTGGAGAAGGCTGATCAAATCTAGTTCTCTGTATAAATTCTGAACATAATTTTATGCATATAAGAAACTCCTCTTAGGGTCATGACTTTGGTTTAAGCTAAGGTTCAGGCCCTGGTAATCACTATCAGCAATTGCTGTTTAAACAGTGGGTAAACAGACACTTCTGGAATTTACTGTTGAAGAAAATATGACAGTGAATACAGAGAATTTAAACACCCATACAAATTACTATTTAATGTCTGTCTTGCTCTTCCTACATCAGCCCCACCTACTCCTCCTGGATAAGCCTATACTCCATTGCATGAAACTCATGATTAGTCACTATGGGAAGAATCTTAGTTCTGGTATTTGGCCTGCTGCGGCAGCACTGTGTTCACCTCTTAGTTATGTGAACCCTCATAGGCATCTCTGGCAGAGAAGGCAGGTCACTGGGTATACTATGAATATAGCTACTAGGAAGTCTAAAAGAGAAGGTCAGGCTCCATGGGTTCACTCATCAACTGGTCCTTACCTAGGGAACTTGCTGCATGACTGTTTTTTTCAACATGGAACCTGGACTCGTCACATGGAACATGTGTGGGAAAACCTTCAGTCTGTGTACTTCCATCTTTGCTGCCATGTTTGGTGTGGAAGGGGATACAATTTGATGGGACTGTTGCTTCTGCTGAGGCCTTGAGTGCTGAAGAACCAAAAAATAAAATAAAAATAAAATAAAATAAAATTAATATTGTTAAGGGTCCACAGATTGCAAACTATGGTTTGCCTATTTTCTAACAGAATAACCGATGATCTTGTCATAAACCATGCAAGCCACATGCATTCAAACCATTTAAGGTTATGTATAATGTATGAACTCAACCATCAAGTAATCAGTAATATTTACGGATAGCCCTTAATTACCAACAGGAAAATTGTACTCTTTTATATTTTCTCCTATTTATTTCTAACATGAACATCTACAAGGAAATAATTAAAAAGATATCCTGCTAAACTGATATAGATACGTATTCCGCCTCTCAAAGTAGGCTACATGGATGGAAATTCCACAGTGAGGCTTCTTAATGACCAAGAGAAGGCAAAGAATTGTAGATAAGCAATTCATGATTCTAATTAGTGGCCAATGGCCTCAGAGAATAAAACAATCTGGAAGGAATGTGACATTTGGAATACTCTTGCAAGGAACTTTCCTAAAACCAGTTTTTGCCTTCACTATACTGTTTTAACTGGATCCACCAATCAGTTTGCCCTAACTCTGTTGATCTGATAGCATGTTACATTTTTGTTATCTCACACAGTTTCACTTCCCTGAACTTGTCAACCATAGATTTGGAAAATCTGAAGTGAGCCAAAATCACTTGGTAAAAGCGTAAGGGTATGGGAATGGAAAAACAACACAAATACTGTAAATATAAAACCAGCATGTTTCTTAAAATCAGTTTCCTAAATGGAATCACTGAACCTGCAATCTAAATACATGTAACCATATAATCCTACCCTTGTTCTCTGGATTGCTCTGGGAATTACTTCCACTGACAGAGTTTCCTGGCCAACATTGCATGCCAGAAGCTGCAAACAGTGATGGCACTGATTTTGCAGGTCGTAGGGAGCCCTGATGAGCCTTGTTGGGGTCCTTCCGAGAGCGCTGTTGCAGGACCTTGATGACTGCATCCTTCTCAAGGATTTGGGCATGAAGTTCTTTTAACCTGGGAAAGAAAACGAACAATAAGGAAGGAAACCACCAGCACCACATTGCAATTTGTAGGGAGCATCCATCAGAATGTTAAAAGTCTAGCCGTTCAACAAAGCCTTTCTTCCAAGCAGCCCTTAACCTGTGCCCTCTTGTTGCATTTTGCAAAAAAGAAGCTGCTGTTAATCTGCTCTCTTTGGCATCTTTTGAATGTTGTCTGGTAAGAAAGCCATTTTTAAAAAAATCAGTGCAGGATGAAAAGGACAAATGTCTTTCTTTCTGCTGGGGCTAAGCCTCTTGGAACTTTCTCTAACAAGACAAACCTGTTTTCCATCTCCTGATGCTTATGGTTTGCAAGCAAAAGGTCTTCGTCAAAGCTGCTGTTTGGAGACTGGCGTGGGGAGTGGTTGATAATGGTGGTGTCCCGTTGTGCAGCAGCTGTGGCAGCAGCATCCATAGCAAACTGTCGCATAGTACACTCCTCCAGGTACTTTTGCTCCCATTTGGTCATGTCAGCCTCCAGGGCCAGGATTTTTTCTTCCTTTTCTCTCAGCTGTTCAGACAGTATGTGGGCATTCAACTCAGAGGATCCTCCACCTGGGGCTCCCATCTGCCTCTGGAGTAGCAAAGCAAGAGGGAGAGAGAGATTGATTTAATATGTGTTTGGTGCTTCTACAAAAGCAGTCCATTCCAGCATTTAACATAGTAGGCCCAGACCAAGATGAGGCACGTTTCTGGCATCTCCCCTGTACTCCACTAGAGCCTACCAGTAAAAATCAGGCTTAAAAAAATTGGGAAGTCTGGAGTCAGCTATTTGTTTGGCCTGTAAGAATCTAATGGTGTTTCCACACAGCAAATTACTTCTGCTTGATTCAAAGCTTTTCTTTCCAGAAGTAAAATTGACTAGAATCAACCACAGATCTGCTACATCATAAATTGCCTTCTGCTCCACCTTGGCCTAGGGATATAGAGCTACAATGGAAGTAGTTTGGGAATTACAGATTAAAAGAAACATGCAAGAATTAAGCATATATTCCAGGGAGTTTTCTCCAGGAGATTGAGTATATACCTTATATTTCCCATCACAGTTTGAAGCGACTCAACCTTTTCCTGACTGGCTCAAATTTGGATTATCTGAATCTAGTAAAAAGCTGCTTATCTGAAAGGTGTTTTAATTTTTTTAAAAAAATACAGATTTGATTTTTACACCCAGTCACTGTTTTCATTTAATTTCCTGATCAAATAGGTGTTTTTCTTGATAATGTGTATGACTTCCTTTCATAAAATCTTAACATTTTATGAACAAAATTTCAATAAATGCTAATTTAAAAGATCAACTGATAAACAGATTTCTAACTATTGCCAAATAAATTATTCAACTTCCACATGTAGAGTACCGTAATAGCCTTGGTATACTTGCATCCACAAATTCTTAGGTCATTACATTGATTAGTTGTGTAAAAGGACAGAAGAGGAAATATATCTTTCATAATGTTGTTTAGACTTGTTCCACAAACATTCTTCTATTATTGGGCTTGAGGTAATACTACTTGAGCATTCTAGAGATACATTCTTCCTAAGTTAATGGACAGTAAAATCAATAGGTCTTTAGTAAGGAGATAAAATAGGACAAAAATCCATCAGTATGTGGTCGCTCCAAACTTTCCAAACTGCTTTCCAAACTGAGTAACCAGAATATTCTTTTTGCCATTATTACTTGGTTCTTCTCTTACCTGCTGAGCCCGTAGTATCTTCAGCTCCTGCTCTAAGCGGGTCCGGAGACGCAGTTCCAATTGCTCACGCTTTTCACACGCAGCCTGGAGCTGGCCCAGGGCCTGTTGCAACCGTTCTACTTTCTCTACATAAGCTCGTTTCTTCTGCAGCTCATCTTCCATTTTAACAGTGCGGGCTTGAGCACTGCTCAGAGCCTGCTCCAATAGTTCAGCCCGCCGATGTTGATCTTCATTAGTGCCATGAAGACGTGCAATTTCCCGCTGTAACTTTTCCCTTTCTTGCTGATATTCATAGTCTGAAGACAAAACAAAGAGGAAGTTTGCCATAAATCACAGCTATGTACACTTTGTAGTCAAGGGAAAACCGTATTTCTGACAGAGTATCCTTAAAGATAATTTTTAATTGTAACACACTAAGTCCAGTTCCTAAGTTTTTAGAAGAGAAATGGGTATTGCCTTCATTTTCAATAATCTGTTGTCTATTTAAATAATTCCATGACAGGGTTACACAGGGCTCACACTTAGGAAACTGCCAGACTCAAGAGGAAAAATCACACACCATTGTGCCATAGTACTTTGAACTTACACAATGTTCCTATTATTTCTTAGCTCATGCTTCATGCCATGGTTTTCCATGATGTGATCATAGCTGGGGCCCAACAAGGTAAGATAAAGAATTTTTGGGAAGTTGAAAACCATGCTCATGTAGAACAGATACAAGAATTCTGTACCTTTCCAGATGACATTGGATTACGATTTGTATCATCCTGAATCATTGGTCTTATTGGCTAGCAATAACAGGTATTGGAATATGGGAATATATGAAAGCCACAGATTCTCTGCCATTGCTATAGAGGAATATATTTTATGCCCTACATATCTGGTAATCTATGTCATTTCCTTCCTCTTACCCTATCCTACACCAAAGGTTAGGGAAGCATGACTATCTCTAGCAGTTTCATTCATGGCTCTGCAGAGGGCACCAAACTGCTTTACCCCATTCTCAGAAAAACTCTAGCATTATTTGTAAGTTTTCCTCATTTTCAAGAGACCAAAGTGTGGTGGCCAAACTGCCACAATAATTATATGTGGAAGCTAAAATGATAAGGACATGATGCATACTCTACCACTTATTCATGATTTGCTGAAACGATCAAGAGGGAGAGCCATTCTAATGAAGCAGACAGAAAAGTCATAACCCTTCAAATAATAAATGGAGATTCTAATTTTAAACAACAGGATGGCTGCCTAAGTGAAAAGCAGAGTTTTTCTGAGTAATTATGTAAGGGATTACTGTTTCCCACTGCTGTATTTACAAGGCCAGGAAGAGAGCTACTTCTTGCAAGGAAGCAAGGCTAATTTTCTGGAAGGAGAGAGGTGGCTTCTTGAACTGGATGGGCAAAAGTTGAGTGTAAGTACATTCCCTGCCAACTTCAACCCCCATCACCAGGCCAATTCTCATGCTTTGGCAACAAACCCTCTTTTCAAAAATCCAGAACAGCAGCATCTTGGACCTCAGACTTTGAGGGGAGGGAGTATAGCTTGTGTGCTGGAACAGCCAGAACAGCCATTGGAATGCAAAGAATCCAGATCACACTGATGGTTGCTGTGATTAATGGCTCTAGTTTAAGTGCCAAGAATAACTTGGCCTCCTCAGGGGAATGGCAAAAAGCTTCCAAAGGAGGATCCGCCTCCTTTTCAATCTTAAAGGGACCACAGACTTATCTTCTTCCCAGCTTGTTTGAAGCACAGATACAAGGAATAGAACATTCAAATGCAAATGAAGAACTAGAGATTATGCAGCAGTATACTATCAGAAGGGCACATGTGGAGTAGAAATACAGTTGAAATAGCAAAAGGTTTTCAAGAGGCTTACTTTGAGCAACAAGTTTTGCCATAGTCCCTTGGCTTCCTTCTTGGTTTTCCTGTGCTCGGTTGGCCAATTGTTTGTTTGCAGACTCTAATCGTTCTATGAAATAAAAGTCACGGTTAGAACATATTTCAGTGTTCAAATATTCATGGCTTTCTAGAAGGGCACACTTATTTGTCACTTGCCAAAGGTGCTATTGTGCTAACATAGTTGGAGAGCACAGCTGCTAATAATGGTACAAATATTGCTTTAGAAATAAGTGCTTTATTACTTAGAAGTTTAAATAAGAACAATATTTTTCTGGATTCCAAGAGCTTTATAAGATTTACAGTCTGAAAAATAACTAGATAACTTTTTGGAAGCTTTCAAGCTAAATGATTCAGTTCAAAAGTGATTTTGAAAAACTGTCAACAAGCTCCCCCCTCACCTCTCGGTCACAACCTGCCTTTTAATTCCGATCACCACTAACCATTATGCCAGTGGGCAGTGACGGTCAACTCTTTTCCTCCAATGCATAAGCACAATCTTACCGCTAAAGAGGAAGAAAAGCCACCTGCAACAGCAGATGCACCAATCTGAGTCTCAGTGGCTACTGAATCAATGGCTGTAGTGATATGAACCTGAATACATCCTAGCCCGATTGTGTTAAATGGCATATAGGGTAGTTGTAAAGTATCTGAGACCAGAAATTTCAAACACAACAAACATCTTTCTGACTCACAACGCACATCACCCAAATTTAGAATTTGACCTTTCAAAATTGCCTTACCTTTGAGATCCCAATTGAAGTCTTGCAACCTCCTCATTTCCCCATCCTTTTTGTTTCTCATGGTTTTCTCCAAGGCTTCTCTTTTTAATGATGCTTTCATTAGATTTTCATAATCTTCTGAAATTTGTTGAATTTCGCTTTCCAGCTAAGTATGAAAACCAGAACATTTGGGTTAAAATATATCTGCATAATAAAATCCATAAATTACAGGTAGTCTTTGACTTACAATAGTTCATTTAGTGACCATTCAAAGTTATAACGGCACTGAAAAAAGTGACTTATGACCATTTCTCACACTTATGGCTGTTGCAGCATCCCCAACATTCTGTAACCAAAATTCAAATGCAAGTGACTCATATTTATGATGATTGCAGTGTCCCGGGGTCATGTGATCCCCTTTTGCGACCTTCTGACAAGCAAAGTCAATGGGGAAGCCAGCTTCACTTAACAACCGGGTTACTAACTGCAGTGATTCACTTAACAGCTGTGGCAAGAAAGGTAGTACAATGGGGCAAAATTCAGTTAACAAATGTTTCACTTAGCAACAGAAATTTTGGGCTAAATTGTGGTTGTAAGTCAACGACTACCTGTATAGTAATGAGTATTTCCTCAACAACTGAACTTTAAAATTGCACTGGAATACAAATTAAACATTTTTTAAAATTCAAAACTCACTATCTGAAAATGAAACTGAAAGCAGTAATCTTCAGTTCAAGAACCACTGTAATAGTTAGACGTTTCTTGATGTTATCACTCTCCCAAGCCATTGTTTTCATATTTAAGTTCTAAATAATTTATTCAGGGGTCAGCCATCATTTCCAACATTTTCTATTACTAGACCAAAATATAGGCTGTGTACTAATGCTAAAATATTACTATAATGATTTTTTATTAAAAATAGTATTTTATAAATAGTGTTTTTATTACATCTAGTGTGTATATATACAGTATATACAACATGCAAGTGGTTATGAGGAAATGTATAAAACTGACATAAAAACCTTAGTGAGAAAACACATTAGTATTTAAAACAATTTAAAAGCTTTAAGGAGGATTAAAACAATCATCCAAAGGCTAAGTCAGCATCACTGCCATCTCCTTCAAGATAATTTAAATAAGCCAATTATGTTATTCTGGTTTCTCAAATTCCAATGTATCATTGCTCTTTTTTTCATTTTACACCATTCACTACCTATCCAATATATTTCTCAGCCTGTTTTGAGTTGGGTTTGAGACCTGCTGGATAACAGCAACGATATTCATTACAAAAACTATAAACAAGCAATGGCGGTTGCATCTTTCTGCTATTCAAGGAAGTCGATAATATGAACCAGGCTAAAATGATCCTAAAGTTGTGAAGCAGTAGACAGTAAAATCATCACATTCTGTGTTTACAATTTATGACCTAAATCAGAGGTTCCCAACCTTTTGGGCACCAGGGACTGGTTCCATGGAGAAAGGTTTTTCCACGGACTGGAGGGTGTTTGGTTTTGTGTGCTGCCTGCATCTTGTGGTTGGGGCTTTGCTTGTTTGTGCGGACCAGTTGCTGGCATGCCACGGCCCGGTACTGGTCCACAGACCGGGAGTTGGGGACCCCTGACCTAAATCATATTAGACTGTTCTATTAGAATACTTGAGGATTTGCTGTGGGGTTTTCCCTCTTTTTTGCCCCGACACATCTGCCCTATTCTTCCTTACTTCCAACTGGCATGCAGCCCTGGCACATGCCAGACCCTCCCCCAAATAACCCAATGGCTTCAAGAAGAGTATTCTTGCCCTTGGCTGAAGCTAGGCTGCCACAGCCTCTCCTTGTGTGTTTCTGCACAAAAGCTTCTGTGTCTTGCCCACCAAGAGCCCAGGAGGGAGGGCCAGATAACAAGAGAGCACAACTGTTAGCAGAGGAGGTGAATAGACTCTTTTCTCTCTCCACTCAACAACTGCTTCAGCTTAAGATCAGTTGGGTCCTGTTAGCTTGTGCTCCACAGCTGTTTAAAAGTATTAAAGGAGATGGTTTTCAGGACAGCTGTTTCTGGGAAACCAAAGGCAAAAAGGAGAGCATCTGGGGAAATGTTGCTGAAAGCAAAGCTCTATGAAGCACTATGATGAGCCCTCTGCTCTTCCAGTGAACATCATGATTGTTCCAAACACAATAGCTGGATTCACAGGTAACTCCAAGCCAAAACAAATCACAGAGTAATAGAACAGAACAGAGGTAAGCAATCTTTTCAGTTTCCCTAGATCTCACAAAGGGCTCTTACATGATAGCTGTATGCAAGAAAGTACAACAAAGAACAATCTCACAAGAGACTGCATGAAAGTTTGAGGCAAGATTTTGGAAGATCTCAGCACTATTATTTTAATTGTATGGAAACAGTGGTGCTGGGGGGGAGGTTTAGTGGCCGTCATGTTGTTGATCCATAATTTTGTGCTGTCAGTTAAAGCTTATCTGAATTACCATGCCAGAACTTTATTTTGTTTTGCTTAGCAGAATGAGTGAACCCAGTTATTGGGATTTGTAAACCATGATTTATGGCTAAGTGTTACATGTGAACAGTGGCTTCTTCAATAAACTATGGAAATTGTAGCTTATTGTAACTAGTGAATTGCTACTTCAAAATGGACTTCATATGCTTCTTTTTTAAAAAAAATCAGACAGATAATCATTAAAATTATCATACTTGATGTTCAAGTAGCAGAAAATGCTGCATATGTTTTTTATTTAATGGCCCTCACTACTGGAATGGATAATTTTACCACTCATAACATGAGTACTTGTTTGGGACCCATGAATCAACTTTCACCACTGACCTTGCATGCCTTCATTGAATATGAAATAATATATTGGGATTAGAAAGACCAATTATTGTGTCCTGATAAAATACTGTTTTCTATGTGCCATTTCTGGTTTCTGAACTCCAAAAGGCCTGCTTTGTGTACTTATGTGCAATGTATAACAATTATAACTGTTGTATAACACAAACTTATAATGAGCAATTCCATCTAAATGGTGTGGGAATGTAACACCAATCAAACTTTAAAAATGGAAGCTGACATAATATAAAGCAGTATATCATTTCTAGCATTTTCTTTATTTCCAAATAGGCATTCTGCAACAAAGGCCCCATAAAGATTCTTAGAAGACAAAAATGGTGGATGGCTCTTTTCAAATTCAGTGCTTTGTAATTATGCCAATCTGTTCAGAATACAAAAATCCCAAAGAAAATGGTGATAGTAATGAACATGCTGCTGCATCGCATGTAAATTATTGTGAAATATTCTGCAATATGCTCTCAAAATTCCAAACATGCTTATTAACCTGAAAAGACCTGCTTTGGCCCATCAACCAAGTTTTCCTACAGTTGGATAACTTAAAACCAGATTCTCCACTCTTGTTGCCAAGATAGATGAGAGAATGTCAACAGATATCCTTTTCTCACACTGAATAAGGATTTAAATTTTATAAAGTTTAATTATGACTATGAATTTGTCCTTGACTGCAATAGTTTCATCTTCCATGACAAAATCTGTATTGGTTTGCATATATTTTGATTAGATAGGTTGGCTAAAGTAGAGCTATGCTTGGTCTTTACCTTTTGTATCCGGTTGGCCTTTTCATTGTAGCTCTCCAGTTCCCTCCGCAACAACTCATTTTCCCTTTGCAATGTCTCATTCTCTCTTAACAACTTCTTATTCTCCATCAACACAGCTTCTATTTGGGACAAGTGGTTACTAGTAGAAGCAGCCTGAGTTGCCATCAAAGCTGCCACACCAGCTGAAGTGAGTGATCCCAGATGGTTATGGCACAGAGCAGCCTGTTGTGGCAAGAAAGCTTGGGACATCGGATTTTGCATCATCCTAAAAAATTAAAAGATGAAGAAATTAAAGATAAGTACTTTCTAAAAGGAAGGCCCCAGCCCTGTATGTAGCAAAGCTCAAGTATATGGGTCAGCCATATGAACAATTTAAATACACTGGGCTTTAAAAACTCTACACCTTCAATATTTGTTAGCTGAACACTGTTTCGCTAACTAAACTAGGAAAGTTTTAGAACATAGAAGATTGGGTTAAGATTTCCACATCTGCTGCAAAAGTCTGGACAACCACTAGATGGTAATTAGGGTATCTCTTTGCTACCCTCTGGTGTCATCCACATTTTTCCAGTCTAGATATGGTAGCCTAGAGTGGGTAAACCATTCAAGACTGCTTTAAATTCCAGTTATCCGCTAATAAGATTGGCAGTGCAGCATTTTTGATTACTATTTGCATAAAAGCTCCTGATTTTGAGAAAAACATAAATCTGGTTTCATAAAGCATGGATTCCATGGTACAACCAACGTTATCCAGTTTATTATTTGCACTTTAATCCTTAATTCAGTGTTTTGTTCAACACTGCTATGCCATGCTTTCATTTTCTCCATTTAAAAAAAAACAAACCCACCTCTGATTAGTCACATATTATGCTAAACTATAAACCCACATTCGAGGTTTTTACATTGCATTCAGCCAAAACCTTATCAAACATATGTGTTTGTGTATTCTGTGAACACTTTCCTCACTCAGTTTTCTATTGATTGCTATAACTCCACAGTAAAGTTTCATAAATATTTAATCAAAATTAATGGCTACCATGATCCCACTTGACTAACTCCAAGATCCATAAAATTCTAGAATGTTCAAATGTATAAACAAACAAGTTGGTTTAGAGTTCCCTCTCCTCCTGCTCTTATGATTAAACTGCTATGCAGGTAGCAGCAAATTTAAACATGGATGCCATTCTTGTGCACAAAGGGGAAAGTTCTTCCTGAGAAGACATAGCCTCATCTGACTAAGGCTCCTCTGATGCAGTTATTCAGACAATTCTTGTGAAGTGATCCTAAAGCAAATAAGAATATATACATCTTCCTTTTAACACACAACTGCCCCCCACCTTCTTTTGTTCCCAGGAAAGAGCCAATTTCCTGCCTCCAGCATTATCTCTTCCTGCCAGTATTCGCTAGAGGTTGTCTCCAGCCAGAAAATATGTTTCAATTCCCCCTTCATTCTCAGTAAGTCACAATGGTGGCAGGCAGTTGTGAAAGTACTTGTAAATGCCACTCAAAACCAGCTGTAAAGCTCTGATATTCTAAGCAAATAGGAATGTTCTTTATGGGCCAATTTAAAAAAAAACAAGCAATGTCCAAGATTGGCCCTCAGCATTCTCAGCCATTGGTTGCTGCACAATTCATGAACTTAGGAAGAGAATTACATGCTAATGAGATAGGATGTTCAGATAAGCTTCCTAAGTTACACAAGAGGTTCAACTCTGATTCTTCCTCTACATTTTTGTAAGAGTGAACTGGATGATGAAATGGAATCCTGAACTATCCCCTCCCAAACCAGAATCAAATGGCCTTTGTGCCTCTTTTATAAAGCTTGGAAGAATAAGGCATGTCTGCTATTACTCCTTTACATTTTCCCATACTATCTGAACTAGTTGCTTCTTTATCTTTGGACAACAGTGAATGCCAATTCTTTCTCACATTGTTCATGGTAGTTGTGTGCCCAATCTGCCCTAAAATTAACAGAATCTCTTTACAAAGCCAAAAGAAACAAACACAAATCAAACACAAATCTTCTTCCACAAGGAAAGGTAAAGTTGAGGGAAGAGGAGGAGCTAAAATTGAAACAGGATACAAGAGTTTAATTCCATACATCTCCACTTAGGGTAATAACCATCCATGATAATTTCTCTTTGGGGGAAAAAAGGTGCTTTCTGACAAGATGGAAAGGACCAGGTTTAAATCAAATAATGAGTTAACTAGAACACAATCCTTTGAAAAGTATCCTGTGAAATTCCAACTTTCAGCATAAGCAAAGTAATATAAAGCTAATACAAAGTTACCTGACTTCAGGATGTTGAAATCCTGGACCTTCTCTGTAGTGCTGCCTGGGGTCAGAAAGGTAACTTTCTGATGCCTCCTGTGAAGGGATTATATAAGGATATTCTGGAGGAGGACCATGGGACTCTGATGCTTCAGAGGACTTTCCTCTAGAGAGACAGAGTTGGTGGTGCCTGGAAAGTTGAGGGTAGCTGTGAGAGGAACTCATGTGGTTCTGTGCTTGAGTCCCATTCCTTTCCAGGGACACCTGCAGGAGCTGCTCACTGAGTGACCGCACATGACCATGTTTCAGCTCTTTCAGTGGCTCATCCTGCGGTTTGCTGTTAATGTCAGAAGCATAGGTCCTGCGCTGTCCTCCTTCTAGAGGCGCTCCAGACAAGGTGGCTCCAACATGTTGTCCTGTGGCATAATACTGAGACTGAGCTTTGGCCTCCTCATAGGTGGGAAGCTCTTCTCCCTTATGTTGAGGATGGTAGAACTGGTACATGTTATTCTCCAGGTAGAGGTGGTCAGCATGGTGCTCCTGGCCCTGGGGTTCTTGTCGTGTTGATTGCTGAACCATCTGGCTCTCATCCTGTGTGAGACTCTCAAGGGAGGACTGTGGGCTCCCACTGCTTCCTCCTCCTCGTAAGGCCTGCTGCTGTATGGCTAGGAGTGTACGATTCTCGGTAAGATTGCCATACCTCAGCTGCTCTTGGATCAGGCGGTGAAGGACAGTTCCAGAGGAATCCTCAGCTGTCCTCATTCTCAGCTAACTGGTTCTTTCCTAGTGCTTTCTGAATGCACCAAAACAGCAAACAAACAAAATCTGTTTCTGGAAACTAACAGCCACTGTCCGGCCAAATGACCCTGCAAAGGGAGAAAAAAAAAGTCATGAGGTTGCATAGTGTAATAAATTCATTGAACAAGACCACTACATTCCAATTCTGTATCTTTTTAAACAGTCTTTTGCAATGTGGTGTTTTCCAGACATCCTTGACCATAATTCCTGTCACTCCCAGCCAATATGGACAACACTCAACACATTTGATTGGCTCTGTAGCCCAACAAATGTGGAAGGGCCAGACTGGGGGAGGCAATCTGTACAACAATTGCTTTAGAGAAAAAGACCCAATGTAGAAGTTTCTCAAAGGCTTTCTAGCTTATGGCCACAAGGATATAATGAGAAAATATATTAACATGTGTTTATTTGTTGGGTTTTATTCAATTCATTCATTTAGGTTTGCTGTAAGCCAGTCCAAATGCTTACATTGAAAATAAAGTACACATTTAAGTGGAATCTACTTTCAGGGATTCTTATAAATTCTCTCTATAAGGACTGATGATGATGATGATGATGATGATGATGATGATGATGATGATGGAGGAAGTGTCCTGCTCGGGCAGGAAACCCTATACCATTTCAGATAAATGGCTATCTAGTCTCTTCTTAAAAACTTTCAGTGTTGGAGCATTCACAGCTTCTGGAGGCATTTTGTGGAAGTGTGAAGCAAAAATTAATTGGACAGTGCATATGGAAGTGCTCTTTTAAAATGTTGTTTTTCCATGCAACAATCATATGAAATAGGCTGTGGGTGATTAGGCCAATAAATACCATCAGGAACTGAAATAGGCTGTGGGTGATTAGGCCAATAAATACCGTCAGGAACTGAAGCCCCACTTACTCAACCTTCACCATATCCAATATTTTACCCAGTAAATCAGTTGCACTAAATCTGAAACAATGCTTAACTATAAAAAATGGAGCTTGATGACATTCTCCAGGAATGTCTCAGAGGTTATCTGGATAGCCCTATTAAAACAAGATACAACTCAAGTAGTAAAATTCTTGGTGAGTGCTTTGAAAAACCTTCCTCAGTTCACAAGGGCTATTCAATCTCATTCCAGTAAGTAGTTAAAATCCTTTTCTTTGCATCTGATTTTATTCCAATCCAAGATGAAAAGCAAAACAAAAACTGTATAAGATCTGATTCAATGTTCATATCCTTTAAATAAAAGATGTCAAAACTAAGACAATATTGCTGTTGCACAGTAGCCAAAGTTGATTTCTACAAGATATCCACTGCTGAAAATTAACCCTAATGTCCAATTTAGAGCCCTGCCTTTGGGTGGAATTAGAGAAAGGAACTCTGCATATGCCTAAAGGCACTGTTTTTAACCGGATTTTATATTCTGCAATGCTGGTGCTAAAGAATAAGGGGACCATACAAAAAGCAAAATAGGTAACCATAGTTAAACTATTTGGAAATAGTGCTATTCTGGGGAAACAAATAGGAGTCAACGAATTGGAGTGAGGCTGAACTCTTCATTTTATAAAATTATGCTACAGAACTATCATCTTGTTTAAAAATGATTTTTGAAAGAAATGGATTGTCTGATCGGCACTATTGCATTTCTTTTGCAGATATATTAATCATTACTCTTCAGAAAAGAGATTTTAAACGTAGGCCGTTCTGAAACAAGAAACATTTCTGCAAAGCTTCCCAGAAAACTATCTGACACGAGTTCTATTAAAGCAACACATTCCTGAGACATTTTTGCAGCAAGCCAAGGACAAAAATTAAATGCTCCGTGAATCTTCATAACGTACGCACTAACAGCCCAAAGAAAGGAAAGTTCCGACTCATCACCCTGCAAATAAGGCTGATACAAGGAGCAAACCCCCCCCCCTAACTTCGTCTTAGGTTACAATCCCAAGTATGCTTTCCTCAACGCCTCGCTTCTCCCTCCTCAACAGCTTCTTATGAACCCATCACTGAACCTTCTGCCAATTTCCCTAGAAATGGCTAAAAGCGGAGAGTGGAGGAAATGGCGAAGGTTTGGCTTCTACCTCTCCTCCCTCCCAGTCCAAACGCAACGGAGAGAGAGCGCTCACTCGCCGCGCGCTCAGCAGATTGCCATCTGCGCCGTCTTTCGAGTTTCCCTGCCCGCTCTTTGTTTTCCAAATATTTCTGCGCTGACATCACAGGGGTTTGGATTGCAATTAACATTCCTGCTAAGTGAGAACGCGAAGCATCGGGCAGCGGCAGGCAAGACAAAGCCAAGGCTACCGCTCGCGGGCTAGAACTCTCCCAGCACCTGCATTGCCAGCAAACCGCTCCTACCCACCTACTCACCCTACCCGCCCGTCGCAAAGAACAGCAGCCCGTATACTGCTGCGCTCCCCACCGACGAAGATTTCGAAACGTTAGTAGTGTCATTTTGCGAGCGACTGGAGCACAACTGCACAGGGAACGGAGGGCCGTTTAATAAAAGTTGCAGGGAAAGCGAACGGGGAAAAGGGGTTATACCGGTAAAAAGATGCCTAAGGGAGATTTTTAGGCCGCGAGATAAAGGGAGAAACAAAAAGTAATAACCAACGCTTTGGGCTCGCCGCTCTGCTCCGGCCACCAATATCAGAATGAGCAAAACGGCCATAATTCCTAAAAGGGGGTGTCCAACCTGGAAGGGGCATCGCTTTACCCGACGCTCCAGCGAGAAGCAGGGAGAAAAGGGTCTCTGCTTGTAGCCGCTCTCCTTCAAGCCGCGCGGCATATGTCACAGGCGTCTCTTGTCCCTCCGGACCAAGCCTCCAGCGGCGAGGAACTTACCCAACCATAGCAGCCGGAGTGGCCCGGTGACTCTGCCGCACGGTTTGATCTTTTTCCTGGCTGCAGAGCGCCGAAGAGAAAAGGTCCGTTCGAGCCCGGCCAACGCCGCCGTTCGTGCTGCTTGCTGTCCTGGGCAACTGAGGGAATGTAAGTCTCTCTCTCTCTCTCTCTCTCTCTCTCTCTCTCTCTCTCTCTCTCTCTCTCTCTCTCTCTGTGTGTGTGTGTGTGTGTGTGTGTGTGTGAATGTGTGTACGTGCGTGCAGGGAAGCCTAGCTTCCTTGCCCAGAAGTGCCTGCCTGTGTCCGCCCCTGCTGGAAGGAAGACGACTGCGCGCAGCGCCTGCCTCCTCCAGCTGCAAGTAGAGCCGAGCAGAAAGAGGCTGGGCTGCGCAAGAGGCTGATGCTATGTCAGGAATGCAAGAGTTTTCAGGTTCCCCACTGGGATCAAAGTAGGCAGTTCGTTTTAAAGAGCTTTGCCGTTGCAGTTGTGTTCGGAGCCAGAGGCCGGAAGAGGGCGTGCTACGGCTTCCCCAAGTCTCACAATACAGGCGCTGCCTAAATCCAGTCCCTCGATTTAAGGCTGCCTCGGTCTTTGGCTTCCATTTATTAGAGGCGCTTTCCTAAGCCCTCATGGCTCGGCAGTGGAGAGCTGCTGCTTTGAAGGGCACCAAAAAACTTAATTTGGCAAAAATTGAAAAAAAAAGGCAAGAATAGACCTTGTGGACTTAAGGAGTGTTGCATATCATCAGCTTTCCCATAAATAAAAGCTGCTGTATTAGGTTATATATAAAAAAGGCCTTCCTACCGGTAAGGTAAAGGTTCCCCCGCACATGCGTGCTAGTTGTTTCCAACTCTAGGGGCCGGTGCTCATCTCCGTTTCAAAGCCGAAGAGCCAGTGCTTGTCCGAGGACGTCTCTGTGGTCATATGGCTGGCATGACTAGACGCCAAAGGCGCACGGAACGTTGTTACCTTCCCACCTTAGTGGTCCCTATTTTTCTACTTGCATTTTTACATGCTTTTGAACTGCTAGGTTGGCAGAAGCTGGAATGAGTAATAGGCGCTTACTCTGTTATGCGGCACTCGGGATTTGACCTGCCAAACTGCCAACCTTCTGATCGACGTGCTCAGTGTCCTAACCCACTGAGCCACCATGTCCCTTTCTTACCGGTATGTGTCCTGAAATGAGATGAGTTTGTTTGGAATGTATTCTTAATCTTTCTGCAAAAGTATCAGGTCAGAATTGGACTCCAGGCAAGTGCTTCCCCACTCTCAGCCACTCTCCTCCCCGTATAAAATATGGGTGCAGGGACTTTCCAAGGAAAGGCCAAAATTCATTCAACAGAATGAGTAGTGAAGCAAAGGTGATTTCCTAGAAACTGAAATAAGTAAATGATATACAATGTAACTTAAATTTCTTCCTCACTTTCACACTCAGTTTGACAACCCTGAATTTCTCACTGTGTGCTAGTGGGGTTTTAAGAGTTGGTATTTGGGAGGTTTAGCTCAGACTAACATATCTATGAATCCAGGTAGCTTGTTGCATTTTGCAGATTGCTTGGCAAGCCTTGTCTTAATCCCAAATGCATTTGTCATAATCCAAAAGGAGAAGGAAGTCATATTCTTAATAATGAAGATCTTGGACAAAGTACTTTGGGATCACTGGCAGTTCAGGAATCAAATGGGAATAGCTTGACTATTCAGGACCTTCTGACTGTGAAGACATGCAAAATATTTGGCAACTCCACTTACATGCAGCACAGACATGTGATGCCGTTATTAAAATGATTTCTGTATAGTTAAAAGAGAATTAAGGACATGGGAAAAGAAAATATACGTGGTTCCAATCATATAAACTTTACATTGTTAAGGACATGAGTTACTGGGCTGCTAGATACAGTCTGGTTAGTAAGCAGGCTCCATTCCACAGCTCTATAATAAATTAAGAATAGCTAGTTTGAATGTTTTGATGGAACTTTTGGAAAGTGAGTGCAGGCTCACTTTTCTAAGCCATTAATGGGCTCTGAATCACATTTTGTGTTTGACTCCAACTAATGGACTGTAGGGTTCTAAGAAAAATCACAAACCCATTAAAGGATACCTTTCCCTAATCTATTGTTGTGCTGATGATTTTCCACTCAAACATTGCATCCGTCCTTCTCTCTGTTAAGTCACTTTCTTCTCCCTCCAGTGCGCCTTCTGTTTCTGCCAATTCAGTGAAGCATAGTTGCTCCTGGTTAGTTTAAAGTTGGACCAAGAAAAAACAGTACATGCCAACAGTACTCATTCTTTGGGATAATGAACTTCTTGGATCCTGGCATGGAACAGTCTGATCCAATTGCTTTTATGCCAGTGAGGCATGCGCCTGCAAATGTTTGCTTCTGGAATCATAACTTTGGGAATACATCAGGGCTTCTCAAACTGGCAGCCATTAATTATTGAACAAAATAAGCAGGGGTTTAGGGCACCAAGGAAAGTTTTTTCCCCTGATTCTTGTGTCCTTAATTCTTTCACCACCATGATCTACTTTAGTGGATTTTTTTTTCATAATTGTCCTTTTGTGCCGTGTTTGACTTTGATCTGCATTGTTAAAAATGTTTGCTTTGGCGTGTTGAATGACTAAAATTTGAAAGTTTAATAGTCAGGTATTACATTTATTTTGTTTCTGTCAAGGGGACCACTGTTGGGTTGTGCTTAGGGAATCAGCTGGCCTTTATCCAGCCCTGGTCATGACCTGTAGGGAGGTCATAAGCATTTTAGGAGGGGTGTCAAAATTTTCTTCAGGCCTGGTGATGCCCCTTTAGTCAAGTGGGAGCTTGGGCAGAATGCACTTCAGGCTTCTTGGGGGGGGGGGGCGCTTCCATGTGTAACAGAAGGACAGTCAAAACTTCCATTAATTTGCCACTGTTGACTTTGAAAACTGCTACAGATTAAATATTTTTGTTTGTTTAGTTATTCAAGATAAATAACATAATATATCCAGAATAAACAGAAATAAAATATCCTTAAGGAAATAATAATCTCCCATCATAACCAGCAATTAATAAAAATATCCAGAGAGTAGCGATTCACTGCATACAAACTTTTTGGAAGAGTTCCACTGACAGTATCTTCTGAATGGTTAAAAGTGCAAGTTTTATTTTTTGTCCAATGGAATTCTTAGTTTTATTCATGGGGGGAGGTCACATAAATTCATTTTAGGAGACAGGTACCCCATTATTTCAAGGACACCTGTTTTGCATTAGGGATACATCTGATGAAAGCAGCCAACAGAGGGAGGCAGTTACAACTTGCTTTCTTAAATTTGCCTGCATATCAGTATTTTGCCTTTGGCTTTAGTTCCAACAGAGAAGGCTGACAGTTGTACTTAAGTGGAAGTTAACATGACTGAATGCTAATTTCTTTGTGCCCCCACCCTCCAGAAAGAAAGCTAGCAGCTCCTAAGGCTTCTCTGTGTCATGCTACATACTACACCATGGCAAAATCAGCTTCTGAATTTAAATAATATGTTAAGCCAAAATTAAATGCATCAACCATAGTGACTAGTTCCATAACATTGGAGATGGCTTATTGGGAGGGACCACCTCTCCCTGATTATATCTGCCTGCCCCAACAGGAGTGGGAGAAGGCATGCTAAGGGTCCCATCTGATAGGAAATTACATTTGCTGGGTCCCAGGAGGCGGCTTTTTGTGCCATGTCACACCTGTCTTGTGGCATCTTCTCCCACTTCCCCCGGAAGTAAGGTTAGCTCCATCTCTATCAATATTCTGCAAGTCCCTCAACACCTGGTTATGTTGTCAGGCCTGGAGATCCAAGGGAACAGTGAGGAGGGGGGGGGAAAGGAATTTTGTGATAGCTTTGTTCCTGCAATTAATATCATCCTGTCTTGTTTTGTGTGCCTTTTTTGAGGTTGTTTTTAATTATGACTTTATTTATTTATTGTTTTTAATTAAGTGCTTTATGCTGCCCAGAATCTCTTTCATGTGAGATGGACAGCTATATAAAATGTTATAAATAAATAAATAAATCTACTGCCCATTAGACACTATCATGCTACTCAAAATAACTGACAATTACCTTGCAACGTTAAAAACATGATTGTCAAAACAACACGTTGAACAATACTACAAACATTAATGCTGAACAAAGGATTACCCTTCCGTGAAAAACAATCACATTGAAATTTTTTCCCCCAAAAAAAGGCCTGACTTTTTCAAGTGACTGAGATCAAATGAAGAGGAGAGAGAATGTCTGTTAAGTTATAATTTGGGTGGGGACCGCTCAGAATACCTTTTTGGAAGTTGTGGTTGGTTATGTGGCTTTAGGGACAGAAAAGACCACTGTTGCAAATTGTGCTGATGGATTTGTGCAAGGGTGCCTGAAGCAACTGTCAGCAGCTTGTGGCTGAGGGGGCAGTTATTGGCAGGGGATCAGCCTGCTGCCTGCCAGCTGCCTATGGAAATAAATCTCCTTTAATCAAAGCTGGGAGAAGATCTGTTGTCTTCAATGCCAAACAAGCCTGATTAAAAAAGAAAGAGCCCGTCTTTGCCATCTGCTCTTCCCACCCGCGTGCCTCACAATGCCGCGTCTCTCTCTCTCTCTCTCCTCCCCGTCCTGTCGGCCCCTAATTGACAGGTGACGCCTGTTTGGAACTCACAAAGAAAGCATCATATCCTTTGACTTGCAGGTACATTCCAAAGGCAGGTCTGGGAATTCCTTCTATCTTTCCAGGGCCTTTGGATGATGTTTCCAAAGTACTTCCTACTGCACCCAAAGGATGTATAATGAACTGGTGACTGAGGATTTGGCTGAAGACATAATTTTCCAAGGATATAAGCACTGAGGCTTTATTTGAATAAAGTTGAGGATAATTGTATTAATTAACCTTTAAATTTAGTATCAGGAAGTACCTGAGGCAGTATTTCCCAATCTGGTAACTTCCCGAATATCCCAGACATATTGGGAATGAAACTTCCAGAATTCCCAGCTCTGGGATATTAAATAAATTCCAAGAAACAAAACTATAACAGTCATAATATGTCCCAGTTCAGTGTTTTCCAACCTGGGCAACTTCAGCTAGCTGGAGAATTCTGGAAATTGAAGTCCACACATCTTACATTTGCCAAAGCTGAAAAACATAGTTATAGCTATAGGCAGGTGAAGTCAGTATATGCTGCTCCTCATTAAGTGCTTTGTAAGTAGATTCAAAGGGACGCGGTGGCTCAGTGGGTTAGGATGCTGAGCTTGTCGATCAGAAGGTCGGCAGTTTGGCGGGTCGAATCCCGAGTGCCGCGTAACAGAGTGAGCGCCTGTTACTCGTCCCAGCTTCTGCCAACCTAGCAGTTCGAAAGCACGTAAAAATGCAAGTAGAAAAATAGGGACCACTACGGTGGGAAGGTAACAGCGTTCCGTGCGCCTTTGGCGTCTAGTCATGCCGGCCACATGACCACGGAGACATCCTCGGACAAGCGCTGGCTCTTCGGCTTTGAAACAGAGATGAGCACTGGCCCCTAGAGTTGGAAACGACTAGCACGTATGTGCGGGGGAACCTTTACCTTTACCTAAGTAGATTCAGAAATATTGAAGGAACCATATTCCAATTCGCAAAGATGAAATGAAAGAATATTTATAAAAATGTATTGTTTTTATCATAGGTTCATGGTTGTAGAAAAAGAAAGCCCTGTACTCTTGCACATATAAAATACGATAGGTTTGAATAGTTGGGTGCAATGAAGTACAAATATATGAAAAATCATGAGGACTAGGTGCAACAATTGAAAATGAAAGTGTATTTATGGCATAGAAAGGTGACTGTGCAGATGAATCCATATGCTCATTCAAGGCTGGGAATGTTAAAAAGAGGGACTAATTAACATAGAGATATAAGAAACAAATAATATGTTGGATTAGTTGTACTTAATCTGGATTTATTCATTTTAATAGGCCTGATCTAAGCATGAAAAAGACTGGATCCAACTCCAAAAGTTTATCCCCAAACTAATCCTAATTATTGAAAAATGGCATGTTTTAAATCTTGCATAACATCTGGAAAATGCCTGTGCATGATACTTGGCAGATTTAAATAAGGATAGAAGTGAACAATTCAGAAGCAAAAACAGAAAATGTGTCTTTCACTCTGCTGATATGATATATAGAGATCCTAAAATATTTGCATTTGTAAGTATTTTTTTAATTTTTGAAATGATTAGGACAAGCTCTATAAACAAATTCTCAGAATAGTATATAAAGTGATTCAAGTGATATAAATACAATGAAAATCAAATATATAAAGAATCATAGTTACAGTATAAAAGAGAAGTATGGGAGCTGGCATATTAAGGATAAATGTTAAGGCCACAGAAGTAACTCAAGATAAAGTCAAACTTCAGGAATTAATTTTTTTTAAATATTTTCAAGAAGACACACTCCAAATACAATACAATATTTAGGCATTCAATAGTTTAATTCAAAGAAAGTAAAAATCACTACCTGTAATCGTAATATAAAAGAACTATACAAGGAAATTTTAGCATGGTTTTGGAAAGTCTATACTATGGGTATCAGAATATCTAGAAATGGCATTCTAAAGAGGATGGGTTACAAGTTACCAACCTTGGCAACTTTAAGATGTGTGAACTTCAATTCCCAGAATTCTCCAGGCAGCGTTTGGGACAAAAGAACAATATAAGCAGCGGTTATAAAACTCATGCAGGTACCCAAGAAGGAAGGAAACACAGAAAGGGTGCGATTGGACTAGACTCTGAATCCATTCTAATGGAAACCCAGTTTTGAAACTGTTAAGAGCCTTGGTGGAACAGTGGGCTAATGCCTCCTTAAGTAACACCAGCTGCCTGCAATTAGTGCAGGTTCGCATCCCACCAGGCTCAAGGTTGACTCAGCCTTCCATCCTTCCGAGGTAGGTAAAATGAGGACCCAGATTGTTGGGGGCAATTAAGCTGACTTTGCAATAATGCCGCTTGGGGTGTGTGTGAAAGCCCTAATAAGCAGGCATATACATAGAATGAAGGCTACTGCTAAGCTTGTAAGCCGCCCTGAGTCTTCGGAGAAGGGCGGGATATAAATGGAATTAAAACAAATAAAATAAAAATAAAATAAAAAACTCTACTGTGCAGTTTAAAAGTAGAATTACTGCTTGCCTATCAGTCATTAGAAGTTAATGTTTTCAGATATAAATTATAAAAATGTGAAGAACATGTTGTGACACCAGTATCTTTGGATTTCATGTAACATGAATATATGTAATGAGTTAATGAACTGGATTTTTTTTTTCTTGTACGGTACTGTGGCAAGGAACTATGTGTGTATGTGTACATGAGAGAAAGAGGGATTGAGAGAAAATGAAAGAGGGAAGAAAATGAGAAAGATCCTACTGTATTTCCATAGATCAATGGCACTGTTTAAATTTAATTTTCAAAAGGTTAGTATTTTGAATTTTCTCAGTACAACATTGTTTGACTTTTACCACTGTTTTGAGATAGAGAAACTGTATCTCTTGGGAGAAAATTCCTGTGATTCTTGCTCAAGGTAAATCAAATATGTCTATTAAGTTTCAGTTTATATCCATTCATTATACTATGAGGTCTATTGTATGGTCTAGGTGAAAAGTGTGATACCTCACCAGAAGTCATAAGTTTGTTGTTGTTGTTTGGTCTCTAAGTCATGCCCGACTCTTCACAACCATAGCATGCCAGACCCCCTGTCCTTCACTCTCTCCAGGAGTTTGCCCAAGTTCATGTTTATTGCATCAATGTCACTAATTAACCATCTCATCTTCTGCCATCCCTTTCTCCTTTTGCCTTAAATCTTTGCCAACATCAAGATCTTTTCCAATGAAGTGGCCATAGTATTTGGGCTTCAGCTTCAGTATCTGTCTCAAAGGTGCTTTTTCAAAAGACAACTGGACTCTTTTTTTCCCTGAGGAAGAAGATGTTTTGCTTTTCATCCAAGAAGCTTGATCACTCCAGCCAACTTGCCATTGCACATGTTATGCAGAAGGAAATGGAAAAAAGTATGCTCAATGAGCACAGAATATCCACCGATTGAAAAACCAGGGACAAAAATTGGAAACGACATAATGGAATGGTGCATTCTATAAAAAGGGATCTGCAATAGAAGCAATTCACAGTTTAAGGTGTTTTTGCAAGTGCTGAAAACAATGCACACAAATTATATCAAGAATAATAATTCTATAATTTGTCATTGCTTGTCAATCTCCTCAGGTAATAACTTTGTATGTTGTTTTGTAGGACTAAGTGTGAAGACACATCAAGCAGAACTCTGGGAAGTATCACTTTGTTAAAATTCACTATAGTGCTGTATCTTAATTGTCCTACTTTTTCCAAGTATTTATACCTCACAATTATGGTCTTATTTCATGAACCATCTAAAACATATGAAATACTATGCACTTTCTGAGGAAACTACAATTAATTGAAAATCTGCCAGGCTTTCCTTGGCTGGCAAAACAAAATTTCAAGAACACAAATGCTCTTTTAAGTAGGCTTTATTATAGAAAAGCTTTGAAGCCATTATGAAAGAATTCCAGTGACTGCCCTATGTCAAATACAAGTTCTGTTTCTAGTTAAACCAATGTTCAGATGATTATACCTCTCGTTCCCACTAGTGCAAAGCAAAAGATAAGGAATCACTCTCTTCCGGGTGAGATACACAGATTTCATCTTTTTTTAAAAAAATTACTAATGGAATTATCTGCTCTTAGTCTGTTTATTTCCTTTATATTTCAGACTACATGACTCTATTCATTATAAGTCCTTTTAATATACCTTACAAAGGTATCACTATAAGGACGTTCACTACTCACTGTGTGATGACTTAGCTGCAAATTCACTATTGGTCAGCTTTGAAGAAAACATCTACCTTTAGACTCGAGAGAAAGAGAGACTGGGTTCAAGACCTGAGTGCCATGCAATGAGGTAAGCTCTCATTCCTGCCCCAGGTCCTCCCACTTAGCAGTTCAAAAGCATGCAAATGCGAGTAGATTAATAGGTACCACTTTGGTAGGACGATAACACCGTTCCACATACCTTTGGCATATAGCCATGCTGGTCACATTACCATAGAAAATATCTTTGGACAATGCTGGTTCCCTCAGAGTTGAGCATCCTTACCTTTTAACTAGAAGAGAAAAAGATTCTAAGTTTAAATCCTCCAAAGTTTCAGTAATTTTGAGCCACTACTACTGTGAGCCTAAAACATTCCACTGCTATGCTATCTGGTAAATGAGGTACATATTTGCACCATGCTGGCTTCTGAAAGATCTACCAGCCTATGTGCTTCTTTTGCTGTTAAAAATATGATGGATCTCCTTTAGAAAGTATAATTTAGATTTCATTATAATTTTTACATTAATACTAAATCTAGTTCTATGCATATGCAGCTTAATTTTGTAGCTTCATTAAGAAATCCCTTTTTTAATGCTAGAGGTGGGATTCTTGGGCAAGGAGACAAGGATTCCTTTGTATAAAGTCACACATGCCCAAACCTCCCTCCCCTCCCCTTTCCCTCCTCTGTTTACATTGACATGGTAATGTCTGGAATGCAGCTATTTCCTCTTCTGTTCCCAATACAATGCAAAGAGACAAAAGCCAGCAATTTGCTCACCTCGGGTCAAAGACTAGCTGCTTTGCTTTTCCTTGAACACCAGGATTCCCTGCTGTATATTTCTTCTCACTAACCCATTATCTCAGCAGGGGTTAGAGAGCCCCATGCCTTCCTAACAGGAGGCCTGCTCCTAGTCAGCCCCAATGGAAAGGAAAAATCTTAACACAGAGACCGGTCCTCCCCCCCCCACGTCTTCTGTGGCTTGTCTTTCTATAGAGTAAAACTGGTGTGATGTCAGTTACTGATGGACAACACTCTGAGCTTTGAATAGCTGATGCTCTATGTTATGACATATGGCTGGTGAAATAGTCTCAGACTTTTTTTTATAATAAATTTGATTGCATGTGAGAAGAATGGGAAATTCTACATGTGTTTGATTGGTGAAAAATGGTCTTCAAAGGTTATCTGGATAAGTATTTTACCAGACTTATGGTTTATTAGTGCAGGATCCACTTGACACAGGACACAGGATCGGAAACTTGACACTGAGTTGGTTACCGGGACTAGCGGTTCAGTCTTCTGAGCTTTTGGACTCATGCTGGAGCTCATCCTCACGGAACTTCTGTCTAGCACATTCTGCAACTTTATCCTGGGACATTGTACTTGCCTTCATTTGTAAATTATTAGTGTTTTAAAATTGGTTTATTTCATAGTTCAGTAAACAGACCTTGATATGTGAACAAGGGATAATATAATAACTACATTATCTATCACTATAAAGATCATACCACCTGATTGCCTAGCCCCACAACATAAGATGCTTGTTGCTGATAAGAAGATTAGCTTATACAGAAATGATAGTGGCAGGACAAGGGGTCCAGAGAAAATTAAATGGAGGAAGCTATGCAACCACAAGGCAGCTTTCATCAACCATATTGCATCTCCTCTGATTACTGAAAGCTTGATTGGTGTCACAGCCTTGGTGGAGCAGTGGGCTAATGCCTCCTTAAGTAACACCAGCTGCCTGCAATTAGTGCAGGTTCGAGTCCCACCAGGCTCAAGGTTGACTCAGCCTTCCATCCTTCCAAGGTAGGTAAAATGAGGACCCAGATTGTTGGGGGCAATTAAGCTGACTTTGTAATAATGCCGCTTGGGGGGGGTGAAAGCCCTAATAAGCAGGCATATACATAGAATGAAGGCTACTGCTAAGCTTGTAAGCCGCCCTGAGTCTTCGGAGAAGGGCGGGATATAAATGGATTTTTTTTTTAAAAAAAACATGGACTGGTACTCTTTGAGAGTCTGTTGTCACTGCTGAAAGAATGACTCTGGGCACTACAAGACCAAGCCTTCATCGAATTGTCAAGAAACCATGCCTTTGGACTGAACAACAGCAGCAAAAAGTACAGGAAAAGAAGGTGGCCTATAAGAATTGGTATACAATAAGATCAAAGAAAACTGGCAAAATTACATCACTGAGACAAGAGTGGCAAAGAAAAGTATTCAGGTCAGAGCTGAATACTATTGCAACTTAGAGAAACAACTGAACAAGAAGGAAGGCAAGAAAAACATCTACAGATTAGTAAAACCATGTGCCAAGGAATGACAAAACATTGAGCACTATGTATGTGTGAAAGATGAGAGGCGAGTGCAGGACAAACACAAAATTCTGTAATGCTGGAAGCAGCAATTCAATGGCAAATATCAAATATCAAAGGCCCTGATGACCTACCAGCAGACATTTGGAAGCTGGAGGAACTTAGTGGCAAAGCAGGCAATTGGCTAACATATTTCTTCAACACCATTGTGTACTTTGGATACGTGCCTGTTGATTGGGCTTCAAGCACCACAGCTCCCCTCTTCAAGAATAAAGGTGACCTAGCAGATTGCTCTATCAACCAATTTGAATTTGCCTTTTATCCTAGACACTGGAAATATTTGAGCGGATCCTCAACCAATGCCTACATGACCTCATGAAAATCAGTACCAATCAATGCAACTTTATCAAAGGTTCTAATATTGATGCCATCTTTGCAGCTCACATACTCACGGAGAAACTCCAAGAAAAGGGGAAGCTATTACACTTGGCTTTCCTTGTAATAGAATTGCCCAGTTGGACCTGATGCTGCATTTGATCATGCATGACGGTGTTCATCAATCCAAAAAGTGGACCTTGCACCTGTGGGAATAGCTGTAGGAAATGGTGATTATCATTATATAGTATATTTATAAAGTAAATCAGTTTAAAGTAGTTAACACTAATCAAAAGAAAGTTACATAGATTGGGAGAAAAACAGTGCTTTAACCTTCATTTAATAGGAGACAACCCAATAATTTTAATTGGCTACGATGTTATAATTGTCTTTATTATATAAATGCATATTTGAAAATGAATAGTTCACCAGCAGATACATCTTATATATGCTGCTTCCATGCTTTTATGTTCCCATGAATAGATTATCAGATAAATCACTGTACTGAATTATGAATTAATGGTGTCTGCAATGAACCGTGATAATATGCAAACAGGGACTTGTATATTGTCGTATCATCATGCAAATTCCACAATGTTTGTACTTGTAACAGATATTTGGATGCAAATAAGTAAGGGTAGGATTGGTTTGATGATGTCACTGCATGTGTGTCATACATTCTACATTTTCTTCTTTTGCTACCGATTCCAATGATTCACATTAATCAGATAAAATAGTTTATTGGATTTATTGCACCTAGTCAACAATCTACATGATACCACTCTAATGGCAGAAAGTGAAGAAGAACTAAAGAGCCTCTTGTTGCGGGTGAAGAAGGAGAGTGCAAAAGTTGGGTTGAAACGTAACATTAAGAAAACCAAGATCATGGCATCCGGCCCTCTCAATTCCTGGCAAATAGATGGGGAAGAAATGGAGGTAGTGACAGATTTTATTTTCCTGGGCTCCAAGATCACCGCAGATGGGGACTGCAGCCAAGAAATTAAAAGACACTCCTGGGGAAGAAAGCCATGGCAAATATAGACAACACACTAAAAAGCAGAGACATCGTTCTGTCAACAAAAGTGCGTATAGTTAAGGCTATGGTCTTCCCAGTTGCAATGTATGGCTGTGAAATTTGGACCACAAGAAAGGCTGAGTGCCAAAGAATTGAGTCCTTTGAACTATGGTGCTGGAGAAGACTCCTGCGAGTCCCTTGGACTGCAAGGCGATCAAACCGGTCAGTCCTAAAGGAGATCAACCCTGACTGCTCTTTAGAAGGCCAGATCCTGAAGTTGAAACTCAAATATTTTGGCCACCTAATCAGAAGGAAGGACTCACTGGAGAAGAGCCTAATGCTGGGAAAGATTGAGGGCAATAGAAGAAGGGGACGACAGAGAATGAGGTGGCTGGATGGAGTCACTGAAGCAGTAGGCGTGAGCTTAAATGGACTCCAGAAGATGGTAGAGGACAGGAAGGCCTGGAGGAACGTTGTCCATGGGGTCGCGATGGGTTGGACACGACTTTGCAGCTAACAACAACAACAGTCATAACAATAAAATGGGAACAGTAGATTCATAGAAGGCCATCTGCTCTGTTGTTTTGATTAGTATAATTAAAAATACAGGCCTAAAATAATAGACAACATGGAGATTGTTTTTCCTTTCAGTTGGAGTGAAAGAGGGAAATTTAGTTTAGCCCAATCCACATGCAATAAACCCAGTCTGAATTGCACTCTTCATAGGGACTCTCATGAGGCTGAATCTTCAGCATACTTCTTAATGCATTTTCTGAAGAAAAATGCTGCATCCAGTTTTGGTCTCCACACTATGAAAAAGATGTTGAAACTTTAGAAAGAATGCAAAGAAGACAAAGATGATTAGGGGACTGGAAGCTAAAACATATGGAGAACAGTCACAGGAACTGGGCATGGCTAGTCTAGTGAAGAGAAGGACCAGGGGAGACATGATTGCAATGTTCCATTATTTGAGGGGTTGTCACAGAGAGGAGGGGGTCAATCTATTTTCCAAAGCACCTGAAGGCTAGACAACAAATAACAGGTGGAAACTGATCAAGGAGAGATTCAACCTAGAAGTCTATGGAGATTCTCAGTCATCCAGGTCAGAGTTATCCCAAAGATGCTTTTTCATGAGGCAACTGGACTTTCTTTTTTCTCTCTCTCTCTTCTTTGAAGATGTTTTGCTTCTCATCCAAGAAGCTTCAAGTCCAGTTGCTTCGTGGAAAAAAAGCATCCTTGGGATTCAGCCTAGAAACAAGGAGAAATTTTCTGACAGAACAATCAACCAATGGAACAGCTGGTCTTTTATTCTAAATATAATGGAATATACAGTATTGGAATTACTACTAGAGTAGATGTAAACAAGGTAAATATCTTATTTATGCTTTTGCCTGAAGACTTTTTCCATTTAAACCAATAAAACAGTTGGAGTAAAACCCAATCAATTTGAGTCTTATTTGTTTCCATAACAATGTGAGAATGGGGCTTTTAATTCTGTAAAGTTGCTTCCCTGTTTTTGAAGGAAAGTGATTGGCAAAATGGTTCAGGACTAACAAAAGCTCCTGTATGTTGTGAATAGTTATCATCTCACAATAGCAGCCAAGAAGCAGCTCCGATTACTTTTCATGACATTAAAAGCCCCTGGGCACAACATAGAAGAATGCGGCTGGCACATTCCCGCTGTTTTCAAGGACACTGACAGCAGAAAATGAAATAAACCCCTTCTCGTATTCTAACTGTTCTCCCAGAGACACATGTATCCATAGAACTCCTGTCCCAGATGCAGAGCTGCTGCTGTCTGGATGGCTTTGAGAGAGCAGATGGCCAGAAGGATGTCCATGTGTGGCAGTGGAAGAGTGAGACAGGGCAGGTGCAGACAAAATTGCTAATTAGGCATGGAACATTAAACATGCATTCTATAAAGCTGGTATTCAGTACCCTTAAAAAAATAGAGCAAACACCTGCAGCAGTCTTGGGTTTTACTGGCAGCTCCACAATAAACCAAATTCTCCTGAAAAGACTAAAGGATCCCCAAGCAAGGAGCAGAAACATTTGTTTGGATGGCAGGGGAAAGCAATGAGAAGTTTTATCATTGACAAACCAACTTGATTTCTTTTATTTTTGAGCTATAGAAAAAAGTTTCAGGAGACTAACCAGGAAGAAAATATCTCTCCCAGTTATTTGTTAGGCTCTTGTTGCAACATTTTATTTTATTAATAACTGAGGGAAATCCAAAATAGTGTCCTCTTCCTCCTCCTCCTCATCATCATTATCCCCACCATCCACACAATTATTAGGTTTGAGTGTTTGATGATAAGGTGTCCAGAATATCATACAATCGTTGTAAGGTTGCTTCATGGTTAATTGGTCATAAGCAAACCATTTATGGCCAGTAGAGCTCAGTTTCCAGATGATGAAGGTGAGATACTTTCAGATTGTAGAGATCCAGATGATGACTGGATGGACAAAGGGGCTATGATATCTCTTTGCTGATTTTAATGATGTACACACACACACACACACACACAGAGAGAGAGAGAGAGAGAGAGAGAGAGAGAGAGAGAGAGAGAGAGAGAGAGAGAGACCCTTCCAATCTGATATCTACTTTTTAATTTAATTTTAATTTAATTTATTAATATTTCTATACTGCCCTTCTCCCGAAGGACTCAGGGCGGTGTACAGGGCAAGAATAAAACACAGAGATTTACAAAAAATAAAAGATAATTAAATACATGCCCGATTAAAAATACAGTTAATACATGGTAAAAACCCCAATAAAAATAGTAAAAAGACTAGTGCAGCATTTGTAAAACTGGCTTCATTAAAATATTTAAACTGTATTTTTGGTGGAATGTGAGTCATGATAGCAACTTCACATTTCATAGAAAATTAATTTCAGAAGCTTACACAGCTACTTTTAGTTCACTACAGTTTGCTGGGTTAGCATAAACTCAGAAATGGAATAAAATGAAAAAGGATGATTGTTCAATTAATTCATTCTCATTTTGTAGTAAATGATGTGGCCTTAACCTGAATGAGTTTTGTTATCTTCTTTGATAACAGATTATTTGTATAGTATTGCATTTCCAAACTGAATCTATGAGCAGGATCTACAATGAGGTGGGAGTCAGATTTATCTCTATGCATGAACAAATTTATAGGCTGCTGTTTCCAAACATCTATAATCTAACAAGTTTACCAGATTTTTCCAACATCGTGTCCTCTAGATTCATTGAAGCACAGATCTTACTATTCCCAGTCAGTTGCATAAATCTGGAATAATTCCAATGTTTACTTGTTTTCTTTATTTTCTTTGACTATTATTTCCATGTAATAATTCTCATAAATCTATACAGATCTTTTCAAAAAAACATTATATAATAAGTAAAGATTAGGAATTTATCCAGGAGATCTAACATAAAACTAAGGAGAAATTTCTGGCCAGTGAGAACAATTAATCAATGGAATGGCTTGCCTCTAGATGTTGTGGGGTGCTCCATCACTGAAGATTTTTAAGAAAAAATTGGACAGCTATTTGTTTGGAATGGTATGGGGTCTCCTGTTTGAGCAGTGAGTTGGAGTAGAAGACCTCCAAGGTTCCTTCAATTCTGTTATACTATTGCTGTTACTATTTTTGCTTTGTTTTTTTCAAATGCCATTTATAGCATTCAAACTTGGTGTAAGCAGCCACAGCAGTAACAGGTAACATGGCTCATCTCTTTTTCCCTCCCTGCAGCTCCCACCCTAGCTTCTAAGCCAGCAAATAGTGAGAAATTGAACAGCTTGGCTGTGCGTGTGTCTCTGTGTGTGTCTTCATGTCTATGTGTGTAATAGGTGTCACAGGATACCTTTAATGCAAACTGCTTCTTTCTTTTCCCTCTGAATAAAAATGTTTTGGTTTCAAAAACAACAGCCTAGGTTTAAAATTTCCCAGTACTGCTTGCTGTATTTCCACCTCTGTTGCCAACCTTCCATTTTCTATTTAGAAGGAATGAGTAACTTCTCACACCTATTTCTTTTATTGGATTTATTTGGGGAACAATGTTTAAATCTTAGCCAAGTTGCTATTTATTGTCTTCCATCTGTAGCTAGTTTGAGAAAAGTAGCCTGCTTCAAAAAGAAAAACTACCAAATAAGCAATCCCAATAGCCTGAAGCAATTTTGTCTCCATACCTAACTAAGTTAGCTAAGCCAATACATTTGCCAGTTGAATCCAGGAAGAAGAGACAAGGAAGAGAGAAGAGTGATTACAAAAACTGATTTCTGAAACAAGGGAAGATAAATATATAGGAATCACAACTTCAGCCCGCAATATTTTGAATGTTTTAGGTAATTTTATGGCTTTAAAAATAACAACAGAAAAAGAATTAAATGTACAAAGACAAACACAAAAATACATTATAAACAGGATACATAGTAAGTGAAAAAATACAAGAGAAAAAAATAAAAACAAAAAATGAAAATGTAGAGTACAATATATCATTTAACAGTAAACAGTTACAATTCTGTATGTAATTATGTAACTAAAAATTATGCAATATGATTGTGCAGTTATATTTATATAACTAATATTTTGTGACATGAATGTCTTTCTCAAGAAAATGAATTTGACATATATTTTGTAACTAGACTAAATAAATTACATACTATAACGAAAGGTATAAAAAGGAAAACAGTCAAACAAAGGAAGAAGGCCAACCAACAAAAGATAAGGAGAAGCAAACATTCAGAAGATATTTTCCAGTCCTGGAACTGAGAAAGAGCTTTTAGGCCCTTGCACAAGAAATAAGCTCCAAGCTTTCAGTAGAATTAAAAAAGATCCTGGGGAACAGGAAATTGGATGATGCATCTGAGAAGAGCAGAGAGGATGCAGATGCACCTACGAAAAAAATAAGAGTTCTGGTGGTCAATGTCTCTTATGATGGACCAAAACAAAAATATGCTGACTTGGCTTGTGAAGTGTGCTGATTGTCTAGAAGAAGGATATTTCAAAACAAATTCCAAAATGGAGCAAGTTCACAGATAATCCACATTGGAATAAATATTTTGCAAAATATGTATTGATATTTATTGAAATTGTAATCAACGTGGACTGTGAAGTCCTGGAAATCCAAGTCCAGGATATGGAGATGTAAATAAAAGGAGATCAGAGAGGATTCAGTACGATAATACAGGACAGAAAAAGAAAAGAACACGGATCCCTTCCTCCTAGACTTCTTTACAGGGATTTTCTTAGCTTTATGCATCTGCGTGTATGGTGGGTGAAGGAAGGAACAAAGCAGCAAAGTAGGCATTACTTTAACAAGATTGTAGCTTCAGCTCTGATAATAATAATAATAATAATAATAATAATAATAATAATAATAATAATAATAATAATAATAATAATAATAATTTTATTTGTATACCGCCCTTCTCCCGAAGGACTCAGGGCGGTGAACAGGGCAATACATGTTAAAAGACAAGAATACAAAAATTAAAAGAGATTAAACAAGATGCCCAAAAACTATAACAATAAGTTAAAATACATAAAAAGCAATAAAACCCAAACCCATCACCCATCAGGCCAGGCCGGCTTGTTCAAACAGGTAGGTCTTTAGATCGCGCCGGAAGGAGCGAAGGTTGGGCGCCATCCGGAGCTCAACCGGAAGATGGTTCCATAAATCTGGCGCGCCCACAGGTTTATTAGACGGTGATCACTGACACAGTCTAATAAACCTTGAGATAAGATTCCTATCTTATTATAGCCGAAACCCATAAAGCATGGGTTCTTTTCTGGTAATGGACATGGATTGATGAAGAGGGAATCTTCAAAATCCCTTTTGGTTTTCAAGTGAAACCAGTCTGGTATTTGGCATGTTGAATAATCTGAGGAAGTTGAAAGGCAAATGCAAGGAGTCTGTTGGACATGTAGGAATATAGGTAAAGGTAAAGATTCCCCCGCACATGCTTGCTAGTCGTTTCAAACTCTAGGGGCCGGTGCTCATCTCCATTTCAAAGCCAAAGAGCCAGCGCTTGTCTGAGGAATTTTTCCGTGGTCATGTGGCCGGCATGACTAGACGCCAAAGGCACACAGAACACTGTTACCTTCCTACTGTAGTGGTCCCTATTTTTCTACTTGCATTTTTACGTGCTTTCGAACTGCTAGGTTGGCAGAAGCTGGGACGAGTAACAGGCGCTCACTCTGCTACGCAGCACTCAGGATTCGACCCGCCAAACTGCCGACCTTTTGATCAACAAGCTCAGTGTCCTAACCCACTGAGCCTGACCCGGTATCTATGCATATCACTTTAGGAAACTTATTTTTCTATTTAATGTCAATTGATCTTCTATTTCATCTTCAAATTTCTAATGCTGTCACTTGCTGTGTTGTTATTAGAGCATCATTTCCCCAGAGGTTTAGTGTGGCTTCTATGCCACATACAAGTTATTTTCCTATCTAGAACAGAAGAATCAAAAAGTCTGTCATCATCTACTTAGCTGGAAAATACAGGAGATTATTCAGGGAGAATTGGAATTCCTTGGAGTGTAATTTAATTAATATAATACTTGAGTCAGATTTTTTTAAAAGGAAGAATAATAGTTGCTTTATAGATTTTAAACTAGTCAGATGTTAAACCATTTAAGGAATTAGTTTGTCAGAACAGAAACCAAAGCAGATTGCAAAATATGGAACTCATGACCTTTTGTGACACATAGCTTAGCCATTCAAGTCAGTTTCCCTTGTCAGCTTTGATCTGGCTAGACTTTGGGACAAATATGAAAGAGCAATCAGCAATATAAAAGAAGTGAACTGACCCTTAATTTTAAACATTTTCTGAAAAAGTTCTGCTTAAATAGATGAACTTTCCCTTATTCATAGTCACATCCTAAAATAAAATGGAGCTATATCTATAATTATATTTATTTGATTTGATTCTGTGCCATCATCATCATCATCATCCTCTCTCTCTCTCTCATTTTTTTTCTTTTTCTTTCTCTCTCTTTTACTTCTTCAAGCATAAACCAGACTTTTAAACTGCAGCTTGTTGAAGAAGTGAAATGCATGTTCACTAGTAGAATTAGTGTTTGGCTTCATTTCTGTAATAAAACATTTTTTGTGGTTTAGCAACAGTTCAGTGATGCTATCCTGTGAAAAAGATACCACAAGCCAATGAAGTCATAAGGGGCTTTCAGAAGGAATTTTTATAGCAGATTTATTCCATGATTTAATTTTTCCTACAAGCTTTGGCATATTACACTACAAAATGGTCAAAGGCAGAAAAAATGTAAGACGCATCTGGTGGAAATTTATATTCTGGTCCATGGCCTACTTAAGCCAAAGTATGTGATTATATGCTGTGTATTGCCTGTTTCTATTCATTATTTCTACTAAAATAATGCCTTTAAATGTGTTGTATTTCCACTCCCAGACTCTTCCAGAATGTAAACTGGTACTCAGAAAGATCCAAACTTCTACCATGAAACACATTTTCTGGTAGTTAACCATACTCTCTTGATTGTAAGTTTTAATCCCAACATTTCAATATAGTGATATATTTATTGAACGTTTCGGTTGGTTAATTAACTAGAATTTCCTGGGCAACATAGAATTAAACTAAAAGATGAAATGGTGATAAAACCAGTGCAAAGTCATTTAAGATAAAAATAGCAACAAAGATATATTGAACTATAACTGACAGCAACATAATCTTGCAAAATCCTAAATGCACAACACAATTATTTTTTTGTTGAGAGGGCTGTTTGGCATAATGGTGAAAGCATTAAGCTAGAAAACAGAAAATCCTAATTTCTAATATTGAAGCCAGTTGGATGATTCTGGGTCAGCCCTAGAAAGAAGACAATGGCAAATAACTTATGCAATTGTGCAAAAAAACTACAGGACTTACCCATACAGTTGCCAAAAGTCAAGATAGACTCGAAGGCAATAATACTAATAACAATAATAATTACACTACAACAATTTAAAAATTATGAAATGAATCAATAATAAATGCTATTAAGATAATTTTAACACACCTTATATGATTATGAAAACCATAGCATCTAATAATACCAACACAGCTAGATTCATCTCAAATTTAGGTATTACTCCCATTCTTGGCTTAGTTCTTATCTTGAGAAAGTACATCTATAAAATGGTATTTGAATATGATATATTAATATGTTTTATTGAAAAAAGCTAACTAAAGGTTTGCAAACTTTCTAAATCAATATTTTGAATTGATTATAAGGAACCAGTACTGTATGATTTTATCAATTAATCAAGGAATAATTTATCCACTTAATTATGCATTGATTGAAATTTTCAACATGTTTTCAAAGGCAGTTGCACATATGTGTAATATCATAACTTAGAGGTTACAAGAAGAGAATAATGACAGCCAGATTGGTCTAGTGGCTAAGGCATCAAGCAAGAAACCAGGAGAATTTGAGTTCTAGTCCCACCTTAGACTATAAAATTGAGTGACCTTTGGCTGGTCATTTTCTCTTAGCCTTAGGAAAAAGATAATGTTAAGCTACTTCTTAAATCTTGCTAAAAAAACTGTAGGGATTTGCCCAGGTAATCACCAAGAGTCGACACTGACTCAAAGGCACAGTGCTTTTAGTGATAATGATGAATCCAAGAGTAGTCCCAAAGAAGGAACCTGATGTTTTCGGGTTCACATGATGAAGGACCACATCATATACATAGAAATGGCTAGGATTTTCTGTTGGTCTCATAAAACAAAACAAAAAAATATTTTGCTTTTTGGCAATCATACTATGTAAAGGAATATAAAGCAGGCCTTGGAGAAGCTATTAAGGGGCCGTTGAGAGGGGAAAGAATGAAGGAACTGTTAAGAAAGACACGAAGAAAAGATGATACAGTCTTGATAAAAAAGAAGGCACAAGAAAGAAATTCAAAATAACTCTGCCTTTATTTTGTTTAATATAAAATGGGATAGAAAGAAACCTGGATAGTCTTTCAAGATTGTGTTATTCTACCTTGTTCTAGTAAGGAACATTCCTGCAACCCCATCATGTGTATACCTTGACCTGGTCTAACCTAAAGGCTAATATACTACCAACATTTAATTGGAGGAATTTTAGAAATTTGAGAATGGTTGATTGGGAGCTGTATGTGATTATTGGCTATCTATTCCTGGCTTAAAGAACAAGGCTGTGCTCTTCCAAACAGATTAAGGGCATCTCCAGATCACTAAAAATTTCTCACTCCTGCTTAAGGGAATGCAACCTTTTCAAAGGTCAGTGAGCACTACTCACAATAGCTGAACAGAGAAATCCATCACAACCAGACTTGTGTGCTTGGTCTTAATTCATTTGCCTAGTGCCCACCTTTAGACCTGGTTGCATAGTAGATGGAAAGGAAAGCTAAAGTGGAGTAGCATTTGCACATTGATCACAGCCTAAATCCCTGGAAAACCTTCCCCATGAGTTTCACATAAAGGTTAAAAAATCTAAGGAAAAATGTATGCAGAATCAAAAGCAAAAACACAATGAAGGCAATCTCATAATATATTGTGTAGGAATGTCAACTGTCTTGTAAGATTTTAGAATTTTTGTGTGATATTGCAGGATATTTTGGATATACATACATACATACATACATACATACATACATACATACATACATACATCACCATCATAATATTTGTGGGGAAGCTGCAGATTTCATCTCATCCAAAGCCTGACATGGCATTACCAATGAATTTAGCATGTATAAGCTTTCAAAACTCTTTGATAATAGACAAAGTAGAAAGATGGGATAAAAAAGTGATTGTTGTTGAAACTATGGAGTCCATTATGGAGTCCACTCTAAGTTTAGCTTTTCATCTAAATCTTGATCTTGTGCCAGAAACCACAAAAGCAGATGTTTTTCAGAAGGTTTATGATGTAGGATATAATACATAGGCAAGTTTTTTCCCCTTTGTGCTTGTGTCTACCCTGCAACATATTTCATCAAAGACCACATCAAATGGTAGCATATCAGAAGTCTGATAATTCTAGTACAGTAAAGAAAAGCCAGACAATACTGACAACATTTCTTGGTGTGTGCATGGAGCCCCAAGAAGGGGGAAACAGAAATAAATTACTTGTCTGAACATGACCACAGTTATAATTGCAGATGTAGGTTAGGATTATGTGATTTAAATGTCCAACTCTAATGTTCAGTCTGGGATAGGAAAAGTAAAGGTAACTGGACTTCTGCTTTATGGTTTTCCCCCTCTGAATTTTGTACTTCTGTTTTTAAATATTGCACTATTTAAGGAATTTGAAAGTTTCTCTCCAGCAAAAGCAAGGCAAATCTTTTATGATCAGGTTAATATATTTTCTTGTCATCTGAAAAAAATGCATTTCATTCATTGCTCTAATACCACAAAACTTGCTTCATCTGGACATCTTTAAAGGCTGATTAACTATCGCATGACCAGCATTTTAGTTGGATGATTGAAAGTACTCAAATGGTGAAGTTGCTGTTACTATTTAATTCTGATATTTTTTTTTCCTAGGCAACTAAATTATTCCATTTTAAAGTAATCCTTTGTGGAAGATTAGACTTGGAATGTCAAAATTATGTCTAATCAGAATTTGATTTTTTAAAACTTGTATCCACACTTATTCCGAATTACGGTAAATAGACTGGATTTTTTTTCTAGTATATCTGCTGTGCTTTATAAATAATGCAGCCAACTTTACTTAGAGTATGGTTGTGATTGTGCATCAATACACAGTTTAAATTGTCTGCCATTTTGTAATATGTAAATATAAGGTTCTGCTTCATTCATCTGGATAAGCTAGAGAACAAAATTATCTAGTACATACCAACTAGTGGCTTTTTTCTTTTTTTACCAAGTGGATAGAGCCAAATTTCTGTTTGCCCATGACATAAAAACATGGCTAATTAAATAATAGATTGGGGGACCCTCAGTAGAGTCAATGGAGTTGTTATCATTTCATGCAACATGTGAATTGGCCCAGAATGTGTTAACCACAGACAGTTCTGATAACCTTTGATCATATTCATCAGAACTCCTAATTGGAGTCAAGTCACTGTGCTTTAAGCATTTTTACAATCCCTGTGGTTTGTTTGGATTTGGCTTAGCACCATATTTGAATCCAACTGTTGTGCTCTCTAAATGTCAGTTCATGATAAGGATGTGCAACTCCATCAGCTTGAGAGTTGTATCTGCTTCAGAAGTGAGTGGAGACAGGAGCCAAAATATACGAAGTGTCATGGTTGTGATAAATGAGACCAATTAAATCAGAACTCTGAAGCTTGAGTTTTCCTCTAAGAACATGTTTATTGTTTACAAAGTATCAGCACAGTCAAAAGTGAAACCAAGACTAAAGTTCCCTTCCAAACGTAACATTATTACAACGTTAAACTTCCCACCCACATAGCCTAACCATTCTTAAGCTCTCCGGGTTTGTTGGTGATGTCCATTTTCCTCTCCAAGTTCATATTGACCTACCCCTAACCCAAAATGGAATTTTCCCAAATAGGATATTCCCATGTATTTTATCAAGAAATATAGATAGGACATTGTAGAAAACTAACCAACCATTCCCAAGCACTCTGAATTTGTTGCAAAAGTCCATTTTCCTCTCCACGTTCATGCTAACCCAACCCTAACCCTAAGTGGAATTTTCCCTAATAGGATTTTCCATGTATTTTACCAGGAAACATAGACAGGACAGCCTAGAAAAGTAAGTTCCCTCCTAACCATTTCCAAGCACTCTGAGTTGTTGGCGATGTCCATTTTGCTCTTTGACTTCATGTTGACTTAACCCTAACCATAAGTGGAATTTTCCCGAATAGGATTTTCCCATATATTTTACCAGAGATAGGACAGCCTAGAAAAGTCAGTGCCCTCCTAACCATTTCCAAACCCTCCACATTTGGTGGTGAGGTCCATTTCACTCTCTGAGTTCATGCTGACCTAACCCTAATCCTAAGTAGAATTTTCCTGAATAGGATTTTCCTGTGTATTTTACCAGGAAACATGGACAGGACAGCCTAGAAAAGTCAGTGCCCTCCTAACCATTTCCATGCACTCCGGGGTTGTTTGCAAGGTCCATTTTGCTCTCCAATTTCATTCTGACCTAACCCTAACCCAAAGTGTAATTTTCCCGAATAGTATTTTCCCATGTATTTTCCCAGGAAACATAGACAGGACAGCCTAGAAAAGTCAGTGCCCTCCTAACCATTCCGAAACACTCCAAGTTTGTTGGCGAGGTCCATTTTGCTCTGCGAGTTCATGCTGACCTAATCCTAACCCTAGGTGGAATTGTCCCAAATAGGATTTTCCCATGTATTTTACCTGGGAGAAGACAGGACAGCCTAGAAAAGTCAGGGCCCTCCTAACCATTTCCAAGCACTCCGAGTTTGTTGGTGATGTCCATTTTGCTCTTTGACTTCATGTTGACTTAACCCTAATCATAAGTGGAATTTTCCCGAATAGTATTTTCCCATGTATTTTACCAGGAAACATAGACAGGACAGCCTAGAAAAGTCAGTGCCTTCCTAACCATTCCCAAGCGGTCCGAGTTTGTTGGTGATGTCCATTTTGCTCTTTGACTTCATGTTGACTTAACCCTAATCATAAGTGGAATTTTCCCGAATAGTATTTTCCCATGTATTTTACCAGGAAACATAGACAGGACAGCCTAGAAAAGTCAATGCCCTCTTAACCATTCGCAAGCACTGAGGTTTTTTGGGGAGGTTCATTTTGCTCTGCGAGTTCATGCTGACCTAACCCTAACCCTAGGTGGAATTTTCCTGAATAGGATTTTCTGATGTATTTTACCAGGAAACATAGACAGGACAGCCTAGAAAAGTCAGTGCCCTCCTAACCATTCGCAAGCACTGTGGGTTTGTTGGCACGGTCCATTTTGCTCTCTGAGTTCATGCTGACCTAACCCTAACCATCCAGTCAGTTTGAATGGGCCAATCCTCCGGTGTTAAGCGCGCTGTGGGAAAGGAGCTGATAACAGGGTCCATTCTCATGCTTGTGAATCTGTTATTGGGTCTTCACACCTTTCCCTTCCTCAGCAAGAGATAAGCCAGATGGCCGGAGGTATATTCCTTTCTACCCCAACTTTCTCAAGGGAGAGACATTTAAATGACCACGTTGGTAGAAATCACGGAAAAGATACATTGTAGCAGAGCAGAGAAACATACCACAGAGTCTTCCCCCTCCCCCTCAGGAGAATGACAGTATCCTCAGGAAGAAATGAAATATGTCCTCCCCAGGAAAGAATGGTTTCTGACACTTACAACAATACTGTGCATAGCAGTACTAGACTTACTCTATTTAAATGTTTAATGTCATGGTTCCAATAGATGAGACCAATTAAAGCAGAACTCCAAGGCTTGAGTTTTCCTCTAAAAACATGTTTATTCGTTACAAAGTATTGGCATGGTCAAAAGTGAAACCAAGACTAAAGTTCCCTCCAAAAAGTAACAGTATTACAACATTAAACTTCTCACCCCATAGCCTATGCGATCAACTACGTTTCCAAATAGAATGGTGGGCTTTCTAACATCAACCCTCCAGATGAAGGAACAGAAATGACCTTAGTTCCCACAAGTCAGAGAATTTTTAGGCTAGCATAAAAGTTCCCATTCCCCTTCTAATCTTGTGGCAACTGAAAACAAGCAAGATGGCTTCAGCCAGGTTCGTTTTAGAGTTGACACCAGGCTAATTTGATCTTTATTTTTTTAATTTACTTTTAAATTATTTAGATTTATTTTTTCCACAACTTGATAAAAATAATCTAAAATTGCTACAATACTACTACGTTCTACTATTTTCAGTCTTGAAATATATGGAAAACTACCATGTAAACCCTCATAACACTTCCACTCACCCAAATCTGAAGAAAACCTATTCTTGCCTCTGTGTGATACAGCCCTGTCTATTTTGCATAAGAGTTAAGTATGGCCCTCAGTCCCCTAAAGATATCTATTTGTACATCCATAGGGAATCCAATAACAGAATTAAAGAAATCTACATTTTTTTTCTCCAGCACATACAGTCATGGCCAAAATTGTTGGCACCCCAGAAATTTTTCAAGAAAATCAAGTATTTCTCACAGAAAAGTATTGCAGGAACACATGTTTTGCTATACACAGGTTTATTCCCTTTGTGTGTATTGGAACACAACAAAAAAAGGGAGGAAAAAAAGCAAATTGGACATAATGTCAAACAAAACTCCAAAAATGGGCCATGACTGTATGCACTTGTAAAATTAAGCTTCTAATTTAAGGGATATGTTTTATTAATAAATTTATATCTTATTTAAAAGTCATTTTCCATTCAGAATGCTATTCTACTCTTATTTCATGTGCTATGTCAGATATGTTTTGTGATTCCTTTGCCAAATGATAGACATTAACTCTGAATTTTTTTGCAGAGCCAACTGCACATTCCAGTTGTAATGCTGGCAATATAAGTAATGTTCTCTAGTCGTCAAAAATGCCATTTCTGCAAAACCGCACTACTTACATAGCTGCAAGATGAGACAGAGACCAACAGAGACAAGATCTTAATTGTACTTGGTGTAATATTACAGTATTTTTTTTTCTTTTCAGATGCAGGAATGTAGCCACAGCAGAATGGTTGTTTTGTGGGATACCTTAGGTTTCACATATACAATGAGGTAGTGTTTTTATGACTTAAAATATAGCTCCATCATCATGGAAGTCAGGCATAAAAGTATGACTGGAACTTGGAAACTGAAATTCAGGTGAACTTCGGTTTCTTTCCAGCGCTACAGTTTGTGATTCTGCAGCAATGTCCACTTTTGCTTTTTGAAGGAGGGATTCACAAGAACATTAATGAGGTTCCTCCCTCCAAAAATTAAAGATGAAGAAAAAGAATGATAAGGAATTAAAACCGATGTACAACTTAAGAAATGGGTACTTATCCCAAAGACTTCCACATGTTGTTACCAAAATGTAATATTTAATGTGATGTATTGGGAAAGATAAATGTAGACAATCACTTAAATATGAGCCAGCAGTATGCTGCAGCTGCCAAAAAAGCCAACACAGTGCTAGGCTGCATTAACAGAGGGATAGAATCAAGATCAAGTGAAGTACTAATACCACTTTACAATGCTTTGGTAAGGCCACACCTGGAATACTGCATCCAGTTTTGGTCACCACGATGTAAAAAAGATGTCGAGACTCTAGAAAGGGTACAGGGAAGAGCAACAAAGATGATTAGGGGGCTGGAGGCCAAAACATATAGGGAACGGTTGCTGGAATTGGGTATGTGTAGTTTAACGAAGAGAAGACTGAGGGGTGACATGATAGCAGTGTTCCAATATCTCAGGGGCTACCACAAAGAAGAGGGAGTCAAGCTATTCTCCAAAGCACCTGAAAGCAGGACAAGAAGCAACGGATGGAAACTAGTCAAGGAGAGAAGCAACCTAGAACTAAGGAGAAACTTCCTGACAGTTAGAACAATTAACCAGTGGAACAACCTGCCTCCAGAGGTGGTGAATGCTCCAACACTGGAGTTTTTTAAGAAGAGACTGGACAGCCATTTGCCTGAAATGGTATAGGGTTTCCTGCCTGAGCAGGGGGTTGGACTAGATGACCTCCAAGGTCCCTTCCAACTTCTTCTTCTTCTTCTTCTTCTTCTTCTTCTTCTTCTTCTTCTTCTTCTTCTTCTTATTATTATTATTATTATTATTATTATTATTATTATTATTATTCTTATTATTATTATTATTATTATTATTATTATTATTATTATTATATTATGTTTAAACAAGTGTAGCTATAAACAAAAGTACACCAAATTTAGTTTTTGCCCTGTCTTGCACACTCAGAGTCTTACCTGTCACTTAAAGCCCAAATGCGGCTTTCACTTCTTAAAATCATAGCTTCAGGAACCGCAAATCAGGACAAAATTATTTTGAACATACATTACTATTGTTCACCTCACAGAATATAAGCAGGAGATAAAGACAAAAAAAGCACACCTATAGTTGTTTACACAGGCCATGTGTATACCTGGAGCTCAGGGATCCAGCCTATGCATATCAACAGTACACTCCATAGTACTCCCCCCACCTTCTGTGACCCTGCAGAAGAGTCTTATTTCATTCCAGACATGTTCTTAGTTTAATCCTATTTTATCCTGTTACGAAGGCAATGCCCAAATAACTTCTATGACCTCATTTCTCAGAGAACAGAGTGATATTTGGAGTTTCTCCAACTGTCAGTGGAAGAATGGAGGGGCTTATAGAAAACATATCTCAATGGAAATCACACTTCTTCAAAGATCCACCCAGAGAAAGGTCCTTGTTGTCCCAACATGATTAGGAGAGGTAAAGAAGCAGGGAATCCACCAGTCGGGAAGATGTGAATCGCCCTCCTAATAATATTGCCAACAGTACTATATAACAATATAACAATAACAATACACAAAGAGTGATTGAAATCCAGACAGTAATTTCTTAAAGTAGCTTCTTTTCCAGCTGGTTTCATCATGGGAGGCATGCAGCTTAGGTTACCGTATGAAAGAGCTCATACCTCAAATGGAAAAGGACAAAGTAGGCCAAGATAAAATGAGTTATTTCAGTTTAGACCAGAGGTCTCCAAACTTTCTCAGTTGGCGAACCGGAGGGAAGGGAGGGGAAAACTTTTTACATGTGTGCCCACACACAAACAGCACCACAAGCACACATGACATAAATGAGGTGGCACCCCATTTTTGCCATGCGGTGCCCCATGAGTGAGGGTGGGCACTGGCCAGCCTGTCCCATGGCCTGGTGGCCAATAGGCCACGGCCTGGTAGTAGGACACGGCCTGGTAGTTCCTCTAGTTTAGACAATTGGTACCATCATTAAACATTGATTGAGGCTCAGGCAACCTCTCTTGCTAAAGTGGAGAGGAGAGAACCATAGGTAAGAAGCACAGTACTTGTTCTTGAGTTTAGTTTCAGGTTTGATTGTTACTCATACAGTTGCTCTCTGATATATCCAGTTGGGAAGCAGAAATAGAACAACCTCTTTCTGAGATCCTGGAAAACTGTGGCCTATTCAGAATTGACAATATTAATTTATTAAAGTATCTTTTAATAGGGGATGGGGAGATGGGCAGCTATATAAATTTGATAAATAAATGTTAATGTCAATTGCAGGAAGCTTTTTTTCTAAAATGGTATCAAGGGATTTTTGATTTAAAAAAATGTTGGATATCGTCTACTTGCAGTGATCAGAGCTCTATGGCCCTTTCCTGTCTACTACTCTGTCTTTTACCTCTATCCCTCTTTCTCTAATCCATTCCAAGTCAAGAAAATAGGAAATTGAAATGGGTTCTGTAGTTGCTGACAGGTAGTTTGATTTAGGGCAAGAGAAATTCAGACACTTTATTATTATCCGCTGCAATGGCTCTTAAACTATTTCACCCAATCACCCTTTCCCTGGTATTAAATAAAATCATTTATAAATTGTTCCAGTATCTTTTTTTTATTATTCCATTTATATCCCGCCCTTCTCCGAAGACTCAGGGCGGCTTACAGGCTTAGCAGTAGCCTTCATTCTATGTATATGCCTGCTTATTAGGGCTTTCACACACACCCCAAGCGGCATTATTACAAAGTCAGCTTAATTGCCCCCAACAATCTGGGTCCTCATTTTACCTACCTCGGGAGGATGGAAGGCTGAGTCAACCTTGAGCCTGGTGGGACTCGAACCTGCAGTAATTGCTGGTGTTACTTAAGGAGGCATTAGCCCACTGCTCCACCAAGGCTCTTATCTTGAGAATATTCCCACACTATTTTCTTGAGGGCAGCTATTCCCAGTTTAGGAACGTATTGAATGCTCTATTGAATGACTGGGCCAAATGGCCCTAATTTCATTTGTCTATTTTCTTTTTCCTTTACCAAGTTTTTTTTTCTTTTTGAAAGTTAACTAGTTCCTTCAAAAAACTAAATATACCTTAGTACAATAATTCTTATTTAGTACACAGCCACTATTGTTTCTTTCTTCTTTCTCAATTAGTTCTTTTTCGTAATAGAATAAGCATAATCTTACATAGAACTGTTCTGAATCATAACTATCAAAGGAAAAAAAATCATATCTATAGAATCATATATAGCAAAGAAAAACTGGTGGGGAAACATTAAAACAAACTCTCTAAACTGTGTGCAAATCATAGCTGTGGTTCAGTAAATGTATCTGTAGTAGCCTCTTGACTTTCTAACTTGCACAGAGTATGGTCAATCTCCTGGAATGTGTAATAGATGAGATGTTTTGCAGTCAATGCTGCTACTTTCCTAGGTATGGTCCAACATTCTGTTTTGAGAAGAGCGTCTCGGGACAATGGACGCGTGGTGCGCATTTCTCAAATTCAAACACTAAGGAGGGAGTTTCCTATGCAGGATTCCAGACAGGACATACCTTATTATATCCTGCAGCTGGTTGCTGGTCATCTGATAGGAAGAAAGACACTTGTAAGCATGATCTGGGACTGTGAAAAAACTCTACTATCCCAGTTCATGTTTTTGAAATAAAATGTTTTGCTACTAATGATTTATTTCTTAAAGGACGGGTAGACAAGCAGCCAGTTTCTTGCTCTTACAGGTGATAAGTCTCTCTGAATTGGAATATTCAACACATACCTTTTTTCAGAGGTACATAGGGAAAACATGCCTCTGCTAGTTTCCTCAAATCTTTATGTAAAATCTTTTCTCAAGGAGTAGACTTCTAACGACATGTTTTCATTAATTTCTCTGTTGCAGCACATGACAGTTTTTCCCCCTCTGTTATATCTATAGGATTACAAAACTAACTCTTGCCCCAGGGGAAAATCCTGGGGAAAATTCACATGCATGTTGTTCTTGCTCACAGCTGTTATATAAAAAAGACAATGCTGTATTTGAAGACTGTTTATTTCCTCTATATTACACATGCAAATATTATCATTTCTTTATATTGTGAAAGATACTATTTAAGGTTTACAGAGCATCACTGTTTTTATATCAGATCAACCAAGATTGAAAGAGACAACTGAGCAATTCAATGACTTACATTTAAAGTTTTGCATGTATGCCTACCTGACTGTATAATAATATACTTACGCATGCGGAAGGTATTTCAACTCCTTGATAATGTTGCTTAACCTTCTATGCATGTTTCAATCAGCTGAGTTATTTGTAAGTAAAAGGAAGGCAAAAATACAGGGAATTGGAGAGTGTGACTCACTTTGTAATCTCTGTTTTTCCCAGTTTCATCAGGTGCAAGGGATGTATGGACTTGTGCATCTGATCCATCTTTAGGATCCTGAATCTCAGGAAAAGCAAAAGAGGGAAAACCAGGGACAGCAGAAAGGGGGGGGGGAACAATCAGAGAAAGCAGAAAGCTTTTCCTACCTCAATCTAATTAAGACTTGCCACAGAACAATCTTACCATTTTACTCAAATTGATAATTACTTTTGGCTGCCAGCTTCCCTCTTGCTGCCTGGGCTGATCTCTATCCAGTTGCTTGCCCTATTGTGGCCTTAGATTTAGTTTTTAATTCATGCCCTATTACACATTCAGCTAATAAATGGTTTATAAGACAAGTCCTAAATATAGTTGATAATACACAGCATTTTCTCCAGGCCTGTCTGTAACTGTCGTACTATTTCTAGCTATTACTTACTGATAAGAAAGGTTGAGTTTGAGAGAGAGCATTTGGGTCAGAGAATTTGGCTGCTGTTTTTATTGTCACTGACTCATTAGTCCCCCAACAACTAATCCCTAAACTGAACCAGGGACAATGAATTGGACAAAAGAGCACCATTACTGTATTCCAGGAAGTCATGCCCAGTCAAGAAACACATTACCCTGGAATTATTTCCTGCCTGCATTCAGGACCTGCCATTCCAATCTTTTTGTTTCACATCCTTTTCACAAAATAGAATCTACTAGTCATATAACAAAAGGTACAGCAAAGAAATGCTTCTGTATATATATATGTATTTATATATACAGAAAAGTGATTTATGAACTCAACGATACCGAGGGCTGCATCATATATCATCCTTAGCTGCTGATGCTTGTATTTTCTAGGTCAAAGCAAGAACGCAATAATTTGTTTGGACAACTTTTTCATAGTGCACAAGAATTCTACCTTATAGTAGAACTATAGTATTTGAATTACTTTTAATATAATTCAATATTCATCCCTGTCTCATGGTTGGGCAAAACTGTTCTTTAGTTGCATTTGCCAGATTTCCTTCCTTGCAATCTGGACTGGAAATTGTGATCCAAGGAATGATAATCCAAGACTTCTGATCAATAGTATTTATTAGAAGGAAGGTATAGCTGTAGCCCCCAAATGCCAGCAGGCATTCTACTTTCAATTGAGGCTCCTATAAAAGAGGATAGGGCAGCAAAACTCCTAAAGGTTTCCTCCTTTTTATGCCAAAGACTGAATATCTTCCTTTTTTCTGAAGTTGGGTCAATTCCTATCTGCTCACTGTCTTGATAACTGACATCCAGGCTGACTGTATTGTTTACCAGTAGCAGGGAATGCAGAATGAAGATGGGATAAAGCTTATCTACTGTTCTTAATTATGGGAAACCCATAATTGTCCTATGGAGGACAATATTTTTGTTGCCAAGCGTGGTTTATGGAAACTTGTGACTTGGAATATAAGAAAAGTAAATGGTATTCTTTAGACTAACAGAAAGTGTGAAAAAATGATGATTGGTGGAATAATGTGGTGAAGAGGCTGTGAATGAGGAAAAAACCAACATATATGTAGTGCATATAGGAAACACAATACTCTCAAATGTTTTTGAAGTTGGGTGGAAATAAATATAAAGCATAAGACAGGGTACTTTAGGCACCACCTTCAGAGAATGTCTGCCTGCCCCACATGCTCCCACAGGGAGACTATGCTCCAGGTTCCTTCTTTTAAAATTTGTCATTTGAAGTGTGCATTTTCTGTTTTATGGAGTATTCTCCTCCTGATATATAACAGGCCCCAATTCTGTTTGCCATAAGGAAAGCCCTTAAGACATGATTCTTTGTCCAAGCTTTAGAGGCCAGTTGAGTGGAGTCCTGTTTTAGTTGTTATATTATGGAACTTGATCCCCATATTTATTTATATATAGCTAGAACTTGACTTAAAATCCCCTTTTAAGTCCTTTGACTCTTATCTGATACCAATTTTTCTTGACCATTTTTTAGATCAGATTCTTGTAAATAGGTAGCATGAAATAAATGAGTAGTGCTTTTGAACTCTATCCTGGCTCCTGATTTCCTGTGCCTTACAAAAAACATTCCAAACTGTTGTCATGTGACTGTTGGATGCTATAATTGGTTGTAACCAGCTGGTTACAAAGCACCCAAAATGTGATCACATAACTGCAGGCACTCATAATTTCGAGGATGGTTCATAAGTAGGTTTTTAAAAATCCATTGTAACTTCTACATATATAAATAGACCTCAGTTAACAATCACTTGTTCAGTAACTGAAGTTGCGGCAGCACTAAATGAGTGTACTTCAAAGCCTTTGAAGTTCTGGCTGTCACAGCATCCCCTTGGTCATGTGATTGCAATTCGGGTGCTTGGCAACTGGCTCACACTTACAATGATTGCAATGTCCCAGGGTCACAAGGTCACCATCTGCAACTTTCCCTGCTGGCTTTCCACAAGGAAAATCAATAGGTAAACTAGAGGGAAGGTCCAAAGTTGTTCTTGGTAAGACACTCTCACTGCTTTTTTGTTTTGAGAAGCCTGCTATGGAGTAGAGATCCAGATCCCCTGGTTCCACTTGCATGGTGCCTCTGTACCCCCTCACCTGCCTGTCCTCATGTGGCACTGCAACCCACTCTGACATAGCACCACAACACTCCTTCCCTTGCTCCTCCCAACACACCCATAGACCTCATGGCCTGTTTCCAAACCATCTGTCACTTGCTTCCGCATTGACTTTGCTTTTGATAGCTGGCAGGAAGTTACAAGTCACAACCACAAAAGATCTTAACTTAATGATGCACAATCTTCACTTAACAATGGCAACAGGGACTGCCAGGATTGCTACTGGTAAGTGATGAGGTCACATGATGTCATGCTTTATGACTGAATTTCTTAACAATGGAAATTCCAGTCCCAATTATTATAGTTAAGCAAAGGCTACCTATATTGTATATGTTTAATATTATATGTTTTCGTGGAAAGGTTGGTTCTTTGTTATGCTGAATGCCACCCTAGTCATACTGGGTGGCCTTATAAAGCTTGTCAACAAAAAACAAGAAACTTCCAGAAGACTGCATGGAATTAAGAATAAAATTGATGAAATAATTTAGGAATACTGGATGGAATAATTTAGAGATTTCAATGGGAAGGAGAGACAGTTTGAGGCACTAGGCTAGAAACTGGGAATCATGATTTTTCTCCTGCCTTACTCCTTCAGTCAGCCCTAGGAAGAAGGCAAGGACAGAGTACTTCTGAAAAATATTGGCAAGAAAATTGTAGGGACTTGTATGGCAGAAGTCAAGATTGGGAGTGGCAACATAGAAGAACATAGATAATGGCAGAAGTCAAGATGGTAAGATGGGCACATACAAGGTGATAGATAGATAGATAGACAGACAGATAGATAGATAGATAGATGCATACATACATACATACATACATACATACATAGAGATAAGATTGAATCAAAAGTGTTTGTGTGTTTGTATACAAACGCAGACAGACAGTCAAACAAGGGAATGATAGTGATATATCAAAGCATGGAACTAAAATGAATGCTATACATGTTAATGTCCCAGAAAGTGGTGAAGGAATGGAAAGGAAGTCATACATGTTCTAAGAGTGGTAAAAATGGCAAGGCTGCTGGAATATATTGTGTTACTGGACAAATGATGTTAAAATATGAATGCATTTTCCTACAGAATGGCTGTGCAACATTTAATGTATGTATCAAGATTTCATCTTGATAGACAATTGGAGAAATCCTATAAGCATATATATCATATAGTTACAGAATGCTAAACTGGAGGGGAATTTGTTTGATAAAAGTATTCAGGAAGGTGTTTGGCGGAATTTTCATTAAAAGATTGTGGGATGCAAGAATTTGAAAAGTGCCATATGGCTTCATACTTTTTAAAAATTGAGAATGGACAGAAAGTTGTCAAGACCATATTATACCTTTGCTGATTTACAGAAAGCTGATTTAAGAAACTTGACAAAATGAACAGACTTGACTTATGGAAAGTGCTGTGTGAATGTGGAATTGAATGTGGTAAGAGCACATTGTTGTAGGAAGTAAAGAATATGTAAGTATTACAAGAGCCTTGGTGGAGCAGTGGGCTAATGCCTCCTTAAGTAATACTAGCTGCCTGCAATTAGTGCAGGTTCGCATCCCACCAGGCTCAAGGTTGACTCAGCCTTCCATCCTTCCGAGGTAGGTAAAATGAGGACCCAGATTGTTGGGGGCAATTAAGCTGACTTTGTAATAATGCCGCTTGGGGTGTGTGTGTGAAAGCCCTAATAAGCAGGCATATACATAGAATGAAGGCTACTGCTAAGCTTGTAAGCCGCCCTGAGTCTTCGGAGAAGGGCGGGATATAAATGGAATTAAAATAAAAAAAAGAATGAAATGCTTAGCAAATGATTCAATATTAGCAGGGAGGAGACAAGGACATGTGTATCCTCTAAATTGTGTAATATATTTATAAATAAATGTGTAAGGAATGTTTATGGTAACATGGTTGGGGATGTAAAGTCTATGTACCGTACTTTGTATGCAGACAATGCCACATTGTTCACTGAGAACTTGAATGTTTTCCAGCAATTGTTAGGCAGATTTTTTATACATAAATGGTGAAAGTGTAGAGCAAGGAAGAAATCTTAAGATGTGCAAACCATGGTGGAAAGATAGTAAATGATCTGTAGTTTGATTTGAGGAATGATTTCTAACACTGATGATATTATCTGGTTTGGGTAATGAAATGTCTGCAAGAAAACAACCAAGCTCAGAGACCCCCAAAGATCACTCTTTCAACCCTGAGCTACAAATATTCTCTTTTATTGGAGCATTTTCCCCCCCAAAAGACATGGCAATAATGACCGTGTGAAAAAAAAGTATGAAGAAAAGTTGCTTCAGCATACTATTTATAATTCTTTTTTTATGCTTTGTATAAGAGTGCTTTATCTATTAGACTTGGATATGTTTTTAGTTCTAAAGACCCATGTCTTATGTTAGGAATAAGAGCATTATATGCCATGCCATGCACATTAAGATGCAGATGAAATATATAGGGTGATAATAGCAACAAGGGCTTATTTTCTTTGTTGTTGAAAAGAATAAGCTCTACTTTGTCTGTGTATTGTAACATTGCAGAACAGTAGCCTGAATGTTACAGATGCAGGGAATGTACCTAGAGAGATTATTTATTCCCTCTGGACATGGCCTGTCTATTTACACAATAGAAATAGGGTGTACAACATAATCAGGAACATAATAATCATTCCCATTTATGTGTAACTTATCTGTCATTATATGGAAAATGCCAACTTGGTTTGGCAAAAACCCAAGTTACTTCTAGGGCTGCCAACAAATTAAACACTAGTCTTTTAAACAACCTGGTGTTTAATCAGACTGATTCCTCTGTTATATTACGTAAGTACTAATATGTCTTCATTAGAAAATGAAGAAATTGGAAATCTCTAATTATATTTTTCTATTCCAAAATAACAATAATAACAACAATAATATCCAAGACAACCTTTTGAAAAGCATACAAAAACTCTCTCTCTTTTGCAATAAGCTATATATTAACAGTGTTCTGATAGAGCTGGTAGCAGTAGTGCCAAGGTTTTGGAGAATACAGTTGCAATTTCATCAAAGGCTTGAACTTAGCAGTTTGCCATAGACCAGAGTGAAAATATTCCTCATATCTACGGTATGGAGTGCAGAGTAATTCCGTCCAATTCTGAAGAAGTCATCAAATTCAATCCCAAAATAAATTTACAGGTGCTTCCTGCTTCAGAAATAAAAGCTAAAGGAGTTAGAATGAAAACTCTTTGCATCTGTTTGCCACATAGGCATTTAATATGCAGGGAAAATTGATTCCAGTTTTATAAGGTAAACAGGAATGCTCTTCCAAAGCTACACAAAGGAAGAAGCTTGTTCATCATCAGTTACAATAATCTATAAGCATGTCTTCACTCTCTCTAACTGGTATGACAGCATAGCACTGCCTGAATCAATCATATTCCCTAATTAAAGTCAGAGCACTTTTTGCTCTTCTGTAAGATGACAAAACAGGTTATTGTATAAAGCTTGCAGCATTTCCACTGTTTCTTTTACCACTGTTGCTGGACAGATATGAACAGTTCCTAGAAGAGAGTTTATTCTTTAAAGGCAATTAAAAGAAGTTCAAAGAAGGGCATAGGAGTGGGATCAACATAAGACTGGAAAAGAAGCTGACTAAGTGAGCATTTTGAGATTTAAGTTGGCTCAGCAACTGCTTCTCTATCCAAAAAATTATGTATCTGTTAAGCATTTCTAAGAAGGCCAATTTCCTCATGTGACATTGCCTTTCTCAAAGCTGTATGCAAGAATGTAACAAGTATGTGGAAATAATACCATTATTACTTTTTATATCCAACTTTGTCTTTATTCCAGTTTTCCACTCCTGATTTATGGAAATTTGGTGACTTGAAATATAAGAGGAGTAAATGGTATTCTTTAGACTAACAAGAAGTGTGAAAAAATGATGGTTGATGGAATAATGAAGATGCTGTGGATGAGAAAAAAATAACATGTATGTAGAAATCTAGTCCTATGAAAACATTTGAATGAATGATAGATTAAATCTATTAGTAGTAAATGTAAGGAATATAAAGCTGTTTTATTTAGTCAAGGTTAAAGCAAGGTATGTTGTTACTACTGGCTGCCGTTTCAGGCTTTCTAGTGATACCAATATTGAAAATATGACATTTTATGGATTTATTTATAGATAAAAGATAGTATATGGTATAAAGAGATAAGTAATTTTTAATTTTAGAGTGGGTGAAGAGTTTACTGAATTTGTTTATACTGGTGATGAATTTTAGAAGTGACTTCTTTATATATTTCTTTTTTCTTTATTTATTATATTCTTACTTTCTTTTTTCTCTTTCTTTACCTTTTTCCTTGCACTTTTTACTCCTTTCTATTTCTTTTCTTTAGATTTAGTTTGGATTAGATTTTACTATTGCAATAAAAATTCTTAATAAAGCAAAAAAAAAAAGGAGGAAGGTCAGATTCTATGATAAGAAATCCTGAAGGAGAAAAATGACCAGGATGAGGGAAAGCTAGAAAAATTAAAAGTGCAATTGCAAACAATCCCTTCTAGAATGAAAAATGGGAAACATCTAAAAGAGACAAATGTGAACACTCATAGAGGCTTCTAAAATGTTAAAAAGGGAATATGTATGGGAAGTGAGGGCTATATATCCAATAATGGATGCCAGGTAATCCTCAGAAATGTAGGGATTGTGTAAGAAAAGCTAATGCTCAAATTGAGCTAATTTTTTTAAGAAATGCCCCAAAGACCACCACTGGGTCTTTAGTTACATTGGAAACAAAGGAAAAGTAAAGGGACTGTAGGTCTGTTGTGAGAAGAATGGAACGAAATGGCAACAGTGATGCTGAGAAAGCAGACTGTTATAATTTGCATTTTGCATCTGTCTTCTCTTAGAAGAGAAACAAATCCCAGTTGCCATCTGTTGTTACTGGTGGAAAGAAAGAACTGCAGCTCAGGGTAGACAAGAAGAACATGTAACCAATTTAAATGAATTCAAGTGTCCAGGGCCAGAATAATTATTAAAGGAACTAGTGGAGGTGACTACAAAATTGTTAACTGTAATTCTGAGAATTCCTACAGATTTGGGAAAGTTCCAGAAGACTGAATGATCATAAGTGTTGTCCTTGTCTCCACAAAAAGGGAAGGAAAAGGATCTGGGAAATTATAGTTCCATCTTCCTTATATTTATTTTGGGCCGAATTCTCACTCAGAATATTGATAGAAAAGAATATTTGTAGCTCAGGGTTGATCTGTGGGGTCCTTGTGCTCTCAAACCCTACTTCCTATTAGCAATGATGATATTACATAGTTTGGTAATCAAACATCTGCAAGAAAACAACCAAGCTCTGAGACCACCGAGGACCCCACTCAGATTATTAAATAGCATACTTGTGGGTATTTGGTTCTTGTGCACTAATCCAATAATTAACAAAAGCTACTCATTTCAGATTAAATTTATCTCCCTTTTTGAAAGAGATTTACACATCAGGGGAATGCCATGGATATAATGTACCTAAATTTCAGTGAAGTATTCAAATAGATATCTCATGACATTCTTATTTATAAAATGCCAAAAGGTAATCTAGAAAGGTAATCTCTCAAACTACTGTAGCTGTAATGGAGGACCATAGGTTTGTATTTCCAATCTGTTGCAATCCAGTAGGATTTGTGCCTTTGTCTAATTGCTATTAAAGTTTCTAAATGCTTACTCTCAATTTCTGAACTTACATTGTTGCAGATTGCAATTTAAAAAAAAATCCAAAGACTGGCACCATTAGTATAATTTTTATTAAATAACTAGGAAGTTCTTCCTTTTCCAGCATGCCTAAAACACATACATAGTTGGAAATGCAAACATTCCAGGCATACCAAAGGATTCATGGGATTATCATTTTCTAAACAGACCAGAAAAATATTGCCAGCATATGGAAGCCCTGAAGAGTGAAGGAGAGGACAGAGGATTTAATGTTTTATTCATGAGCAACTCTGTATGCTGCTTGGAAAGAGTTTTTCATCCACAGAGTTACCTATGGGCATGATAACTCATATATTTTGAAGTACGAAGACCTGCTGTTAGCATTTATTTAGGGCCCACAACTTTTTGACAAATGAGACAGGAATGTACACTACTTCAGTTCTTTAATGACTTGATGAGCAATATGCTATAAATTCCTTTTTAAGACGAGTAAAAATGTTTATTTGGGTGCATTAAAACATCATTCTTTTTATAAAAATATTTTTTATTAAAAATATAATTAGGAAAAAATAAAAACTAATACAAACTGCAAAGATATAAGAATGAAAAAGAAAAATCAAGAGATCATTCCAACCTTTCAAATAGCTGGGCACTTACTACTGCATATACTGTTATTTCTAACATAGATTAAAACTCAGGTTGAATATACCACAAATATGGTTCACAAATTCATTCCTATAATGGCATCCATGTCTTGCAATCAGCAGGAGTGTCCCACTGGCAGTCCATGTGGCCTATAGGACTTTCTTTTGTGAAGTTATTATGAAAATATAAATTATTTTATTAAAATATTGTTAGATAAGATCATCTTTATTGTCATTTTTTACTGTGAGCACTCTGGCCCACAATAAAATTGAAATTCTGTTGCTTACTCTCAAAAGAAAGTATAGATACACACACACACACACACACACACACAAATATTAATTACTGTCCATTTTGAATACATAGTGGAAAGAGGAAATTTGAGAGTTCACAAGGTTGATGCTACTATATGGAACAAAACTGTGACTGAATCTGGATGTTCTGCTTCAGATACCACGAAGCCTCGTACCAGAAGGTAACAAGGAGAACAGATCATAAAGTGGATGTGTAGTGTCCCAGACAATCCTGCGGACTCTGCTCAAGCATCGCTTATATGCTGTGCTCTGGTCTAGGACAGAAGCTAGCAAAGACATGATGAATTTTAGCTTCATCCTGCAGAAGAAATAAATAATCATAGTTCTAATGGCAATGAAGTCAACAATAAAATACCTTGAACTATATTTTTAAAATATAATTTGTGTTACTGATTCTGACTCTATACACTACGGGCTCATTGTACATGTATGGCCAGCCTGATGTAGCAGTTTCCCTCCACATTTGCCAACTCTGTGACTACTGTGTACCTCAGACAGAGTCATTATTAGTACTCATTTACACAAGATAGGGTTACTTTTTTAATATTTGTGTTATGAGTCTTTGATAATTGTTTCAGTTTTGTGAAGGATATCAAAATGAGTAAGACTGAAAGTCAAAATAGACCTATCAGGAATGTTGGACAAGGATTGATCATGGCAAAGAACAAAATGTTTGGTAGGTATGCAAATCATACCAGTGGTCAAGGAATATAATGTGGAAAGGTATTATTCAACCATGTATGAACAAAAATGCAAGAAATATGAAGGGAATCTCTAAATGTGTTGACTGGAGATTTGAGGAATAAACTTAAACAGCAAACAGGATTTTTAGCAAAATAACATAGACTCAAACATAAGCTTAGTATACTTGATATGTTGGTTTCTCTTGAGTTTGCTAAGGTTTTTTAAAAAACTTTTCAGATGACAATTCAGGTACCCCTTGGCTTATTATAGCAATTGGGACTGGAATTGCTATTGCTAAGCAGCACAGCCAGAAAGCACAATGTCAGGTAACTGATTTCTTTAGTGATGGCAGTTCCAGAAATCTGGGTTGCTTTTATTATGCAAGGAATATGGGTTGTTAAGTGAGGAGCCATGTGACCATATCTTCCAACTTTCTGCCAGTTTCCCTATTTGCTTGTGAGATGCTAGCAGGTCATGTCAGAAATCATGATAACATGACCACAGCTTGCTACAATATTGTGAGTTTGGTCTCAAGATCACATGACTGTTGGGATACCACAAGAGCCAGAACTCTGAGGAACCATCATAAATCCCTCTCATTGAGTGCTCTTGTAACTTTGAATAGTCACTGAGCGAATGGATATAACCTGAGGACTCCCTGTGTAAGACAATGTATGCTGCTGAAAGGGCAAAGGGCAAATGGGGTAAACTAGAGTTGATGAAAAATTTCAATCAGTATTGCTTTCCCATGAGATGTATACTTTAAAGAAGGGATATTGACATGGGAGAATGAGTAAGAAAAACAAGGTCTGGTATTGTTCAAAAGTAGTTCCTATTTTTTGTTACGTCCTGGCAAAAGCATTGATCAAAATGATGTGAACCAGATTTTGATATTTATACTTATGACTCAGGAAGATTTTTCTTCCAAACAAGAATTAATTGAAGTATGCATGCAATCTCAAAAGTAGGGACATTTATGATGCAAACAAATCTATTGATAAAATTGGAGGTTTTGATATATATATATATCTGGGATGGAATAAGAAAAACTAAAACAGTTTTTATTGTTAAAAGATCAAGCTTTCATTGGCTAACTGCCAACATCGTCAGGATGGAAACGCTGGGGTGGGGAGATCGCGTTTATATTGTTGGTGTCTCTGCACTCTGCTCATGGAGCGCGTCACTGGTCTGTTTGTTGAGGCTGGCCGTATTCCTTTGAGTTGTCACGCATCCTTTTTGGGGGGATGTAGTTGTCTCTGGCTGGCTGTTGTCAAAAGTGGATTGTTGACAGTTCCGTGTGTTATAACCATAGCTCTAGTCCACGGGTCGGCAACCCGCGGCTCCGGAGCCACATCCGGCTCTTTGAGCCATCTCATGCGGCTCCCAGCTGCCTGGTGCGTGTGCACCTCTTTGAATGGGCAGTGGTGCACGCGCACCTCCCCAAATGGAGAGTGGCACCGGCCGTTCCGAGAGGTGCGCGTGCACCTTTCTGAAGGGCGGAGGTGCGCGCGCACCTCTCCAAACTGCCACCATCCCGTCCGGAGACCTGCCACGTTCGTCAAACATTGACGAACACGGCAGCTGTGCAAACGGGATGGCGGCGGTTTGGAGAGTGCGCACGCACCTCTCCAAACCGCCGCCATCCTGGACGGAGACGTGCCGCGTTCGTCAAACATTGATGAACACGGCAGCTGTGCAAACGGGATGGTGGCGGTTTGGAGAGTGCACGCGCACTCTCCAAACCGCCGCCATCCCGTTTGCACAGCTGCCGTGTTTGTCAATGTTTGACAAACGCGGCAGGTCTCCGGACGGGACAGCGCACACCTCTCCAAAGGGGAGACCCGTCGCCGCGCAGGTGCCTCCCATTTTGCGCATGAGCAAAATGTTTTTTGTGCATGCGCGTGAGTGGACGCACGCGTGCACACTTTTTGCGGCTCCCACTTTTTTGTGTGATGGAACCGGTTCTGAGTGGCTCTTTTCCTTTTTCCAGTTGCCGACCCCTGCTCTAGTCATTGCCCGTGTTCTTCTACCAGAGGTTCTAAATAGTTGTTTCTCTTCTTCCCTGTGTTCTACAATGCAGGGTGGTTGTATGTTTGTGCAATCTTGATTTTGATACAATGAGGCGCTCTGTAAGTGCTTGCGCTGTTTGCCTCTATATCGTGGGATTTATACTGGATTTATAAGGCTTCTTAGGGAAAGTGAATTTCATTGTTTCATTCATTAAGGAATAAGTGTATAGAGTATCAGTAAAACAAAACAAAGTTTTTAAAGTACAGCCTAATAATGATGCTTCTTGGCCCTTCCGTGGCTTAACTGACAAAAATTAATAAGAGCTCACGATGAAATAGGAAATTAAAACTTTTCTCTGAAACCATGTCCCAGGCAAAATTTCACAACTGTATTAAATATAAATGTTTTGGGGAAAAAATTATATCACTAAGTAGCCATAAGAAATTTAAGCATTTTTTTATAACTTGGGCAACTGAAAAAAAATGCAAATTTTAAAAATTTGTAATTGCATTTTGAATAAAATTGCTATAAAGGAAAGTGCAAATATAACTATTTCTTGAAAACTGAAGTCAAGTGTGGCAGTGAAAGAGTTAAGGGCATAATTGTTAAGAGCAAAACTTCTGTGGCATCCCCCTTTCCTACATGCCCCAACGACATGCTTAGTTTGCATAATGGTTAATTCAGGATTGAGGGGAATATTTTAATGATATTTATGATAAAGATAATGATGTATCAAAGATTGCTATGTTAATGTTGAAGACAAAGAAAGAAAAAGAAGTAATAAATGTGACAATAGTGAAAATTGGTAATATTGAAAAAACTGTAATTGATGCAGTATTAAGAGATCAGTACTGTCAAAAAAAACAAGAAAGGGAAGAATAGAAACTGAGAATTCTGTTTGTGTGAACAAATATAAAATTAGAATGCAGTGGGACTGGATTTCTGAAGAGTATTTGTAGTATAAACACAAAGAGATGGGCTCAGAAATGAATGGAAGATGAAGAAATATGGATAAAAGACCTGTGCAGTATTGAAGTGAATTGAGAAAAAAGATGATCACATCACAAAGCAAATAAGTGTCCATGTGAAGATTCTGTTTATTTATTTATTTTATTATATTTATATACCGCCCTTTCCCGGTTGCCTGGTATTTTAATGTTTATGTATTTATGATGGAAATTTGTTTTTAATTTATTTTAAGTTTGTTTTCTGCTCAGAGCCACTCTGAAATGGGTGATCATACAAACTGAATGAATGAATGAATGAATGAATGAATGAATGAATGAATGAAAAGTGACCAATTTCAAAGGAAAGAGATCCAAATCCAGAAATTAATGGCTGAATACAGCTGATGAGATCCTCAAACTTAGATAAGAGATAAATTTAGCAACAAATAGGCATGTATGAGGTGGTATATGGAAATAGTGAAAGCAAGCATGATTTGGAAGGACACAAGAATGTGGAAAGAATAATGAATGTTGTTGAGATAACTGATATAACTTAGCTTTGTTTCATTTTGTTTTTGCTTTCCTTTCTGTTCTTACTGATTCCCACTCCTTTTCTGTGTGGGTTAAATATCGCTTGCACTGAAAATGAAATTCCATGATAGGTATGAATTTTTTCATTAGGACGCTGAATTCCATAAATTGCAATCCCAGACATATGCTAACGACTGAAGAATGGAATGCTTCTCAACATGTCTTTATCTATTTTCTTTCTTTTTTTTCCCCAAATGAATTTTTTTCAGGAGTCTGAGAGAATATTGTTTTAAAACTGTTCCTATAGCTTTGAAGATCTATTGCAGATCAGCCAGAAATCTTCTAGGACATTAATTGATAATAGTCTGCCTACTTTCTGGTGAGCATATCCTTGTTGTGAAAATATAATGAAGGGAATGGCAAACTGCTCTGGAGTCCATTGAGGAAGAAAAAGAATATAATACGAAAATGGATCTTAAATGTCTAAAAACGGGGACAAGTACAAAATATCTTTATTACTAAGCTTTTGACTATCTTTTTTCATGCCATTTTTCCAAATCACAACACAGCACTGTTATGGTACAACACCAGTTTATACTCCATTTACATTTTAATTTTCTTTTAAGGGGTTATTTTCTTGACTTTCTAGCTTACTTGCCACAGTGTTGCTTACCTTTAATATTTTATGACAAACGTTAGGGTGTAAAGATTTGGAGAATATCTTAAAATTTTGTTTTTAGTTAAGAATCACTTAAAATGCATGTTTTGGGGTGGTTCTCTCTTTGCAAAGGAAAATAATACTAAAAAAACCTTACTAAGTATGACAGGACTTGGACTTTTTTTTTTTTTTGAAGAGCAAGAATCTCCCACCCTCATACTTGAGTTTCCAGCAATAAGTGGCACTTCTGTCCCCCATGTATTCCTTGGATAGGTTTATATTTTTCTTCATTTTTAAAAGAGAACTTTTCTTGTTTCACTGATGCCTGTCTGGCCATGCTGAAATTCCTTCGCCTCTGTTTGTTGCTCTCCTCATGGCCAGTTTCTATGGAGATACAGATTCCAGGCCTAACAAAACCCCATACTTCAAGGTCTCCTTGGAAAACCACCTCCCCCATCTCGCTTCCAAAGAAAACAGGGATAGAAGAGAATCAATGCACATCCTCACTTTCCCCCAAGATACATCATACATTTTATTTTCTGTGAAGAGTTAAATAATATGTTAATTGTTATCAGATTTTAGGGCAAAAAGAACCAACAGCTCATTCTCCCTTCTCTGGCATACACTCCAAAATTACCACATCACACTAATATTTCGACACTAGCAAGTAGTCCAGATGGTCCACATTAACATTCCAATACTGTCTCAGTTGCCAACAACAGCTTGCTCCTTAAATTGTCTCCAAAAATCTAAAAACATATCTAAACATTTAGTAATGTTGAGAGGTACATATGTGCACAAAGATGATGGAAATGGGTGCAGATGAGGAAAAGAAGACAACTGGAGCCTTTCCTATTCTCTCACCAGTAATTCAGTTTTTCATTTTACAATGAGAAGAAATTAAGGGAGTATTAGAGCCAAGATTTTCATAGTAATTACATGCCATTTGGTGTGGACTGTCCTTGCTTTTGTATGAGGTGAAGTGAATAACTGGTATGTATTGGAATACATCCTATTTGCCATCGTAAATTCGGTTATAGTGGCTCACTGTGGTGAGCCACTGGGATGGTGGCTATCTGAGACGCATGAGTGAAGAACAGTGAGAGTGTACGTGGAAAGTATATATACCAGCAGATTCACCCAAGGCATGAAGACATTCCAGTTGCTTCACTAAAGCAAGCAATCATCTATATTGGGCAGCAGCAATATAGTTAATGCTAATTTCAGTGACAATGGCAAAGGCATGATTTCATATGGGCAAGAGAAGGCAATGCCAAATCACTCCTGATTTAACAAGAAAATCATCCAAATAGAAAAAATAAATAAAGTGATTGATGATTTTGACAGATGATGAGCCCCTAAGGTTGCATGGCACTAACATTTTACTCAAGGAGAGCTGAAGATCTTTTGGAATACTAAATGATATTTATGACATGGTTTAGATTAAAGCCTTATGAACATCTAGTTGCTTATGTTATCATATAGGAAAATAAAATCTGAAGCTGCAGAATGGAAACATGGAACATAAGAAGCCTGATCATGGGAAAACTCAATATAATGAAAAATTAAATGAACTTAAATACTCATCAACATCTCAGGCATTAGTTAATTGAAATGAATTAGAATTGGACATTTTCAGTCAGACGATCATAGTGTTTCCCTTATATCCTATGGAAGTGATTGTTCATTTGAAAGACACTTATGTTTTCACAACATATTTACATTATCTTAATCATAGAAGGCACTAAGATTCCTGAATTGCACAATAAGTGCAATTGCAACTGCAGACTAATTATACCATCTGGATTCATCCAATTTGACTAGGCTAAAGGGTTGCTGGTTAGTTTTATGATTCAGTGTGACATGCATATCTGCCTCTGAATCCAGTTTCCCTAATGTAAAATATGTATCTATTTTGCTCTTTGAAATGGTGGAGTGGATTTATGCATTCTCTGCTTTTTTATCCTTTAAGAAAGCCAAACTAGTGTTGACACTATTAATAATTTGCATTGGTATGTGATTTTGGAAACTGGAAATGACTATTTTTTTCTTCCTGCTGTAATTAATGGTTTAAAGCACTGAGAGTGAAACAGGATTACTTGGGCTGTGAAACGTTTACTGGGAAGATGGAATGCAAGTAGGAAGTAGGAAAAGAAACATTTTAAACATCTTAAATCAACTTTCAGTCTGGGGGCTTCTGGTGGATCCTCTATAATTTTCTGGCATAATGGTTATTATTGAATTGCAAGCCCACTGCATTTATAAGACACCAGACTGGAGGAAATCTATTTTAACAGTTCAAATAATTTAGTTTTTATTTTATTTTAATTCCATTTATATCCCGCCCTTCTCCGAAGACTCAGGGCGGCTTACAAGCTTAATGAATGAGGCATTTGTTAAGTATGTGCTGTACTAGATTGTAGAAAATGTTATTAATGTTATTGTTATCACTTTTTATAGTATTTTTACTTTTGCCTTCAAACAGTGAAAAAATAGTACCGTGTTTTGGACAAAATGACAAAAGAATGTCATTTGATTTTGAACAATTTGTCTTTTTCAGTTGAGATTGGAAGCTATTTGATGCATATTGCAATTTCACAGTATACAAGATGTTGCAGTGTATTTCAGAGATTTGTTTCGCTAAGGAGACATTTGAATCTAAAGCACACTCTATTGCCTGGAGCATTGATTAAAAAAAATTAAATCCAAGTGTTAAGAGAGAACATGTTGTATTTTTAATAATATAACCAAATAATGTATTTTCTGCTCTTATGGGCAAATTCAATTCAATTTAGTGTTAAAACACTACAATATTATATTTAAAACACTTGTGTGATATAACTGATTTTTTTGAAAAATAGATTTTATTTCCTTGTACTGAGTTAATTCAGACATAACACTAAATTGTGTTTTAGCTCTACATGGATGAGTTATGGGGTCATGACCCATACCCTGATTTTCCCTCTCAGTTCAGTTTTAATGGCTAAAACGGGCTTCCAGGGGCCAAGTAAAGTTGGCTGTTGCATTCCAAACTAAGCAAACTATTTTTGGCTGATTTGATTGGCTCAGGATCTGTCTCAGTATCACGGTATCAATCATTACAATCCAGACATCCTGAATTAGCAAACATGTATCATATTTATATAAAATAGATTACTACATAAATATTTTGGCAGATATGATAATGTACATAAATTTGCTTTGTTTTCCATTTTCTCTTTCGAACATTGTGTCCCTTGTATAGGTTTTGTTGATCAACAAAGTTAGAGAAGATTCACTCCCAAAATAGTAAGCTCTTCATTTTTGGCTATTAACCCTACTGCAGCTATAAGCTGCTGAATAAAATTATTATATTATTATTATATTATTTATTCAGCATATATGCTGAATAAAATTATTATACTGGGCTTATTAAAAAAAGATGGAAAGAGAAGTAAAAGGGAGGTTTTCTCTACTAATCAACTATACTTCTTGAAGAAATTTAGAGGTCCTTTTCAGTAGACAGTTAAAGTGTAATTCAAGCAATATGGAAATCTTTTTTTAGAATTAAGTTTTAGTCCCTATCCAATTTTAAGTGTTCTACTCACATTTTGAGAGATAGATTAGGAAATAACACAAAATATTTTGGTCTAATATGGAATTGCATAGATATGTTACAAATCACATCTACGCAATTCCATATTAACCCTAGAAGTATATCTGACCATTTTATGAAACCAAAATATGAGTTTTATATCCACACCAATAACTCATGATTCTAAAATATAATCTGTTATCAATACTGACTTTACTAGATAGCATTATTAAAGAATGGACCAAACTTTCTGGATTGCTGGGCACATTTGGAATTTGGTAGCTTATTATGTAGATTCTTGCAAAATGAGTCCATAGTAGGCAAGGCTAATGATAAAACAGATATTTATCGAAAGATAAGATAGGCTGTTCCCTTTTGCCTTCCATGTTGCTCTGATGTTTTGGTGCACATGGACAATTCTCAAACAACTCAGTGGAATGGATTTCCCCATCATTTCTAACAACATCCCTGGAATACAGATGTAGATATAGCCCTGAAATATTCTTGGAATTAAATGTTATAGTTCTGTAAAATTAAAATAAGGTAACATAATAATAAAAATGTGTACTGTACCATGTATATTAAGTTGAATTGAAAAGATCTATACTTAACTAGAAGGGACACGGTTGCTCAGTGGGTTAGGATGCTGAGCTTGTCAATCAGATGGTCGGCAGTTTGGCGGGTCGAATCTCGAGTGCCACGTAACAGAGTGAGCACCTGTTACTCGTCCCAGCGTCTGCCAACTTAGCAGTTCGAAAGCACGTAAAAATGCAAGTAGAAAAATAGGGACCATTACGGTGGGAAGGTAACAGCGTCCCGTGCACCTATGGCGTCTAGTCATGCCGGCCACATGACCATGGAGACGTCCTCGGACAAGCGCTGGCTCTTCGGCTTTGAAACGGAGATGAGCACCAGGCCGTAGAGTCGGAAATGACTAGCACACATGTGCGGGGGAACCTTTACCTTTACCTTATACTTAACTAGGTTTCAAAATTTTTAAGTCCTTTTCAATATGTACTTCAGATGTCAAATGTTTCCACAAAATAATTGCATAGGTTTTATATTAATTTAAATATGAAACATTAAGAATCTGTCTATCTATCCCCATAACAATGCAGATGATACCACTGTAATGGCAGAAAGTGAAGAGGAACTAAAGAGCCTCTTGTTGCTGGTAAAGGAGAGTGCAAAAGATGGCTTGAAACTTAACATTAAGAAAACCAAGATCATGGCATCCGGCCCTCTCAATTCCTGGCAAATAGATGGGGAAGAAATGGACGTAGTGATAATTTTATTTTCCTGGGCTCCAAGATCACTGCAGATGGGGACTGCAGCCAAGAAATTAAAAGACACTCCTGGTGAAGAAAGCCATGGCAAATCTAGACAACACACTAAAAAGCAGAGACATCATTCTGTCAACAAAAGTGCATATAGTTGACAGGAAGGCATGGAGGAACATTGTCCATAGGGTAGCGATGGGTCGGACACGACTTCGCAACTAACAACAACAACAACATGGTCTTCCCAGTTGTAATGTATGGCTGTGAAAGTTGGACCATAAGAAAGGCTGAGCGCCGACTTCCGGTGGCTCCGCGGCGACGGAGGGAGCCTTCCCGGGCTGCCCGCGGCTCAGCTGGTGCTTTTTCGCCCAAAACAGCGCCGATCAGCTGTTCGGGCGAATCTGAAGCCCCCTCCTCGGGAGAAGAGGAGGGGGTGAGCCCCCAGGTGGGGGTTGAGTTCTCCGGGGCCGCCTGAGCTTGGAGCTTGGGCGGCCGAAGGATTGAACTCCCCCGTAGCCTGGGCTGCTCCCAGCTGACCAGCGTCTCTGCTCCGGACTTTATGGAGCAGAGCCAGGCGTCTGCGACCATCCCTGCTTGAAGGAGAGACTATGAAAGGGAAAGAGCAGGCAGAGCAGTACAAGAGGGAAAGATGAAGAGATGAAGAAGATTTTATTTTACTCTCAAGCTTGATGGACTTTGTTTAAAACTTAAAGTGAAAGTGCGTCACAATTGTAAGTAAAAGATGGCGGCTAAACCTCCCCCTAGAACTTTTCGGAGTGCTGGAAATTCTCCGGTGCAACAACAATCATTGCTGCAGGCGTTGCATTCTCCTGATGTATTGACATCGAAGGATCTTGAAAAACATACCCAGTTAATTTTGGAGTCAATGGGTGTTAAATTTCTACAGATGGAGGAGAAATTGGAGAAATTGGAGCAGAGAATGGAAGAAAGGATGGAACAGAAACTTAGAGAAATGAAGGTAGACATTTTGTCCTCAGTGCAAAAAGTTGCTAAATGTGTGGAGGTGCTGGATGATCAAGTGCAAGACTTGATTCAAAAGAATGCTTTATTAGAAGCAAAAGTATTGGAAATTGAAGATTTAAAAGACAAAATTGACAGTGAACAGAGCTTGGCCCAATTTTACCAGATGCAGTTTGCTGTGAGAATTAGAGGCCTAAAAGAGGCCTCTAATTCATTATTAATAAACAATAATAATAAAAAAGTTGGAAGGGACCTTGGAGGTCATCTAATGCAACCCCTTGCTCAGGCAGAAAACCCTATACCATTTCAGGCAAATGGCTGTCCAGTCTCTTCTTAAAAGCTTCCAGTGTTGGGAGCATTCACAGCTTCTGGAGGCAGGTTGTTCCACTGGTTAATTGTTCTGTCAGGAAATTACTCCTTAGTTCTAGGTTGCTTCTCTCTTTGATCAGTTTCCATCCCTTGCTTCTTGCCTTGCCTTCAGGTGCTTTGGAGAATAGCGTGACTCCCTTTTCCTTGTGGCAACCCCTGATATATTGGAACACTGTTATCATGTCACCCCTTGCCCTTCTTTATTAAACTAGATATACCCAAGTCCAGCAACTGTTCCGTTTTAGCCTCCAGTCCCCTGATCATCTTTGTTGCTCTTCTCTGTAGTCTTTCTAGTCTCAACATTTTTTACATCGTGGTGACCAAAACTGGATGCAGTATTCCAAGTGTGGCCTTACCAAGGCATTGTAAAGTGGTATTAAAACTACATAGGATGAAGGCTACTGCTAAGCTTGTAAGCCGCCCTGAGTCTTCGGAGAAGGGCGGGATATAAATGGAATTAAAATAAAATAAAAATAAAAAAATGTGATCTTGATTCTATCCGTTAATGCAGCCTAGCACTGTGTTGGCTTTTTTGGCAGCTGCAGCACACTGCTGGCTCATTTTTAAGTGATTGTCCACTAGGAATCAGAGATCCCTCTCAGTTACTACTATTGAGCAAGGTATCACCTATACTATACCTGTGCATTTGTTTTTTCTTGCCTAAATGTAGAACCTTACTTTTTTCACCAGTGAATGTTCAAGTCTGTCAATGTTCAGTTACAAGGGTGCTAAAAAAAGATGCCTCATGACCAGTAGTTGTGCTTAAACTTGTTGCAGTATTCCCTGCTCAAACTTTGAGCACTTGGCAATCAGCATGCATTTATGACAGTTGCAGCATCCTAGGGTCACATGGTAACCATTTGCAATCTTCCCAAAAGGCTTCCGACAAAGTCAGTGGGAGAACTGGATTTGCTCAATGATTCATTTAACAACCTCATTGCTTAGCATGGAAGTTCCAGCCCCAGTTGTGGTAATAAGCCAAGGACTACTGCATTAAAGTCTTAATAATGGTGATACTAAATTTGTGTAGAAATGGCTTTGTTTCTGGATTTTCCATTATCACTTGTGAAGAATCTCGCCAAGGACCTTAAGTACTCTCTACAAAATAGAGGTAATATTGTCATTGTTAGGTACAATTTTCTAGAATAAACTTTTTAAATATCATGTCTATTAAGCAAATGTCTTTTAAGAAATGCAGCGTGAGCTCACCATTGTTCTTCTTTACAATATTACAGTTGAGTATATACCTTTTGAATATATCTGTAAATTCAGGAAGCATGAAGTCTCTTGGGAGAGGGGCAGTATATAAATCCAAATAAAATAAAAAATATATATACGGTATATATTTTGAATGAATGAAATGCTCTAAAATCAATAGATGGAAGAAAGGTTAAATATCCCTCCCTTAGCTACTTCAGTGCATTAATTCTGTCTGTAGTTGAAGCTATTAACGTTTTTATTATGTGTGGTAATGTGTATTTTGAGTACCTTCAATGCATCTTCTAGATAGCATTAAAAAGATGAAGTGAAAAAGCTTTTATCAGCAGAACTGCCTACATTTCCATAGAATATATTTACTACAAATAAGAATTTACTGAAATCAAGAACTGCAAACATAGAATTTTTGCAATATATTTCAAGTTCATTAAAGAGCAATTCATACTCAAGGAAACACTTGTACTTCTGCGACCTCTGCTGGAAACTTCAAGGAAAATCTTTCGTACTTAGGTAGAAAAATCTCTCATGATCTACAAAAAATCCTCTAGTGCCTTTTAAGCAACTGTTTAATTAAAACAATTAATTATCACTTATCTCAAAACAAGACTAACAGGGCAAAAGACTGCAAACCAAAACTGACGAGAAATTCATCTGAATAAAGTGGTTATTATGCTAATTTGTACAGATTAATTTCCAATTGGAGGAATATTCTCATGAAGATACTGCAAAGCCAGATCAGTCCATTTCATTTCTTGTTCTTTCACTGATTCCGTAGCTCCACCATTGTCTTGTTCTGGTTCTGGAAGTTCATTCTGAAAATAAATAAAAAAAATTATCACTGAGTAATTAAAGAAACAATAGAACTTGGTGGGGAAAAAAGTTATGTTTTCAATAGTAATCAGTGTTTTGTTCTTTTTTTGAGAAAAATCTATTCATAAATGGGAAAAATTTTAAATAGAAACCTAAAATATCTTCAAGTGCATCATGCCTATGAATATGGATAGATATACATACACACACACACACACACACACACACACTTGTTAATGGCTTACTGGCTTAAATGCTAGGTATTTGGAAATCAAGTTTGTAATTATAGTTTTGCTTATTACAATTAGTGTCCTATTGATTCTTCAGGAACTATATCACCTTATTTTATTACATGATTCCCTTTCCCCACACATTTCCCAATTTACACTTTGAATCAGCTTCTCCGCTTTAAACCTAGATCACTGCACAACTCATTATATATACACACACACACACACACACACACGTTTTAAATTACTAACAAAGAATCTAAGAGTTAACATATGACATATATATATACACACACACACACACACACACACACACACATATGGACACACACATATAATACATTTCAAACAGCTATAAAGTAGATGACAGCATTAAAAGAAACGTATGTGGCATCTGTAAGACTATGTTTTGATACATCTGTATTAACAACAGCTGCATTACTGCTGCTTAGTTTTATTATGAATATTGGTACTATTTATATCTCCCCTTTCTGCTCCTAGGGAGGAACTTTATCAGGCTTTTGGAATGTTAGTTTTTGACTGGGTTTAAATAAAATTATTAGCAAACGCTTCACCGAAAGCTTTTTGAAACTGAGAAAATGTTCTAAAATAAATGGGAAAAATATATTAATTATCCAGGAACTTACCAAGGGTATTGCCACATCTTCATATGGTAACTTATCTTCTCTCCATGCATCATCAATCAAATCTAGAATTCTCCCATCTCTTTGTACCTCACTGTCCATTTTTTGCAGAGTTTATAATGAGGGCTATGATACAAAGAAAATATTTATGCATATATACTACTGCTTCTCATATACCCAATTGCCAAAGAAATTCCATTGAAATGAACAGAAACTGTTTTTTAAAAAGTGAATTAGTGAAATATAACAAACCGAAAATAATGCTTTGTTTACAATTTTAAAAACGTATGCCTTATGGTAAGTAAAACAAACTAACTATAAGGGGAAAGAGAAAATAAGGAATAAAGTAAAAACCATCTAATCTAAATCAACTTCTCATGAAATCTTAACCACCCGCTTAGCCTTGGTGGAGCAGTGGGCTAATGCCTCCTTAAGTAACACCAGCTGCCTGCAATTAGTGCAGGTTCGCATCCCACCAGGCTCAAGGTTGACTCAGCCTTCCATCCTTCCGAGGTAGGTAAAATGAGGACCCAGATTGTTGGGGGCAATTAAGCTGACTTTGTAATAATGCCGCTTGGGGGTGTGTGTGAAAGCCCTAATAAGCAGGCATATACATAGAATGAAGGCTATTGCTAAGCTTGTAAGCCGCCCTGAGTCTTCGGAGAAGGGCGGGATATAAATGGAATTAAAATAAATAAATAAATAATAAATACAAAAACATATTCCATCTTCTCATTTTAAAATATAAAGACATTTTAAAATTGCTAGGGGAAACTTTTTGAATGAATGTTTCAACATCAGGAATATAAACCTTTTTCAGTGTTGTTAGAAAATTATCCTTGCTAAGCCCCACCACCTGATAAAAGTTTCTTCCTAAAGTCAAAATTCATCATTTTAGAAGCATAAATGAGCAACATGAACCATACAACACTGCTTTTACTGAGCTATATATGACACCAAGATCCCTCTATTGGTAATCAAAACTGAGTATATTTTATTATACCTACATATTTGAAAAATCCAGTATAGAGTAATTGTATATTACATATCATGTTCCTCCCAGGTTTTGTTGGCCTGTTACAGTTTGCAAGAAATTTTTGGGGAACATTTTGCAAAGCGCTTTTTCTTTTCCCAAAATGTTTTAATATAATCTTCAAAATTACATTCCATATTAAATGTAACCTATTATATAACAAGATAAATGGCAAAGATATAGATTTTTTGGACATTTCCAACGGTTATTTTTCAATATCAGAAGCTTTCACATATTCACCGCTTCATAAACTTTTGTGACTTTGCGATTTTTTTTGTCTTAATTGCAGTTTTTAAGAGATTAGTGGAAAAATTATACTTAGTAACGGAAAAATATTTAAAACGTGACAATTATGTTTTATCAATACTTGCAATATTTTTCTTTTAAAAAGACTACTTTGGTGGAAAAATACAGGTATACCTAATAATATCCATCAGGAAGCATTCCTGTTCTTTAACCATTATAAACCCGCTACAGCACTTTTCCATCTATGATAAATTTAGGAATACCGAATTTGCCAGCATTTTTTCTGAAAGCCCCTTGCTGGCTTGCAAAGCCACTTGCTTGCTTTATTTTATTTTCGTATTTCTTAAATCTCCCATTCCTCTTAATTCTCTGGATATATCATTATTCAAGTGTCTTATTGCCGGGCTGGCTGTAATACCACTTAATGAAGAAATAACTTGTCTTACAAGTTTGATTGTAAAACTTACAAATATTACTTATCGATAAACACAACCGCAACTCATTTTCTCATGAGGACCTGCAAGACTCTCTTGACAGCCCGAAAACTAGCAGCACCTACATCAGGGGTCTTCAAACTTGGCCCTTTTGTGACTTGTGGACTTCAACTCCCAGAATTCCTCAGCCAGCATGGCTGGCTGAGGAATTCTGGGAGTTGAAGTCCACAAGTCACAAAAGGGCCAAGTTTGAAGACCCCTGACCTACATTCTTAAGTTTCCCTGTCCCTAAACCTAACGTTTATCCACCTAACGTTTACTCATTCCAAAAAGGGGGCTATTTCAGCACCAGCCCTCTCGTGCGCCCCGCCCCCACTCCTCCTCCATTACTGCTCTCCTCTCGCCTCTCACGCCAACACCCGACCCACACCTGCAGCACGCGATATCCGCCGCTGTTCCGCGGATATTGGAACGAAAGGACGTGACGTCACAGGCAGCAGTTCTAGTAGACGTGAATCATAGAGAGGATGGTAGAGAAGGTGGGTGGGGCGGTCTCAATTCTTCCCCTAGGAACGGCTTGGAGGTAACGGAAGAGCTCCGTGGGATGTAATGGTGGTGTGCGGGAGCGGGTGGTTCGCCTGTTCGCTTCGTGGATTCCTTTTGGCGAGGAACCTTAGAGCGCTGAAGTGCTCTGAGTGCTTGGCATCGGTTATTTGCCGCCGAGTTTACCAATGTGGCTCCTTTTCTGACGCTCTGCTTTCCGTTCTCAGTTCTCTTAGTCTTCTGTTGTCGGTTCGCCCTTACTCATTTTGGCTTACTGAGTGATGTGAACCCAGCGCGCTGGGTTACTTTATCGTTCAACATGTTATGTGAATCCAGGAAATTGGATTAAATGGATAAACCGCGACCCAGTGCGAGTGTTGTGTGAATGCAGTCACTCAATTCCCGTCTCTTATTTACTGGTCTTTGCCCAACTCCTTTTCTTTACAATAGATGAGACAAGAATTCTTTCTGAGCAATGTAGGAAGTCCCAATGCAGACTTTAAAAATAATTTGAGACGCTATTCTACAGATAATTGAGAAGATCCTATTTGAAAAACCTGACATTTTGAATAAAAATCAAGGTGCATTTCTTTTAAATATCCGAGGAAGCCTCAGCTCACTGATTTAAGTATTAGTGTAATATTAATGTAAGAAAGGTTCTCTAATATTTTTTAACAAAAATGCACTCTTGTTGGTTGGCTAACCTGTCCTTGGAAAAAGATGGGACATTTTATATTTTGACATGATTGTATATATATTTGTATATATATATTGTATATGCAGCCTGGGAGGAGACACGAGGCTGGTTCCAGGCAGTAATAACTGCTTCTTTGAGGGAGGGTACCTTCCCTGCCGCCTTGAAGGAGGCGGTGGTGAGGCCCCTCCTCAAGAAGCCTACCTTGGACCCAGCTATTTTGAACAACTATCGTCCGGTCTCCAACCTTCGCTTTCTTGCGAAGGTGGTTGAGAGCGTGGTGGCACTTCAGCTCCCTCTGTTCCTGGAGGAAACTGATTATCTGGACCCATACCAATTGGGCTTCAGGACCGGGTATAGCACGGAGACGGCATTGGTTGCACTGGTGAATGATCTCTGCCGGACTCAGGATAGGGGTTGTTCCTCTGTCCTAGTCCTGTTAGACCTCTCAGCGGCTTTTGATACCATCGACCATGGTATCCTACTGCGACGTCTCAGGGGGTTGGGAGTGGGAAGCACTGTTTTGCGGTGGTTCTCCTACCTCCTGGGCCGCTCGCAGTCGGTGTTGACGGGAGGGCAGAGGTCTGCCTCGAGGCTTCTCGTTTGTGGAGTTCCTCAGGGGTCGGTCCTCTCTCTTCTCTTGTTCAACATTTATATGAAGCCGCTGGGTGAGCTCATTCGTTGTTTCGGGGTGGGGTATCATCAGTACGCTGATGATACCCAACTTTTTCTTTCCACCCTGAACCAACCCAGTGATGCCCTCGACGTCCCGTTGCCTGGAAGTGGTCCGGGTTTGGATGGGGAGAAACAGGCTTCGTCTCAATCCTGCCAAGACTGAGTGGCTGTGCATACCAGCATCTCAGACTAACCAATCTTTTCCATCGTTAACTATGGGGGGGTGAGGTGTTACCCCCTGTTGATAGGGCCCGCAACTTGGGTGTCCTCCTGGATTCACGGCTCAGTTTGGAAGATCATATAGGAGCCGTGGCCAGGGGGGCTTTTGCCCAGGTTCGCCTGGTGCGCCAGTTACAGCCCTATCTGGACCGAGATGCGCTATGCACAGTCACCCATGCGCTCGTGACCTCCCGGCTAGACTACTGCAATGCTCTCTACATGGGGCTGCCCCTGAGGACCACTCGGAGGCTTCAGCTGGTGCAGAATGCAGCTGCGCGAGTTGTGATGGGAGTCTCCCAATACTCCCATATAACACCTGCGCGAGCTGCATTGGCTTCCGGTTGCCCTCCGGGTGAGATTCAAGGTGCTGGTGATGACCTATAAAGCCCTAAATGGCATGGGCCCGGATTATCTAAGGGAACACCTGCTGCCAGCGTCAATTTCCCATCGTCCTGTGCGCTCCCACAGGGAGGGCCTCCTCAGGGTACCGCCGGTCAAGGATTGCCGACGGGCGATCCACAGGGGGAGGGCGTTCTCTGTGGGCGCGCCTGCCCTATGGAATCAACTGCCAACGGAACTCCGGACTGCCCCTGACCTTCGTTCATTTTGCCGGGACCTAAAAACCTGGCTCTTTGAGCTATCTGGTCTGGACTGAGGGGTTTAATGTTTTTAAATTGTGATTTAATTTTATATAAATTAATCTTTCCTAGCTCTTAAGTTCTACTTACCCCATCACCTCATGTTCTCTATTCATTGACCTTTTTAGTTCTACATTAATGGTCTGACGGAATAACATGAATAAATATGCACCAATAACCACTGACTGAATATATTTTCTAGGCACAGTGGAGATATAGTCAAAACCTTGCTGTTAAATATAGTTTAGGAAATGCCAATGGTGAGTTTTTATCTGATGATTCTTAGGTTTGAGAAAAGAATGGAGAAAAATGTGAACAATAAATTAGCAAAAATTGAAACTGTTTATTAAATCTAAAAGGCATGTCACTTATTGTTATATTTTATTTCTTTTTTGCCTTAACAGAAATGAAAATAATTAGGACTTTAGAGGAAAAGTGGAATGATGTCTTAGTTTGCACTAAGTATTAAATACTAGATGGCAACTTTCAGGTAAATTCTGAATTTAAGATACTTCATTAAGGAGTAAGTATTTAGTATTCAGTCTTAACAATTATTGGTGAACTTAAGCAATCAAGGCTGGTTTACATATAGCTGATTAAATATAGCCATTCTATGATGAAGGAGCAGGTATGCAAAATCTTTCTACTATTCATATAAGACTTTCAGATATGTAAGTATGCTTTACATACTTTCAGTACAAAACAAAATTATTCCTTTCAGCAATGTACAGTGCAATAACAATCAAAATTTACAAGTTAAAATTATATAAAAGCAATACCATAAATATATGCAATAATATCTATAATCACAGTGAAAATGACAATATCTGTAAAATCCTAAAATAAATGGCTTCCTACAAATAATAAGGTATAGATGTTTTCTGTATCTTCTCATATGATACAATTTTTCAATGGGCTACATCAAATGCTAAAATTTGCTAGGTCAATTTGTGAACCAGTACAGTCTTGTACTGCCAGTTTGCTTACCCCGTAGTATCTCAGGTTTCTAATCTTAGTATCAATTTGGAGTTTTTCTGGTAAAAATACTATAAATGTTGTGTATGTGAAAATTATTTTAGTCCAGATATGGCATCTATAGATCAACATTTCTTAAAAGTGTTAAGTGTATTTTTTTTCTTTATATGGTCTTCAGGCATCTCCTGGGTCACTTATAGTTCTTCCATCTGAAGATAAATTACAGTGCATGTTTTGGGGTGGGTGATGCCTTTCCTTTCTTATTTTGAAAAAGTGAGAGACACAAAGCACAAAATAATTGCAACAAACACATTTTTATGAATAGCTTTAAAGCTACTTTAGAACTTTTAATTTTATAATACTATGGCAATGTATGAAATAAAGCTCGCTTAGTTAAAGTTTTAGCAAAATGTTTGCTAGTTTATTTTTGTATTATTTTTAGTTTATAGTCTATAGCAGTGGTGGTATTCAAATATGTGAGCAACTGGTTCTCTGTGTGGATGCGGCTCCCGGAAATCTATTGTGGGCTTGGCCAATAAAAAATTAGCTACCGGTTCTGCCGAAGTGGTATGAACTGGCTGAATCCCACCACTGGTAGTCTGCCCAGCATTTAGTCTGTAAAGCTATTGAAGGCTTAATTATTTCCTACTATAAACTGTGTAATTGTTCAGTGATTTTTCCCTTTTCTAATTGTAGGTCCTTCTATCATATATCAAGTGTTCTCTCAATGTGATAGGAGGGGTAGAAATGGTGATAGCTTAGTGTAGCACAATTTTTCTTTTTTCCAGCAGCTTTAAGGGAAGTGATTTCAGGATGGAGAAATTGTTGGAAAAAATGCAAACCCAAGGACATAGCAGGTGTGTATTTGCTATTTCTTAATATTATTAAAATAACATTAGATATTAAAGCAATAATATATTAGCTACTTATTTTACTAAATTGTCAGTAAACACATTTATTAAATGCACTATCTTGTGTTTTTTCCCATTCCAATACAAAAATTCTGAATATTAAGAAGAAATGTGCATTCATTTATAATTTGTATCCCTTTTTACTAAAATAAACAAATTTAGCAGTGGTATTGCTAAATAGAAGGGACGCGGTGGCTCAGTGGGTTAGGACACTGAGCTTGTCGATCAGAAGGTCGGCAGTTTGGTGGATCAAATCCCAAGTGCCGCGTAGCAGAGTGAGCGCCTGTTACTCGTCCCAGCTTCTGCCCACCTAGCAGTTTGAAAGCACGTAAAAATGCAAGTAGAAAAATAGGGACCGCTACGGTGGGAAGGTAACAGCGTTCTGTGCTAGTCATGCCGGCCACATGACCACGGAGACGTCCTCGGACAAGCGCTAGCTCTTCGGCTTTGAAACGGAGATGAGCACCAGCCCCTAGAGTCGGAAACGACTAGCACGCATGGCGGGGGAACCTTTACCTTTACCTTTTTATTGCTAAATAATATTTTAAATTCTTAAGAAAGTGTTGTAATTCAGAAACAGCTGTGTTTTGGCTTGTCTCTTAATTCCTTGTTTAAATGCAACTACAAATGGTGTTTAAAATAGTAGTACTATGCTTACCTTTTAAAGTTGCTGTACCAACTAAATCAGGCTAATTACAGAGAGATATGTAAGCCATTTTAATGTGCACTCAGTGTAAAGTAATTCTTAAGAATTAGCTACATAAAATTAAGAATAGTTATTAGGTAAAGGTAAAGGTTCTCCCCACATGCGTGTAAGTCGTTTCCAACTCTAGGGGCCGGTGCTCATTCCGTTTCAAAGCCGAAGAGCCAGCCAGAACTTGTCCGAGGAGTCTCCCTGGTCATGTGGCTGGCATGACTAGATGCCAAAGTCGCACGGAATGCTGTTACCTTCCCACCGTAGTGGTCCCTATTTTTCTACTTTTACGTGCTTTCGAACTGCTAGGTTGGCAGAAGCTGGGACGAGTAATAGGCGCTCACTCTGCTACATGGCACTCGGGATTCGACCCACCAAACTGCCGACCTGATCGACAAGCTCAGCGTCCTAACCCACTGAGCCACTGCATCTCATATAAGAATAGTTATTAGGTTATTCTAATTTCAGGACACATATACCAGTTATCTTCAGTTTCAGAAATTTTTATCATTATATTTATACTTCTGATAATAATGAAAAATAACATTCCATGAGCATCAGAATTTTGGAGTGGTATAGGGAAGGTGAGTGCAGCTGTTACAGTACCAGGGATCACCATTACAATTTAGAACGGGTGCATAATGAATTTTCCCAAGGGACCATATGAGAAACTGGGACTGTTCTGGAGTAATGTAACCTGATTTGATGTCCTCAAACTCCATCACTTCAACTCAGACTGATCCTGGTGAGGGGCAAGTGCTCTGCAGGCACAGAAAAAGTGCTTTCCTTGCCCTCACGTGGCTGCCAGCCAACTAAAGGAGCACATTGAAATTGTGCAGAGCTGGATCCAACTTGCTTCTCCTGTCCCTTGCAGCGCACTTATTTACATTTAATTTTTAATTTCCAATTGACCTCATACAGGCTGGACAGGGTCAGCTAAATGGGCCTGATGTGAACTGGGAGGCCATAAATTCCCCAGGTCTCATTTAGAGTAATTAATGTAGTAGTTGTCTATATTTGTTTCACTGTAGGAGTAAAAAAACCAGCTTTCTTGTAGAGCAGGGGCCCCGGGCCTAGACTAGCACTGGTGTGCGGTGCGCCAGAAACCGGGTCATACAAATGAGTGAAACCCCATCTGTGCATATGCAGATTGCAGGCAACCCACAAAACCAGGCCCCCTCCAGTCCACAGAAAAACCTCTTTCCACGAAACTGCTCCCTGCTTTTCAAAAGGTTGGGGCCACTATTGTAGAGAACCTGAAAACACAAAGGTGCAATCTTAGTTCACTGGGATATTAGCTCTCACATTTGGACATTAAATGTCCTTATTCACCCTGTATAGAAATCTGAGTCTCTTATATTTTGATGTCAAAGCTCTAATATTCGTAGAAGTAAAAATGAGTATTGTGTCATGGGCTGACTGGGACACAATTAGAATTCACAGGTTTTAGGACAGTACTGTTGCAAGTTAACATTTCTGGAATGCTTAAGATATTCCAGCAGTGAATGTTTTATATGAATTCCCTTCTACTGAATGCAATGAGAGAATTTTTTTAAAGTCTAAACAGAAACAAGCAGGAAAGGAGAAAAATGCTATTCCTCCTTGTTCTCAGCTTGCTTGTATAAGACTAGCTGCATTTTGAATTTGTACCAATTAGTTCATTCATTTTAGATCTGCTATTTGAGTAGAATTACACTATAAATTGTTTTATATTTATTAAAAGAATCATGCTTTTCCTTATGTGTTTGCTGTGCCTTTGCTTTGAAAGAACCAACACGAAATCTCCAGCCAAGGTTTTGAAAAGCTTGAGACATTCATTTTCACTAGCTGTAATTGTGTTTTCTTATCAAATTATCTTTTCCATTTGTTTTCAGTAGGTTTGAAGTTCAATGTCATATGACTGCATTGCTTAGTGACCGCAGTACTGACATTTCTAATTAAGCAAATCTCGTATTATCTCTAAGTGTGATGTCACATCACCATTTGCAATCTCTTGCTGGCTTCCCCATTGTATTTGCTTGTCGGAAGCCAACACTGAAGGTTGCAAATGCTGATCACGTGACCATGGACAGCCACAACTACAAGGACTGGTTGTAAGTACCACTTGTTCAGCTTTGTGATAACTTTGAATGGTTCCTAACAAGTGATTGTTAAACAAGAACCATCTACGGTATACTTATTTCATGCAGCTCCACAATACCAGGAAAAAGTACAGCTGCTTTAATAAGTTATGGATGGATATTATGTTTGCACTTTTATATATTCTGAAGCATCTTTTTGAATCTCAATCTGCTGCTATAGAATTACTATGGCTAGGAGCTGATCTCGGAGAAAAAGATGAAGAAAGCTTCGCTTACCTCATATCATTTTCTGATAATTGTGCAATCAGTAAAGCTATTTTCTTGATAGCAGAAGTTTCCAGACTTCATGTGAGGCAGAGTTGCAAGAATTGATGAAGCAAATAGATATCATGGTGGCTCACAAGAAAGCTGAATGGGAAACTCAAACCCAGACTTTGGAGTCTTGTTTAGAATTCCGAGACCAGGAACTGTCCTCTCTCAAAACTGCAGCAGAGGAGAAACGCAAAGAGGTATCTCTTTGAACTTGTATGTAACTTTCATTTTATTTAAATAGACATTACCTTTTTTCTGAAAAATTCCACCATAGATATTAACCCCATAAAAACATATCCTTTGAACATTTCTGGAGGTCATTTAAAGGAATTGGTCCATAAGTAAAATGCCATCTTATGAAGTGCATTCACTAGTCATAGTTTGAGAATTCTGCAAATAGTATGTGAATAGTATTCATTTGATGAAAGTGGTAGATTCACCATTAGTTATTTTACATCTGTTTTTCCAATTAGTTCCCTCTATATTGAAAGGTTTTATTACATCATGATTTGATTCACATTTTATAGTCAAAACCATTTAACTGGTCATTGATAAAATATTGTAAGATTAAGAACATAACGCCAGTAGCCAAGAAAAACTATCTCTCTGTCTTTCTGCCTCAAACGTAATCTCTTATCAGACTGCAAAAATAGCTCTGGACTCTGCAAACTTTTCCATATGAGGGATTTATAGTGAGACTTGCAGCAATAAACAGCTTGCCTTTGATGGTTTGGTTGGATGTGGTGATGATATTTATTTATTATCAAATTTGTATGGCCGTCCATTTCACAAAAAGTGACTGTGGGTGGTGTATATGCTGTAAATGAATAGTATAGAAAAGTTCAGTGTCGTGCATCCTTTCCTAAAGAGAACACTACATTAGGGATGCCTCGACTCATAAAATATGATCTCCATGACGGTTACTGTTTTTCCCTTAAGAGGGTAATGTGAAGAACCACTAGTTTTTGAAAACTAGTTTTTAAATTGACAGTTTTATTCTCTTAGGCCTTTCTCCAATATATTTAAACTGTCAGAGCACCTGAATTAGGCAGTGTCACAGTGAATAAATTTAAGACTGTTTTGACATTGAGCTACTTCTACAAAAAGTAAAGTGGGTCCAGATTGTAATCATGAATACCTGAAACTCCACAGCAACCCCTTCCTTGTACATCTTGACTCTAGGAGAGTATGTTTGCAGTGGGCAATAGTTGCTATAATTTGTAGGTTCCAGGAAGATGTTTGTATGATAATGTCCCACTAATTTTGTTCATCTCTTATTTAAATATAGAAAATTAATTTTACTCATGTTATATCAGCAAATGATTCTGAAGTTTGGTTTAGTTTTGATTTCTATTTAGAAAATAACCTTGTTTATTATTTTCATTACCATGGCAAGTAAGTGGTATAGGGAGGAAATAGGTGGGGGGGGGGTAAAAGGGTCTGCTTTACTAATTTAGAGTTCTAACTCTTCGCTGGATTGTTATTTGTGTGGACAAACATTTATATATTGAGTTCTGTGGCTCCATAGGCTTGCTGTTTTTCCATCCCATTGTCCAAGTAAGGTTTCTAAGACGGAATTTTCTGTATTAAGCTCTATTTTGTTATTATCTTCCAGACTGAGAGATTGTACCAGAGATTAGATGAGATGGAGCAACTGAATCGTGAGATGACTATAGAATATGAACGTCAGTTAACAAAAGTCCAAAATGAGGTGAGCTCTCTGAAAGATAGCAGAACTGCCTTGACCAAAATGTAAAACAGGTTTCTTCATTATCATATCTGTCAGATGAAAGGCAGATAGTATATCTGTACATATAGGTATTGAAATCAAAGAATATGGATTGTTTTCAGATGAATAAAGACATACGTTTTGAATAAGAGTGAGTCCACTTTCCATGTAACAGAAGACAGTGATGAATTGTTTTCTTTAAAGTTTGTGTGTGCATATCTGTATTTTGAATTTTTTTCCCAAAATAAGAGACTAAAAGTTTTGCCGTTATTTCAACTATTTCAGTGTAAAATTTCAGATGCTGTGGTGTCATTTCATGTTTTGCTTGTGCTTTTAGTTTTACCGTATTTTCCGGCGTATAAGACGACTTTTTAACCCATGAAAATCACCTCAAAAGTTGGGGGGTCGTCTTATACGCCCAGTCTTATACGCAGGAAAATCAGCGAGCCCGGGAAGGCACGCCCTCCCCTCTCACTGTGGAGGAAGCAGGGCAGGCTGGTGTCTGGCGGGAGCCGGCAGGGCAGTCCTGCGCACGCGCGCACGCACAGGACTGCCCTGCCGGCTGCCGCCCAACGCTCTTCCCTCTTGAGGCAGCATCGCTCCCCGGCTCCTAAGGAGTCCTCGGGGATGCTGCCTCAAGAGGGAAGGACTGCCCTGCCGGCTCCCGCCCGACGCCGGACGGCTCCGCCGATGCTGCTTCAAGAGGGAAGAGCGTGAGGCGCCTGCCATGGCTCTTGAGGCAGCATCCCCGAGGACTCCTTAGGAGCCAGGGAGCGATGCTGCCTCAAGAGGGAAGAGCGTCGGGCGGGAGCCGGCAGGGCAGTCCTGCGCACGTGTGTGTGCGCAGGACTGCCCTGCCGGCTCCCGCCAGACACCAGCCTGTCCTGCTTCCTCCACAGTGAGAGGGGAGGGCGTGCCTTCCCGGGCTCGCTGATTTTCCGGCGTATAAGACGAAAAATCTTGAAAATCATCTCAAAAGTTGGGGGGGTTGTCTTATACGCCCAGTCGTCTTATATGCCGGAAAATACGGTACTTTTTCTTTATTTTCAGTTAAATGCCAAAGTGACTAGTAGTGCTAGTTTACCAGGAGAGTTAATTGTTTACCTGGAGAGTTAAAGTTTTTTTTTTATTTATTCTAGGCCAGGCCTACACAACTTGATAGAGGGGAAAGGGCCACACTGATAAATTAAAAATCATAGTGACCTCAAAGGAAAATCTGTTGCATTGATTAGCTGCTTGGGGCTAGCAGAAGAGTGGCAGTGCTGGAGCTGGTAGACCTAGAGGCATTAGGGATTCTAAATATTGCACACTTTGAGCAGTGCTGGAAAATTTATTGGCTTTTTTTTTAAAAAAAAAAGATGGTGGAATATGCAAGGTGCACAGGCCTGTTCTGGGCTATTGATGAAATTAAATTTTGTGTTCTTCCTTTTGCAAGCTGAAGACATTATTTCATAATAATGATTCTTGTTTAGGAGGTCATTCAGGGAAGTAGGAATGATTCCACCAAGCTAGATTGAAATTCAGTGGTAGATCTGGGATCAGAGCAGAATTGACTATTAAATAAGGTTTAAAAGCCCCAGTAATTCCTAATAGTAATTAATATCCTGTAACTCCATAATGGGGTAATCCTCATATCTTATTTTTCACTTATAATAGTAGTTATGCCTCTATTTGAAGTATCCCAAGTTGCTGTTGGATTCATGGTTATTGATGTTTATGATAAAAATTAAATCTTTTTGCAACATCCACTTCCTTTTCCATCAAATAGTGTGACTTTTTTATAGCAGGCTAATTTGATTTAAATAAAATCCCCATCCTAAAGAAGTATACATACTGTTTGAAGTGAAATATAAAATTATTCATAGTTCATTGGCAATGTTGCTTCCTTATTTATTTTTTAAAAAACTTTTTAATATCTTTAATACCTTTGTTCTATTTCTGTTCTCTTTTCCTGATCTTTTGTTCATGCTTGATTTGATTGGAATTAAGTTTGGAATTTTCAGGTATTTACTTTCTTTAGTGTATTTTCAGTGAAAGATGGTTAATTTGTACTTGTTATAATAAGGACATTTCACTGAAACAATGCCATAATAAGAACTCTTGACTATCAGTCCATTTAGTTTTTGCAACATTTCAGAAATATGCATAGTTCTCCCTAATTTAATTTATAAGTATAAATTTTCTGGTCATTGAAAACAGACCAGGTGTTTTAAAAATCTATGTTTTAGTATTTATGCTATCAAAATTATTTTTATTTTTTTCAGTTAGCTAGGTTGAAGAGAAGTTATGAAAAATTGATGAAGAAACAGTTAAAAGGAACTAGGCAGTCATCCAAGAGTCAAGACGAAGATCAATCTGAAATAAATATTTTGACCAAGAAATTAGAGGTAGGTGGGAAAATTGTCTTGGTCAGAATTTATACATTCAAATAGATGTGAATAGGTTTGGAAAAATCTCAAGATTTTTATTTTAAATTTGGAAGTAGGAGACCTTTACCTCAATATAAGTCCAAGTGAAATTAATGGGTTCCTTAGTTGTCACATAATTGCTCAGTAAAACAAATATATTTAACCATAATCCACCATCAACATGTTCTGTGTTCTTGGGCTTCCTAAATAAAAATAAAAATAAGCTCCAAGGTGGATTCCAATTTGGAGATGACTAAGGTTCAGTCCTGCCGAGTTGTCTGGGAACAATTTGATCCTGTTGTGGCTGAGGAAATAGACAGGGTTCTTATGCTTGTAAAGTCAGCCACCTGCTCCTTAGATCCATACCCTCCTTAGCTAGCTAAGGCTTCCTGGGAAGGTTGTGTGGTTGGAACCTAATATTGGTTAATTATTCTTTGAGATAAGGGGTTGCTCATGTAAGTGTTGCTTTGCCCCTTCCTCAAGAAGCCCTTGCTGGATCCTACCATACTGGACAATTTTCATCCAGTATTAAGCCTCTCTCTTTTTTAGGTTGTGGAGAAACGGATTACGTAGCAGCTTCAGTGGGCCTTGGATAAAGCAGATTATCTGATTCTTTTTCAGTTGGGATTCAAGTCTGGACATGAGTCAGAGATGGTATTGGCCAAGGTTTTATATCATCTATGGCAGGAGCGCAACAGGGATAATGGATCTGTTCTTATTTTTGACCTCTTGGTGGCCTTTGATACAATTGACTACGGTATCTTTCTGTATCGACTCCATGGACTGGGAGTGGGTGGGGCAGTATTGTGTTGGTTCACTTTCTGTAGGGGTGGTACCAGTCAGTGTTAACAAAGTGTGAGAGATCCTGCCCTCAACCATTATTTTGTGGATTTCTGTAGGGTTTGATAACTCTCACTCCTGTTTAACATCTACATGAAGCTGCTGAGTGAGCATCTATCTAAGGGTAATGTATCATCAATATGCTGATGATACTGTACTCAGTTCTGTATCTTCACCCTTGGCAAATTAATCTCATCCTGATGCTTGGACACTGTAGAAATTTGGATAGGGAATAAGAAGCTCTAGATTTTGTGACCTTCTGATTCTTGGACTTTACCATCTTTGGTACCTGAATGGAGTGGTACTACCCAGACAGACCCTGTATGCAATCTGTGGGTCCTTCTAGTCTTGTGACTCCTGCTTGAGAAAGACCTTTGCACAGCTTTGTGCTATGTGCCAGTTGTGCCTCCTTCCTGCACTGTGAAGCTCTACTCAGTCACTCAGTCACTGTAAATAAGAGAAACATTAATAATTATACTCCTCTGCTACCAATTCTTCTCTTGTTTTTATTTTATCAAGTATTGAACAGTCATTTTTAGGGTAGGTTATGAAGAAGGTGGTTACACAGCAGCTTTAAGAGGTTCGGGATAAAGTGGATTTCCTTTACAAAATTCCAATATCTCACAAAGTTAGCCATTTATGTTTGCCTATTACTTCTTGTTTATAAAATGCTTGTTCGTACTGAGAGGCACAAAGTATCTATTCTATATTCTAAGTATGGCATGTCTAACATAATAAATTTTAAAATTCACATTAAGCTTGACTTTGTCGCATCACAAATATTCATGCCACTAAAATATCAGGTTATATCTTTCTAATCTCAAGAACCTTCTATTCCTCAGCAGTATCCACCCTTTCATCCAAACTGATCAGCAAACTGCAAAATACAATTTCTAATCAGGTAGACCCAACCCTCCTCTTTTTTTTTTTTTGCATCTTGTAACCTTATATTTAACATGTGGGTTTTTTCCTCTGCCAGACAAATTTAGATAATCCTTCTGCGACTGTTTAAATGGTGCATCAGTTGTAAAAACAGATATTGTCTGAAACAAAAAACATCATTCTAGGCAAGACATTCATTTTTGTTAAAGAAATTGTCCCTGACAATGGTTGATTAATGTTTCAGTATATATATTGTTAAACAGAGTGAGATCTCAATTGGACAGATCCGTTGGAGAAAGGTCTGTTATATTGAAGAGCTTATCATTTGTAGTGACATTATACAAATAATGTAAAATGCTGCAAATCTTGTCATTTATGTCATTTGCAGAAAGTTGTGCAAGTGGTAGACGGTGATGTAATTTGCATCATTTGTGTAATAGCTTCATTATGCAAGTGATGTAAATGTAATAGAATTCATTCATTCATCATCCATTTCAGTGAGGTTCACTAAATCACTAAATGAAGATTTCATTCTATGTATTTTTTACTTTTCCCCATTTATTCTAACAATATAATTTTGTAGTTCAAAATACACCCACCATACACCAGATGAGGGAAAAATAATTATTAGATAAATTTCCTATTGTCTGGAAAGTTCCTTAGCTAATTATAGTGTCCTTTGATTAACATGCGTGTATATGAAGCAGCAGAAGATTGAAAGAGCAGGAGATGTAAGGGTGATTGGTTGAAATATCTAAGTCCTTACTCATGGCTGGTGCTAATTGTTACGTGTACCTAGATATTTATTTTTTTCCTATCCATGGATATCTCTACAAAAGTTGTTCACACAGTGAAAGAAGATGATATTCACATTCAATAAATTGCTATTTTTTCCTCTTAATCTTTCTGTCATTAATTCTTCAGCAATATTTCTGAACCATATAATCAGATTTTTGCTATGCCATACTTGCAAGGTATATGCTACTTTGGAAAGCAGAATGTTAATTCCTTAAAGACAAATGTAAGTTTATTTAGTGAATAATATCCAATAACTTAATATCAGAATTTAATTTAATCTTGGAAGGAAATCCAGAATACTGTTAAGCATCCAGATTGTAAATAAATAGTAACTATCTTTTCTAGGAGTTCCATGAAAAGTCTTTAGATTGGGAAAAGCAGCGTCTGCAGTACCAGCAGCAAGTTGCTTCATTGGAAGCACAAAGGAAGGCTTTGGCTGAGAAGTCTGAGCTAGTTCAGGTACAGTTAAGCTGAATTGTTTGTCTTAGAAGACAGGGAAAGAATTTATGGCAATCTTGAGTGTTTATTCAGGTAATCATTGAAGGGAATCTCTTGTGGGATAATCCCTGTCCTATTCACTATATACAGTGGTGCTTATAAGTACATAGCTTTGGGTCATTTTCCTCAATAAAGATATGAACAAGCATAATGTTTTGACTCATTTGCTTAATTGGCTTTTCTATATCTAGTTTTATGATTTATGTAGACAATAGATCACGTTCTAGGTCATATTTATGCAGACATATAGAAAATTCCAAAAGGTTGACAAACTTCTAAGCACCACTGTGCATACAGTCTGGAAATAATCTAAAATCTGTTCAGTAACTAATAGGCACTGGCCCTTTTTGCTGTTAAGTTCCCAAACAATGGTTTGGGTGGGAAAACAAATAGTATGATTTTTAAAAATTATTTTGCTAAAAGTTTTGTAGCAGTTAAATGCCCGATAGTATACTCAGTATATGTGATAGATCTAAATTACGCTTTTCATAAATAGTATAGATATCGTACAAAATATGCTTGTGGTATATAACCGAAATATTCTAAGTTCTATTGTTTATTTCTCATGAGGTTTAAAAGAGACTTTCACAGTTTCTAAAAAAAACAATCTATGTTGGCTTAAGGCTACTGTGGTTTATTTTAACAGATGAGGTTCCATCTGTGAAAAAGCTTGCTGTGACAGCTAAGAAGCTCTTGCTGGGAGCTTTCCACTTAATGGACTATAGAGTTGCCTCTGAGTAGAAGTTCTGCATGGCAGAAATTGGCTGTGATGGGACTGAAGCTGACACTGATGGTGGCTTTGCAAAAGAGATGCTGACAGAATGGCTTGGAAAAAAGTGTGTGTCTTTTTAAAACAAATGCCTTGTTGCGTTATGCCTAAGTTATTGATGGTTCAGCCTTTTAAAACTGGGTTTCAGAGAACTTTTTTTGGTATACTTCTGTTAGTGACAAGATAATAGAAAAATAATAAATAGCATTTTTATTTTTAAGTGTACCTGTGTATTTGCCACTTTCATGTTTCTGGAATGATTGTAGTCATGAAAGTTAATACAGCAGGTTGTCCCTAAAAATATTTGCTTCCCCATCAGATAGTTGATTATTTATTTCTTATATTGATAGATTTTAGATATATTTTTTTTCTGGAAGTATACCATGTGAAAATGATTTGATACATAATTACATTGTAGAACTCTGCTGATAAATATCTATTCAGGCTATCTGGCAAAACAGATCCATTCAGTGCCCTTTGAAAAGTAGTGTTGGGGCAATCAGAGATCCTCTGATGCAAATTTGGGTAAAGCAGATGGTATTGTAGAATATTTTATGGGCATATTACACTGAACTACAAAATTGATCTGTTGACAAGCCTAAAGAAGGATGGGGTTATTGTTTCTATTTACAGACTTATGCAAAATAATATGTGTGATTAGGAAGAGCAACTAGGTATTTCATGCATATAACACATCATGTATGTATAAAGTCAGTGAGGCCAATAGGGTGTAGTTGTAAGGTATTGGGGCAAAGACTTCAAAGAAAGTTGGATTTTGAAAAAAGAAAAAGGCAGTATTTCATGAAGAGAGAACTCTTGTTTCTTTCTAGGGAATTACTTTATTTTGCTTTGCCAGAGTTCTGCTTACGTCCCAGTATCTCTCCTCAGTTTATCAGCATGCTTTGGCCTTCTAAATGTTTTGGGAGTGAGCAAACAGCTTTTCCTGAGAAGATGTATTGAGGTCAGGGGTTTGTAATTTGACCCCAACAATTCTTTTAACAGAAATCTCCTGAATTTCTGCAAACTCTGTGTTTTGCTTGACTTGTTAAGTCAGTGACAAAAAAGTGTTAAACGTACTTCTGTAATATTTTCTTTTGCAAATATTTAAAAGGTTTTCCCCCAATAAAATTAGTGTCATGGTCAACATGGTCATAGTAAATAAAAAGAAAATTTGGCAAGAATATTTTTTATCTTGTTACTGTTCACATATGTGCTCTCTTCAACTTCTCTACTATTTTAACAGATCATAGCCATGTCAGCCTTCTGTGCTGTGTATTAAATTGTGATTGCTTCCTCTGCAGTCCAAGCACATTGCTTTTCTCAGTTTTGTAGTGGAACTGAAAGGTGAAGAGTGTAAGGAAAGAAAATGTAAATTTAGGAGCAAGAATAAGAAATTGGGATGCAATATTTCTGCCTTTAAAATAAATCCTGTAACAGTAACTTTTATTTTTGAAATAAGTTTATTTACATTTGTTTCTTTTGCAGTGTATTTTTTTAACTTTTAATATATGGGGAGTCTGTTAGTCTGAATTATTCTAAATTAGTCAGAGATTTTGGCTGCCTGCAATAATTAGCCAGAATGTGTATCAGTAATCTACAGTACTGCTCACATGGAAAAATAGAGTGTTGCCTCAGATGTCTCATTATCCCTGATACCAAATCCTTTACAGGGATAACCTCTTTTTCTAGCTTGAGTTGGACTTTCACTTTGTTCTGCTTGCTTTGGAGGCACTTGAATATCTCACGGAGAAGAGACTTAGAACAGACACAATTCCTTATTTTTACAATGAAATTAAGTTTTGGGGAAAAATCCTCTCATATTGGAAAATAGAATGACATGTGACATCTGCATCCAACTTAATTTTTATTTTTGAAAGATATTGCTTAATTTTAACAAAATAATACTTTCTACTTCATAGAGTCAACTGTGCAGCCGGAAGCAAATGTTTGAATCTGTGGAACTGGCAAGCCAATCTGAAATCCATCATTTAGCCAGCAAGTTGGAAAGAGCCAACGACACTATTTGTGCCAATGAATTGGAACTGGAGAGACTGAATATAAGAGTAGATGATTTGACTGATACTAACCAGAAGATTCTGACAGAACAACAAAAGCTTCTACATGAGCTGAAACTTTCCCGGAACTCCCTAGAGGTGTGTGAATGAATTGCTTGGAAGCTGAATAATGCATATTATTATTTAGCCACTTGTTCTAGCATTCCATCGAGACTAAGTAGGAAACATGGTTTGGTAAGAAAGGGATTGTGTTCTCTGTTGAAAGGTAAATTTAATCCCATATGTTATATTCATTTTTAGTGAGTGTCATTTTCTCCTTTGAAGGTTCTTCATGATGAAAAGAGGGAACTCAGGTCTACTCTGTTGTCTCAGGAGGACTTCATCACGAATTTACAGCTTTATCATGAACAATTACAGAAAGAATTGTCCAAGCTAACTGAAACTCTGAATGTGAAAGAAACTCTTATCAGGTGTGTCTCCAAATATTGAGGAAAATATTGAACAGATTACTATGCAATATGTCATTATTTTTCAATTAAGAAGAGAAAATATGATTACATGGATTTATAACAATTTAAAATATTTTCAGATTTTTTTTAGTAGGAAAACAGATGGATTCTCTTTATGTTGATTGTCAATACAACTGTTGCCTGTATGACAGAACTCAGCAAGCCAATAGTTTTTATAGAAAATTAGCATAATTTTGTTTGGCAAATTGAACTTTTTCTTAAAATTCTAGTAGAGCAAAGATAAAGGAAACAGTTATCAAAATGTATTTGTGCATTATTATAAAGTGAAAATGTGCCACTGGCTGTTGATTGTCAACACCCTTGCTGTAATTTCTCTTGAATTGGAATTGTCAGTTCAGCCAGTTTATGCATTGTGAACCATATATTTGAGATTGTATTTTTGCTGTGGTAAGAATGTGTGTTGCTGTCCGGTGAATGCACGAAATTTCAACCTAACTGAATTCATTAAGTTTCTAGTATTGTTAAAGCTCATCATCTTTCCTAAATTTGTTGTGAACTGCTGCCAAAAGTAGATAAAACTGGAACCAATGGTAGTATGGCCATCCTTCCACATGGTCTTTTTTTTCTCTTTTGTCCTGCATATCCAGTAAGTCTACTAGGAAAAGGAAAAATTTCTCTTACCAAAGCCTACAGGGGATCACCCTTCCCACTTCTCAATCCTTTGTAATTCTCCCCATTTCCCCTTTTCCTGTTTCCTTAACATTAGTCCCAGTGATTCACCCACCCACCTCGTTTTAAAAAGTAATATCCCACCTCACTCTGTGTGTTTGTATGTGTGTGTGTTTTTACTTCAGGTCACTTTTGACTCCCAACAACTACATGGACAATTAACAAGAATCTCAGTGGCTCAGATGCCTTCATAAGGCAGGAATGGAAGTCAGGTTTTCCCGCTCCTAAACCAAACTCTAATCTCTAAACCAAACTAGCTCCCTTAATGTTCTAATAAGATATTTTAAATCAGTGTTCCATTATTAGGAAGACCAGTGACAATTCATTTGTCAAATAGTCAGAATAAAGGTTGAGATAATAATTTTAAAAGATGTTGGTAAGAGGTTGTGTTGTAATGTTATTGATTGATAATACCTGTTAATGTAGTACTATGGTAGAACTTCTTTTATTACAGTTTTGATAAATATTTAAAGTTATTTTAAAGACACATTGCCATGTTCAGTTATGACATTAGTGTATCTACACAAATGCCTCTCTGTACAACTGGTATAATTTACTTTGTTTGTTAGAAGGCTTCAAGCATTAAACTGTTTTGTCTAGGCAGCTGCAAAAGAATACAGAAGCCAAAGGAAAATACTATGGTGGAACAGAATTAGAGGAGCATTTATGCCAGCAGTTTGATGGCACTGAAGTGATTCAACTTGAGGGCAGGTACATGACCTCAAAAGTTTCTTTATAATAAAAACCCTATGAAACAAAAAATCTGTTGGATTTATTAAATTTGGCATTATGTTGCTTACAAATACTTGTTTTTGATTTTTGCATGTATTTTTCATGGCTTTAGCTTGGGATCTCCAGATGGAAAGTGCATCCAGCTGTCTGAAGAGCAAAAGGAGAAATTACTGGAGCTTCGACTAACTGAAGAACAGCTGTGCAAAGCCAAGACCGAGATAAAAAAAGTGTGGATCTCTTGTACAAATAAATACATTAAAATGTCCAATTTATGTATCAATAAAACAGATTGGGACAGTATGAAATTTCTTACATTGTGGTAATGTAGACATAGAAACAATTTATCATTAAGGGGTACTAAAAGAGGAGTGATGAATTATATTGAAGAAGATGATTCAGAATTTAAGATTATTTTCTTTGAAACTCAATACATTCACTGCTTCCATTATTGCAATTTTCATGCCTGCAAGATGACCTTTCCATTTTAAAAGTAAATTATTTATGGAAAAAGCTAAGTCTCCATTTCAGGTTATGTAAGTAAAGTTAGATAGCTGTAGAAAGTACAAACTCATATATGTTTATATTTTGGACCGCCTAAGGTGCTTATTGCAAAATACTCTTAAAAAATGAGAAGAACTCTGATGTCTCATATCATTATTATAGTTTCAGCAGAATTTGCAAAATTCCAGAAGAATACGGTAGTTGAATATAAGGGATTGCAGACAGAAGGTCATCTAGCCTTGGCTAAAAAGAAAACAGCATAACTGTACACAATGAAATGTCAATACATAAAGCAGCAGCTTGAAATTAAATGGAAGATGGTCAACTGGGTGAAGGGTATGCTTAGAAATACAGTTCAGGTTGAGTTTTCTGTTAGATACCATCCAAATATTTACCAAATGCTATGTTGTCCTTACTGGTATATCTTTTTCTTTCCCATCAACACAGACAAATTTTGAATATGAACCTAAAGAAAGAAAAATATAGTACAAAAGTACTAAATCTATACCCCCCCCCAAAGTTTTCTCAATGAAGGCTTCAAATTTAACCATTTCTCCCTCAAAAATGTTATAGGCTATTAGTGTCAAGACTCGGGTATATGACATTATTTGCCATGCTCACATCATTATTTTCCATCCTCACATATTTAGATGAAAGTTATGTCCTAAATATAATGAAGCTGCATTTACTCACTCAATCCAGCACACACAAGAAATAAAAATATCCAATGTAGTTCAAGCTTAAAGGGAAAGTACCCATTAATGATGATGTATGGGAACTTAAAACTATGAACTAAAGAACTGTTTAGGTGTTGTTTTTCTTTCACACTGCTGACTTCAGAGGCAACTTAATTGGTTAATTCAGTTTCCTAGTTCTGACTTCACATGAGGCTATGATTTAAGACATATTGAAATGTATATGGGCATTATATGAGGAAAAAACAGAATGCTTCAGCTTCTCCATGTTCCAGCAGATTAGCTTGTTAAAATGACTTGTTTCATCTAAATTAGCAGTGGGCTAATGCCTCCTTAAGTAACACCAGCTGCCTGCAATTAGTGCAGGTTCGAGTCCCACCAGGCTCAAGGTTGACTCAGCCTTCCATCCTTCTGAGGTAGGTAAAATGAGGACCCAGATTGTTGGGGGCAATAAGCTGACTTTGTAATAATGCCACTTGGGGGCCCCCAAAAGCCCTAATAAGCAGGCATATACATAGAATGAAGGCTACTGCTAAGCTTGTAAGCTGCCCTGAGTCTTCGGAGAAGGGCGGGATATAAATGGGATTAAAATTTAAATTTTAAAATTTAAATTTAACTTATGTTGCCCATTTGGTATATAGCAATCTGAGCATCCTGTCTTACATTCTCTTACAGTCCATATCAAATATTTATCTCAGATCAAGATGGAAGATAATTCTCTAGGAATAATGCATAAAATCTTAAGGAGTTGAGAGTATTGTCTTAAGATGACATCCTTTCTTTGAGACCATACTGCGACATTTAAGGTTTACAGCTTTCCACTAGTCCCAGCATTCTAACTTTGTAGGAGCTGCTGGTGTTTACTATGAATGGTCTTAGGAGGTTGTTCTTGTTTTGTGCAATTTGTACCCTAACCTGCAGATCTTTAGGAATTCAAATTATTTCCTAAAAGCAGTCTTACTTGGTCATATTTGTACATTGTTGTTGGCTGGTTTCAATGAAAATACAGAAAATCATCAGTTAGGTTCTATTTGGTTGAATGCAAGGACTCCAGATGAACACTCCAACTTCAGACAGGGCTGTTTTACTGTAACTTAATGCAATGAATTTCTGAAATATTGCTGCAGTATGAGATTCTTTAGCAAGATAACAGGAGGAAATTATGCTATAGAGAGATTGGTATTACTTACAATGCATGATGATTATTGCAGAAATGCTGACCTGCAAATTTGTATCCAATTCTGTCCAGATGAAGGAAGAGCTATCCCACAAAGAACAAAGTCATAGCCAAGAATTGGAAGGAATGAGGCTTGAGGTTACCCAATTAACACGAGAACTGCATCAACGTGACATCACAATTGCTTCTTTGGGTTCTACTTTAAGCTTAGAGCAACGACTAAAAATAGAGATTGAAAAAACAGAGCAAAAGACACTAGAGCACAAGGTAAAATAATTGAATTCTACAATATTTTATAGTACAGTATTACAACTTGCTTGATTAAAAATAATAATGTGAGACTTGGTTTTTTTTGGTTCCCTTGTTGTACACTCTATTCTTTTTGGTAATACTTGTTCAGATTTAAATATAACTACTAGTAACTTCAGAATATGAAAGTTTGGCTTCTCTTATTCGAAATAATTTATGATACTAAAGTCCACATGGCTTGATAAGAAGTGTATAGCCAAGGGGCTATTTATTTCCTGCATTTAATCTATACTAACAATTAAAAAAAATAAATTTATCTCTTAAGGCTGTTCTGTCTCAGTTGGAAGCCCTCAGACAAGAAAATCACCATCTGTCAGAGAAGCTGCAGAAGGTAGAATACATTTTGATTGAGTTATTTCCTTCGATGCATTGAGTCGCTTAACTGCTTTGTTGTACAGAAAAGTATTATTTTTGTGCATTTGTACAAAGTTGAAGATGCTTAGATACCTTTCTCCCCCAAAACAAACTACTATATGCATCTAATGTTGAAAGTAATAGTGGGGTGTAGAGTTGATTAGGAAATTTGTTTCTGAATATATTCAACAGAGTATGATTTTTTTTAAAGTTGTAGAAAAATAAGGTATTATTTTATTTAGTACGACCACTAGATGTCAGTGCAAGTTCATAATCTCAGTGCTGCCCTCTTGATCTCTGCATAAAAAGAGGACATTTTTCTAAGATACTCCATATGAGAATGAGCCCTTACAAATGTTTCTTATCTGGCACGAAATGAAACTAGGCTTAGCTTTTTGTATAAAATAATAAAAAATACAACAAAAATATACTTTTTACAAAATTAACAACAATTACACCAGGAATTTTTTTTTCCAAAATGGTTAGAAGTTAATCAAACAGAGAAGTAACCTGGAATTAAGGAGAAACTTCCTAACAGTGAGGACAATTAACCAATGGAACAGTTTGCCTTCAGAAATCTTGGGTGCTCCATCACTGGAGGTTTTTAAGAAGAGGTTAGACAGTCACTTGTCTGAAATGGTATAGGTTCTCCTGCTTGAGCAGGGGGCTGGACTAGAAGACCTCCAGGGTCCCTTCCAGCTCTATTGTATTCTAAAATTCATAATTATTTGAATTTGAAAAAATAATGCAGTTCTTGCAAATTAATTTTAATGAGTTAGGGAGCAGAAACTAACTCCAATAATTTTAATCATTTACTCATGTAACCATGAAGAAACAAAATGGAAATGACAATTAAATTCTTTTGCTTAAGGCAAGCAGTTATACGTTATGTCATAATTGGTGTTTATGCTTCTGTTTGGCTTTGTCCGTAATAAGATTTTTAGATTCATTGCTGTCATTGTTGTTTATATAGAGCAAAAATATACTAATCATAGAGCAACTTCTTCTAAATGGAGTATTAGGAGATTTTGAGTATCTTCAGCAAACGGAAAGCAGTCTCGTTGTTTTGGATCTGAATTATGAAGCTATATATATGCTTAACTGTACACTGATTTGTGAGTTAAGTGGTTTTAAAGTTCACATTCATTTTAGATAAATGAGAGAAACCTTTGGTCTGTAGATTTGATTAGTTCAGACGATGATTCAAACATTTAGTGATTGACTTACCTTCCAGTGGGGTTCTTTCTTAATAAAATACTTGTAAATTTCTTAAATCCATAAAACAGAAAAATAACTTTAGAAGCAACTGAGTTTCATTAAACAAAAAAAAAATCTTACTAATGTGTTTCTATCATTTTAAGGCAAAAAGTGCTTCCTTTGCAGAATTCCAGGAAAGTTATAACAAGGTTTTAAATAAAATGGAACTTCAGAATAAGCAACTACAGAAAGAATTAGCAGAAACTAGAAGTAACTTAGAAGCTTCATCTTGGGTTTCTCAGAGCAAATATGACAATATTGTGCAGCAATTGCAGCATCAGGTGACTGAGATAACAAATGCAGAAAACAAGTAAGAGTTTATATGATTTTGAAAACAGACTTTTTGAAAACCTAACAAATACTAGATTTTGATTTTTTTAAAAAAAAATTCTGAAGCACTCTAAAATCTTTTTATAATTTCTAGTCATTTCCCATATTTTATTAATTGTAAATGAGATTTGATTATTTTTTTTACATTGTTGCCAAACAGAAAAAATCACTGAAAAAAGATGTTCTTCTCCCTTCTTTCCTATTTTGTAAAAAACAGTTCTATGTGGTAGAAACAGTTGTAATATATGCCTTTTGAATAGCACAGACGGAAATTATGCTTATGGTTTTGTGGACTATATTGCATTCAGGAAGTTTCTGGCAGTGATTTCAGCCACTAAACATTTTTGCAGATTTTAAACTGAAAATCATTGTTGATCTAACATATTATTTCTAATAAATTTACAGAAGAATGCAAGATCTGCAGTGCAAGCATGAGGAAGAAATGAAAGCACTTCAAGCTAAGTATGACAGGACTGTCCAACAATATGAGGAGGAACTCCAGAGAGCAAAATACTTTCCATCCAGAACGCTTTCTGTTTCTAGTACAGCTCCTGGACTACCTCAGCTCAATGGAACAAAAAGTGTCGAATCTTTGCCTTGTGAATCTCTTGAGAGAACAGATCTTTTGCTCTGTGAAGATCCAGAATTTTCTTACATGGTATCAAGAGAGTATGAGAAAGACATTTTACCTTTGGTAAGCATAATAAAAGATTGTAAGGAATATACTATTTTCTGATATCATAACCTGTGAGGTTTTGCATTCGTTTCAGTATGTCCTCTTTGAAATATTTTCACTCACTAATGCCATGTCACTTACTTTTCAATCTACAATGACTGGAACAAGAAATGAAAGAAAGATGAGAACCATCAATTCCCAATTCCCAACTATAATAAGTGCAAACTGTTCTCTAAATGCTGAGGAACAATACTTGTAAATCTGGTGCTAGTTTGCTATTAACTTTGAATTTTGCAGAAAATATGGGAGAGAATACATTGCTTGAGAAGGGACTGATGGAATGAGTGCTAAAACCTGATAGTTATATAGCATGATTTAATTGTTGGAATGTTAGCTTAACTATGAGAAGCAAATTCATGTGCAAAAAATGCATAGTATATAAATATTTATATAAACTGAAGAATGTAACCTGTTGCTTGCACGTACCTTTTGAAGGAATCATTATGAACTACCAATAAGATTTTGAATATTTTGTATTCAATTTTCAAAGGCCATATGGTTGCTGAGGAAAGCCAGTAATTATGTGAGGACTGTTAAAGGTCTGACGATGAATCTTATTGTTGAGAAGTCAGTCTTATAGATTTCACCGAGACTTTCAGTTCCAGGAGTATATATACAAATTAAACCTAGATGCCTTAAAAGCCAAATGATAGTTATCATTTTCAATAAAGGTTTTTCAATATGCAACCAAATATTCAATCTTGGTCAATTTTTTTCCAGAGATCATAAATCCAAATAAACTAGTCACTTAAGTCATTTGCTTTTTTAAAAATTGATATACCTTTAAAAATATGTAGATATTTATCTGTCTAGCTTCTAAGTTGGGATTGCATTTGCAGTTAAATTCTTGTACTCAATGCAGACATGAAGCTTTGCCTTCTGTTTTTCAATTATTATTATTTCTCTATCCAATAATATTAAGAGCAATGTGCAGCAATACAAAATAACAAAACTAAAAGCTATACAACACAATAAAGTATGTACCATAAAGGAGTCAGAGGCAAATGCTTCAAATAAAGTTTAAAGGGGTACATATAAATTAGGAAATGCTAGATGTCTGACATGCTTCACCAAAAGACAGCAACAATCACTTCTTGTGATAATGCTTTATAACATTTCCTTTTGGCACTACAAACAGTCCATCCTAAGATCTTAATTGGCAAGTATTGACATATACAGACAGAATAGAATAGAATAGAATAGAATAGAATAGAATAGAATAGAATAGAATAGAATAGAATAGAATAGAATAGAATAACAGAGTTGGAAGGGATCTTGTAGGTCAGGGATGTCAAACTCAATTTCATTGAGGGCCGCATCAGCATTGCAGTTGCCCTCAGAGGGCCAGGTGGGCGTGGCCTACTGGGTGGGCGTGGCTAGAGTGCATATGGCCTACTGGGTGGGCGTGGCCAGCTCTACATCGTTTGAGTGGGACAGATCTGAGGGTCTCTGGCAGGAGGAGGGTCTCTGGGCCAGGGCCAAGGCAGTGGGGGCCGTTCCCTCACTGTTTCCAGGATGGCATCGCGGGCTGCATGAAACCACTTTGCGGGCCGGATCTGGCCCCCGGGCCTTGTGTTTGACATGTCTGTTGTAGGTCATCTAGTCCAATCCCCTGCTCAAGCAGGAGACCCTATTCCATTTCTGACAAGTGGCTGTCCAGTCTCCTGAATTAGTTGTACCTCATGTTGCAGTAATCTAGGAACAAGGTTAGTAAAAAGTGTATCACGGTGACCTAGCTATTCTCTAGAAGGTTCTGGAGCTAGCAAACCAGCTAGTGTTGAAATTACATTGTGAAACTGGTAGTATAGTTCTCTCCTTTTCATTGTTTAAATAGTAAAAATAAGCAGATTAAAATTGATTTTTTTTTATTCACAGTCTTGTTGAACATATTTTCTTTTTAGAGTCCTCTGTCTACCGCAAATGTAGATGTGATTGCTGCAAAGTTCCTAGAAGAAGAAGAAGAAAGGTCCCATCATATTTTGCAACGCTTAGATACACATATTGAAGAATTGAAAAAGGAGAGTGAAAGGACAGTACAACAGTTTACACACCAAAAGTAATTTTGTTTCGGGGTTTGTGAATTGAAGAGCTGCTTCATTTATGCTGCTTTCTTTAGAGGGAAAACACAGTTATTGCCCTCTGGAAGTAGGTTTCTCTGCTTCTTTTGTCTTAGGGCAGGGGTCGGCAACCTCGGCTCTTTTATGACTCGTGGACTTCAACTCCCAGAATTCCTGAGCCAGCGTAGCTGGCTCAGGAATTCTGGGAGTTGAAGTCCACGAGTCATAAAAGAGCCGAGGTTGCCGACCCCTGTCTTAGGGTATTCAGTGGCAGTGAATTCAAAGAAATGAAATTTGTTTGTAGCAAAATACTTTGTCTGATTACAGTTATTACACTACTATAGAAAACATTTCTGACTGACCTAGGGGAGCATTGTGCTCCTCTAAAGTAAAGAGCAAGCTTCAGGAGTGGATGGTGTTGCCCATCAAAGTAGAGTAAATATTTTATGTCTATGCATTCAGAAATAAAATTATGTAGAAACTGTTATTTTATTTTAATATGAATACAAATCATATTGCTTGTCATTTGAATATTAACTTTCTATCTATTTCCAAGATGCCATGAAACATGACAAGTGACTTGGAGAAAAGAGAATGGCATTTTGCTTTTCAGGTTTTCTTGTGAATATTCTATGTGGATTTTAGTTGCCATCAAACATCAAATTAATGTTTTAGTAATGGTCCTTTGTGTATTTTTATAGCTATAGAAAAAATATGGTCAAATAACTGTGTCATAAAGAGATTTTTTATTACATATCTTGATTCAAAAAGTAAAGTTCAATATAAGTAATAAACACCAATACATGGGAGCAATTTAACTTAAATAACAGCTGTCTTATGAAGTACTGCACAGCTGTTCCTAAGCATAAGAACAAATTTGGGAGGCTGGTTGGTATGCCAAAGAGCTTTTAAAAAATTGTTTAGCTTCAGGAAGAAATGCAGATTTTAAAGTATGCCCTTGGGCAAAAGCTAAGAAACTAAGCATAACCTCTTCATATTTTCAACTCATCCTTTTTCTCTAAATTACCAATAAGATACAAAAAAAAAGATACCAAAATTTCAATGGCCAGGTGCAGCACCTTACTTTGACTGAAATTTCAAAGAAGTGAAGACTTAGATTTTTATTCCTGGATATTTGAAACCACGAGTTCAGATTATGATTGTAATTTTCAAATGGAATTAGAAAGATATTAAATATATAATCTCAGTTCATGATCTGCATTGTAGTTTCTCTTACCTTTATTATCATAATGGCATTAGTATGCTTTAGTAATTTTTGACATCTCTTCTGTAGAAAGTGAAGAATATTTACATCTTGAAAATGTAGCATATTTGGTGTCAGTCCTGAGATTACTGAAGTACTACAATGCTGAAGTGTTAATAACTCTAAGGAAATCCTTGCTCCAAGAGTACATTTTAACATACACCTTAGTTTTTCCAGGGCCGTTTCTATGTAATTCCATTCTCTTTTCAGTTTTCTAACGCTTCTGTTTTGCTTGCTAAATTTGCTTTTCATGGCTTCATGCCTCTCTTTGCCAACACTTTAGTTTGACACTGATGGACAGTATGAAATTATACTCAGCATGAAGGTATGCCAAAAAAAAAACCACAAATTTTGATTTATACTGTTCTGTTGGGATGGTAAATAATGGCTGTCAAAGCACACACAGCATTTTATTGGACATGAAGAACAACTCATTTTCAGTCCAGCAGAATTAATGTGCTCAATGTTTTCTTATATGAGACCACAATGTTGTATTTTATATAATGATCCCGAAAGAAAGAAAACAAATGCCTATTGCTTCAGTTATCATTGGCGAAGCACTGCCTGAAAGGTGGAGGTAGACAAAGTTGGTGAAGTGCTCTGTAGATTTATTTACAGTACTGTCTTATAACTAACTGTGATTTACTATGACTTATTTTACATTTTCTTAAAATGTTAAATAGATGTGTATGTAGGAAGGTTGGCCTCCTTTGCTTTGTTCCCTGGGACTGAGACGAACAAATGGTCTCATTTTCTCTGCTGGATAAGTGAAGAAATCTGGGAGCAGAGCTGTGAGATAACTAAGGAAGTGCTGGTGTAGCCCAAGGAAGGCAATTCAGTATAGTGAGGAGAGGCAGTGGAGGAAGCATAATGGCCATTAGGAAAGCTGTGAGCCAGTCTTGAGAGAAAAAGCAAAAGAGTCCATGAATTCTATCTTCTGTCTAAATAAATATTTTTTGTATGCATATGTTTGAAGAAAAGTTAATTGCTGGAACATCTTTGGGAGAAAAAGAAAACAAGAATAAGGCCTGGTCCTGGAACAGAGAGGGAAAATTTAAAGATATTTGAGGCTTATGGTTTTTATGCAAGTTACTTGTTACTTCTACCAATTGGCATTCTGTGAAATGTTTTTTTTTTAAATCGCTCCCAATGCCATTTTGTGATGATACTCATAAACTCAGAGAGAGCAGAGATAATTGTTGTTTGAGCTGGATTATTACTACTGTTTATTAAGTTTATATACCACCCATCTCACTGTTGCAATAAACTTTGTCAAGTAGACGAAGGGTGTATGGGTGGTATTTGCACTTTCTGGAAGTGGTTTTTCATATCCTCCTTCCTAGAACAAAGATAAGTGACTGGCCCATTTAGCTGGCTTCGTGCCTAAGGCAAGCTTAGAAGTTACAGCTTTCTAGTTTCTCCCCCTGAATCTTTAACCACTGCATTAAATTGGGTCTCATCCTTTGCTATTACATGTATTTTCCAGGAATTAAGCAGCTAGTTTTTATGTTCTTGAAAAACACTTGTTTCTCAGAAAACCAATAGTGATGTCGAGTACCTGAAACGGTTATTAATTTTGGCACAGCAGTCTGTTTCAAATAAGTAGTAGCTCAAAATTAAAAGATTGTTCTAATAGATTAGAATTATTGCTGTTATGACATAAGTTATGTCATAACAAATTGTGGATATGGCTGCTTAAGTGTAACAGGAGTTATCTAGTTTATGTATTAGAGCAGGGGTGTCAAACTTGCAATGTCACATGACATGTTGTGACATATCACAACTTTTTTTCCATTGCCGGCAATGGGGTAGGTGTGGTTTTGCCATGACGCATCCGGCCTGCGGGCCGGCAGTTTGACACTGATTGAGTTGATGTGGCTAGTGACCATAACAACACTTGGATATGGGAAAAAGTGTCTCTTGAATAGCTGATATATGAACTACTTTTATCTATTACTACTAGATTAGGCCTTGAGAATGTTGAATGTTTTTTGGGAATAATCAGATGGTGTTATAATTAATAGAGTTGGAGGGGAGTTTGCCTTCAAACCTGGGTTTTTAATAACTACAGAGGTTATATTTTGCTTGAGCCTGTATGCACCTTCTATTTTACATATTAAAAATATTTTGGAAATTAAATACATTAATAATGTAATTGGTAGTCAAAGCCATGAGTTCATACAGTTGCAAAAAAAGTATGTGAACCCTTTGGGATTACGTGGAGTTTTGCATGAATTGGCCATAAAATGCGCTCTAAACGTCATGTAAGTCACAACAATAGAAAAACACAGTCTGCTTAAAATAATACTACACAAACATTAGCTGTTGTCATGTTTTAATTGAACATAAGATGGAAACATTCACAGCGCAAGGTGGAAAAAGTATGTGAACCTTTGGACTTAATAACTGGTTGACCCTCCTTTGGCAGCAATAACCTCAACCAAACGTTTCCTGTAGTTGCAGATCAGAGCTGCACAACGATCTGGAGTAATTTTGGACCACTCCTCTGCACAAAACTGTTGCAGTGTAGCAATATTCTTGGGATGTCTGGTGTGAATTGCTCTCTTAAGGTCATGCCACAGCATTTCAATTGGGTTGTGGTCAGGATGGGCCACTCCAGAAGGCGTATTCTCTTCTGTTGAAGCCATTGTTTTGTTGAATTACTTGTATGCTTTGGATCATTGTCCTGTTGAATCACCCATCCTCTGCAGAGCTTCAGTTGGTGGACAGATGGTCGTACGTTTTCCTGCAAAATGTCCTGATAAACTCTGGAATTCATTTTCCCATCAATGACAACAATCCATCCAGACCCTGAGGCAGCAAAGCAGCCCCAAACCATGATGCTCCCTCCGCCATGTTTCACAGTGGGGATGAGGTTTTGATGTTGGTGTGCTGTGCCTTTTTTTCTCCACACATAGTGTTGTGTGTTTTTCCCAAAGAACTCAATTTTGGTTTCATCTGTCCACAGTATATTTTTCCAGTAGTGCTGTGGAACATCCAGGTGCTCTTTTGCAAACTTCAAACGTGCTGCAATATTTTTTTGGACAGCAATGGCTTCCTCCGTGGTGTCATCCCATGTACTCCATTCTTGTTTAATGTTTTCCTTATTGTAGATGTGTCAACAAAAATGTTAGCATGTGCCAGAGATTTCTGTGGGTCTTTAGCTGACACTCTAGGATTCTTTACCTCATTAAGCATTATGCACTGTGCTCTTGCAGTCATTTTTACAGGACGACCACGCCTAGGGAGAGTAGCAACAGTGCTAAACTTTCTCCATTTGTAGACAGTCTGTCTTACCGTGGACACATGAACATCAAGGCTTTTGGAGATACTTTTGTAACCCTTTCCAGCTTCATGCAAGTCAACAATTCTTGATCGTAGGTCTTCTGAGAGCTCTTTTCTGCGAGGCATGGTTCACATCAGACAGTGCTTCTTGAGACCAGTAAACCCAAAACAGGTGTGTGTTTTTTAAGGGCAGGACAGCTGTCAGCAACACATCCAATATTATCACACTGGTTGGAGTCAAGGTTGGCTCACTCCTGGCTCCAATTAGCTCTTGGAGAAGTCATTAGGCTAGGGGTTCACATACTTTTTCCACCCTGCACTGTGAATGTTTCCATCTTATGTTCAATTAAAACATGACAACAGCTAATGTTTGTGTAGTATTATTTTAAGCAGACTGTGTTTTTCTATTGTTGTGACTTACATGACGTTTAGAGCGCATTTTATGACCAATTTATGCAAAACTCCATGTAATCCCAAAAGGTTCACATACTTTTTCTTGCATCTGTAGAATGTGTAATGAACACACTTGTTTAGTAATACAAACACTCATGAGATATAAAGATGTGGCATCCAACAGCTGGGCTCAATATTAAAATCCTTAGGGTACTGCTGCACCAGAGTTTTTGTGCTTTTTAAAATTTGAAAGTATTTAGATGAATGAGTTACTTGCACTCTCAAAATAAGTTCGTCCTTGTTCAATGCCATTCATAACTTTGAATGGTCACTAAGGTGGTTGTAACTGGTGCAAATGGTCACTAAGGACCACTTGTAACAATTTCAGCAACATAGGAATGGAAACAGGCAAATGTCTTCTACTCCCACACTTGACTCCTTAGAAAAATCTCAAAACAAGCCCCAAATTGGCTCTCTTCCCCACAAAAATCTTGCTGCTGAAAATCATAATATAATATTGGGCCAATTTTTTTTGGACTCCAAATAGCCAGAAGACAATGGAAAATATTCTCTGGATATTACAATGCAATATATTGAGCAAAATGGGGGGGGGGAGGGGAGAATCTAGAGAAGTTGTGGAGAATCCTTGGGAGAAACTCTGGAATACCCAGCAGTTTTTTTTCACCTGAGTTCCCTTTGTACTAGAAAAATCTATGTGTTAAATTTAACAAATTAACACGGTTGGAAGGGAACCTTGGAGGTCTTCTAGTCTAACCCCCTGCTCAGGCAGGAAACCCTATACCATTTCCTACAAATGGCTGTCCAGTCTCTTCTTAAAAACCTCCTGTTTTAGACCACCCACAGTGCCAAATTGCTTCACTGATTAATTGTTCTAACTATCAGGAAATTTCTCCTGTTGTAGGTTAATTCTCTCCTTGATAGTTTTCATTGCTTAGTTTTCATTCATCCATTGTTTCTTGTCCTGCCTTTATTTATGTAACAATTGTTTCCAATCCTGCATTGGCAAACAACAGTTTTTGCAGTTTCCTCTCAAGACATGCATACAAGAAATAAAGGAAAGCATTACATATTAGTCATTCTTAGTGTTTTACGATGTTTCGTGCATCACAACTGATTTGAGTATATTGTCAGAATTAGAATAGGACATAACCTTGGGCCCCACCCAGCCTTTTTTTTCTTTTCAGTCCAGTGGAAAATTGTCAAGAAGTGATATAAAGAAGGCTAGATATGGCTAAGTGAACCATTTTGTGGGGACTATAGAAGAAACAAAAATCCAGAAAATAACTCTTTGTGAACCTCTATGGGAGAGGAGTTGGGCAGTGGTTCATGTGAGTCAACAGCTCATAAACAACCTTTTCTGTGCTTCCTGGTAGATATGTACACACACATATGCATACACATAAATATAACACTGTTTCACAGGATTAAAAAAAATAAGACTATCTCCTGTGGCCAGCATTGTTAATGGGGATAGAAAGAATTCCAGGAATTTTTTTATATGCTTTTCCTACTTTGTTTACACTACAAGATCACACTCCTGAAAGTTCATTGGCAAAGAGCCAAAATCTTCAAAATGAACCCCTGTAGAATGATTTTCTGTAGGAACTTTTTGAAGTATTTTTTTAAATTAAAACTTTGATAGGTGAATGCTACCTATCTTAAATACTGTCAACGTCGTCTAATTAAATTCAAATTAAATTTGTTGTTTCTTACATAGGGTTCCATTACTCTTCAAAGTTAGGCTGCTGTGCTATTTTCCTAGACTACTTTCTGTGATTATGCACCAAGTATTATAGTTAGAAAAATACTTTCCTGACCTAGTGTCTTCCAAATGTGTTTTAAGATAAGCACCAGAATTTCCACACAGTACAAATTCTTTGCTTTTCAAATTGTTGCATCATAAAGGAAGAATGTCAGGTCAGGAAACACTTGTTAAATTCGTAGTGAGAACCAGTTTCATAACAGTGACGGTAGTTTTCCATAGCAATGATCATCTGCCCTGTCCCTGAATCTGCAGAACATGAACTGCAAATGGGTCTACTGGCTTGCATCCTTTGAAATACTGATAATGTCTGTTTAAATACTTTAATATCTGTTACTGATATTTAAGTAACAGAGCAGGAAAAATTGCTTATTTTACAAAACAATAGTTCTGCAAAACTAATAAAACAGTAGTAAGATAAGTGAAGGGACGTGGTGGCTCAGTGGGTTAGGACGCTGAGCTTGTCGATCAGAAGGTCGGCAGTTTGGCGGGTCGAATCCCGAGTGCCGCGTAACAGAGTGAGCGCCTGTTACTCGTCCCAGCTTCTGCCAACCTAGCAGTTCGAAAGCACGTAAAAATGCAAGTAGAAAAATAGGGACCACTACGGTGGGAAGGTAACAGCGTTCCGTATGCCTTTGGCGTCTAGTCATGCTGGCCACATGACCACGGAGACGTCCTCGGACAAGCGCTGGCTCTTCGGCTTTGAAACGGAGATGAGCACCGGCCCCTAGAGTCGGAAACAACTAGCACGTGTGTGCGGGGGAACCTTTACCTTTACCTTTAAGTGGCATTTATAAAATGAATTGCTAATATTTTCTGGCTGAGACAGGGAACCCACATAGTTCTCTCTATGTATGAAACACATAATCAAAAATTAATTAATGATACAGACTTGCAGCATCTCCAGGATCATTTTAAATAAGCTTCTGCACCATATTTCATTAAACTATTTTAAGAAAAGAAATATGCAAAATGTGGTCAGTTTGATAGCAAAATAGATTGGATCAGCTATAACTTCTATTGAAATATTCATTTTTTTGATTCAGCAAAATTATAAATTAAAAAGGATTTCTATATAAAGATAGTACTGGTTTCAATAATCTTTTTGTATTTAATTGTGTACTAATCTAGTTTGTCTTATGTTATCCAGAGGTACTTCAGTGTGTAGTTCATGAAGTAGCATTCCCCCCCAAATATTTTTTTTAAATAAATTACAGAAAGATAAGTGATCCTTATTAAAATGTTAGCTAGGTGTTACAGCCCAGTAAATAAAAATGAGCATTTAATTGCATTTAAGATCTGGTATAAAACTTTTCAGTATTTTATACTTGTAAGAAAATGATGTGCACAGAAGAAAGCTTACAATATAGTCTTGTAAAAGCATATTTCTTCATATTTCTTCCAATTCTGTAGCCACTGATGTATTGATAATCAAAAATGTGAGTCTTTTTCTCTCTTTGGCCCAACATGAGTTTCTACAATGCTCTTTTATTATTCGTGATAATGTTGAACATATCTTTTCAGAAACAATGGTCACATCTCAAAATTATGGCAAGATGGGTGGGTAAATGCATATAATTGCTTCTTTATTACCTAAATAATTTTGTTATTTATGGAAAAAAATTGCCTGGTTTTCAATGAGTAAGTTACATTTTGTATAAACTTCATGCATCAGACAATATCAGTGAAAAATCTCAAGGGATGGGGGTTGATCAAGTTAAATTGTTTTGCTGCTGCTTCAGTAGCATGAGTATTGTCATCCAACAGCATGAAATAAATTATTCAGAGTGAAATGGATTGTAGTTAGATCACATATTGTACCTGTGGGCAGATGGGAAAAGTTCAAGTGGCCTATTACTGTGATTCAATTTCATATTTCAAAATATGTGAGTAAAATTTGTGATTCGCATTCTCCAACACCATCACATATATCTCTCTGCAGCCAGAAGTACTGCAGGATCCCTCCCAGAAGCCATCCTTATTAAGAGACAAGGGATAGGTTTTTTCACATTGAACAAATGCTTTGGCAATGCTGTGAAGTTTAAGTTTGAACTTAATGTTGCAGTTGGCTGGTAGAAATGCAGCCAGAGGTTCCACCAATTCATAGCTTTCTGCCCACTTACTATAATTCTGGGGGAACATTGGCCATTTGACCTTAGTGTTTGGACAACAGATGAGGTAATTAAAGATATAGTTATAGTTACCAGGATCTGACTTTTTCTTAGCAAAGATTTTGAAAGCAAAATTCCCAGCATGTGGAAGACGGATCTTAAAGTTTATTTGGTTTCCTTGGCATTGTTGTAAGATATGTCGTCTTCCTACCTCTTCACTGAGGCTTACGCTGTCTGAATGCAGTGAGGCTAAAATGTTCAAGTCTTTACTGAGGATGAAGCTGAGGTTGCAGCAGCCATCATTAGTATGAATAACTGGACCTTTTTGTGAAGGTCTGAGGATCCCCTGTTTCTCTGTGAACCAGCTGGGCCCAACTGGTTGATGGAGTTCCTTTGGGAAACAAACATTTGTGTCTATAGAACTGCATTCAATGTTGTATTCTAGGATGCACATGTAAATTTCCTCAAGGCCTTTAGATGGTTTGGCATAGATCTGGAGTTTATGACTCCCCATCTTCTGTGGGTACAGTTCCAGTTTCATCCCATTCCTCTTCAAAGTCATCAAGCTGTATTCTTTTGCCCTTTTCAGTTCAAACATGAACAGCATTGGAGAACTGCTCTCCACTACTATTGTGACTTTTCCATTTACTGTAACAAATAAAGAAAGCTGGTTAGAATATGTCTTATTATTGAGAAACACAAATTAATCAAAAAGCTTGTAGAAAGTGATCTGAACTCAGCTTTGCTGTCAGTCACTTTGGCAATGAAAGGGAGAATAATGTAGTTGAGTGGTTAGAAATTGTTCAAAACCTCTGTCACATCCAAATTCAGAATAAATCAGCAACAGGGTTGAAGACAGGGAAATTTCAGTTTGGGGACTTGTTTTTATTTTATTACTAGTGTAATAGAACTGTTCATCATTCCGAGGCAAGATAAAATCATATGTGGTTTTTATTATAATAGATCCACCTTCAGCAGTGTAGAAGCTGTTGGATTTCAGAGAAAGTTAAGAAAGTTCCAAAGATAGAATTCTAAAATGAAAATGTTCGTATAGTTAAAACTGCTAATTGACACTGAAGGGATAGCTGGGAACATCAGAAAACCAATGAGCTAATATTTATTTACATTGATTTATAATATCAGGCTTATTAACCTGCACTTATGAGGCATTTGTATTCTTAAACTTTCTTTTTTTTGTGCCTTCTTTTGAAATTGAAATATACAAATAATTCTAGGGACCCTTTCAGATTAATTATGTAGTGGCATTTTGAACTTGGCATAAATTGTACTTGGCATAAGTGCAAAAATGAGTACTACTAGAAATTTAAGTCGTACCAAGCTAATCTTTAAAAACTAATTAAAAATCAACCTCAGTTTTAAATTTTGCTGCAATTTTTTTCCTTCCAAAAGCTGGAAATGTTATATCTAATACTATTTGACATGGGGCAAGAAGCTGTATGATTGTACCTGTCTGAATAATAGATGTCTCTGGATGGGCCACCAGCAATCCCATCTTGTAAAAGTCACTCTTGTACAGCATGTTATTTTCAAACTGTTTTAATGCCACAGTTGGTTTGAGTAGCTGCCAGTTGTTGTTGTCTGGAAAATGATTATTAATAAAGAGTGCAGGGTGGGTGAGGAAATAAAATTCATTGTATCTAGAACAAAAAGAGATCACAATGTTATTGGCAATGTGCGTAATTACTCCCTGCCCTCACCCCATCTGTGCGCCCAGCAGCACACCAGAACCAGAGACATGCACCTGAAGGTAAACTTGCTGCAACCTTCATCAACTGAGCCACATCCCCAAGTGCTGTCCACCAAATGCCACCTTCCATCAAGGTAAACTGCATTCCAGGCATGGTCATACTCTCCTTCGAAGGTCTGCCCTGGTTTGTAGCCATAGCCTTTAGAATAACCAGATAAATTCATGCAGTGTACCCCTGCAATCCTGAAAGAAGATAAGAATGAGTCCTCGGGAACTAAACATGCGCATCTTGGAATAATGTCATTCTTTTATAATCATTGTTAATTTCAATGAAGCATTCCAAGAAGATGGTTCCTTTGTTGCATTATTATTGGTACAATAATGCATATTGTTAGTGTGTTCGCTGGAATGTTGGTGCAGGAAGATATGTTTACTGTATTAAGAAGTTTGACACTATTTTGTGATGCACCGTTCAATTGCTGCTAAATGCTTGCATATGTGAAAACTACTGGTTGACATCAAATTGTGTTTGTTTCTTTTTTGTTTTGTTTTAAGGGGAAAAAAAGAAAAAGTTCAAGAATCTGTTAAAGGCTGTGGTGGAAAATGATCTAGTTACTTTACATATTGATCACCTAATACCTTATAAACCTTTTCCATTGTAACAATTTTCTACACAGTAAAAGAGTTCAAGAGCAGTATACAAAGATGCACTTCACATTTTTTAATAATTACAGTATATTCATTTTGACATGCCACATCCCGGTTAGATCCCTATGTTGTGCTTTCCCTGGAGCTATCTTTGCAAGTATTATGGAGGCTATAGCTGAACCAGAATATGGATATTAGGTTTCTGATGGAACCTATCCATTCAAAGCTTGTTCATGTCATAAACTGCAGAAACAGAATGATCATCAGATTTGAAGAAAGTCAAAGGTGTATAGACTCACCAAAAAAACAACAACCCCCAAACCAAAGGGGGAACAAAAATCTCCAACAATCCTGCAATGGATTGTGTATGTTCAGGAAATACTGACTGATTAATGAAGGAGCAAGGTGGAAAACCAAAGAATGACACAGTCTGGAAGTTCTCTATATGTAGAACTGACCAAACCTAGGTTCTTGTCTTTTTGCTGTTAGACATTCATCAGTGAGAAACCAGTATCTACCAAAGGGATGGGAAGAGGTCCCTCAGCTCTTAACAAAGCCAGTAGCTTGAGCAGTGTGATGGTAGATGAAATTAAATTTGCAGCAACATAGATTGAAAGACACAATTGGAATTGATTGCAGACAGATACAATCACTGCAGACAGTTCAGTAAAAGTATCTGCTCAATGCAAGGAGATGATTAGAAGCAAATAAGATGTTAGCCTATGTTTCAAAGGGGAATAGAAAATAACCTGGAAAATGCTGCAAATTACAATGAATGAATGGCATGACCGTCCCTTCAATACTGTAGACAGTTTTGGTTGCTTCAGCTGAATAAAAGATATTGAGAACAACAACAAAAATAGAACAAAACTATAAAAGCCTGTGAAAAGTGCAAGAAAAATAGATTTCAGCAAGGGAAAGGAATAAATGAGACAATTGGCAGTGATAAACCATGTAGCTGGAGACAAGATAACTAACTGTATAATCAATGAAAGAAGCAAATGGTCACTTGGTTGGATGGCTGGTTCTTTCCTATAATATCTCCTTTTGGGTCACTGCTAGAGTCATAGCTGATATAGGATTAAACTGCTGAGATACAAATATTTTTGCCCATTTCCACTTTCCTTTGTCAAGCTGGTAGTTTGCCAGTTAGAGTTGCCTTTAATCAATTAACTTTGCTGTAGCAAATTGTAGAATTGCCAATCTAGACAGTGTCTGCATCAGCAAAGCTCTGGAATTTAGGGCATCTTCTGTTTCAAGTGGCAAACAGGCAGTTGAACGTTTTTTGAAAAACAAAATCAGTATTATAATGAGCTAGGGAAGGAAATTTATAATATTTACATCAACAATAGAAGTTGATGGTGTCTTATAAATCCTGTATTTTTCCACAGCTATTTTTTGCATTACCAATTACAGGAACAAGGCAGTAAATTGTTTTCTAAGGCTTGGGCTCGGATTCTTCAGAAAATTTATTATACTCCCTGACTGTTCTTCGTCTCCTAACTGTAGTCTTGCAAGGCCTGCCAAATCAAGCAGCTGTTTCAGCAAAGAAACAGTGTAAATGTTCTTGGACTTCATTCAGCATTTAAGCTAAAATCCATGAGAGTTTTAAACATCAGGAAATGTAATAGATAATCAAAAGATTATACTCATGTCTGGACATTAAACATCCTTCACCTAAGTTCTACTAAATCAGACAAGTTATGCTTTATTGACTATTATATAATGAATGGCTGAAAGAAGACAGCTTTGTGACACCAAATTTGCTCCATAATCAATTATAGTTACAATTATAGATCATGGTTACAATTAAGCATGCTGCTGTTGTCAGTATTCTACAGTCATTATGGGTGAGGTTCTACAATGACCCCAATTAGAATCTTGGTGACCTAACAAATGTTATAGTATCCAAGATCAATTAGAGGGCAAGCATACACCTTCCTAATTTAAGATGGGAGGCACTATATGTACTTCGACATGCAGAAGGAATAAAGTTTCAAGTGCCATTTGTTAAAGTTTGGTATGGAAAAAAAAGTTGAGTAGCTCTATTTCACCTTTTTTAAATGAAATCATCAGGGAAGAACCCAATTCTGCCTCAGTTTAAGGGGAAAATTCTATTAAACAGCAATTTTATTTCTCATGAAAAGGTTATTAATGCATTGCTAAATTTCATGTTGAGTGAAAAGTAGACATGCAAGTTCAACCTGTTGAAAATATATAATTGTCTTTCATAGTTTTGGGGGCATTTGTTTCTGCCCCAATATGTCCCTGTTTTGGAGAATTTTAAGACTTTATTTATTTGTAAGATTTATTAACTGCCCATCTTGCCATCAAGGTAAGTCTGGTTCGCTTAGAATCATAAAAGATTATATACATATACATGGAGAGTTTTTGCTTGATTTGACTGTACATGAATGCTTGTGGCAAAATATGAATATAGATCTATTTAGTTAATGCATTTGCATTCAAACATGCCTATAAATGTTACAATTGTTAATATATATTGTAAGAATGTTAACACCTCAACATGCGACTTCAATCACATTTTGTTGTAAGTAGTTATTTAACTTCCAGGTAACTCAGTTTAATCAAGAGTTCATTTACTCAGTTGATCAAAATGGTTTTTAAATGAGATTTCATAATTTGTTTTCTAATGCCAGATATTTTGTCTTGATGGGATATTTTTTGTAAATATATTTCCAGACTTTGGATGTCAATTATTAATTATGAATAAAGACTGTTGGAAGAAAGTCTTATTCAATATTAAACTAAGAATCTGATGACAGTACAGAAATACAGAGCTTCAAGTTACTTCCAGCTATGTCTAACATCAATTCAATTTTATAAAATTATTCGAAAAGTCCTACATATAGGTAGCTTGGTCTCTTCCATAATACACTAACTTGCATACCCTAATTCTACCTCTCTGCCTTACACATAAATTGGAGAGTGGATGCGGGCTCACAGTTCTTTTCTTGCAGACAACCCTGTTCCATAGCCTTCAGACTTTTTTTATTGACCTTCAAATATCCAGAAAAACACAGTACCTTTCTAACTAAATTATCCCCATATTCACATCTGCCATTATGTTAATACAATGTAAGTTTCAGCAGATGGTGCAAAATAAATTATATTGGGCAAGAATGATAAGCAAAATTAACATTTCTGGGACGTCTTGCCATTCAATAACAAAGGTTCAGAGTGAGATTCCTATTACGTGCAAATGGAGGTGGAATAGATACACAGGTGATAAAGCAACTGAATATGGCCAAATATTTCTGAACTTGATGTACCTGCACATTTGTTCAAAAAGGCCAGCGTATCCCTCACAAATGCTCTTTCCACTCTGCAGAACATCCTGGGGACTGAAAGACTGATTCTCTTTATTGAAGAAACCTATAACATCATATTCTGGAGGAACAATGGAACAATAAGTAATATATAAAACAAACAATGTGAAGTTACAAAGGTTTCTGAACTCTAGAACTAACTACTAGTACTCATTCCACTGTAGATCATGTAGACCTAACCTAAACAATAAGGAGATAAAAAATGTAATATATATGTTTATATATGTTTCCTGATGATAGGCAATTCTTGGAAAGGTATCTGGAGATAGATATTTCCTGTGAATGATAATATCTATATTTTCCCCAGAAGAGAGGCATTCTAGACATGAGCCATATGACCTCCCCCTTCCAGGATCATGCTACATTTATAGGGAGCCACAGTAAGTTTCTAAGAGGGCCACTCAACTACTAGGCATGTGATCAAATTGTCATAATTCTCTCATATCATGCTAATCTCAACAGCATAAATAATTGAAAATTACTACAGTTTACAATAAACACCAACTAACATCAACTATGAGGGAGCCTGTGTGAAAGCAGGTTGCTTAGAAAAATTGAAGGCACTTGTGTTGCCTTCCTTCCCTCCTATGTGAACCTTCTCCCCAGTGGCAGCACCACTAATTGCAAATGGGGCCAGAATTTCTGTTGCTAAGCAAGGTGGTGGTTAAGTGATTTAAGTTGCACCTGATTTTATGATCTTTTTGTCAGTTGTTAACTCTGAATCACATGGTCATTAAGCAAACTTGACTTCCCCTATTGACTTTGCTTGTTGGAAGCTGGTTGGGAAAGTCACAAATGGCGGTCATGTGAACCTGGAATGCTGCTACCATTGGAAATATATTCCAGTTGTTAAATGCCTGAATTTTGATGCTATGATGATGGGCATACTGCAATTGTTGTAAGTGTGACCACCATTCATAAGTCACTTTTCTCGGTGTTGTAATTCCAAATAGTCGCTAAACATGGTTGTGAGTTGGGAGCTACTGTATAGGATAAGATAGAGGCAATAAGAAGCACTTGTGTGTTTCAATTATATATCTTGATTTTTTTTCAAATACCACAGCTCCCCAAAACTTACAGACAGATATAAATAACCACCAGTCCTGGTTCCAGTGCTTTTTAGATCTTTGGAGTATGGGTCAATCAAATTTGGTGTAGTTTAAAAAAGAACCCATGACAGTCAGAGATACATGGGTCTCAAAAGAGGACCCAAAGCAAAAAAGGGTTAGAACCTTGTTCTAGACTATACCTTTAGTCACATATTCCCATTCTAGGCTGTCAGAATAGAACAGCAGGCATAAATACAAGGCACAAGCCCTACCCACACATTTCATAGAAAGAAACTGCTTACCAATATGGTGGCATATCCACATCCAAATGGCCCTAACTTTCTCCAGGTCAGTATGTGCTACACGAAGCAAGGTTTGCACTAATTCTTCCACACTGCTTTTGGCATTCACCTGTAATTTGAGTATGTTAGATAATAAGGTATTGTCTAATTTGAAACTGACAGTCAGTTGGCTTTCCTTCCCTAATGCTCAGTTCAGAAAATCCATGCATCTCTATTTGTCAGTTCCATGCCCAGAAAGAAGACCAATAAGATCCAATTCAGTTCAATCCTTTATTTTCCAGACCTTTTTTTGAAACAGTTGGCAAAATACTTCCCCTCTGTTGCTGCAGATGCACATTTGATTACACAATTGATTTCCTTCTGTCAAAGAAAACAGAAGTTTATAGTTTGGTTTAGGTGATTGGAGGGAGAGGGCAAGATGATATATTTGTACAAGAGCCTAATTAATCATCAAAGTTTAAGATAGAGTAGGGTTTCCCTTAGTCCTGCTACTGTACCTGACTGCCACCCATGTCTTAAGTTTCAAAGACACTGTTAGGAAGGATTACTTTACTGTTACATGTGTACAGTTTATTCAGGTGTGAGTAGCTATAACTGATTACAGTTCAATAATTTCCTTTCACAACATCCTTATTGAAAGCCAAAATTGCTCACTCATCAGGTCAAAGCAGAGATTTTATTTATATGTAATTTTCTCTATCATCTGATCAAGACTATATTGTATATTCTATACTACAGTATATTCTAACAATTTGGAAGCTGCATAATCAGAAGTATCTCATAGATCTAATCTGGGTCAGTGAAGCAGAATGGATACCCACAATCATTTGTTACAAGATGTCTGCGCAACACGGTAGGGAGAGAAAGGAAGAAGCAAGGTACAAGACCAACCACATGGCACACCCCTGCCATACATCAAAAACATTTCAGAAGCTGTAGAACGCAGTTTCTAAGATCTGCAAGTGGGCATTGCACACCACCTAGAGGATACCATAAAAGGACAAATTATGATCGCTTGGAGGTGGGAGATGCTTCCAATGTAACCTACCAAATCCTCTGTATGGATTGCCCCTGTGACTATATAGGATAGACAGGGAGGAAGCTAACCACCAGATTGCAAGAACACAAGCGAATGGTCAGATAAAGGAGACCCAAACTCATTGGTAGCCCACATTGCAATGAGCCAAGCTCAAAAAGCACCAAGGACCCCTCATTTCAAACCTGAGCTATAAATGTTCTCCTTGATTGGCATCTAGGGGTGAGTGTGTTTGTAATAAATATTTATCAACTTGTATTGAGTTGCCAATGTGGTTTTCTTTGCAAAAGTGGAAATAAATCCTGAGGGTAGTCCCAAAGTGAGACATCTAAGGAATTTACAGGAAAATAGAATGTGTTTGATAAGATTTGAGATGTTTCTTAAAAAGCTTCTATATTCTTGTGATTTTAATGATAAAAATGGATGCAAATTTCAAAATTGTTAAGGAGTAAGATCAGAAAAATATCTAGGGAAAGAACCTGAACAGAATGACAGAATATATGACACAAAGGCAAAAATGTTTAAGTTTGATTCTTGGCATCTTCAGTTAAAAGGTTGGAGAGCAGGAAAATTTCCTATTGTGTATTGCTAACAGATGAGGCTGATATACAGTGTTCTTCAGCTTTCCAGTCTCAAGATAGAAATTAGAGACTTGCTGATGGTCAATACAGTCTACAAAAGGATAGATGGGAAAAGAATTTTAGCGTGTTGTAAGACAGATTCTTGTATTTCTAAAATTTAGCAACTTTACTGGGAAAGGGTAGATATTTTACCTAATTATATCTGAACCCATATATTTCAAAAATGCCTTTGTTAAAGATGGTGTGTAAAACATGTTGGACTTCAACTCTTATAAACACTTTTTGCTCATTTTATTAGGAACAGTGGTAGGAAGTGGTAGTATATTTTGAGCAGTTTTTCTTTATGGAAATCCAGCTTCCATTGGGCTGCCAGTTCACATTTAGGACTTGAATAAATTTGCATTTTTCTTCAAGAAGAGGAAATGGTTTCCTTAAGATAATTGTGAAAGAATGAGGTCAATATAGAATTGAAGATACAACATGGGAGCACAAATATAGATACAGTAAAGCTCTCAGATGGATTACTTGTATACTATAGTCTGTTCAAGTGGAACTTGAAGCAATAGATTGCAGCCATCAAATTTTAGCAAACTGTACTTTATAATTTGTCATAAGTCTGATGACTGCAGCGCCTATTTTCAACAAATCAGATATAATTCCCAGGATCTAAATATTATAAATTTGTGTTGCAGTTCAATTTACTTCCATCTTTCTTCAAACAGTAGTTGTGTGCCTGTGTGAGAAAGTAGGTATTAAATCAACACTATGGTGTAGTTTTTAATTCATTATATGTCTGGATCAGTTTATTAGCAGCTCTCTAGCTCTTGACTGTCAAACATGCTAATAATTTGGACACACAACACAATTATTGAAATAACAATATATTGTATATAAAGCAGGTAGGTAGGATAACTAAATCAGCATAATTTAAAATAGCTAGAAAACTAAATAATGGGACTCCATATGAATTCCATAATGTTTGTGGAAATAATTAATACCAGAATCTATGCAATGTGGTAAACACTAATATATCTAGGGCCATGGGTTAGATCTAGAAAAGGTGGCAACTCTGAGGCATGCTGTTATTACTTTCAGAATTTATTTACCTTTTTTGCATATGCATCCAATTTTTCAAATTGCTTCAGGTCCAAAGGCATAGATTTTAAGCATGATTTGTCCCATGGATAAGCTAGAAATAAAGATGCAATCAGGAATAATTAGGATGACCGGATACTACCTTCTTCAATTGATCTCCCTAGATTAATTATTCTAGAAAGAATAAGCCAATAAACTAGTAAAAATAATTTAGAACTATAATAAGGGCTTCTCTATGTCAGACTTGGGTTGTTTTTTTTAGCTCAATGTATTATGTTAACACAACAAAATGTTACGTAAAATCCTAAATAACACAGTATTAAAGATGCAACAATAGCAGAGAATTAGGCATAAATATGACCAAACAAAAAGGGACGCGGTGGCTCAGTGGGTTAGGACGCTGAGCTTTGTTGATCAGAAGGTCGGCAGTTTGGCGGGTCAAATCCCGAGTGCCGCGTAACAGAGTGAGCGCCTGTTACTCGTCCCAGCTTCTGCCAACCTAGCAGTTCGAAAGCACGTAAAAATGCAAGTAGAAAAATAGGGACCACTCCGGTGGGAAGGTAACAGCATTCCGTGCGCCTTTGGCGTCTAGTCATGCCGGCCACATGACCACGGAGATGTCCTCGGACAAGTGCTGGCTCTTCGGCTTTGAAACGGAGATGAGCACCGGCCCCTAGAGTCGGAAACGACTAGCACGCATGTGCGGGGGAACCTTTACCTTTACCTTTATGACCAAACAAGCATGATATGTTTGGGTCAAGGTGGCAATAAGAGCAGTGAAGTAAATGTATACTGCTTTCTACTTAATATGTATGAAGTTTCTTGTTCAGCAGCCTTGCTTAGGGCAAAGTAGATGAGTTAACTTTCTCCCAAGCTGACATACTTGTGAGATTTTGTCTGCAAATACTATCATTCCTATTTATTCAGGTTAGATGTCAGCTAAGCAGAATTGAGCCAGGTGATGAGAGTTATGTCTTACAATGTTAGTACAAAGTCAATATTACATCAAGTAAGTACTACTCTAGATAGGGACTAGATGCAAAACTATGAAAACACCTACTCCTCAAATCAGATGATTTCTACAACTTTATAAAGAAGACAAAGACCCTGCTTTCCTTTACACCTAACTACTTTGTTTCTGAGTAGCAAGGAATTTTGTTTGATACATATGTTCTTCTAAGCACTTGGGGCTTAATCATCCTTGCATGGCTGGCACTGTTGCAGAGATGTTGGACTTGTAAAAATGCACATAATCTAATTCAGCATTTAGGATCCACGCTACTTTTAGAGAGTACCCATCCTGAGAATTATCCATTTTTAATGTTTTTTTTTTCCTGAGATCTTGTGAAATAACTTTAAACTGTTGTAAAATTCCAGTCCTCCCATATGAATCTTAACTATCAGAGCAAATTTGGACTGAATGTAAAAATGGTTGGCTGTGTATTGGGGTGGATGTTAGGCAATTGATCTTTAAGCAAGACTGTGCATTACTAAACACTCATTTTAGTTGATTAGTGCCTAGGGTTCATATGCTGTTGCTATATAATGAACTTCGAGTAGCTCATATTGCTTTAAATAAAATATTAACTATTAATATAACAAAATAACATAAGTAATAGCACAGACCATAGTAGTCAAACATTGCAAAAAAAACCCAAACATCTATGCCCGTCAACAAACCCTATCCAAACAAACCCCATCCCTACTAACACAAAGTCTCCTCCCAAGCTATCTTAAAAAGCCTAGTTATTATGGTTCTCCTAAAACTCAGCAGGGTGAGATCTAGAAGAAATCTATTCCAAAAAAGAGAGCCCAAGGTTCAACTCCTTAGGTTCTGCAGATGGCAGTTTTTAAAAGAAGGAAGCCAGAGTAGGCTCGCCACATTTGATCTCATTGGACAGGAGGAGCCTCTGGGGAACAGACAGTCTTATAGAAATCTTGATCCTGAGATATGTAGAGTTTGGGTTGCTGACAATCACCTGGCAACCACTGCAATTTTCAAAGTAGAGATATTCCTTGGGTGAACTTCCATATTCTCAAACATCTGTACTGAGATAATTTACTCAGAAATTTCCAGGTGACAGTCCTATGTAGAGCAAACTGCAGTAATATACTATTTCAGACTGGAGCTTCCCATAGTTACACTATTCCATATTTTAAAGTTAGGGAGTATCTTGTTCCTAAATTTTCTTCTGTACCTGAGGTTACAGGGAAGGAGAGGTGCTGCCAAAGTAAAGCCTTGTGTCAGATGATATAGTATCTGCAGGATACTTTAGGATTAAACCTCATTTCTAGGCTGCAGTGAGTGAAGGCAAAATGTCAGGCAAGATAGGATGTACCTGTGAGCAGCCTAATGTACCGATCAGCCATCTGTCTGTCTCAACCAGCATTCAGCACCAGGCATCTGTCTCTTTAATAAGCTTGTTTGTATATGTGGCCTTTTACTGAAAAGGGCTATTACAGTAACCTAAAGAGAGCTAAAACAGATTTATACATTTAAGAGGTTCCTACTCTGCACATCTCTGAAAATTACTAAAAAGTAAGCAAATCTGGGAGCATGGTCATTCTTTAAATTGGTGGTCTGTTTTGCTCTTTGTCAGATTATAAGGCTGAAAAGGCTCCAAACAGCAACAGAATTCACAAGAGGTCATACAGTGGTATAAAGATACCACTAAGAGCTGGAATTGTGTACCAGGCTACTAGTGCATTGCTAGTGCATTTTTTTTAATATAAATGATGCTGCTGCGCTTCAGTGGTTAGCTGGCCTAGATATTGGTATTTGAACGTAGATCTTTTTTAAAAATTATATTTTATTGTGTTTTACTAATCTAGGTGAAATGTTAATAATAATGTTAATATTGCTAGTCCATCGGTGATATGCCGTACTCTAAATAAATACTCCATTTTAGCAAACAAAGGCTACATCAAGTTCTGGCAGGCACTGTCTATCCCAGTGTCCAATACTTCATTAAAAACCCATCTTGCTATTTGCTATCTCAGCTAAAATATACAGTACACCAAATGTAAAGGATTCTAATTCTACAAATTAGCACTAGGAAAGATCAGGTTAGGAAAAGCTCTCTTAAGTTCTGCATTGGATCTTCAATCCCCAGTAGGGTTGCAAAGCATTTGGAATTATAACCGTATCTAGATAGTTTTTTGAAGGTTGCTCCTCTGACAGACTCAACTTTTGTTTGCCTTTTAAAATCTGCTTTGCTTCTTTGTAGAACTACACCAGACCTGGGCTGCAAAATTTCAAATGACTACTATAGTCTTTTTTTTAATACGCTCTGGCAGCTACAGTCATCAGATTTGTACTGCAAAAGTCCAAGGACATGCAGAAAATGCTCTTTGTTAGGTCAGTGTTTCTCAACCTTAGCAACTTTGAAGATGTGTGAACTCCAACTCCCAGGCTTCTGGCTGGAGAATTCTGGGAGCTGAAGTCCGCAAATATTAAAATTCCTGGGGTTGAAAAACACTGACTTAGGTGATGGTAAAGAGCATTTTCTGTATGTCCTTGGACATTTACAGTAGAAATTTGATGGCTGTAGCTTCCAGAGCATATTACAAAAGATAGTTGCCAATGTATTACCTTGGGATATGTTAGTACCATACCAAAAATTATCTATCTATCTATCTATCTATCTATCTATCTATCTATCTATCTATCTATCTATCTATCTATCCATCTATCTATCTATCATCTCAACCTCTTTCTGTGTGTGTTTAGGAGAAGATCTAAGATAGTGGTGTCTATATGAAACAAAAGCATTTGTGTATATGTGTGTAAGAGAGAGCAGGAAGACAGTCTTTAGCTTACACTTCTTACATTATTTTAATTGTTGCAGTTTTTTAGTTGGAGATGCACTTGGGCCTCTTTTTAAAAAAATCTAATTGCTGCTCTCCTTTTTATATTTCAATGGCAACTTTAATCAACAGGCAGTATGGTGTTCTTTTACATCATTATTCATTTATAAATGACTTCATTTGTAATCTGAAAGATTTATAGCCAAGCATAGGAAAGAGGCCAAGTTATTAGTCTTGAGAATATTGACATGATTTGGGGTTAATCTGAATGAGCTACCATTCTGCTTTGTCACCCTTGAGGGCTACAGGGGCTTCTGAGTGCAACTTTATTATGTGGGCACCCCAAAATCTTACCTCTTGATTTTAAATAGTCACTATGGATGTGTTTCTATTGAAAACCAAAAGGAATTAAAGTTCTTGTTCAGACATTGAATGGATGAAATTTGCCCATCCTCTTCTACTGATTAGTGAAGGAAAAAGACCAGACTAATCTACTTTTCTTTTCATATTTAATAAAACAGGAAAAATAAGGAGAAAGTTTGATATTTATCATTAAGTGCTGTGGTTTCTTTAGTGGAAAATGAAAATCTATTATTAATACTATAAAACTCTCTTTTGCTCAGCCTGTGCATAAATGTAAACAAACTTAAATTATACAATTTATCTTCCATTTCTGGTGGTTTCTTTTCAAGAAAAAATTAAATTAACCATGGGTAACGATTAATTATATGTGTGTATCGCACCATATAAATAATTTGAGAACCTGGGAATGGAGAAATAAGCAACAAAATTCCTTGCCTGGTGATGTCTTAAAAAATAAAAATGCAACTGAGTAGACAATAATCTGCAGTTGTGATCCACAGTGCTTGTACTATGTTTGTAACCAAGTCAACAGCTGATGTTGGCAAAAGATGCTAACAAACACAAAAAATACTTTTTCAGGTATGTTCAAAATAGAAAGAAAATAACTGTAACAGTTGTTCAGTGAATAAAGTGTTCAGCAAAATGCTACTAGTTTTGCAAACTAAAAATTAACTTAACCAAACCTAAAATAAATAATAAATAAATAAAATAAAAGGCAGAAGCACACAATTCTGGTTTTGACTGTGTTCATCAACAACGAGGTATGATGGCACAGTGATTACAATGCAGTGCTGCAGGCTAACTCTGCCTATGTCTAGAGTTCAATCCTGATGAGCTCAAGGTAAACTCAGCTTTCCATCCTTCTGAGGTCAGTAAAATGAGAACCCAGATTGTTGGGGGCAATAAGCTGACATTGTAAGCTGCTCAGAAAGTGCTGTAAAGCACACTTATATATGGAGCAGTCTAAGTGCTATTACTATATCTTTTCCCAGACATTTGGGAAGAACAGTCTAAAGATTGGAAAAAAAAACATAGGGAATATTCATTTATTCTTAATGAGTTTAAATCCCACATTCTATCTGTAAGTAATATACATTCACTGGTTATCAGGGGATTTTTTATTGTCACTAAATCCAGGCAACACTCAAAGATGAACAACAAGCTGTGAACTTTTTCCATTTTTATGCATAACTCATTTGATTTGAAAGTTGTTCTTGGGAGTTGCCCTTAAAGCAACAACAACATATTAGAGAGGGAATTTGCAGATCATCTGGCAGAAGCTGTATGTACTATCTTAAGAAATCTCAAAAAACTGGTAAGATGCCAGACAACTGGAAGACAGTGGATGTTGTCTCTATCTGCAACAAAATAGAGAAAGCATGTAGACCATTATACATGGAATTCCTTTACCAGCAATAAATAGCCAGAGGAGGCATTTTCTTTTTCCCCCTAGTGTAACTATGAATTGTGTGGCCTCCTGTGAGTGTGTGCATGTTTCTGCTTTTTCCTTAGTTGTTTGTATGCTTACACATATGTGTGCACAAAAAGGACAGCAGGATGCAAATGCCAGGAGGAGGGGAGCTTAGAATGGAGCATTTGGCAGTATTCCAGTTCATTGCCCAAGATCCTTTGACATAAGGCTGAATTGATGATGGATTTGTTGGAGAGTTCTTCTCTGTAGTTCCTGGCTGGACTGACCCATTTACAAACTCATTTTTTCTTTTTCTGACATTTTCTGCTGTGCCATATTTCATCCCATTCTGATTTGAGTTCAGAGAGTTTTCTTGCTGGTACACAGATAGACATATATACAGACAGTTGGTTGGAAAAAATGGGACAGACAATATAATGTAGTTACCATGTTGATCTTTCAGTCCGGGTGGGCGGGGTCTGCTCTTTCCATGCACTTGAAAACCTGTGAAATTGTGAAAAAATATGAACTAATTAGGTAGACAGAAAAATTCATATTCTAATATGCTGGCTTGAAAAGTTGCTGACGTTTTGGTAGCACACAACTGGAAAACATCAGGCTGGAGAACCTTAGAGTTCTTTGCTATTAGAAAGTCTCTACAGTCAAGTTTCCCCCCACAATAACACATGTTGAGCAGTGTTCGGTACAAAAGTATATACTTTTTCAAGAGTATACATATCAAAAAGTTGATGATGTAATCATTATTTGTGTCATAGCTTTGCAAAATTTTCATTTGAAATGGGCCTATTGTTTTACTTAGACTCTAGATGATTTTTTGATATTTTTCTCTCCTCAATCTATCCAACTCTTTTAATTATCAGGTATTACAATAGGAAAGCATAGAGAAATTGATTGGATATAAATGGGATGTAATTGGAATGTGCAATTGACCAAAATTAGAAAACCAAAATCACAATTGTAAATCTCCTCTTACAATAAATATCGTGGGGATGTGGGGAATCTAGGACAATCTAGGTGTCAAACTCGCAACATCACGTGATGTGTCATGATGTATCACAACTTTTTTTCTATTGCCGGCAATGGGGTGGGCACAGTTTTTGCATGACGCATCTGGCCCGCGGGCCGGCAGTTTGACACCCCTGATCTAGGACATTAATCTCTCTCTTGATTAGATACTGGATACAATGTCTGAAAAACTGATCTTGAATTTAAATATCACTGAAAGCTGAAAGCAGATTTGACCAACATGGAGAATTGACAATAATGTTTAGGCTTAATCTCATCCATTTTGTATCATTCTTCCATTGAACTGGAAGTTTTTAATGAAAATATTTACTGTTGACTATGTCTGGGATTACTTCTTCTACCCCATAAAAAGTATCTTAACAGTATTGCTTGAACAAGGACTTTTGGTAATGTCCATTTAAGATTTGCCAAGTAAAAAGGCACTTCTTATGCCTTTTTTATTTTCCTTTTATTGAAGCAACCTATTTATTGAATTAGAGATTTGTAGGCTGCAGTATTTAATCAATCTTGGCCAATCTTTATGAAGAAAGCAGGGTCAGACTTGGCTAATGTTTATGATGGGGGACCTTAAGGAATTCTCAAGGTTGCACACTAGTCTGGAAAAGTAAAACAAACAAAGAAACAAAAAAAAACCCCTGAGAAGATGGCAAAAGTAAATAACTTCCTAAAACAAACAGCTCTAACCTGACCCCCAACCTTCACTGATCCATCTGAATAGTTACCAGGAGTCAAATTTACTTAAGGGAAACATTATAATGTTTTCCTATTATGAAGAACATGTTCATATCTCATAGTATTGTTTTCTTAATGAAGGGGAGGGGGAAAGCCCTAATAATCTATTTGCAAATTAGTTTGAGTCTAATTTGCTTTCTTTAATTGGGGAACATGAGCTACCTATAAATCTTTACAACCAGAATGTTTTTTTAAGCAAGGAATTGCTGAGAATTAGTTCCTTTTCTGTGCTGTACTCTACTGTTAATTTATATAGTGCTCCCAATTACCGAAAGCATTTCATGTACATTACTTCTTGTCAACTTTATGACTGGTCTATAAAGTAAATCATTATTGGCTTCATATTACAGAAAGGGGAATTCAGGCTGAAAGAGAGTAGTTTGCCTAAAACCAGTTAGTGATTTCATAGCAATATGCAGGTAAAAAATAGGGATTTTCTGATGCAGTCCTGTGTAATGCCAGCTGTCTACTATGGTATGATTTCATCTAACCTCTCTCTTTCTTTTTAAAGCAGTCTGTTTTTATAAAGCCACATACCTTTCTCAGAGGAGATCTTCTTGAATAACTGTGGCGTAGAATTGCTACTATGAACTTCTACTGTCACCTGAGTTCCTAAAATAAGCAATAATTTTGTGGCCAGTGAATTTTGGGAAAGACACTTCAGATTGCACAGCAAACAAATATTTTATACCATAGATACAAAAAGTGAAAATCCATACAGAAAAGGCAGTTCCACATCCATTTTCCCCCAATGCAACTTGCTATGCAACCTCCAAACCTGAGGTCAATTAATTACAGGAAAGGGCAGGGTTGCGAACAAACTTGGTAACAACTAGGCAGCAGCATAAACTTGTGTGAGTAACTTTCTGTTCAATCAGACAGCTTCCATCCAATATTGAGTAATTCCCTTCTTTTATCTCAGTTTGTCATCACACATTCCAGCCTTTGAACAATAAAGACAACAGTAGAGGGGGAAGGATGAAAGCCTTCAGCAGTGAGTAGATTTTCACAGTACCAATCAAGGAGAATATTTGTAGCTCGGGGTTGAAGTGAGGGGTCCTTGGTGCTCCCTGAGCTCGGCTGTTTTCTTGCAGACATTTCATTACCCAAACTAGGTAACTTCAGCAAGTTCACATCTGGTTCATCTCTTCATTTTACAAGGTCATCAACTTTTTGTTCAACTTTTTCAAGTTCCTTCATTTATCTGTTCTTTTATTTGATAGTAAAAGACACAGAAGTACTTTTCAGGAGCTGATTTCTTGTATAACTATGCCACCTTTTCTGCTTGTTTTCAAGAAAAGTTATATTAGGGTTATGGGATGGATCAATCTTAATCCAGTTCAATTTTTCCCCCAGAATTGAGCTGCAAAGGGTGAAATGCTGGCAAGAAGTAAAGACATGTTATGACAGCCTTGTCTCCTTGTCTTTGATATTTCCTCATCAAACAAGGAAATTTAGCTGAGAGCCTCTGCGCATTTACTGATGTATTTTAGGATTTCTCGTAGTCTCTTTGCAAACAATGAAACCAAGTAATTGCTCTGACAGTCCTTCCTTTTCTTTTGAAGAAGGAAGGGGTATTTTTCTTCTTCTTCTTTCTATTTCAGGTGAATCCTTTCTGTTCATTCTCATTGAGATATAGCTTAATTATGCTTATTAAATTTGTTTCCTGGGCAAAAAAGTGAAAGGAGATTGGGATAGGAGGGAACAAAGGTAGATTGCCTGAAAGTTCATAAATTGGAAAGGGGAATAAAGGTCAATTGTCAATTCTGGCCACAGTAAGTAGGCTTTTACTGTATAATCATCCTGTCACACATAGAATTTTATATAAGGTACAGACATTACTATTTTCCATTTGTACATCTTTCCAGAAAAGAAACGAGATTAGAGATATGTAACAGCTTCACCTTATTCCATTTGGAAGCATATGAAATCTTAAAAATTATAGTAAATTGCACGCGGTAGTACTACCAAGTCTGATCTTTGGTTCATTGGCCTCAATAAAGTTTATATCAAATGCAGGGAAACTTTTTGGTTACACAGTGTGCAATATCTTTGCCCCTCTTTTCTTTACAAATGGGATTAGGAGTTTTTTAGAGACAAAATGGGAAAATGCCTCTTAATCTCCTCCAAATGGAGGAAAATGCATTATGTTGTTGGAACAATAAAAGCCCTTATGACACCACCCCTCCCTTAGTGAGGTCACACATCACCATCAACCACCTCTCATCTACCAGCAACCTCAAATAAAGATATAGATAAAAGCTTTTTCTGCTGGCATTTGACACTTGGGTTCTCCAGGAAATCAGCTGGCACTGACAAGCAAATATAAAATGGAACCCCTTCAAGATAAGGGAAATCACAATACTTCACTTTGAGGCCAGACCAGCTAGTAAAATACCACACCAAGGAAGAGATTTACCACCCCACTCCCTCAAAACAAGGAATGGATCCTCCTCTCCTGGACTTCACATGGATTTCACATGTGCTGAGGACAGAAACACCTCAATTTACATATCTAAGATACTTCATATCAAAGTCCAATACTCTCAATTAAAGCCCTTTGTTACTATAAGTACTACCATCTTAGCTTCTTAGCCTGGTAGCCTACCTCTGACAGCTGATTCTTTTTTTTGCTGTTTTTATCTCCTCTTTAATGGATAGAGGCATCCTCTACCCATTTACTCAGCCAACAGACCAGTTATTCTAACGTTGTGTCTTGAAGGATTTTTAAAGGCATTCTGCTAGTGCACATACACAAACAGGCAGACACATTCCAAAATGCAAAAAAAGTGAAAAATGGTCTTGCTCACTCTAACACTGATACTGAGTGGTACACACAGTTAGCAATACAGAGTGCTGTATCAACGGGATAGTTGTAAAGGACATAATTACCACAGACCGTCAATGGAGAAAGCCCTCATCTAAATTTGACCAGTGAGATCAATAAATTTCCGTCAGTCTAGCAGAACTGATAAATTAAAAAAAATATTGCATTAATAATGTAAATATTTTAAGTTCTTTTATCTTCTTATTAACTGGGTCATTGATTTCAAGGAACTAAAAAAGAAGAAAGGAAATCAGGAAGGTTCAATTAACATTCTTCTCAAGATCTCTTTAAATGTTATTAGGACTTGTAATCCACTTGCCCCAATTGGGCATTTTTTGGATACACACACACACACACACACACACACACACACACACACACACACACATATATATATATAATGTATATATATAATGTAATATATATAATGTTTTCTGAGGTTTTCGCGGGTGTTCGTATGTGGATCTTTGGTTATTCGGGTTTTTCCCCGCGTAGAACTAAAGGTGTAGGGGCGACGTTTCGACGGAATCCCATCCGTCATCATCAGGCTGGTGGCTTCTGCTTCCTTCTTCTGGGAGAAGCATGTGGCTGTTTGTTCCTCTTTTTTAAACTGCCAGCTCAGGTCTAAGGCTGGCAGCTGAGACCAGCCCATCCACTCAAAACACACCCCCACCCAATCAGAACACACCCACCATTCAAAACACACTCCCACCCAATCAGAACACACTTACTCCCCCACCCAATCAGAGCACACCTCCACCCACAGAACACACCCCCTCTGGCAGTTTAAAAAAGAGGAACAAACAGCCACATGCTTCTCCCAGAAGAAGGAAGCAGAAGCCACCAGCCTGATGATGATGGATGGGATTCCGTCGAAACGTCGCCCCTACACCTTTAGTTCTACGCGGGGAAAAACCCGAATAACCAAAGATCCACATACGAACACCCGCGAAAACCTCAGAAAACAAATATCTTACCTCTACGGGGAGGAAATCCACCAGCTAACTAGGACCTATGAAAAACTCGAAGTACGAAGAGCTTCCATTCTGTGTGACCTCACATTCCTACGCAACTGCCGAGATCAAAATTTAATCCCCACATCCTTCCAATTGAAATTCCACTCCAACTCTGCAGCCATCAAACGCATCCTGATAAGAACTGAACTGGCCCTAATCAGAAATGAACTCCACACAAAAAGATTCCTCCTGGACCGAATCAACAGAGACCTCCTCACACTTCACCTCAAACTCAGCAACAAGATCCACCCCACACTTTGGGACAAATTCAAACAAATCGCTGTCTGGAGAGCTGAAACAGAGACTGCCTACAAAACAGACACACACACCAATAAACTCCGAAGACTAAAGGAACGCCAGAAACAAACCCCTCCTCTCTCACAGCAACACATGAAACAAACTGTGCACAACATCTCAGATAGGATTCTCACCAAAGCCGAAACCAACGTCCTGTCTAAAGGATTTAATTTTGCAGTCGCTCCCAAACACATTCCCACGGAAACCATTATATGCGGAGTCGAATCCAGCCTGACCAAAATTAACCCTGATGACGCCAACAAAATCAGACTCGAAGTGACCAACATCCTCTGCACCAGCAAACCACCCAAAAGCAACTTACCCAAAGAGGAACAGACAGCACTACTTAACCTAAAAAATGACACCAGCATAATCATTCTGCCAGCAGACAAAGGCAACGCCACGGTGGTAATGAACTCATCTGACTACCATATGTCTTTTCCATCTCTTTTGAAGAGTTTGGAAATGGAACTGGGTATTGTTTGTAAGCATGTATCATTGAGCTACAACTCTTCTATTACAAAGGCTTGGAAAATAATTTTCATGAAACTCCACTTTCGAGAGGCATCTGGTTAAGTAGTGATGAGACTTTACTCTGGTCAAGAAAGACTATTCTCCCATTTGCATGAAAATAAGATTCATAACTGATGTGAGCTGGTATGAAAAATTTTTTTTAATAGAAAATACAGTTCAAGATCATAACAAACTGTGGCAAGTTCTTAAAGAAATGGGAGTACCAGACCATCTTATTTGTCTCTTGAGAAACCTATATGCGGGTCAAGAAGCAACAGTGAGAACTGGACATGGAACCACTGATTGGTTCAAAATTGGGAAAGGAGTCCGGCAAGTCTGTATACTGTCGCCCTGCCTATTTAACTTATATGCAGAGCACATCATGAGAAAGGCAGGGCTAGATGAATCAAAAGTTGGAATTAAGATTGCCGGAAGAAATATCAACAACCTAAGATACGCAGATGATACCACTCTAATGGCAGAAAGTGAAGAAGAACTAAAGAGCCTCTTGTTTCGGGTGAAGAAGGAGAGTGCAAAACTTGGGTTGAAACTTAACATTAAGAAAACCAAGATCATGGCATCTGGCCCTCTCAATTCCTGGCAAATAGATGGGGAAGAAATGGAGGTAGTGACAGATTTTATTTTCCTGGGCTCCAAGATCACTGCAGATGGGGACTGTAGCCAAGAAATTAAAAGACGCTTGCTCCTGGGGAGGAAAGCCATGGCAAATCTAGACAGCACACTAAAAAGCAGAGACATCACCCTGTCAACAAAAGTACGTATAGTCAAGGCTATGGTCTTCCCAGTAGCAATGTATGGCAGTGAAAGTTGGACCATAAGAAAGGCTGAGCGCCAAAGAATTGAGGCCTATGAACTATGGTGCTGGAGAAGACTCCTGCGAGTCCCTTGGACTGCAAGGCGATCAAACCGGTCAGTCCTAGAGGAGATCAATCCTGACTGCTCTTTAGAAGGCCAGATGCTGAAGCTAAAACTCAAATACTTTGGCCACCTAATGAGAAGGAAGGACTCACTGGAGAAGAGCCTAATTCTGGGAAAGATCGAGGGCAATAGAAGAAGGGGACGACAGAGAATGAGGTGGCTGGATGGAGTCACTGAAGCAGTAGGCGTGAACTTAAATGGACTCCAGAAGATGGTAGAGGACAGGAAGGCCTGGAGGAATGTTGTCCATAGGGTCGCGATGGGTCGGACACGACTTCGCAGCTAACAACAACAACAGTTCAAGGTAGACCTGCTCTGGATAGTTCAACAATTCATATCTAAAGGATTTCTTTTTAATGTTTTACTCAATAGGAACAGATTAATTTCCAATTTTCTTTCAAACTCTTGATTTTTCTAAAACATGGGTGACAAGGCCACTGTCCACATTTTGAACTCAAAAAGTACATGTTAAAGGTGAACTGGAATCTATTGGTCCTGATCATTCTAGCAAGCTTTTAAGGGGAAGTTCTGCTTTTTTGTGCTTGAACGCCAATACAATCTTGCATGATCCAGGAGGTCATAGCAGTATTTTTCTGTCAGCAGCTTGCTTTCAATTTCCCTTTCAACAGAAATTCCTTCCTCTGTTAATTTCCTGCTGGATAGGGAAGCTTGGGAACTAATTAAATAAAATCAGGAAGCATAACCCCATCTCTTTGACACAAATTTAATTCCACTTCATTTGAAATATATGAACAGAATTCAATTACAGACCTTTCTATTGCTTTCCAAACCCTTTTAAGTGCTTCATAATTTTTATGTTATTCTAGAGAATAAAAATCGCAGAAATATAGGGAACCATCAGCTCATTGGCTAGTTTGCCACATACCTTGCGGCGAGCAGGTTGTAATGACTTGTTGCTTGCGAACTGCATAGCCTGGAGGAAAAAAGAAAATATTAAATGACAGAAGTAGTATTAAATTAGGTGAGTAGAAACAAATAGGATCTGGACCTAACTTTGGTGTATATTGTCACCTCATAACTACGTTCCACATTTAATGATTACAGTTCTCATTTCTGCCTGTTTCTTCCCTCTCCCTTCCCCTCTCTTCCTTCCCCTCGCTGCCTTGCCTTGCCTCCTCTCTCTTTTTCTATCTTCCTAAATTTCTTGTGAAATCTTATTTCTAATTTTGTAAACCTTAAGATTCTGCAAGCTTTCCTGCGGACAATAACAAGCCATGATTTCTTAAAAGAGAAGTGGCCATTGGTAATAAACAACCATAATAAAATATGCCACCTTACTTGGCTCTCATGTTTCAGTTCAATTCAATCCAATCATCAAAAGCAGTGGCCCTTACTTTACAAACTCATCTCTAGTTTCTTGTTTCCAAGCATTAAATATCTTACCTCATACATTCCACACTTAAAATCCACTACTCTCCCAGGGCTTCCTTTGGGAGCTCTTCCAATTCCTTAAGCAATTGCTTACTTATATGTTCTCTTCAGGCTGATTCTCATCCAACTTGCAGGAATCTGCCATTGGAAATACTTATCTTTACCAAGGCATTCCAACTACACTGCATCAGTTCCCCATTCCTTAGATCTGAGGTGGATTAGAAAATCCTTTGCAGATCCTACGGCCCTCAAGGTAGAAAAAAAAAGCCTACTGAAGTATATACAAAATGCTTCTAAATGTTTCTTGAGCGTTCATATTTGTGATACCTAGTTTATGTGGAAATTTTTTAAAAACTGGCAAGAAATGAGGACAACTAAGCAAATGAAGCTCCTGCAGTTTAAGTTCAAGGCATTCTGCTAACAGAAAGTGCAAAGCAGAGTCTTCAGGTTATATTTATACTTTGTAGTAAATGTCTATTATTTGTTTCAAATTAATAAGAACTGAAGTCTTGTGCCTTCTTGAACTATGCTTTGATCTGTGAAAGTGTAATAAGAATCTTCTTTATTCTTAAACAAGCTTGCAAAACTCTATTAAATTGCATTCTTCTCAGCTTTTGCTATGACAAGACAGTTTGCCAAGGTTTTACATATGCCCTTGGATACTGTTGAAGTTTATACAATTACCTAGTTACACATAGCTACATATACAGTAGTTACAAATTGAATAGTTTCAACGACTATATTACATAGTGCATTCTATTCAGCATCCATGCTGAAACAAGCTGGCTTTTCATTACAAAATGGTTATTCCTGAAACATAATTTTCTGTATATCTCAGAGCCAAATCAGATGACACATAACATTTGTAATCATACTATTTCCAGTTTTATGTACTTGTGTGTGAATGTTTCTATCTTTGTAGTTTTCTTGGTAAAAGAATATGCTAACCTGAAGACCTTGGAAAATATATTCAAATGCTCTAATATGTCTGCACCTACAAAGATCACAACAGGGCAGGCAATAATGTTCCCTGTGACACTGTATGATAGTGAAAATTGGAAAGAGTATTAATAGTTTTGAATTTTGTGGAGAACACCATGGACAGCCAAGAAAACAAATAAATGGACCATCAAACAAATCAACCTAGAATTCTTATTTAAGGCACAAATGACCACAAATGATGTTGAACACATTATGCAAAGAACTAGCTCTCTGGGTAAGATGGAAAGAAAGAGAAGAAGAAGATGCCAGCAGCAAAATGGATGAAATCAGAGTGGTGAGAAGTGTACTGTTGGAAAATCTGAAGGATCAGTTTAGGGACAGATCAACATGGAGAAAATGTATCTATGTGATGACTAAAGGTTGACACTGATTTGATGTCTCATAAGCACTCTGGACCAGTTAAAATTGTGGAATTACATGGAGAAATTGGAACCGTAGCTTTCACTTTTTTCCCTCGGAAGGAGTTTTTTTTTAAAAAAAAAAACATCTGATCCTTTTGGAGGATCACCACTCTGTGATCGTGGACATTCAAGCGATGGAGGAGAAATGAAGGGTATCATCCAATGTATTTTCAGGACATAAATTAAGGAAAGGCTTTTCATCCTAATGTCTGGAGAAAATCTATGCATCTAAATATTGTATTGAAAAGGAATAGTCCTCTAAAATAACTAACTAACCAAAGGAATTAATATGGCATCCCTAAAAAATTTTAAGATTAAAATCCTTGCCCAAATTTTATATGGTGATCAGGTGGGACTTTTATGTAGAAAGATTCTCTTGAGTCTACACCAGACATGTCAAACACAAGGCCCGGGGGCCAGATCCGGCCCGTGAAGTGGTTTCATGCGGCCTGCGAAGGGAACGGCCCCCGCTGAGGGAACGGCCCCCGCTGCCTTGGCCCTGGCCCAGAGTCCCTCCTCCTGCCAGAGACCCTCAGATCTGTCCCACTCCTGCCCAGGCCCCCATAGGCACCCTTGATGCGAACGATGTAGAGCTGGCCATGCCCACCCAGTAGGTCATATGCACTCTAGCCACGCCCACCCAGGCCACACCCACCCGGCCCCCTGAGGGCAACCACAATGCTGATGCGGCCCTCAATGAAATTGAGTTTGACACCCCTGGTCTACACAGAGAAAATGTCTAGGGTCCATATTGTCAGCTGTAAAATGTACCCCAACTGTAGAAAGTAAGGAAGATGACCTTGATCAAAGTATGAAAGATCTGTTGTGAGGGCAACAAAGTGTGAAAATATTTTAAGTCTAACACAATCAGATTTGCAAGACTGTTGTCAGTCTGCCCATTGTGTAGACCAATCAAGAAATCTATTCCCCAGGAAGATTAAAACTACTTTTGCTGAAATTGGCTATACTAATGGCAGAACCTTGCAAATTTGATTTGCTGCATCTCCTCCTCCTAGTCTTTGCCTAAGCCACTTCTAAATGTTATCTGGATTTAAAATATGTTTCACCTCTTGTCAGCCAGGCCACACACACACACACACACACACACACACACACACACACACTGTCAAGGTCATCTTCTTTACCTTCTGAACTGACACAGTAGGTAGGCCTGAGAACAGGAGTGCCCAAAATAGAAATTATTACAAATTGGCTGGAAGTAACATTCTTCCTTAATGGCCTGGCTCTGTAAATTTGGAAGGGCAATCAGTTCTCATCATGGATACTAGCAGTAAATCAAAGACTGTGGTGTTCTGTGCTCACTACAGATTCACACTCATCTGGTTAGATCAGGCAAAAAGACGGTTCTTAAAAGGTTGATTGATGCTGAATACCAAACTAAAGTTAACACTCCTTCCTGCAACTGCCTTGCCCTGATAGTGAGAGGCACATGGCAATCCGCACACTGTTTACACAGGTTAAACTTCCCTGGATTCAGAAAGGCATTTTTTAAAGTTAGGCACAGAGTATTCCCATTGACTTTATTACAGGGAATATTCAGCAAATGCTCACTAACAGAACACATCTGCTCCTACGACAATTAGGAAACAGAAACCATCCAACATGTAATGTTTTACTGCAGTTTTAAGGGGATCTGTGTAAGGATTACATACTGTTCCTTACATCCTAATCCTCTTTTCCAGGCTCAAACTATGCTACAATCAGTACAAAAACCAAATTTTGTGTGACTGCTGTGAAAGCATGGCAACAACTAGTGTAACTAGTGTGGTAGTCAAAACTCATTGCACGAATATTTTATTAATTTTACCAGGGGAGAGTGGTATGCTGATCTTTGATTAAAATAATACATTTGATTTGATCTGGAGTTAAGACAAAGGTTATACTTCTTAAATTTGCTTTGTTTAGTGACTAGGTCAGATAGCTGTTCTATCCTGGCTATGTTGTATATTTTGCTGCTTTAATTGCTGACTTCTATTTCTCCTCAGTCACAAGGCTAAAGATGTTCTTAGGGTTAAGAAAGAGGATTCATGGATTATCCTGTTTTTTTCTTCTTCCTCCAAGTATCATTTTCTGACAGGAAAACTAACCATCTCCTTAATGTGCGATAGTGCTAGGCTGAGCAAATATAGTCATGTTCTTTGAATGGTGGGGTTTGGTTAACAATCAAGTTGCACACATAGCAGATCATAGAAATGGAGGTGCGTTTTAATTATGGCCATGAGAAGGCTTGTTATGTGCAATTGTGTACATGAAGGATGGATCCATTCAAATGGTAGCCACAGAACATAAAAAGTAGGATCATAGAGCTAGAAGGGACCTCAGAGGTCTTCTAGTCCCACCTCCTGTGCAAGGCAAGAGCTCTTATAACATCCTGGTCAAATGGTTGTCCAGTCAATTTTTGAAAACTTCCAGTGAGGGAACACCCACTAAATCTGGGAGGCAAGCTATACTGATTAACTTATCTCACTATCAGAAAATTTCTCCATACTTCTAGATTGGATCTCTCTCTCTAACAAGCTTCCACCTGTTACTTCTTATTCTTCCCTCTGGTGCTTTGGAAAATAACCCCAACTTCTCTGTGACAACCATTCAAGTACTGGAAGACAGCTATTATGTCCTCCTAATGCTTCTTGTTGATAGGCTAGACATATCTAGCTCCCTCAACCGTTCATCAGACAATTTAGCCCCCAGTCCTTCTATCAAGGGAGTTTACCAAGAGAGTTAGTTGAACCCAAATCTTTTCTATGCTTTGGAACAACATATGGAAAGTGGTAAAATGTGTTTTTTATGTTTTTAATGCATAAATCAAAATAAAGTACAGAATAATATAACATTGCTAAACTCAGTCTCCATAAAGGAATACATTATGCAGTATGTGCTTTCAAACAACTGTATACTGATAATCTTCAAAGAGAAGCTGCAGCATTCCAAAAATGCGTTTTCCATTCTGGGTACTACATAACTTATGACTGGCATAGCTCAGGCCATGAATGATAAATTATCATTGCAACGTGTGATAGTCATGTGTTTGTTTAACTACAGTATGGCTCAATCTGAATTACCTCAGAGCATTCAGAAATACTGTAAGAGCATTGGCTGTTTCATGGCGTCAAACTTCACAAGTACTGTAATCAAACTATAATACCCAAAATTGATTTTTACGTATACATATATACATACATACATACATACATACATACATACATAATCTCCCAGTGGCTCATTTCTGAAATGTGTTGGCTCAGGGGAAAATCTTCCACTGTGTCCATTGCTGTGACTTTTCCTTGTTTGGCAACAAACACACTTAGCCTGGCACGCTTTGATTGATCCTGCCTGCTGCAGCTGACCCAAGCAGACCACTGGGAGTGATGGCTGAATCAGCTGCTGAAGCAACATCAAAATAGTTGGATACACTACAAGTGATACATTTTCTTTATAAACAACAGCACACAACCAACACAGAATCTGTTCATATTATATAAGGCTAGCATGTTGCTTCCTCTTCTTGTTTACTAGTAAAATAGAATAAATAATCATCCTTAGGTGATTGCTTTAATTCCCGTCATGTGAGGACTTTAGTAGATTTGTCTACTAAAAACCTTTGTGCTACAGTATTCTATGAGCCTTTTTCACTAGTTAGTTATTCATTAGTTATTTACACCCCCATTGGAATGGCTAGACAACCACAATTTTATTCCAGTCTGATCTATCCTCCTTATGCCATGAGTTATACAGAATCTTCTCCAACTGCAAAGCATAGAAGAAAGCCAGGGCAAACCCAGGACAAAGCATCCTTACACAGATAAATCTATCACCACAGGATGAGATGGGTCCTGCTTATGATCCCTACTATGAAAGACTGCATCATGGAGTGGCCAACAGAAGCATTCAGGAAGTTCACATGAGGGTTATGGCTCTTTTCCACTGTTGATCCTTATTAAATGGCATTTAAGGAATGCTGCTTTTGATTCCAGAGATACGATTCAACTATGAAGACTATAAGCCATTGATGACTCTATTCTCTGTGAATTTAACTGATCTGCTTTTAAAATTGTCTTTATTGGTACAATGAGCAGTTCAGAGGGGTAATGGGGAACAAATATCAACATGCATGGTACCCTCATCAATGCTTGTGTCACTACATAATGTAACATTTGCAAGATGACATCATTATTTATTTTCCTTTATATATAAAATTTAGAGACTGTCATAACATTCACAGATGCATGTGCTATTATTCTGATATAATTTTGGCTGTGAATTCCACAGTTTAATTATCTGCTGGATAAACAACTGTTTAGGACTGCAAAGAATTTGAAAGAGATGATGTGAGCACACTGCTCTCTTTGAACGATTAAACCAGTCACATCCTTCAGAAATTCTGTGTTTTCCAGTTGTTTGCACATGTATTTGTGTGCATAGCTTGTGCTTGTATCCACAAGGGAAGCCATGACTAGCGATGTAGATAATATATTTGTACAAAACAGAAAAAGCAACTGGAGAAGCCTTTAAATCACATAAGCTGTTTTAGGAATACAGCTGTTTTAACTCTGCATGGAAAGACACCTACCTCACTCTGGTTTTAATAGTGACAAAGGAGGAAAAACTTTTCTCTACTCAGTTTTTGATAATCAAACACAATTGCATGTCTGGAACTGTACATGATGATTTAAG